>NC_071353.1:69426764-70045097 GCF_943734655.1 Sabethes cyaneus
TCTTCTTGAAGGGTTACTTGTACGTATAACCCGCGTGAAATAGAAATCGAGTGTGAAAGTATTAGCGATACAATTCCAACATTGCGTTAATATGGTTTCTCACACGAACAAGAAAATCAATTTATAGAAGCCAAACCAATCTCTATATACAAGTTTTTCTTTTAAATCATACACTTGAGCTCTGGTCAGTAATATGGTTTCCGAATAGATGATTAAGTACCTATAAATGAAATTTCCTTTTAAGAAAATTTCCTCACTCTTCATTGTTAAATTGGTTTGCTAATGATTTACTTCACTAAAGTACACAAAAACAGCCTGAATGATGGAATATAATTTTAAAACTGTATTGTTAGAAAATAAGACGGAAAAATATCGGTGAAAATATTGATGTTCAATTTGCAATACCCAACTGTTGTGCTGATTGTCAAAATAATTTCGACGACAGCTCAAAACGCTGAAAAAAGCACTTTTTGATTCAACTATTTTTGATTGGAAAAAAATGTTGCTAGTATAGATACGATACCATGTAAGGCTTTATTTTCTATTTTTTTGAAATGATGGTTCTACAATTGACGAAGGGACGGTAGGGGAAAGAAATGAAAATTTTTTTGGTGAAGGAGGGGAAGAGCGGAAAGGAAGGGGGGAGGGGGGTATTGGTAGCAATGCTTGACAAGTAGTCATTTTGACTCCTACCCGAGCAGGAGCAAAGAGCAAAATAATATCAAAATGTGTTATTGGAAATCGAATAACTCATATCAAAATTTGGTCTTGTTTTGGCTGACATAGTTGGTAAAATAACAAAAAATAATATCAAAATTTTACTCCTTTAAGGCCAAAAGAATAACTACTTATGTTATTTGAATAACAAAGCAATAACATGACTGTATTCAGAGTTTAGAATAACATATTATTAAGGTATTGAATAACAAATGCAGTAGTATATGAGATATTAAAAAATCATTTTATAAAATATTTATAATCTAAAATCTCTTTAATCGGTGGGGTCAATCCCGGCGTAGTGGTTAGCATTCACGCCTCTCATGCCGAGGACCCGGGTTCAAATCCCAACCCCGCAGAAGTCATGAATGACCTAAGCTGTTAAAGTGACTATAACCAAACAAAAAAAAAATCTTTAATCAATTTTAAAAAATTGTATGAAATATATCGAATGTCATTTTAAGGCCAAAATAAGATTTGATAACAAAATCAGTTATTAAAATCATCTTACAACCACTGTTTTAAATATCTACTCAATAACAAAATGTGTTATCAATGAATCTCCATATCTATTCAATGACAAAATATACCATTATAACACAGTTTGATATTGTTTTTATATTATTTTGCTATTCACTCCTGCTCGGGTACCTTTTGTCCAATGCTGGAAGGTGCATGAGTCGAACCAAGCTGTAATCTGAGATTATAACCGGATTCGAACCCACACTTGACTACTTGTCAAGCATAGCTACCAATACCCCCCCCCCCCCCCTTCCTTTCCGCTCTTCCCCTCCTTCACCAAAAAAATTTTCATTTCTTTCCCCTACCGTCCCTTCATCAATTGTAGAACCATCGTTTCAAAAAAATATTAATATATGTATGATCTCATTCCAAGGTCAAGACTAAAAATTTGAGATTAATCTATCACATAGGAACGGGGCCTTCCCTCGAAAACCCGCGCCGAGAAACGCGGCTAACACACGCTGACAGACGAACAACGTCACGTGCAGTACCTTGCAAGTCGTAAGGGCCGACATAGTGTCGTCGTCCTGAAAGTAAATAGTAGTTAGATTAAAACTTCTCGCTCGGTGGTAATCTGCAATTGATGCAAGAAGCGGCACAATATGTGTCGATAACCCAACCAAACGCGTCACTATGCTTGAGAAGTGGATTTTGCGGTCTCCTGTTGTCCAGCGCCTCTATGGTTCAAAGGTACAAGTACCAGCGAACCACATGCCCTGGCGGGTGTTGTGGGATCGAATCCGGTTATAATCTCAGATTACAGCTTGGTTCGACTCATGCACCTTCCAGCATTGGACAAAAGGTAGGAGTCAACATGACTACTTGTCAAGCATAGCTACCAATACCCCCCCCCCCCCTTCCTTTCCGCTCTTCCCCTCCTTCACCAAAAAAATTTTCATTTCTTTCCCCTCCCGTCCCTTCATCAATTGTAGAACCATCGTTTCAAAAAAATATTAATATATGTATGACCTCATTCCAAGGTCAAGACTAAAAATTTGAGATTAGTCTTTATTTTCTATTAATTAACTTATTTCGTCAAGAGTCACTTTCAAAAACCCGTATTTTGAAATTAGATTTTTTTTTCAAAAAATCGTATCTTGAAAACTACAGAAAAATTAAGAAGAATTGCTTTCAAATGCATTGTTGTCACTATGATGAGCGTAAAAGAGGAGACATGAAGAGAAACTCTCATTTGCACATTGGATTTTTTAAAATGTTGCTCGTGATTTTTGATCAAAATGACGTCAAAGGAAAAGTTGTAAAAAATTACGTGTATGATAGAATGCATAAAAAAATCATAAGATGTCCATTATCTCAAAGCTAACCCTTCCGATTTGCCTCATTATTTTTAAAGAAAACTTTAAGTATGGTGTAAAATCTGGTAAAAAACTATCGATGGACACTACTCGGATTTTTTTAATCTTTGAAATTTAACAAATTTTTCAAGATTATCCGAGTTTTTCATGTTTTACATAAAAAAATATATTCCCAACTATCATTTTAAACAAATTATGTCATTTAAACTTTTCTTAGGCCCAGCCGTTCTCAAGTTAGGCCATTGTAAATAGTTTTAAAAGTTTTTGTCACCCCCTACCACTTCAAAACTGGCTTCAAAAATCGAGGGGCAAAAAATTAGTTTAGCTTGAATTAAAAATGTTTGTATAAAATCATTTGTCTATGGGCTTTGCAACTTAAAGAACTCAAAAAAACTAGTGTAAGAAGTGTTTACGCTTCTAGCGTAACAATGTAACTTTCGAAAATCGACAAAAATATATCTCTTGATTTTTTTTTTCTTATTCTTCTTATTTCGTAGATTTTTGCATGGAATAATACTTATATATGTCAAGTGAGAATAGATTTAGTTTTCACGATTAAACTTTAAGCAAACATCATAAAACGCTTAATTTTTAACGTGAATGAAAAAATCTTATCATTTTATGTTTGTTATACTATAACAAAGGTTTAGAATTTGGTCGAAAAACACGATGTTGATCTGAGGCCCGGAGGGCCGAGTCACATATACCAATCGATAAGGTTCGATGAATTGAGCAATGTGTGCGTGTGTGTGTGTGTGTGTGTGTGTGTTTTTTTTTTTTTTTTTTTACAAGGTTTCGGAAAACTAATGTTCTTATCCGGAGCCAACCCGGACGTTGTGTGGGACTCTCACCCACCAAAACCTCATCCTTGCCCTCTGCCTACATCCCCCCGGTACCACAATGAAGTATTACATCAGGGGGAGGCTGTGCTCTTGCACTTTTCCAATTATCACGCTTTCTAGCGATTCTCCTACAGGCATATCAAGGGGATGCCGTGCTCATGCACTTTGCAGTTATCAACGCAGGCTAACGTTGCTGGTCATTTGCGCAGCTAGCTCGCAGTACCCATCGAGACGTGTACCGATTAGAAGGTGCCGACAGTCATAACGTGCACCCCGTCACAGCTACCCTCGCGGGATTTCTTGACCTGACGAGACGTGTACCGATTAGAAAGTGCCCTCCAACATGACGCGCACTCCGTCACAGCCACCCTCGCAGGGTTTCTTTGCTATGCCTATTTCAACAAGCACCGATCTGAGTATTGGGACTATTTCGGGATAAATCCCATCCCCACACATATGAATCTAGTCAAGGGTTTTACCGCGCCCCGAATCGCGTTACTTTGGGGCGTCATATGCGGCTCAGAGAGGTTTGTTCCCTAGGCCACCTTTCGTCCAAAATAACTTAACTGACGATGCTAGCTCGCTGCTCCGCTCTCCACTTACGCTGCAGATCAGACATGATGCATGCGATTGCGCTATTGACAGCATTCCAGATGCTCTCGTTGCGACACATTTCCTCCACCATATTTTCGACGTTAAGACCGGAAGGCAGATCATCCCTCCATGCTGCAAATCTGGGGCAGTCAAAAACCACGTGCTCTGCTGTTTCTTCCACGTTCCCACATTCCGGGCATAAGGGTGACCTGGCGTGCCCGAACCGGTAAAGGTATTGCCTGAAGCAACCATGACCAGACAGGAATTGCGTTAGGTAAAAGTTTACCTCCCCGTGCTTCCTATTCACCCAAACCGAGAGAGCCGATTTGAGCCTGTGGGTCCATCTACCTTTCTGTGCCGTATTCCACTCCTGTTGCCACTTAGCCAATGATTCTGCTCTCATCAGCTTTCTGATTCCTCTGACCTCCTTTTGCCTATAGCACTCGTAGTCCTCCATCAGGGTGATGTCGATAGGAATCATCCCAGCGATTACGCACACAGCTTCTGATGAGATAGTCCTATACGCGCTCACAACTCGAATGGCCATTAGTCGGGCCGTACTTCTCAGTTTCGCTCTGTTGCGCTGGGTTTGGAGCGCTGTAATCCAGGCTGGTCCGCTATACCGCAGTATCGACGATGATACACTGGCTAAGAGGCGCCTCTTGCTACTGCTTGGTCCAAAGTTATTCGGCATAATCCTAGACAGTGCACTGATGGCTTTCGCTGCCTTTTCGCATGCGTAGTCAACATGACTGTTGAATTTTAACCGATTGTCGATCATCACGCCCAGGTGTGATGTCACCAGTAGTATCTCCGTTTTATGGTGCGCTATTTGCAGTTTCGCGTTCTGCATCCAACTCTCCACCCTGCAGATTGACTCAGCCGCCAACGCGTCCACTTCCTCTAGTGATTCGCATGTAACCGTCATCACGATGTCGTCCGCGAAGCCGACGATTTCCACTCCCGTTGATAGCTCTAGGGTTAGCACGCCGTCGTACATACTGTTCCAGAGAGATGGGCCGAGTATTGACCCTTGTGGAACGCCCGCCGTGATCACGGTCGTTTCCTTTCCGAGGTTCGTCCGGTATACTAGCACCCGATTCGTGAAGTAGCTCTTCAAAACGCGACACAGATAGTCGGGGACTCTCATTCTATGGAGCGCTGCTGCGATGGCTTCCCAGCTGGCGCTGTTGAATGCATTCTTTACGTCGATAGTGACCACTGCACAGTAGCGGTTTCCTCTACGTTTCTGCTTGGACGCCTTCTGTGCTGTCTCGACGACAGTCCGGATCGCATCTAGTGTGGACCTTCCCTTCCGGAACCCAAACTGCCTTTGTGTCAGTCCGTAGTCACCCTTCGTATATATGGATAGCCTGTTCAGGATAATCCTTTCTAGCAGCTTTCCCAGTGTGTCCAGCAGGCAAATTGGTCGATATGATGCTGGATCCCCCGGCGGTTTTCCTGGTTTTGGCAACAGTACCAACTTCTGGATTTTCCACTTGTCTGGAAAGTGTCCCTCGTTTAGGCAGTTTTGCATCACCGTGCGGAACGTGTCTGGAAATGCATGGATTGCCTCCTTAAGAGCTGCATTGGGGATCCCATCCGGGCCCGGCGCCTTCTTCATCTGCAGGTCTTTCGCGATTGAAACAAGTTCGTCATTGGAGACTCTTCTCTCGTCAGCGTTCTCATCCTCTAGCACCCGGTAAGGGGTAGGGGGCCAGGACGTTGGCTCGTGTTCCGGGAAGAGTCCTTTAACTATTATTTTTAGCTTATCTGGGCATCCTTCGGCTGGCATTGCTGGGCCCCTGATCCTTGCCATCACTATTCGGTATGCATCGCCCCAGGGGTTGGAATCGACTGCTCTACAAAGCTCCTTAAAGGCGTTTGTTTTGCTCTGCTTAATCGCGTATTTCAGTGCGGCCTTGGCAACGCGGAGGTCATTTCTTCTTTCCTCTCTAGTCTCGGTACTTCTTGCTCTCTGGAAGCACCTTCTAGCTCTGTTGCAGTTAGCTCGTAATGCATTGAGTGACTCGTTCCACCAGTAGACCGGACGCCGTCGGTTTCTAGGCTCCACCTTCCTTGGCATGGTTGTGTCGCATGCTCTGGTTAGCGCCTCGGTCAGCTCGTCAGCATCACCATTCTGGGCTTCGCTGTGTGGTCATAGTGCCTCAACAAAGAGGTCCTTGTCGAATGCCTCCATTTTCCACTGCCGCTCTCGAATTCTTCCTAATTGTGCTGCCACGGGGTTCCGTTGGCCAATAGTGTACCGTATAGCTTGGTGATCACTGTACGTGAACTCTTCGCACACTCTCCAGTTAATGTCGGTTCTCAGCGACGGGCTGCAGAAGGTGACGTCGATGATCGATTCTCGGCCATCTCTGCGGAAAGTGCTGGTGGTTCCAACGTTGCTCAGCTCTACTTCAGCGTTGCCAGTGCTTCAAGTAGGCTGGCTCCTCTGGCGTTCGTACATCTACTTCCCCATTCGGTTGCCCAGGCGTTGAAGTCACCTCCTATGACGATCGGTCTCCGTCCAATGAGCTCACCAGTTAGTTCGTCCAGCATGCGGCAGAACTGTTCCAGCGTCCACCTTGGGGGAGCATAGCAGCTGCATACGAAGACTCCGTTAATTTTGGCGACCACGAAACCCTCGTATCGGTTTGTAACCACCTCCTGGATGGGATATCTGCCCGTCACCAATATCGCGGCCATTCCTGCTCTGTCTGCTATCCAGTTACCGTTATCGGAGGAAATTCGATACGGCTCCGCTATGATTGCAACGTCGCACTTCGTTTCTGTTGTCGACTGCCACAACAGTTGCTGTGCAGTGTCGCAGTGATTGAGGTTGATTTGAATCACCTCCATTATTGTAGGGCTGCCTTTGCCTTCTGGTACACCGGGCATTTAATGCCTCCCGTCACGTGGTCGTTGTCTTCCTTGCACAACATACACCTCGGTTGCTTATTGCAGTCCTTCGCAACGTGCCCCTCATTGCCGCATTTCCGGCACAGCTTCGATCTGTCAGGTCCCGGACAATTCCTCGCCTGGTGACCAAAGTCCATGCATTTAAAGCATCTCGCCATTTCTTTGGGTTCACGTGGGATGGCTCTAAAGCTAACCACCGCCCATCCAATTTTGACTCTGTCCACCTTCAGAAGCCGGTTTGCCGCCTCGATAGATAGACGAATCGACGCCGTCTGCGTACTGCCGTATGCCTTCCGCAGCCGAATAGACATTGGAACGTCGCCCAGGTATTCCGCTCTTGTTAGCACGGCTTTCACCTCACTCTCTGTTGTGACCTCGTCCAGGTTTTTCGCTACAACGATCGTCTCCTGAGACAAAGCTTTTACTTGAGCTTCGCTACCGAGCGCTGTCTCGACTAGCGCCTTGAAAGCCGCGCTCGTCACCTCCGGGTCTCTCTCGAGCTCGAAGAGCAACTCGCCGCTCTGAGTTCTCCGGGTTTTCCCGACCTTTTCCCCTAACTCTTTCAGCTTCGGGTCGTCCCTCATTCTCTTGAGGAGATCGGCATACGTCGTCTTCTCGCCCTTCACTCCAACAATCAGAGCATCGCCTCTGCTCCGGATCCGGCGAGGTTGGGGTCTCGCCCTATTCTTCGCCTTTTTTTCCGCTTCTTCGCGTTCTGCCGGCATGTCCCTCTGCAACTGCTTCTGCCGATCTTCTTTCATTTTTTTCTTGTTCTCACTCTCTTCCTTCTGCTTAGGAATGGTTCGCCAGCCGCTAGCCTCACCCTGCTCCGTGTCGCACTGCTCCTCCGCTCTGTTTTCATTTTGCTCTTCGTGGTCGCCGTTCAGCTCATCCTTCCGCTTTTTTGAGCTTACCTTATCTCCTGGCGATTCCCGATCCCGCTTTTCTGTGCGCGGGGCTCTCGACACCGCCTGATCTAGGGTCGTCGCTGCCAGGGCCTCCTCCGCAATTACAGCCCTCCTTATTAACGCCGCATGCACCACTTCCTTCTCTGCCAGGGCCTCCTCGGCGACTACAACCCTCTTAATCAAGGCCTCCTGCTCCATTTCTGCCTCTATCACCGCCGTTAAGGTCCGTGCTGCTTGCTTCTTGATCTCACCATGGATGTTACTTCTCTCCTTCATGAACTCAATCTGCTTCAGGAGTTTTTCTTTGGTAGCTCGCAGCTTGTTCGTCTGTTGGCTGTCCTCCTTTGACTTCGGGATGGGCGTAGTGAAGTTTAGCATCGAGCCTTGCCCTTTTGGGGTTATCTGCTGCTGTGTGTTGCCGCTAAACATTTGTGCGACTACCTCCTTCAATATTGGCGATCTACACAGCTTCTCCTTCCTATCGAACACGTTGGCATCGCTGATCTGCGTGTCCATCGCGCAATCGCTATCTTTTCCTGTATTTGATTTTGTATTTAATTCTTGAAAACTCATTTTGGATCCCACGAAGCTAGGGAAATATGTAGTCCGCTGCGCCAGTGCCCTGCCTTAACGCAGTAAGGGCTTCGAACTGGTCGGATGCGCCCCGGTATCCGCCAGGCTCCGTTCGCGGTGAGGTAATTTTGATTTTGACCCCCCTCACCATGCATCCCTCGACACGGGTCGCGTCACATCTTGGATTCGGGGTCCGTGGTGATGTTTGCGTATCGTCCTCATCAAGAATGTGTGTGTGTGTGTGTGTGTGTGTGTGTGTGTGTGTGTGTGTGTGTGTGTGTGTGTGTGTGTGTGTGTGTGTGTGTGTGTGTGTGTGTGTGTGTGTGTGTGTGTGTGTGTGTGTGTGTGTGTGTGTGTGTGTGTGTGTGTGTGTGTGTGTCTGTGTGTGTCTGTGTGTGTGTGAGTGTGTGTGTGTGTGTGTGTGTGTGTGTGTGTGTGTGTGTGTGTGTGTGTGTGTGTGTGTGTGTGTGTGTGTGTGTGTGTGTGTGTGTGTGTGTGAGTATGTGTGTGTGTGTGTGTGTGTGTGTGTGTGTGTGTGTGTGAGTGTGTGTGTGTGTGTGTGTGTGTGTGTGTGTGTGTGTGTCTGTGTGTGTGTCTGTGTGTGAGTGTGTGTGTGTGTGTGTGTGTGTGTGTGTGTGTGTGTGTGTGTGTGTGTGTGTGTGTGTGTGTGTGTGTGTGTGTGTGTGTGTGTGTGTGTGTGTGTGTGTGTGTGTGTGTGTGTGTGTGTGTGTGTGTGTGTGTGTGTGGTGTTTGAAAGGTGTTATCACTTTGTAGATCACTATTGAATTGTTTTGCGGTCCGACATTTTGTTTAGAAGTTATTAGCAAAAATGTAAAAATTACGTGACATGATTTTCTCCGGAACCACTCAACCGATTCCAACAATTTTAGTATCAAATGAAAGCTCTTGCTATCACAAATTTTTTGAGGGAGTTTCGTCGAAAACTATCAAGCGGTTCAAAAGTTATGCTTAAAAAATCTGAAGGGTTGTGCACAAGTCACGACCGCATAGGTGACGTAGGACTACGTACGTCTCTTTGTAGCGATAGTAGGATGTTATCCATGTATGTAATAATACGTTTCTTCATGTATACATGCTACATACGTAACGTTTATCAAAGTAGTACCATTGTATACGTTCAATCCTCAACCGATTTTGGAGTTATATACATGAATTGATTGAATCTATTTTATTAAAATGAATCGAAGTCACATTAAACCAAACAGTAAATCAATTTTCATGATCTGTTTCTACGTTGAATAGTGTTTTTCATCTGGTAATCGATAGACGGTACGCGCGAGTTTTCAAAAAACTGAAAAATTTGTGCTAGACTTTTCTGCAGTATACAAAAGTAGAACACTGATGATCAGGGCTGTCATTCGCTCACACTATGCTCCCAATGTTCCAATATTATGCCTTGTCGCACAGAGCGATTCGGCAACACACCTCTACAGCTTATATGCACACAGCGTACGAGCGAAACCGGAGTGGGAGCGAACGACAGCACTCGGTGAAAATCGCCCAGCGAGTGATCATCCAAACAGCACTTGGTGCTGCCGTTTGCCACACTCCGTGCGGAATTAACGCAAAATTTTTTTTTGTATTTCCAAATTTTCTACCCTTTTAAAAGAGAAAATACACGCTGCACTGAACAACTAATATAGTCTATGTTAAGTTAGTACGGATTAGGTGACGCAACAGTAAAAATGTTTTTTTTTCAATCACACCGCTTCAATTGACCCAGCGCAGGGTGTACAATCCATCCGCGCAGAGTGCGGCTCTTGGTGTGGTAAAGCACGCAGCAAATTTATCACATGGGTTTGCGACTGCCTTTTTTTCGTGCGCGTAAAACACGAAAGAGCGTGTTTAGCAAAAGAGACACTGAAGGGAATTCTTGTGCGAACACACACCGCATGGCGAGTGTTGTGTTGTTTAAGAATGTGTGTCTTTTGGTCTGCGCTGCGGTTTATGCCATCTCTGCTGATAATAAAGCATTTACAAGCTGCAGACGTTTTGGAAGTGGCAGAAAATGTCGCTCGTGACCAGAAAACTTATTCCCGCCATTTGTTGGTCTGTCGTTGCCTGTGTTAATATGGTATTAACTGGGCAAGAAAATATAATAAACTCTTCAATCGTTGTGTGATTCTTAAAAGAACCGTAAGGCAAACAATGTTTCAAATACAACCTTTATTATGCCACGGATGTGACTCGAAAGCTGCCTACCCGATGTGTCGCCAACGAAAGCCGCTGACCGACTGACGATGCGCAGTAAAAGGCATAGCAGCCAAAACCATATTGTTCACTGGCGGATGAGTCGATGAATTCTTCGGTTTGTTGGCGTTTCGCTTGGTGAATTTGGATGTCTTCATTGCCTTATCCGGGGAAGCAGCATCAGCTGAAGCTCAACAATTTTAGATCGGATTCTATAGGGCGTAAATTAAATACAATCATAAAGCAGCTTAACCCATAGCTCATATCGTATATATTTCTGTCATCCGTGCTAGGGAAGGACTGACGTGGAAAGGCAAAAAATTGAAAATAATTCAATTTTATTATGACGCGCATTGAAAATCAATAGTTCTCTATATTTTCAATATTTTCCAAATCGATTTTTCGATCAATTGGTGTAAATATCTCGGAAATCTTTGAAAATTGACTGAATTATAATGCGTGAAAATACATTTACACTTTGATGATGTCATTTCCAACAACCAATCACGAAGCGAGAATTCTGGTAAAATATAGGTTCATTATTTTCAATTTTTCAATAGTTCATCATCTAAAATCCATACTTTTTTTCATTTGGGTCAATTCTTAGAAGATTTTCCAATCGATTGGTGTAAGAATATTGAAAATCGGTCGGGAACAGGGTTACCACATGCACAGATTATTCTGTGTTTAACAGATATTTGAAAGAAATCGCCTGTACAGAATCTGTATGCATAGAATACAGATTTTCGCCAAATTACACAGAATCAACAGATTTTTGAGCTTTTACACGAGAGTGAAAGAGACGGAAATAGTCAGCAAAATGACTCTCTATCTCTTTCACTCTCATTGTTTTGCATTGGACAGATTTTTGCACAGATATTTTTCCTCGCCGTACAGATTGTCAGATTTTTCCAACAAAAAACACAGAATTATATGTGGCATCCCTGCCTGTGGGTCCGTTGAACATCTTTTGGCCCTTCTGCAACAGAAATTCATTTGATAATCAAATTTGGATATACTGTAAGTCTATCCCCATACACTGGCAGGACCTTGAACTGATGGTGGTTTCTCCCGCATACATACATACAACCGTGGTTGCGTTAAAACCGTAGAAGCCGATAGAACATCGTGAATTGACGCTGTAATAACGTGAGACTTTCACCCAATTAATTGTGATGACTTTCTCTTATAATTTATTTTTTAATAATTTTACATTGTTACATTTACAAATGTTTTAATAATTGTGGTTACGCAGCTCGTTGTGTAACCACAACAATCGTTAAGGCCGAGCCCGCGCACTAGAGAGAGAAAAAAGACGAAGCAAAACTTTCAATGAGAATGCGCTTTTATTAGATAGTTTTGAATACTCAACTGTAGTAACATATCATGTCAGGTACGGGTTTTACACACAATGATGTATTCGGAAAACTATGTTGTAGCGTTATTTAAGAAATATTTAAGATTTTTAAAATGCTATCTTTCTCGATCGCACCAACGCTGTTTAACCAAACTAAAATCTCGAGAACACGTTGAATCCAAACATTTCTTTATTTATTTATACGGGTCTTCGAATATATCGCTCAGACTCTATATATACTGAATTTAAGATTTTATTTCTAAGGTTAACAGTATGTAGTCCTAATTATTCGTTATACATTGAAATCCGGACAGTTGTCATAACATTAGCAAATCCCTGGAAATAAAAAATATTGTTACCCTACGCTGAACTCTACCCAACCCTTATCGACCTTGATAGCGAAAATTTCAATCGAACAGTAAATAACGAACATGAGTTATTATTCAATGCTCCCAACCTGTCTGTAATTATTAATTAATCATTCTAGAAAAGGAATAATTAGTACGTGCGTCAAGAACAAGTAATACCTTGGTACTCAAATGTCAATGTTCAGTATTCAGATTAAGGAAGTTCCGAAAAGCACATATAGAATATATACAGTGGACTCTCGGAAAAGTTAATCGATTGGGGATTGGGTCGTTGAGTTTTTTACGTTTTTAATTAACGTTTTTGAGTACTCCTAAAAGTCATTGAAAATGATAAGTACAAAAGCGAAAAATAGATTCTCGGATATATGATATACATTTTAATGCAATGCAATGAAGTTGCAGTGGTAGAAAATATGTAGTAAGCTCTTTATAAATTAATACTACTTTAAAGTAGTCTGTTATACTAGTTTCCTTTTTCCAGTTTTTTCATAGTTTACGTTTTGATAATGTTCGAGCTTATTTTTTGTTCCCTGCTGTTCATTGTTTTGCATTTAAAATTCATTCTGAGTTTGCGCTTTTTCAGCGTATTATCACAAATCATGAAGTATAACTATGTGCCCGTATCAAACCATGGTTGCAACTGTTCGGTATAAGAGTTAATTTAATATCTACTATGATGCGACTCTGTACGAAACTGTGGAAAGGCGACAATAAACCGAAAAAATAAAATATAAACATATAGGGGAGGGACGTCTACAGTGAGACATTTTTTTTCCAAAAAAATTTAAATTTTTTTGGTGATAGCTATCAACGAGCTCTTCAGTTCATTTGAAAGGTATATCCTTCTAGTTGTCTGAAAAAAAGTTTCAGTCGTTTTGATTATAAACTAAATTAGTTATAACCACAAATGTGAAGGTATATTTTTGGCACCCAGTAGGTGGGAAGAGTGAGACAACGGGTATTGCCTACTGAGACACCTATTTGAATTAAACCTAAACCATATTTTTGGGTAATAAAGAATAGTTGAGAGGTCGTGCTGTTTATTGTGCCTATAAAGCATACATTATTCTTGAATATGATTGAAAAATCCGATTATTTTCAGATATACATTTATCTATACCTATAAAAAAGGATTTCTGTCTGTCTGGGTGTCTGTCTGTGCCTATGTTCCTTTTAGAATCGAAAACTACTGAACCGATCGGCATGAAAATTTGCATGCAAGGGTTTTTGGGGCTACGGAAGGTTCTCTCGATGGCAAAAGACCCCTCCCCCCACTAAGAGGGGTGGCTCCCATACAAATCTATGCCTATAAAATGTATTTCTGGCTGCTCTATGTTCCTTACAGGATCGAAAACTATTGAACCGATCGGAGTGAAAATTTGCATGTAGGGGTTTTTGGGGCCAGGAAAGGTTCTTTTGACGGTTAGAGATCCCTTCCCCCACTAAGAGGGGAGCTCTCATACAAATCTATACATATAAAAATGGATTTCTGTCTGTCTGCCCGAATGTTCCTTATAGAATCGAAAACTACTGAACCGATCGACGTGAAAATTTGCATATAGGGGTTTTTGGGGCCAGGGAAGGTTCTTATGATGGTTAGAGACCCCTCCTCCCACTAAAAGGGGGGGGGGGGCTCCCATACAAATGAAACAAATTTATGCATGACTCGAGAATTAATCAAGCAAATGGAACTTTTTTAGGAAGTCTGTGAAAGTTTAAAGAGCTTCGAACAAAAATCTGCACCAAAACAATAAAAGTCATAAAAACTGCAAATATCTGCATCTGCAAATATTATAATGATCTGCAAGACCGTTCCAAAAATCTGGAATTTGCAGACACATCTGCAAGTCTGGTATCCCTGGTCTTGTCCATCAATTTTTGTATTGTGGTGCTCTTACGGTGGCACGAAAGCACGAAAAAGTGAAACCATATTTGGCATGTGGGTGTTTTTGGAGGCATGAATTTTTTCTGATGCATTGAGACCCCTTACCTTTTTAGGAGGGGGGGCTCCCATACAAATGAAATACAAATTTCCTCATAACTCGAGAACTAATCAGGAAAATGGAACAAAATATGACATGAGGGTGTTTTTGGAGACAAGAATGTTTTCTATGGTGAATTGAAACCTCTCCTCGCTTCAGGAGGGGGGCTCCTATACAAATGAAATACAAATTTCCTCATAACTCGAGAACTAATTAATCAAATGGAACCATATTTGGCATGTGGGTGTTTTTGGAGGCATGAATTTTTTCTATGACGAATTAGGACCCCTCTCCCTTTTTTGGAGGGGGGCTCCCATACAAATGAAATACAAATTTCCTCATAACTCGAATAGTAATCAAGCAAATTGAACCACCTCTATCAAGCCCCCCGTAGAGATCACCTCTATCAAGGTTTATTTATTTTCCTGACCTCTATTACTTTCCTTCAGTTGGATCACCCTTGCGAAATGATACTTTACACGAAAAGATTCTCCGTAAAATGGTACATCCCGCGTAAGATTTTTCGCGAAACGGTATTCTGCGAAACTCTATATTCCGCGTTATAGTCAACCGAGAATTGGTGTTCCGCAAAATGGTATTCGGCGAAATGGTTTGCAATAATGGCGAATATTTAAGTGTTATTCGCTTTATTTTATCAGGCTAAGCAATGGGGGAGTTGTTTTCTACTTTACTGTGAGGAAAATTTGTATTTTAAAACACCCATGAACTCCCCAGAAACTTGTAAAACTCAAGATTGTGACAAAGGTCATCCGAGATTCACGAATTATGTACAACACATTTACATTTGTGGCAATACGAAGTTTGTCGGGTCAGCTAGTACTCATATAAAACACAAATCCTGGACATCTGACTTTCAACTTACACTTCAGAATTCATTTACAGTCAATCCCTATGGATTAATTTGCAATTGCACACAAAACAAAATTCAAAAAAATTTGCATTGCGAAAGCTATGTCTCAGTGTCACCCACGTCTCTGTCTCACCGTTGCCAATAGGAATGTTTTATGAAAAGTGGTGAACTAGCGCAGTTAGCAAACAATTCGATTGTCATATTTTTTCAAATATTAACTCTTATTGCTATGTGATGCCATGCAGTAATTTTAATTTTAATTTAATATGTATTTTGTTCTTGGAAATCACTTGAAAATGATTGCAAAAGAATTTACTTTGACCCCTCCAAAACTGATTTTTATGAAACATATATTAAAAAATCAACAAATTTTTCTCAAACTACATTATGCGATGTAGGTTCACAAACTTCACTTTGCATGAAAATATCGTGGATCTTGGGTGTTTTATGAGGTAGCTGTTCCCGTTGTCTCACTGTTGACTACTCCCTAAGCAAAACATACGTGTGTGAACGTGCGCTTAAGCAACCAATTCCTATGCCCAGCAAAACTAAGGCAAAAACTAACTTTTTGGGGGGATCCAAAATTTAGGAATAGAAAAAGGAAAACTCTGGAAGTTGTGAGTTCATGGCGCGTGTGTTAATGTGAAGCGACTATAAATGGTTTTGTAAATAAACAAAGGCGTAAAAGCTGTCAAAAGCGCCATGCGCAAAAGCTAAGGGGTGTCGTCTAAAAAAATTTTCATTATTATCCAGTTACGCCGACTGTCACCGATAGCACAGGGTTTTGTAGGAAAATACCAGACGGACTTCATGAGAGCCCGCGCAATTACGGACCAGATGTTTACCATCCGACAGATCTTGCAGTAATATCGGGAGTACAACGTGGCCATGCACGACATCTTTATAATTTTCAAAGCAGCATATGATGCACTCGATCGAGGCTAGATATGACAGATAATGCACGAACACAGTTTTCCGGATAAACTGGGGCAAATGATCAGAGCTACATTGGATCGAGGGATGTATTTCGTGTGTAACTCGAGGACGCTTTCGCATCCTTCTTGCATACCATTCAACATCGCTCTTGAGGGGGTGGTCCGACGAAAGCGAAATCTAGGAGGATTGTATTAAACATAAGTGCGTTGAAGCCCAAATATATGAAAGAAAGAGGCTCAATAAATCAAACACGTGCCTCATATGGACGGTAACTGTTCACGGCGACGCTTGCCGGAAGCGGAAGGCACTGCGGACAATATTTGGCGGAGTACAAACTGAAAGCGGAGAGTGGCAGAGACGAATGAATCACAAGCTACAGAAACTGTTTGGAGAGATTCCCATTCCATCTGGCGAAAGTCAGTAGGCTACCGTGGGCCGGACATGTCGTAAAGATACCGGACGGCAGTGCGACGAAAACAGCTCTTTTCAACAGCTACACCAGCACCAGGAAGATAGAGGCTTAACGTGCGAAGATGGCTCGACCAAGTCGAAAGTGATTTGGGATTTCTGAGACTGGGAAATTGGCGACGAGTGGCCCAAGATCGAGTTGAATGAAGACGACTGTTTATAACAGCATGATCCGGGGTGGCTACTAGGCTACTGACGGCTACTGACGATGACAACAACTACGCGTTTGCGATACCTAGTAGAAAAGGAAAACATCAACGCAGTGGGAATATGTACACTGAATTTTTTTCGGTTTTTTAATTACAATAGGGAAAATTTCTGGAGGGGTTCTGCAGAATTCTGGAGGGGGCCTGGTACCCCAGGCACTCCTTCTAGCTTGCCAACGGCAGTAGCAAAAAACGCCATCAAAATATATTTTCTTAGCCGAAGTGCCAAGCGCGCCATCAAATTTGCTAAGATCATAGCAGTGTGGAAACATATTACCTTCATCGGTATTCTATGATAACAAGTAGATACAATCATATATAACTGTTCTATATCAAATTTGGCTGAAAATATGCTGAATTTGCGGAATTTATTCCATTAAAGTGATTGATCGGAATTATGAACAAAACTTTTTTTTCTGCTTTCGATTCCGATCACTATACCAAAGTTATAAATTCGCAAAATGCATGCTAACGTAGTTGCTATTTGGATTTTAGGATTATTCGCAACATGATAACATGGTAAGATTATTGAAATTTTTTGACGTAGAACTACGTTTTACAGCAGGGTGTCAATCCAAAATTTGGAGTCAAGCCAGCGTCACGAAAGAATGAAAGATTTTTAACGCTAATAGCTCTTCCAATTTAAAACGGATTTTGATCATAAAAGATGAAGCAATTTTATGGCTCTCTTGAAAAGATTGTTTTCCAATCGCTAAATGGTGAAAATTAACAAAAAATGAAGCTTACTTACTTACTTAATTGGCCTAACGTCTTATGACAAGGCCTGCGCAGTATAATTTCTCCATCTGTTTCGGTCCATGGCAACTGATCTCCAGTTCCGCGGGCACCCAGTGCTCGCCAGATCTCGCTCCACCTGGTCTTGCCACCTCGCTCGCTGTGCCCCTCTTCGTCTTGTTCCTACCGGATTTGATGCGAAAACCATTTTTGCAGGATAGTTGTCCGGCATTCTAGCAACATGTCCTGCCCAACGTATCCGTCCAGCTTTAAACACTTTCTGAATACTAGGTTCGCCGTAGAGACGCGCGAGCTCGTGGTTCATTCTTCGCCTCCATACACCGTTCTCTTGCACTCCGCCAAAGATGGTTCTTAGCACCCGCCGTTCGAAAACTCCGAGTGCTCGTAGGTCCTCTTCTAGCAGTGTCCACCTTTCGTGCCTGTAGAGGACAACCGGTCTAATTAGCGTTTTGTACAGTGTGCACTTTGTACGGGGGCTCAAATTGTTCGACCGCAAGTGTTTGTGGAGTCCGTAGTAGGCCCGACTTCCGCTGATAATACGTCTTTTAATCTCACGGCTGGTATTGTTGTCCTCTGTTGCCAGTGAGCCAAGGTATACGAACTCGTCGACTACCTCGAACTCATCCCCGTCGATTACCACGGTACTGCCCAAGCGAGCCCTGTCGCGCTCGGTTCCGCCCGCCAGCATATACTTAGTTTTAGACGTATTTATTTTCAATCCAATCTTCTCTGTTTCGCGTTGCAGTCTGGTGTACTGATCTTCCACCGCCTCAAATGTTCTGCCGACAGCATCCATGTCATCAGCAAAGCAGATAAATTGACTGGATTTATTGAAAATCGTGCCCCGCATTTCGATCGCCGCTCGCCTTATAACACCTTCAAGCGCAATGTTGAATAGCAGGCAGGAAAGACCATCTCCTTGTCGAAGTCCTCTGTGAGATTTGAATGGGTCCGACAATCCACCCGAGATTCTCACACAGCACTGGATCCCATCCATCGTAGCCATGATAAGTCTAGTAAGCTTACCCGGAAACTGAAGTTTTTGGAGCGTCTTAGTAGAATACGAAACCCAAAAATAAAAAATAAGAAAACTTATCCAATTTAATTCTACTATGTGTATTTTATTCAATGACAGATACGTATTTCGCCTACGACTTGCAGGCTTCCTCAGTGTCTGTTTTCGAACTTCGAAAACGAAAACGAAGTTCGAAAACAGACACTGAGGAAGCCTGCAAGTCGTAGGCGAAATACGTATCTGTCATTGAATAAAATACACATAGTAGAATTAAATTGGATAAGTTTTCTTATTTTTTATTTTTAGGTTACCCGGAAAGCCGTTTTCGTCCAAAATTTTCCATAGCTCTTGTCGGTTTACGCTATCCTATGCGGCTTTGAAATCGATGAACAGGTGGTGCGTGGGGACTCGGAATTCGCGGCACTTCTGGAGGATCTGCCGCAGGGTGAAGATTTGGTCCGTTGTAGACCGACCCTCCATGAAACCGGCCTGGTGACTTCCCACAAATCTATTGGCTATTGGCGATAGTCGATAAAAGAGGACTTGAGACAGCACTTTGTAGGCGGCATTCACGATAGTGATTGCTCGGTAGTTCTCACAATCCAGCTTATCACCTTTCTTGTAGATAGGGCAGATAAACCCGTCTTTCCACTCCTCCGGTAGTCGTTCCGTATCCCAAATGTTGACAATCAGTTGATGCAGACAGCCGGCCAACTTGTCCGGGCCCATTTTAATAAGTTCCGCTCCAATGCCATCCTTTCCCGCTGCTTTGTTGTTCTTCAGCCGCTGGATGGCTTCTTTAACGTCCCTTATCGATGGGGGTGGCACATCTTCGTCGCTTGCTGCACCAATGTGGTCACTTCCTTCGCTATCATGGTCTTCCGCCTGAACGCCATTCAGGTGTTCATCGTAGTGCTGCTTCCACCTTTCGATCACCGCACGGTCGTCAGTCAAGATACCTCCTTCTTTATCTCTGCACATTTCGGCCCGCGGCACGAAGCCTTTGCGAGATCCGTTGAGTCTCTGATAGGACTTCCGTGTGTCGTGAAAGCGGTACAACTGTTCGAGTTCTTCGCACTCCTTCTCCTCTTGGTGGCGCTTCTACTCCTGGAAGAGTCGGGTTTGCTGCCTCCGCTTCTGTTTGTATCGCTCCACATTCTGACGGGTGGCTCTACGCAGCATTTGTACCCGCGCTGCGTTATTCTCAGCCAATATCTGCTGGCATTCCTCGTCAAACCATTCGTTACGTCGATTCGGTGCCACACTGCCTAGGACGTTCTCCACTACGCTGTTAATGGCTGTTTTCACGGCATTCCAACAGTCCTCAAGAGGGGCTTCATCCAGCTCACCCTCTTCCGGCAGCGCGGTTTCGAGAGATAACGCGTAGTTTTCGGCGACCTCCGGTTGCTTCAGTCGCGCTAGATTATACCGTGGCAGGCGGCGGTATCGTATGTTGTTCACAACAGATAGTTTTTGACGTATCCTTACCATCACTAGGTAGTGATCCGAATCAATGTTAGCGCCCGGATAGGTTCTGATGTCGATAATGTCTGAAAAGTGCCGACCATCTATCAGAACGTGGTCGATTTGTGATTTTGTCTGGTTGGGTGATCTCCAGGTGTACCGATGGTAGAGGTTGTGCTGGAAGAAGGTACTACGTATGGCCATGTTCTTGGGGGGCTCCGTAGCCGCAAGGTTACCGAGTCTGCTTTGACAAGCGAGTGGTCGTGGGTTCGAATCTTAGTAGAATCAAGCCATTCGATGTCAAGTGACTTTAGCATGAGTTTATTCTCAGGCCCCTCCATTTACCCTTCCTTCGTGCTGAATTCTATATTTACCCTCTGAAGCCTCTTGACAGTGCAAATGTCCCTCCTATAGTTAAGTGTACTGGTCAGAGGTACGAATGAGTCCTCGCCAGGGACGGCTATAATATGGGATAGTGCTGGCAGCGAGAAATAAGTGGGTAAAGTAGATTAAGCTTTGAAGGAAGGTTAAACCCCAATACACGCAAGCACGCATAAAATTTAATAAGCATATCGCTCACTCAATAGCGATTATAGCAAAAAGAAATGCAGTGCAGGTCATACAGCAAACACCCGGGCGATATTACAATAGATCAACTATACTGGTCGCAGTAATGAGTCCACACATGGAAAAAAAATGGCCATGTTCTTGGAGGCGGCGAAGTCGACAAGTCTTAGGCCGTTTTCGTTCGTTTGCGGGTGGGCGCTGAACCGTCCAATCACCGGTTTGAATTCCTCCTCCTGACCAACCTGAACATTGCAGTCTCCGATGATAATTTTGACATCATGTCTTGGGCAGTGGTCGTATTCACGCTCCAGCTGCGCGTAGAATTCGTCTTTGTCATCATCGGTACTTCCGAGGTGAGGGCTGTGCACGTTAATTATGCTTATATTGAAGAATCGGCCCTTGATTCTTAATCTGCACATTCGGGGGTTGATCGGCCATCACCCGATCACCCGCTTCTGCATCTCGCCCATCACTATAAAAGCTGTGCCCAGCTCGTGTGTATTGCCGCAGCTCTGGTAGATGGTATGACCATCTCCATACGTACGTACCATCGTTCCTTTCCAGCATACCTCCTGCAGCGCTACGATATCGAACATGCGGCTCTTCACTTCTTTAGAAAGCACGTGAGTACTTCCGAGGAAATTTAGAGACCGACAGTTCCATGTTCCTAATTTCCAATCGTTAGTCCGTTTTCGTCGCCTGGGTCTTTGCCGATTGTTCCGATTAGAGTTATTATTATTACTTACGGAGTCCATTGCTTTGGATTTTTAGTGGTTCAGGCTTGCAAAGCCCGCAACCAACCCCACAGTATCGCCGGAGGGCCAACGTAGTTTGAAGGAGCCCTCCTCCCCTGTCAGCATACGACCTTGGTTTCCACCGGGGTTGGTTACTCGATCTCCACCGAGGTTGCTCGTATCCCGGCTGGTACCACGAGGAGATAGGGGTAGGAGTTGCTAGGTAAGAGGCTGTGAACCACTGTGGGGTCTATTTTATGCCCAGTGCACAAGGCACCGATGGTACGCATTACCAAGCCGTTTATCAACTAAACGAAAGTGAAGCTAAACGAAACGAAAACTAAAGCTAAAATTTTTCCATACATTTCCGAAGGATGCTTCCCAGGCACAGACGACCATTATACACACCAAGCTGTGGCAGCTATGGCTGCTGCTGCTTCAAGGCAGAGAAGTAAAATAAACTTGGATGTTTTTTTGCTTACTACAAAGCACAGTGCTACCTAGGTGCTACTTTCCGATTTAGAATGTTGACCTTCTGTTTTTATATGACAGACTTCGCAGCCAGCTTAAGGACTACAGGACAATTATAGGACTGGTGCTACAAATCTTTTGACTCTTACCGCCTGTTTCAGTAGAGATTCGAACATGCGACATCTAGCTTATTAGACCAGTGCCGTACCTTAAGGCCAACTGAAACGCTCAGACTTTTTGATTTTCTAACGCTGCAAACAAGCGATAGCGACAATGCAGTTATGAACTATCTCATTAATGCTGTTCTCTTTTTATAGCAATAACATATTATTTTGAGGACTTAAGTTTTCTCTTAGAACTTTTTTTTTGAAACGATGATTCTACAATTGATGAAGGGACGGTAAGGGAAAGTAATGAAGAAGGATTTTTTCGGGAATGAAGGGGAAGGGTGGAAAGGAAGGGAGGGGGGGGGTAATAGATAGCTATGGTTAACAAGTTGTCGTTGTGACTCCTATCTTTTGTCCAATGCTGGAAGGTGCATGGGTCGAACCAAGCTGTAATCAGAGATTATAACCGGATTTGAACCCACAACACCTGCCAGGGCGTGTCGCTCACTGGTACCCGTGTACCTTTGAACCACAAAGGCGCTGGACAAAAGAAGTCTGCACAACCCCCCTTATTAACCATAGCGCGACATGGGTTGGTCTATTTTTAGACACACAATTGTGCCTCTTCCTTCACCTACTGTAGAAACCACCGACCGAGAAGTTTAATCTAACGTCTTTTTACTTTCAGGACGACGACACTATGCAGGCCCTTACGACTTGCAAGGTACTGCTTGTGACGCTGTTCGTCCGAAAGCGTGTTAGTCCGCGTCCGGTTCGACCCATGCACCTTCCAGCATTGGACAAAAGATAGGAGTCAGTGAGTCACAACGACAACTTGTTAACCATAGCTACCTATTACCCCCCCCCCCCCCCTTCCTTTCCACCCTTCCCCTTCATTCCCGAAAAAATCCTTCTTCATTACTTTCCCTTACCGTCCCTTCATCAATTGTAGAATCATCGTTTCAAAAAAAAAATAATATATGCCTGACCGCATTTCAAGGTCATGACTAAAGTCACGAGTTTGGTCAATTCTTAGAACTTTGTTAATAGCTGGATGTGTGAGGCAGATTTCTATACTGAAATACTCCGATTTTGGCACTGGTAAAAATATTCGTTTTTGATATGAAAAATAGCGCACCTACCAAAAATACAATTGATTAAGCAAGATATAGTATTACTATTATGCTGCTTGTTTTACCTCACTTTACGCTATTTTACACTACACATATATCAATATGGTGTAAAACGTTTTCTTTAATATTCGAGGTTTCTTCGCGAAAACCAGCCTAACCGAGTTCTACGTCAACTTCGCGATCATGTCTGGAGCACAACCTTTCTGGTTTGATTTTTGCTATTATTTATGATCAAAACTTTATGAAAACTCAAATGCGGTCTCATTTTATTGTAATTGTAACAGTTGAACGAAGATAAAAGAAGGGGAATGTTTCATAATCCGCTCTCGAGTACACAAATTTTATGAATATTAATCTAATGATAATAATGAACATTAACAAAGCAGAAGATGACTGGCAAGGGGATTGTCGTCAGACTATATAAATGCAAAACATTTCAGACCCGTTTGGTACAAGTTGACAATAGTTTTATACTTTAACAGCTCATCATGCTCTCAGAATCTAGTGAACCGTTTTGACTTAAATTTTTTTCCAGCATGTAGAAATAAATTGTCTAAATTGTTGCCTAACCACTTTTTGATATCTTTTTTTTAAATTTTTAATGAGCTCTTAATTTGCGATTTTCTTTTGAAAAAATTGTGGCCATTTTAGTAATTTTTCGAATTTTCAAAAATCGCTGCATAACAACTCAGGTATTGACATAAAGCTTCAAAATCATCTTTAAAATTGTTTCTCCAATATTCCGTTGTTTCCCGGCACGTACCGCCAACCAGAGACTACTTTCTAGAGAGCATCCACGCGCCCAGCTGCCAACAGCAAAATAACTATTATACCAAAATAAATATTGTACCAACAGTAACTGTTGGTATAATATAATTGAATCGGAAAATTCATTTTTTCTTTATAAAGCTTCTCGTACAACGAAAGCAATTGTCTTGCCTTGTGACAAAAAGCTTGTATTTGATCAATTTATATCCCACAAGCATTAACTGAAGCATATACAGTAATAAGCCGATTTTGTCACCCCCATGATGAATTTAGGGGTGACAAAAAAGGGACAGTGACAAAATCGGGTATTTTTTCAATTTCTATGTTTTTGCAGATAACTTAGAACGAACTACATATATTTCATTCTGATCACTTTAAGGACATTTCGCACTTCCCTCTACCTCTCTGTGGACATTTGTCACCTGTTCACAGCAGTCCCTCAGGTATGAAAACACACGTTTTTCATTTGCGCCGAAATGGTTGATTATACTGGTTAACTATATTCATAGAAATTTCATAGCGTAAAAAACTCTTTCTTTTGGTATGAACGATTCTCTGATTAACCCCCCTAAAAGTAAGATAGAAAATTTATTTTTCAAGCAGTAAGAGATAGAGCAAAACAATGTTCTACAAAATTTTTGAGAAGATGATTATAAAGAACTTTGCCAAAGAAAGTGACCTTCTAGCTATTATAGTTGTGGAGATAAGAAACAACTTTTGTGAAAACTCGACGATAATCAACACAGTTCTTTTCACAGTGTTTTAACACATTTGACATGTTTCAAAATGATTTTCAAACTAAACTTTTGATAAATCAAAAGCGTGACAAAATCGGGTAAAAAACGTGACAAAATCGGGGGTGACAAAATCGGGTCAAAAACGTGACAAAATCGGGGGTGACAAAATCGGGGAGTGATAAAATCGGGGAGTGACAAAATCGGGTTACCACTGTACCTCAATAAACAAGAAAAATGAAGTTATATCGTGCTTAGTAGCGCAACTAATCGAGCATCTACCCTATCTTCGGCAATATTAAGTTTAGAAAGACACTATTTTCACATTTTCAAAGGAAATCATTCAAGGAATTCGAAAAGGATATTATTTTTGAGCACCAGTGCTGCCAAATATTTTTAAACTCAATTTGAAAACTAAATTTACATTTTTCTCTCAATGAAGACAATTTTAACTCAAGAATTTCAACTTCATCGTATTTCGCAGATGGTTTTTTTCATAAGAATCACTCATCGCCCCGAGGTATTCTTTGCCGATCCCGAGATACAGCGTTTTAAAACAAGTAATTCCCCATTTTCAATGTAAAACTAAGAGAAAATGCTTAGTTTTTAAAACTGAGTCGAATGGCATATGACATTCGGCCCGCAGGACCTTCTTTCCATTCCCGGGTTTTCGAGTTAATTTGAGTGATTGCTATAAGATCTTGCTCCATATTTCTTTCCATTACAACTTCCAAATACATAAAAATGTGTATCCTATATCTCGGAATGCATTTTTCGCTTTTGTATTTATCATTTTCAATGATTTTTAGGACTATTCGGAAAAGTTAATATTTCGGAAAAGTTAATCGACCCATTCCCCAATCGATTAACTTTTCCGAGAGTCCATTGTAGTTGCAAGGTGCAGCTGACTGGTATAATGGTTTAAACACACTGGCTACCTCAATCACCTTAATATCTGCTATGACCGAAGTATGCATAAACCTGTGCAAAAGCAGGAATTGAACGAAAAAACAAAGAACCAACAAGGAAGGAAACAAACGTGAGTGAATTAATGAAAGCGAAATCTCAGAATAGTTAAAGAAAAAATAACTTTTTAGAATGTTCGTAAAACTTTTCCGGATAATTAAAATTTTTTCGAGTTAACTCTTTCGAGATTTTATTATACTTAGCTCAGTGTGTAAATCTACATTTTACTCAAAATGAAAACTATATAATTCATTTCGGTTTTCTTTCGAAATGTTTTATCGTGAATTAAGAAACAAGGTTGCATATATCTTGCTGAAAATACGCATCTGTATAAGTGAACACTGAACTTTGTGAGAAGACTGAGCACTTCTTCGTTCTTATATAGTATGCAATAACAACAAACCTATAAAGCATATAGGCAGGTTATTGAACTTGAAATTTCGCCACACTGTCTCAACACCAATACAGACTGATTAATTGCGTACTAACAGATATCAAATAAAATTGTATTTACAATCACTGATCAGATTACGTTTTTTGTAGTAATTTGTAGTAAGGCCATTGCAAATCATATTTAAAGTTTTTGTCACCCCCCCCCCCCCCTTGGAAATTGGCTTGAAAAATCGGGGGGCAAAAAATAATTTGTAGGATATCAGTCAAATTTCTTTTTATAAAATCAATTATCTGTGGGCTCTACAGTCTGAAAAACTCGAAAAATGAGTCTCCCAGTTGAATTAACGCTTCTAGCACGAAACAGAAATGGAAATTCGAACAATAGAATTTCCGAAAATCGTCCAAAAATATTTTCCTTCGTGTTTGTCTTTTTCCGTATATTTTTGCATAGAAAATAATAACGTATATATTATAAGCAAGAACAGATTCGGTTTTCACGTTTAAACCTCAAACAAAAATTCTTAAAATCCATGTTTTTTTTTTGCTCGATTAAAAAATTCACTTTGTTTTTTTCCGCCCCCCCCCCCCTTCAGTGGCCGAACACCGGAAGGACAAAAACTTTATAAAATATTTGTAATGGCCTAACTAACATCCTATCTTACAATTATTGCAGCTAAGACGCCTGACATTTTTTAAAAATTATACTCACAGGAAAGCTTGATTGAAATTGAAATTAAGAAAAAAATTCACAATCGAATTTCACTATTATTCGTAGAATTCAATCGTAAAAAAGTTTTCTTTGATTTCAATCTTCGTAGTCCATTAAGACGCTCAAAAAACTTCAGTCACAGAGAAATGTTCTGGTAATTAATAAATCAGTAGCTTTTATAAAACTTCAACTCGTCGAAGAAATGCAAGAATTCAATAAAAATTCCTCTCTATTGGAAAATTTTTAAACAACATAAAATCATTTACGGAACACAAAATATTTAAAAATGGCGCAAAATACAACTACAAGTTCAATTGGAAGCTTGCAACCCTTTCTGTTCCTTCTACGGGAGGAAAGCGATCAAGTATTTTTATTAAATTGTATGTAAATATATTCTAAAATAATCAAGCTAATTACGTATGTATAATGCCTACGTTAATGAAACAAAACTTGCCCAATTATATCTTGTGTAAACTCTGGTATCGCTCAACAGGAACTGTTCGCATTTTTGCTCATATAAACAACGTCTACATAAAGACCCGGGATTTTTATGTGTGAATATGTGAACTAACTGAAAATACGACTCTCGTGAGTATTCTCACAGTTTCCATTCCAACTGGTTATATGTTTGGCTCTTTATCAGATCAACTACTACCATCTCACGAAGCTTAGACAAACTGTGAATTGATACTGGCAGAGCTGCCACCATAGCCACTAGCTCAGTCCCGGTTCAATCGTTCTGATTGTTGTATCTTTACTCGTTTATGAATAACTGCAACCATTAACTATTTTTTAATCTTTACGCCTTAATTTGATAATCCAACATCCATCCTTTCGAAAAAGTGTAACATTAACTTAAATTTTTTCTATAAAATTGTTCAGTTTTACACAAAATGGCTCGTTCACTTATGAGATTCGGGAAATATCTAAGTACAAATTACAACAATCCTATTCCACTTTCGGTGATATCAGTGCGAAACAGATGTAAGTATTATGCTTCAATTTTCTCCTAAACGACGCGACGCCGTGTGCTTGCGGTACTATCTGACAAAAAAAGTATATAAGTGTAAACAATGCCGGTCGGAAACTGCGGAACCAAGTTTTGTCTCTTTCAATTGTAAAAGTGTGGAGACAAAAAAATGTGCCCAATATAAACAGTATCTCCGCTAAGCGCTACATGCAACTATGTATTAATCTTCATAAATACTCCAATGGTGTGATTTGATTTGAAGTAGGATTGTGGATGGCATTTTCGGTGTAATTCTAATTGTTTGGCACTGTCTGCTTTTGTGTTTCATAAATTTATAAAATATATGGGTAAGGAGTCGTGACAGTTTTCTCGCAGAATCTGAAAAGCAGAAGCGGATCTAAAATAGAAGCAGGCCGAAGCTACAAGCTGGGGGCGCAACTCACATACAATTATTGTCGGTCAATGAATTTTTCAATTTGACAGTCCCATACGAAAACCAATCTTGAAAAATGTAAACAAAAAACTTTAAGGTGCACATCTGCGTAGGATGTACGAAATAGTGACGTAGGACATAATATTCAGTTTTAGTTTCGTTTTGAGATTGTATATTTATTACAATAGGACACGTCTCTAGTAGGACACGTCTCTAGTTTCTGATAATAAATAACAGAAGTTGGCGCTAGTGTTTCATCATGCGCCATGTGTGAGAGTACGCTTGCAACTATCAATTTTTCCCTGTTGTATACATCAGATATCGTTACTTTGTAACCAGGGGGGTGGTGTCAAGCGAAAATTTCGTACCTAGCATTGAAATCATCATCCCCATAAAAAATTCCTCCTATTTAGTATTTGCAATAGTATTTCAAAAACAACAATCCCAGTTCTTCCAATGTTCGTTCTTCATAAAAACACAAATACTCAATAGTAAAAAGCATTCAGTCTATTCGTAATAAGCTAACCAAACTTGTTTTGTTTGAAGGTCATTGATAATTGTCGCGATGAATTTTTGTTGTAATTAATTAA
Source organism: Sabethes cyaneus (assembly GCF_943734655.1). Taxonomy (NCBI): domain Eukaryota; kingdom Metazoa; phylum Arthropoda; class Insecta; order Diptera; family Culicidae; genus Sabethes; species Sabethes cyaneus. The sequence continues at coordinate 69,455,368 of NC_071353.1, forward strand.
AACGAGCTTAAAGTTTCACAGTCGATTTAGTTTTATATGTAAGTCAAATTTTTTCTTCGCTGTTATTTCAATTTCTAAACAATTAAAAACGCCTTAATTGAAAGTAAAAAATTTATAAAAATATTGCTCACATTTCTTGGTCACTCTAATTTGGAAAAATGGTAACCCTAAGAGCCAAATTTTTGGTGTATGTTAGTAACGCATCGAATATATGGAGTTTGACAAGCACACCATACCCAAGTAACAACGGTAGCTGAATTGTAAGAGCAATGGCTGTTTACGGGTTGGTTTAAGGCGATCAAAGCTGCATAAAGTAAGCACTCAAATGGTGTTTAAATAAGCGATGTTTAAGCTACTTTAAGTTTTTCAAACCAGTTCTCTGCCAAAAGCTGATAATAAAACTTAATAACGGATTTTTCTGCTAAACAATCTGCTTCTAAACAGCCATAAACATCAAACCGTTTTACGGCTGCTTAAAGGTGTTAAAATGTAGAGTGGAAGCTTTCATTAGGCTCACAGCTTTCAAACTACTTTAAGTCTGCTTAAGGGTGTTAAAGTGGCTTTACAAACTTCTACCGCGTTTTTTTTCGGCTCACAGCACACATACTGTCAGATCATAGAATTTCGCAATTCGGCTGACAGCCAAAGTTTATCAGTTATCGACATTATCGACTGCTTCACGCTAGGCGGGCTAGGCTTCAGGTGTAAAGATATTATCACCGTCTGTTCTGCAGATGCAAAGGGGGCGGATCATACGGTGAGTGCTTATGGATCAAAAGATGGCGGGTTCAATTCCCGGAAAAAAAACATGCATTTTTAATTAGCTAGCTTACTTGTACGAATTAAAGTTATTCGAAACTAAAAATATATCGCGTTGACGGCGAAATAAAAATGACGCGTTCCATTTTTTTAAATTTAAAAATAGATTTTTTTTGGCTGCATAAAGGTTGATGAAGCGTTGATTAAGCGACTGGAAAAGTAGATTGCAAAACTATTTCTCGTTCTAAAAATAGAATTGACAGCGTTGCGCAAACTGGCTATTTGAAAGTGCAAAAAAGTTTCTATTAAGCTTCATTGCAGCTTCGAAAGCAGCTATTAATTAGCCTGAAGCTTGATAAAATCACCAGATTTAGATGTTTAAGAGCTGAAAAAAGGTTTTCATTTCTAAATCAAAACCATAGATCAGCCGCAGGTTGAATAAAATCAGCTATAAAAGCGTTTGATCAGCTTGAAATTGTTACTTGGGATAGCCCTGTTTGTAACCAATATTGTGTATTTCGGAAACAATTTTGCGCGACAAAAAATTTACTCAACACAGCAACATTACTCTCTCATGCATCTCAGTTTCTGTTGTGTTTATCGCTAAACGCAATATAACGTTTGACACCTAAACCAATAATTAGTTGGTAAACATTGTTTTTATTTATTGCGTTCATGTTGCAAAATTTAGTTTTTTCGAATTAAAATGCCGCAAACATATTCAGCTCCTAGCTCTCGCACGGTATCAAATCACTTTTCCGAGCTCTCGGATGAATGGTAGTAAGATGCTATAGAGAGGTATGGGAAAAGTTTGTTTTTTTCAATGAAAATTAGGCAGAAGTCCTGAAAATTAAGTATAGCAGAGTAACTGTACCACAAATAAAATATGATTAGTGATTGCAGGTAGGTACACATAGAAATTTTGATTTTACTACCACTAGAAAAGCGCCATCTCTTGAAAAGCAACGGTTCGTATGGTGTCCTATTATTGATTCTGCAATTATTGTTTGATATTACAGTAAGATTTCGAAATTTACAACAAATGCGTGTCGCCAAAGTTGACAAAATCGAGACTTGGTTTATTTTTCTCTTTACTATATCTTACTTTCTATTTCTCTCTCGCAAGTAGAACCTAATGAACCGAATGAACGAAAAAAGTGTAAGTTAACCTTTACGTCCCGACATCAAAAATTACGGTACTTTCATTTACACTTTTGGCTCTATCTCTACTGATTTTCATTCGATTTTTAAGTAATCAGTCTTAAAAGAACCACATAATACTGGCTTTTAATGAAAAAATATGCCGGTGAATTATGGTTGCATTTTCTCGGAAATATTCCAGATCGCGGTGGGATTTTTTTGACATCATAAGTAACAGATGAAATAAAACTCGAAATCTGCTTAATTGACTGCGCAAAAGTTATCCATTTCATTTGTAGTCACTAGTAATGACTTTAACACTACAACACACGCCTCACACTACGGAACATCCGTTGTCGGTTCTACCGGAACTCAAAAGAGGTCATATGGTATTCTCTTCGAAAACATGGCAAATGGGGTATCAAATGACAGGATTTTTCAACACGAGCTCTTTAGTGCTGGATGTATTTTGAGTCGATCTGGACATTCCGGAACATCCGGCATCGGTTCTACCGGAACTCAAAAGTGACCATTTTGAATTCTCTTCGAAAATATGGCAAATGGGGTATCAAATCACAGAATTTTTCAACGTGATCTCTTTAGTGGACGTTTGGATGTATTTTGAGTCGATCTGGATATTCCGGAACATCCGTTGTCGGTTCTACCGGAACTCAAAAATGGTCATTTGGTATTCTCTTCGAAAATATGGCAAATGGGGTATCACATCACAGGATTTTTCTACACGAGCTCTTTAGTGCATATTTGGTTGCATTTTGAGTCGATCTGGACATTGCGGAACATCCGACATCGGTTCTACCGGAACTCAAAAGTGACCAGTTTGAATTCTTACCAATACCAATCGATAAGGTTCGACGAATTGAGCAATGTGTGTGTGTGTGTGTGTGTGTGTGTGTGTGTGTGTGTGTGTGTGTGTGTGTGTGTGTGTGTGTGTGTGTGTGTGTGTGTGTGTGTGTGTGTGTGTGTGTGTGTGTGTGTGTGTGTGTGTGTGTGTGTGTGTGTGTGTGTGTGTGTGTGTGTGTGTGTGTGTGTGTGTGTGTGTGTGTGTGTGTGTGTGTGTGTGTGTGTGTGTGTGTGTGTGTGTGTGTGTGTGTGTGTGTGTGTGTGTGTGTGTGTGTGTGTGTGTGTGTGTGTGTGTGTGTGTGTGTGTGTGTGTGTGTGTCTGTGTGTGTGTGTGTGTGTGTGTGATGCTTGACTTTAGTCGTCTGTTTCTCGGTGATGGCTGAACCGATTCGTTTGCTATAACGCTTATTTCAAAGGTGTTATCACCTTGTAGATCACTATTGAATTGTTTTGCGGTCCGACATTTTGTTTAAAAGTTATAATTAATATTTTTTTAAACGGTGGTTCTACAATTGATGAAGCGACGGTAGTGGACAGAAATGAAAAAAAAAATTTTTTTTGGTGAAGGAGGGGAAGAGCGGAAAGGAAAGGAGGGGGGGGGGATATTGGTAGCTACGCTTGACAAGTAGTCATTTTGACTCCTACCTTTTGTCCAATGCTGGAAGGTGCAAGAGTCGAACCAAGCTATAATCTGAGATTATAACCGGATTCGAACCCACAACACCCGCCAGGCCATGTGGTTCGCTGCTACTTGTACCTTTGAACGATAGAGGCGCTGGACAAAAGGAAACTGCAAAATCCACTTATCAAGATAGCGACGCGTTTGGTTGGGTTATCGACACATATTGTGCCTCTTCCAACATCTATTGCAGATTACCACCGAGCGAGAAGTTTTAATCTAACTGGTTTTTACTGGCAGGGCGACGACACTATGCCGGCCATTACGACTTGGAAGTTACTGCGCATGACGTTGTTCGTCTATCAGCGTGTGTTAGCCGCGTTTCTCGGCGCGGGTTTTCGAGGGAAGGCCCCGTTCCTATGAAATAGACTAATCTTAAGTTTTTAGTCTTGACCTTGAAATGCGGTCATACATACATACTAATATTTTTTTTGTCCCCTACCGTCCCTTCATCAATTGTAGAACCATCGTTTCAAAAAATATTAATATATATGTATGACCGCATTTCAAGGTCAAGACTAAAAACTTGGGATTAGTCTAAAAGTTATAAGCAAAAATGTCAAAATTACGTGGCATGATTTTCTCCGGAACCGCTCAACCGATTTCAACAATTTTAGTATCAAATGAAGGCTCTTGCTACTGCAAAGTTTTTAGGAGTGTTTTATTGGAAACAATCAAGCGGTTCAATAGTAATGCTTAAAAATGTGCTTTTTCAAGGTGTAAATTAGTCGAACATTTCTCAGAGACGGCCAAACTGATTTATGCGCTATTAGTCTCATTGGGTAGGTAATATAGCCTCATAGATGACTATTGATTTGTTTTTTGATTGGATGTTTAATTTGAAAGTTATGAGCAGTCGTGTACAGCATAATAAAATTTACAATTATTCATAACGATTTTAACCAGATAATTAATCAGATTTCAATTATCTTAGTATAAAACGAGAGGCCTTAACGCTGTGAACATATCTGCTAAATCTTATAAGAATTGGCCTTACCAGTCAAAAGTTATTTGAAAAACATTGATGAAATTATTTAAGCAAACTTTACTGATATGAACCAAACAGAAAAAAACGCGATCATGTGCTCTAGCGCAAAAATGCTTAATTTTTCAGGTAGTGTGTCTTTGGGAGAGTTTATTTAAAAAATATGGCGCAACTTTCTACACTATTAGGGTGACCGTATATCTACCTACGCTAATGTGTTACAAATTTTTGTTTTTTTAAATGCGTCCAAAAAAGTAGTGTCTCCACAAAAGTTGTAGAACACAGTAAAATAGGCAACTTTGCTGTACATAGTAACTATCTAGCTCTTACTGGTTGCGAAGTGTAATGATTTTTTAAAAATGCAGCGAAAATTGAAAAATTGAGATATCGAAAAGCGGCTACGTCACAATTTAGATAGTTAATTTTTACATGTTTAAACTATTGTAGGTACAGCATTGCACTTCCCTTCAACGTACCCACGTACCGAAAAATACTTTGGGCTCAACATTTCTGAAGGTAAAAGGTTCCTGAAAATGCAAAACAAACTAGTTTTCGACTTTCCAGTGAGGGTCCCCCTCAAATATCAATCCTGCCCAAGAAAAAAATATTCTACAAATTTGTCAGTATATTACATACACATGCATATGTATTAATGATAACTACCATAGTGAGTGTTATCAAAAAGTTTAATTATGTTCCGAAGGCGTGTCGAATTCTATCTCAAATGACAAATGATATGGTATAACTAAAGTCCGTTTCACCAATAGGTGGATTAAATCAGGTTTTTAAATCAGTAATCAAAGTACGAGTTTTGCTTTTTTGAAGGTCAATATCTATGTCGTTTCTATGGGGCGATGTTTAAGGAGTGTGGTCAAAATGAATTCCTTCTATAATCAAAATTTATTCTAATAACCTTGGTTGTTATTCTTCATTTTAAAGATTTTGATTACACGAACTATGAAACTTTTACGAGCGAGATGAATAACCTTCAAAAATGAAAGCAAAATTTGTAAGTAAAATCCACTCTGCAACTTGACAGTTTGAATGTTTGTAATAGTAGTTGTGGCGCTTTCCCAAGCAAACTAATACTTGGTTATATAGCAGTAGGCATCTATAAACAATTCTAAATATTTAGTATACCCGATTAAAAAAAAGTGAAAAACAATTTTTGTCTATGGGTCAACGCACTATGCAAAGTGGTGAAACGATTGGTAAGAAAAACATCTTTAATTTCTGTAAGGTAGCAGGAAAGCAATAGTGTATGTTCTTTATTATGTAAATTGCTTCCAAATGCACATAGAAATAACTCTGAAATATATTGAGGGTTGGACGTATACAATGTTACTACTTTGGTAAATGTTACATATAACGCATGTAGCATGTATTTATGCTGCATATAGTAAGTATACATGAATGTAATCGAATTATTACATGCATGGATACATGCTACTAACACTACAAAGAGACTTTTACGTAGTCCTGCGTCACCAACATATGCGGTCGTGTCTTGTACACAACCCCTCTGCTTTTTTGTAGATGGGACAAACCACACATTCCATCCACTCATGCGGTAATTTCTCTTACACTCACATCCTTGAAATAATCCAATATAGTGCCGTTGCTGGCGGTTCTTGGCCATTTTTGTAGAAGCCTGCCGAAAGTGGGTCCTTTGCAGCGGTTATTGTTTATAGGCACTGCTAGGATAACTTCAGTTCCATCTCCTTCTGTTATATCGCCGTTGAGATACTCATCTAAGAAATGCATCATATATCAGGCTTCAGTGTGTGTCCTTTATAAAATTCGTTTACCTTCTCATAGAACTTGCGCATCTAATTAGCTCGGAATAGTTGTTCTAGCTCTTCACTATTGCAAATTGCAAGAATAATCCTCACATTGCGGTTATCTTGACAGCTGAACCAAACCACCAAAAGATAACAGCATAATTTATTATAGTAATTTAGTATTTGAAAAACCAAATCAATTATTTTCCACGACAAACATGCTACAAAACTGATATTTTGTTGAACCACAACCCAGAAAACCTAAATTTTAATTTTGCGGTTGTATCGCGGTTATCTCCTGAGCGCGTTACCACCGCCACAGCAGGAGGATTTATTATAAGCGCCGCAATATCTCTGTCCTCCTATTAGAGCTTTTTGACGTAGGACTACGTCTTTCAGGAAGGTAGCTGGTATAAGGGGTTATTCCAGAAAATCGAAAAATGTGAGACGACAAATGAAAGATTTTGAGCGCTAATTGCTTAGCGGTTTTCTGATCGATTTTCAATATGTTTGCACCAATCGCCAACACGCCAACAAACCGTAATAATCGACTCGCGACATTCGGTTTTATTCTTGTTCCGTGTGTCGCAACTACGTCGCACGTGGTGCACTCTATATAGCGCATCAATGTGCGATCACAGTGCACCTCGTGCGACGTAGTTGCGACACACAGAACAAGAATAAAACCGAATGTCGCGAGTCGATTATTACGGTTTTTAACTGCAACAATAGCAAAACGTGTTGAAACGTGCTACATATTATGCATTTCTTCGTTCCTATTTTTTGGTTAGCAATATTTTTAACTTTTCACCAATTTTACATATTATTTTAAACAAGAACATTTCTTCTAAATGTGCTAATGTGTAAAAAGACACGCGAGAACTTTCAAATTGCTACTGCAAATCACAAATCATGTATGACTGCAATCAGATGGTTTAGTTCTGGATAGTCCATTTGTGGAAGAAAAACAACCCGTTGGTAATAAATAGTAATCGAAAACAATGAATTCTATTAAATTGATAAAATTCCGATAGTCCTATGTCAACTTCCCGTACATCTCATATGGATGTCCCAACCAGGGCTTCAACCACCCCTTCGACAGGCAACCATGCTTTTGTAGCCAACATCTCAGCGTGATCGAAAATGAAATAGCATTTCATCACTTCGTTTCACTCGACTGCCAGCAGCTTGATTTGGGCCCGCTGTCAAATTTTGAGCCCAGGACATGCTGTCGCAGACGTTCACTGCAACTCGATATAGAGATGCCGATGGGGTGGCTTCAACCGATCCTTTTTTTCTACCGCAGTCACACCACTGCGCATTCAAATTCACACCGTCTGTTTAGTGATGGAATACTAGGGTTGCCAAGTCTGAAAATTACAAAAACCGGCCGGTCGGTCCTACCTTCAACAAATGCGGAGGGGTTTGTAGCACCATATTAGAGGATTTGTCTGTAATGTGTAATGTGCGTTAGACAGTTTCCTGTGTAAATCATTGAAGATAGCTAGTTTTTAAGTGACAACTACTGGCTTCTGGCGCTAGTGGACGATTTAATGTATATCACAGAGTACAGATTAACAGGCTCGAAGGAAGTAATTGATTTTTTGTGTGTAAAATCTGTTGGTAGCGCCCTCCAGAAATAGTTTACCAAACGCATCAAAAAATATGCATGTACCTTTATCAATATTTCTTTGTGCTGGAGTTACATAGCAACGATGGCAGCGACATCAAGATTTAGTTTGCCACTTACTGCTCGAGGGGTGCCCTATTGAAGGATTACTCGTAGATTACATAAAAACCTTTTACACACTTTTTGTCAATTACCTGGCAGTCTGTTCTCTGTGTGTATATTACCGCCAGAAGCAAGGTATTATCATTGCAAAACTAGCTATCTTCAATGATCCACTGTTCAGGATTGGTAATAAATTTATCAGAAAATTTAACAAACCAGGCAAAAAGTACAAATCCGGCTTCATACGTCGGAAAACCGGCCTTTTTGCTGGATTAACCGGCCACCGGCTTTGCAAGTGAAAAACCGGTCGGGCCGGCCAAAAACCGGCCACTTGGCAACCCTATGGAATACGAACGCTATGCATAACGCCACTAGCAGCTTGCTCAGTCTTGCCTCCGTTTTGAACGGTAGAACGATTGCATTTTAAACATTTTTAACATTTTCGTTTAGATCAAGTGGCCTTTACCGTTTGGAACAGTGAATGACTGCAAAACATTCCAATGACTGGCAGTCACCACGCTATCGAAAAGCAACCGCGCTATTGTATTAGGGATGGGAAAACTATCATTAACTACTGATAGTTATCAGTAAGCAATAATATCACTAAATATCAGCAAGGTTTCGCTGTTATTGATGTTTATTGATATAGTTACGTCGTCCCGTTAGAAAAATTAGCGAGATTAAATTTATTGGTCGGTAGTTGTGTTCGATAGACGAGGATGACACAATATGTCATCGTCGTCGTCAGCAGCAGCTTAGAGCCGGTGTGGCTCATGTTGTTTAAGGTGAAATTAGTCGTCATCGATTCTGCCAATTTCAAAAGCAGTTTTTTTGTTTGAAACTAAAATTCTATTCATGAAAATATATTCGCTGAGTTTAGATTGGCAAGAAGAATGCAGTATTTACATTTTTACGAACAGAATCCCGCTTTTGGACCCAAAACTGCTTCCGAAATTGCGCTTTCCGACGAAAAGTTAATGACTGCTATTTTCCCGTTAAGCAGTCATCTCCATTCAACTCGACCTTGGGCCACTTGTCGACAATTTCCCAGCCGTCTCAGAACTCGCAAATAACTTTCAACTTGGTTGAGCCATCTCGCACGTTGAGACCCCATGCCCGATGGGGTGATTGAAGAACGGTTTTTTCATCGTACCGTCGTCAAGCATCCTCACAACGTGCCCGGCCCACCGTAGACTACCGACTTTCGTCAGATACATGATGGGAATCTCTCCATGCAGTGCAAGTAGCTCGTGATTAATACGTCACCGCCACCCTCCACTTTCAGTTTGTACTCCGCCAAAAATCGTCCGCAGTACCTTCCGCTCGAACACGGTTTCAAGTGCATAAAAAACTACTAGTCTAATAAGGGTTTTGTATATTGTGAGCTTTGTACGGCAGCCTATGCTTCTTGATCGTAGCATTTTGCGAATAGCAAAATAGGCCCGCTTTTCCGCTTGGATCTCCTTACTAGTTGTCCGCGGTCACCTGCAATCCCAAGTACACGAACTCATCTATCACTTGTAGTTCGTCGCTGTCAACGGTTACCGTCTGTGAGAGGCGCGCGTTTGTTTCCTAAGAACCTCTTTTTTGTAGTTTTTTCATGTATGTAATCTACGACGTATTTAGTTTTAGCCCAATTCTCCTAGCCTTTTCTTTCAGTCTGCAAGGTTCCTGGTTATGAGATCAAAGTCATCTACAAAGCTTAGGAGTTGGCTACCCTTGTTGAAAATCATGCCCCTCATTTCGATGCCTACTAGTCAGATCACCTCCTCAAGTGACGTTGAACAGCATGTTGGAAAACCCGTCACTTTGTCTCAACCCTCGCTGCTTATCGAACGAGTCCTGGAGACGCGCGACATACATCACTCGTTCCAATGTCGCTCTGATCAGTCACATCAGTTTATCCGAAAAACCGGTTTTGTGCTGGTCTCGATCGACTGTATTGTATGCTGCTTTAAAACCAATAAAGATGTGATGCGTGGATACGCTGTACTCTCGACATTTCTGCAAGATCTGTTGGACGGTAAAACTCTGGTCTGTAGTTGCGTAAGCCCCCATAAAGCCCGCCTGATGGATTACAATTTCTTATTTTTTTGCTTCAATGTCATGATGGGTAAAATTACTGATATTTACTGATAGTTAGCAGTAACGTACTGGAAACTACTGATAGTTATCAGTAACGATTTTCAATGATAGTTCCCATCCCTATATCATATGATTCAATACTTAAAAAAACCACCAACTCATGTGCATGGAAGAAGTCGGTCGGACTCCATCCAATACAAACGAACATTTTGCTTGACTCGGACCGACTGCGGGTGACAAAATATTACTGTGAGCAGCCGATTGGAGACAAAAAGAGAAACGAAAAAATACGTCATCTTATGCTTCCAGGTTCCAGTCAGTTTGCAGTTTAGATTCTTCGAATGAACGCGCAAAGCGGGAGAGCGACTGTTGGCTTTTCCTAGCAGACCGCATGAATTATAAGACTAAAAATCACTGTTAGAATCATAAAAAGTCAAGCTTGTTCAAAAAGAAATATTTTTCCTAACATAAATAATTTACCCATAGTAGTGGTAACAGCGAAGCAAAGCTTTGGGCATCTTTCTGAGACTCGATCCTTCTCTTCTACAGACTGTTAGAGCCAGCTGTTAGAGTACAGGATTACGGAGTACAATAACGGGGCCTCCCATATAGCCCAAGTAGCGCTGGCGGCCATTAAAAAAAAAATACGGGGTTAGTAATCGTTGCAACGACAACGATCCTACCGACTCTATCTAGTGGTGAGATGGTACCTATTCAAAACATTCAGTTACTACTACAAACATTTATGCAAACTGGTTCTTTTTGTTTGCGCAGAATAGGCAGTTTTAAATATTAAATACTCTCGACAGGTTAATATATCCTAACATTATGAATAAATAATGTTAAAAAATCAGAGGGGTTGTGTACAAGACACGACCGCATATATAGGTGACGTAGGACTACGTAAGTCTCTTTGTAAGGATAGTAGCATGTATCCATGCTTGTAATCATTCGATTCTTCATGTATACATGCTAAATGCAACATATATACATGCTACATGCTTTGTATGTAACACTTATCAAAGTAGTAACATTGCATACATTCAATCCTCAGGAGATTTCAGAGTTATTTCTATGTGCATTTGGAAACAATTTAACAAAATCAATGACATAAACTATTGCTTTCCTGCTACCTTACAGAAATTAAAGATTTTTTTTATTACCTATGGTTCCCCACGTTGAAGGGATTTTACCAATTTAATCATATTTTATCAACAGCACATCTTTTCACTACACTTCTAATGAAACGACAAGCATGCGTATTCATACAGTCATATTATAACCGAACACTACAGCTGTAGCACATTTTTCAAACACAGACATCAAATTCGCCTAGGATAAATTGTCTCGCAGTAAAGAATTTGCGATCTGTTGGGACGACGAGCTTGTGTAATTTTCTCTGGCACTCTTCCCTAACACAGACATCAAATCGGACTAGGTTTAATCGCGTTCGTAAGAAATCTGTTGGCACGAGGGGGTTTTGTCACCCTTTCTGGCGTACTTCCGGGCGTAATCGCGGTGTTAAGAAATCTTGTTGAAATGAGGAAACTTGGTCACTTGTTTTGGCTTACTTCCCAAGCACAGATATCAAACTGGTATAGGTTTAGATCATCGTAAAGAATCATTCAACCTATCACGAAACGAGAATTCTGGTAAAACATAGGTTCATTATTTTCAATTTTTTAATAGGTTAACATCAAGAATCCATACTTTTCTTCATTTGGGTCAATTCTTAGAAGATTTTAGGATCGATTGGTGTAACAACATTGAAAATCGATCGGAAAACCGCTGAGCTATTAGCGCTCAAAACCTTTCATTTTTCGTGACGCTACATTTTTCGATTTTTTGGAATGACACCCTATCTCAAAACTTGCCGTAAGTCCTACGTCAAAAAAACAGAATGCAGGACCTATATCAGCAGCTATGCAAAGTTAGGTTGAACTCAGGAAATCTTAGCAAATCCAACAAACTGTTTCTGCTAATTTAAAAAAAACTGAGTTTTTTACCATTAAAAGAGATGTATTTAAGCGAACCGTATAGTCCAGGTGCACATTATATAAATGCTGTTTAGAAGCATAGTTGCATTTCACCTCATAAAGTACGCATTTTACACAAGTACCACCAGTATTGGTACTACTCCGCTATGGGTACACTTACCCTAGAAAGCCACTCACAAAAACTCTAAAAGAGCAACTGGCCAATCAACATCGCACAATAAATATTTCTAGTGGATTACCACTAGCGTGCCTAGACCTCAATACCAACCAACTTTTAAAATCCTGCTTGACACAGAAAAATCAAATCTGTTTCTCTGTAAAAAATTAACTTACAGCAATAATTCCGGACAATCCAGAATAAAATTTCATAGAAAAGACCCACACACGCGTCAGTGTTTACTAATTTCTCTTGTATTATTCGCAGGCTCGGATACCCGAATTAAAGCTGTCAAACCCATTGTCGAAATGGACGGAGATGAAATGACAAGAATTATCTGGCAGTTTATAAAAGAAAAACTAATCTTCCCCTATGTTAAAGTAGAGTGTTTGTACTACGATCTTGGGCTTCCGTATAGAGATCAGACGAATGATCAGGTAACAATCGATGCTGCGAATGCAATCCTTAAGCATAACGTAGGCATAAAATGTGCAACAATCACCCCAGATGAACAAAGGGTAGAGGAATTCAAGCTTAAAAAAATGTGGCTCAGTCCAAACGGAACTATCCGTAACATTCTCGGAGGAACAGTATTCCGTGAACCGATACTCTGTAGCAACATTCCACGTCTTGTGCCTGGATGGACTAGACCTATCGTTATTGGTCGTCATGCCCATGGTGACCAGTATAAAGCCACAGATTTTGTTGTATCCAAACCAGGCACCGTAAAACTGATTTACACAGGTGATGATGGAACAACTGAGGAACATACGCTGTTTAAGTACAAGGGCGGTGGTGTTGCTATGGGCATGTACAACACGGACGACTCTATTAAATCGTTCGCTCACTCATCCTTCCAAATAGCGCTGGGCAAAAAATGGCCGTTATATTTATCCACCAAAAACACAATCCTGAAGCGTTACGATGGTCGCTTTAAAGACATTTTTCAGGAAATTTACGAAAAGTTAGCATTAGGTTCTATTTCTATTAGTCTAGTTAAGTTTTTATTAATGATGCTAATTCTTTAGAGACTACAAGAAGCAATTTGAGGAGGCAAAGATTTGGTACGAACATCGATTGATCGATGATATGGTTGCCCAGGCTATAAAGTCCGATGGTGGATTTGTGTGGTCTTGCAAAAACTACGATGGAGACGTTCAATCCGATGTTGTTGCGCAAGGCTACGGGTCACTTGGGTTAATGACTTCAGTTCTGGTATGCCCAGACGGAAAAACTATCGAATCTGAGGCGGCCCATGGTACAGTAACACGTCATTACAGGTAAATATATTATTCATATGTTATGAGTAACCTCAATAAATTCAAATATGTATGTAACAGAGAACATCAAAAGGGAAAACCAACATCCACCAACCCGATTGCTTCAATCTTTGCGTGGACTCGTGGGCTGGAACATCGTGCTAAGCTAGATAGCACCCCTGAACTCGGTCGCTTTGCCACTGCACTTGAACGGGCTTGCGTAGATACGGTTGAATCTGGAAAAATGACCAAAGACTTGGCCATATGCATTCATGGAATGAAGAACACGAAGGAAGGCATGTACCTTAACACACAAGACTTTTTAGAAGCCATCGCTGATCAGCTAGAGCGTTCGTGGAAAAAATGAAGCATCCAAAATCACTTCTGAGTGACACTAAGCAAAATCAGGGACATTTTACCATTTTATAGATACAAAATCTATGTGCAAATAATTGCTATTAAATTAATTGCAAACCATTCGATATATTCAGTCTAGTGCCTCTAGAAAACTACTATCAAAGATACTCCAAATCCCCAAATACAAAATTACGCTTATGAGTGTACATTTACGCGTAAATAAGATGTAAACAGGTGTTGATGTCGATTTCTCCAACATGCTGTTAATGATTTGCATTGCACCTTATAAAAGGAACTAGATATGCCAGTTTTTGATTTCATCGTACATGAGTAAAAAGTATGCCTTCAATACTATCTACCGGCGGCAGAATTTACTAGACTATCATAGTCTTTGCATCGCCTTCTCATTTAACATAAGTGTTAATGACATATGATATAGTCAAACGTGTGTCTATGAGAATGCTTTACGAACACTGTGACAAGTTAGTAAACGCTCTTGCCGTTAGGAGCCACTTTACTGACGATTGAATTTGCAAAAAATGGCATGTCTAAAAAGCATAGATCTAAGATCTAATCTAATCTAAGGCCCCGTACAGAGTAGGGTAGGGTTTGGACCCCATCAGCAGCTGTACATAATTTGGACACTTCCATTTGGTTTTGCTGTAAGTGTCCAAATTATGTACAGCTACTGATGGGGTCTAAAATACGTTGGTTACCCTAAACGCGACAGCGACGCGACACGACTTCGCTCACATTCGTTTAAATACGCAGCCCTGCTTCCAGCGAAAAAGTGCTGCGTATTTAAACGAATGTGGACGAAGTCGCGTCGCGTTTACTCTGGCGTTACCCTAAGATTGCACTTATACTATTTTAGAGCCATTTCCTGTGTACATCTTATCGTTTCCATATGCTCGTATGTATGTTTTGACTAGATTGTGATCATAATTTAAGTTGAAACATCCAAATAAAAATCAATATTCTTGCACCTTATTTTAGTCATCATCACCACTTTTCGACAGACAAGACAAGATATAACACTAGGTATCTCATTCATCGCACGCTGTAACAGTCATTTCAAATATAGTGTTAGTTGGGAATTCCGCCATATTCGTCAAAATGGCGCTTTTTAACGAAAGGAGGAGAAGGCCACTTATAAAATACTACGAACAAGCGTCCGGGGTATACTCCTGTTGAAGTTGATATGTGGGAATTTCGATCACAGACAGGGTTGCCACATGCACAGATTATTCTGTGTTTAACAGATATTTGAAAGAAATCGCTTGTACAGAATCTGTATGCGCAGAATACAGATTTTCACCAATTACACAGATTAAACAGATTTTTGAGCTTTTACATGAGAGTGAAAGAGAAGGAAATAGTCAGCGAAATGACTCTCCGTCTCTTTCACTCTCATTGTTTTGCATTGGACAGATTTTTGCACAGATATTTTTCCTCACTGTACAGATGGCCAGAACTTTCCAACAAAAAACACAGAATCATATGTGGCATCCCTGATCACAGATGATGCTAGTATTCAAGCAAAATGTGTGTGACTATATTGTTGTGGGGTTTTAACAGAATAATCAATACATATAGAATGCCAGTGTCGCTGGTGTTTCAGTTTCATGGATTTTTGGTGGCAAACATGTTGCTGGTTCGTGTCTTGGACAGGAATGCCACATATAATTCTGTGTTTTTCGTTGGAGAAATCTGGCCATCTGTACAGTGGGGAAAAAAATCTGTACGAAAATCTGTCCAATGCAAAACAATAAGAGTGAAAGAGACAGAATCATGTTGCTGACTATTTCCGTCTCTTTCACTCTTATTGTAAAAGTTCAAAAATCTGTTTAATCTGTGTAATTGGCGAAAATCTGTATTCTATGCATACAGATTCTGTACAGGCGATTTCTTTCAAATATCTGTTATATTGCAGATTGCAAGCAAAATCCTCACATTGCGGTTGTTACAAAATGTTGCATGTTACAAAACTGATATTTTGTTGAACCACAAACCAGAAAACCTAAATTTCATGAGCGCGCTACCACCGCAGCAGCCAGAGGATTTATCATAAGCGTCGCGAGTAATTTGCATGCAAGTTTTGTGAGGGAAACTTGTATGCAAGCTGCAAACGGAAAACGCGGGTAAAATTAACTCGGCAGCTTGTATGCAAGAAAATTGAGGAAATTCCCAGGCGGAAAACCAAAAACGAAATATCGGGAAAATTAGAAATTAATAAAAACATCACATTTAATATTTTTTTTTTAGAAATTTTCCTGAAAGTTGGCCCATTAGTAGGTAAACATTCGCTTGTACTCAGAATTTTCCCAGAACCCGGCAGTTCTGGGAAAATCGAAAGTTTTCCTCAGTACTGGCGATATATGCATGACTTAGGTCACTTGTACGAAGATTGCTCCGATTTAAGGAATTTACCAGACATGAAATTTTCCAGAAGGTTGGCCCATTAGTAGGTGAACAGGGCCGGCGCTTCCCTTAAGCAGAACAAGCAGCTGCTTGGGGTGCCACTTCGAGGGGGCGCCATTTCGCTTACATAAAAAAAAACTGTAGCATTAAATAAATAAGTGGTTAATAATAAACTTTCTTTCCTCTCCTTTAGCAGCATAAAGCCGGGATGGCAAGTGGTGTAACTAGAGTTACCATTCGCTCTATTGGGTCCTGGGCTATTTGCGCCAATTCGTTGAGCATCTCGACACAAGCAAATCGGCTTCAACCTGGCCGAGCCATCTAGTAAGTTGGGTTTCTCTTTTTCCAAAGGCCCTCATACGCGTACGAACATGTTGTTTATGAGTGTTGTTCGGTCAACACTCACGCCTGTGCATGAGCGCCACGAACCAAGCAAGCAAAAGAAGATGTTGGGCTTGTCACTCGACCTGAATGACCCGCCACCATTTTAATTGTTTCCAGCCTGACATATGCGTACGTGTATGAGGCCCTTAAGGCCGATGAAGGTCTAGAAGAGAACAGATTCACTGCACGGTCATCCGGTATTCTTGCGACGTGACCGACCCATTGTACTCTCCCAACTTTCGACAAGTGTACTTTGAGAATCATTTCAAGTAGTGCCTGCAGTGCATGGTTCATATGCCTACGCCATTCTTCGCTTTCCGTTTGCGCTCCACCTCCTTCTGATGAAAATCTATTCGCAACAAAACACAACAATCAAAACACTGAGATAAACGTGGTGGGAAAGTGACATTGATTTTTCGGGAGATATTTTCGAATCTCTTCAGAATCCGCAATCAGCAGGTTCATCTTCGATGAAGTAGCAAGGTATGAGGACGAAGTTTCTGAAGTAACAGGAAATATGAAAATAACTTTTTCGTTTTTGAAGGTTTATCAAGAAACCGACATATACTCTTTAATGACTCTTTAAGAAAACACGCAACATCACCGCTGTGTGATTCAGATATTATCCCACACCTGACTCGGGAAGGGCTTTAGCTACCATTCTCGTAAAGAACTCAGGAAGAAGTAAATGTAGGTATAAGCATACTTGTGGCAACACTGCCCATGAGAGCGAGAGTACTACCTGAAAATCCAAGAACAACCATGTTCATTCTGTGCTCGATCATTGTAGAGAAAAGGCTGACGCAATAAAGTGTGAAGTTAAGTAATCGTATTCAACGCGTTTATTTCGGTCATTCATATTCCTTCCGGTCGTATCACGTTCGCTCGCCGGAACATTTCTTCATCCCACATACTCAACGGGATATGCATTTTCGCGCTTTATATTGAGTATGCGCTACTTTGGCAGCTTCTGACTATCAATTTTAACTTAATTAAATCGTAGGCTATCCTTTTATCACATGCCAAATTACATGTTGAGAATGCTTCATCAATCTCAAGCGGTTGACATTTGCTTCAAATATTGTTTTAATACCAATTTTTTTGTTCCCCCGTAGGACTCGTTAAAATCAGTATCGAATTATGCCACTACGCGTGGTGGAGTCTAGAATTTTTTTTATTCAAAAGCTTGCTTGGATCTAGCGTTACAGTCAGTGTATTGTAGTGTATTTACATTGATTGTGTTACATGAATAAAAAATTGCGTACTTCAACAAAGATGCGCCATTTGAACTATGAAAATCAGAAGTGTTCGGTATTAGGAGCTGTCCGGCGTTGGGGGGCTTCCCCCTATGGCTTTTTGGGAATATCAAAAAAATATCAACAAGATTGAAACACAGTACTTGGTGATGAATGAGGGTAAAGTTTTAATAACTAAGAATTATCGATTATAAAGTTTCCTGCGCAAATACATTTTTTTCATTAGCTGATTTTAATTTTGAAGTAGGTGCATTTTTCCGAGGGAGTTTCTTTTTCACCATGCTGCTAGATTTTAATTTTCCTCCACCAGCGTTTCCAACTTTTTTTGGAACAGTTCTTTCCTTAGTTTTCTTAGTAGCTGATCCGGAGGCGCCCATTAGTGATGGTGATGGTATCAGCTTATTAATATTTTCTGTTATGTTACTAATATTACCAATGCCGGTGTACTCTGATTCATTTATAGACTTGTTTTGCTTCTGGCCTTTAATGATATTTCCTATATCAAGCTTTTCGAATTGTATTTTTTTGTTGCGAAAAATATGCTGGGTAAGTCGTTTTGTGGTTTCCACCGGCAGAGGAAGTTTATAACATACGTATCCCATGTGCTGATGTGGAATTTGGTCCAAAGCAATAACATCTCCAACGGACTGGAAAAACATTCGCAGCATGTTATTGCTCATTTCTGTAAAGATTAGATTAGCACTTGTTAAAATATGTAAATAGCGGCATAGTATTGGTATCATACTAACTATTAGGGTCGCAATGTTTTTGATAAGCTAATTCTACCCGTAGTTTGCGATTACTAAAAATTAAACCATTCATCTCCTTAGCTGCTTTTGCTTCAAATCTACGACTAAAGCGTACATAGCAGCAAACACAAGCTAATTGTTGATACTCAATGTCCGTAAGTATCAAAGAACCGTTATTCGTTTCTAATGATATATTGAGAACAGTTCCATAGCGTCTGAAGTATTCCAGCAACTCAAGTTTGGTTAATTTTGGGTCAACATTATCTATTCTAACGCAGTTTTCTTTTTCTGAAATGAAACAGAATCAAATTCATGTAAAACGCCACTCAACAAAATATGTATACAAAAACTTTAAATTAACTTTAACGTAATAGAAGCGGAACAGCAAAGGAATATGGAGAGCCTACATTTGCGAAACAAGATAAGACAAGATAAACCATCAATGAACATAAATAAAATGTATCATTAAGGTGCAAACACGAATCGTTGATTTCTAGAATTTCAAATGCAGTTTTTATGCTGAAAACAGATATGTTCTTGAACATTTTTTATTGTGTTCTTTGCATCTGTCAGAACACAATATAAAATTTTCGTGAACATATGTTGTTTTGAGCATAAAAATCGCATTTGAAATTCCAGAAATAGGCGATTCGTGTTTGAATCTTAGAGTGAAATTAGTCGTCATCGATTCTGCCAAATTTCAAAAGCAGTTTTTTTTGTTGAAACAAAAATTCTGCTCATGAAAATATATTTGCTATGTTCAGTTTGGCAAGGAGAATGCAGAATTTACATTTTTATTAACAGAATCCCGTTTTTAGGCCCAAAAACTGCTTCCGAAATTGGGCTCTCCGACGAAATGTCAATGACTGCCAATTTCCCGTTAATGCGTGCTTTTTTCGACGTTAGGATTACGTCTTACCGCAGGGTGCCATTCCAAAATTTAGAATGGGACCAGCGTCACGAAAGAGTGAAAGATTTTGAACGCTCTAGCTCTTCTAATATAAAACGGATTTTGAAGATACGCATACCATTCGATTCATAAAAGATGCAGCAATTGTCTGGTTACTATTAAATTGTTCTTTAATTGTTATAAAAATTAACCAAAGCTTTTGAGGCAAAATTTTCCCATACATTTTCCATGCGATCGTTTTGCTCCCCAGGCACGGACGACTATCAGATACACCTGCAATACGCTAAAAGCCAATTGTAAAAATATTTAGGAGGAACAAGAAAAAGAACAACAACGAATCGCAACACCCATTAAAACTGCCAAGTGAGTTGACTAAAACAGAAGCCGAATTGGTATACAGTGATACAAATCCGTATTCGTACGGCACCTTGCAGATTTCGTTCGAAAACAGACACTGAGGAAGCCTGCAAGTCGTAGGAGAAATACGTATCTGTCGTGAATAAAATATACATAGTAGAATTAAATTGGATAAGTTTTCTTCCTTTTTAATTTTCGATTTCATTTTTCTACATTCGAAAGTTTAACAGAAGTTTTAGGGACATGTTATTCAAGTAAAATCATAGTGTCAGATGTTAATTTGAAGGTATGATATCTGGTTTTGGAAAAATGGTTTTTATTTATCAGATAAAAATATTATAAATTAGCGTATGAAAAAATCCACTCAAATCCATATTCGTACGTGCTTCGAATTAACAGTTTTGATTTCGCAGATGTGGGTTTCTTAAGTGCTTTGTGCTATGGGTCTTGGTAAAACTTGAACCTCTGATTAAATCCCATTTTGTTGGCACTTGGCTTCAAATTTAGCTTTAAAATGTCTAAATAGACATTTTGATACATTATACCATCGATGGAAACTAAATTGCGAGGAATGAGTTGACCACGATCCTGAGAAGGAAAAAGCGCCAGAAGGAGGATAGAGATCGTGAGGAGCTTGAACAACTATTCCGGGCTAATGATACCCGCAAGTTTTACGAGAAGGTGAACCAAACTCGCAAGGCCCACACACCAAATCCTGACATGTGTAGGGACGAGGGAGGCGATCTTATCACAAACGAGCGCGAGGTGGTCGACAGGTGGAAGCAGTTCTTCGATGAACACCTCAACGGCGATATAGCAGCAGGAGACGCAATGGAAGTTAACCTCGGAATACCTACAAACGACAACAGCGTTCCGGCTCCCGATCTCGAAGAGATCCGACAAGAAATCGGTCTGCTGAAGAATAATAGAGCCGCCGGGAAGGACCGACGAGAGTACAACGTGCCCACGCATCATATTTTCGTGGATTTCAGAGCAGCATACGACACCGTTGAACGCGAACAGCTATGGCAGATAATGCACGAGTACGGTTTTCCGGACAAACTTACGCGGCTGATCAAAGCTACTCTGGAACGAGTGATGTGCTTTCGAATCGCGCAGAGGGTTACGGCAAGGGGATAGACTGTCCTGTATGTTGTTCAATATCGCTATTGAAGGTGTGATCCGGCGAGCGGGCATTGAAACGAGGGGAACGATCTTTAGTAAGAGTAGCCAACTCCTAGCCTTTGCAGACGACCTCGACATCATTACTAGAAACCGTGGGACGGCGGAGGTAATCTACGCCAGACTAAAAACATAGGCTAGGAGGATAGGGTTTGAAATTAATGCGTATATGCGTAAACCAAATATATGGTAGGAAGAGGCTCCCGAGATAGTAACGTTTGCCTCCCACGGACAGTGACTATTGACGGCGATGAGCTGGAAGTGGTTAATGAGTTCGTATATTTGGGATCTCTGGTCATCGCCGACAATAATACGAGTAAGGAGATCCAACGACGCATTCAAACTGGAAATCGAGCCTAGTTTTCCCATCGCAAGACGTTGCGATCAAGGAGCATACGCCGCCGCACAAAGCTGACGATGTACAAAACGCTAATCAGACCGGTAGTCCTCTACGGACTTGAGACAGTAACTATACTTACGGAAGACATACGTGCACTTGCCGTTTTTGAACGGAAGGTGTTGCGGACTATTTTTGGCGGAGTACAGACGGAAATCGGAGAGTGGCGGGGACGTATAAATCACGAGCTACAGGCACTGCTTGGAGAGATTCCCATCGTACACCTGACGAAAGTTGGGAGACTACGGTGGGCCGGCCACGTCGCAAGGATGCCGGACGACTGTGTAGTGAAGTCCGTTCTCTTCAAGAATCCCACCGGCACCAGGAATAGAGGGGCTCAACGTGCTAGATGGCTCGACCAGGTTGAAGCCGACTTGCGTGTGTCGAGACGCGCAACGAATTGGCGACGAGTAGCCCAGGACCGAGTACAATGGAGAGGAATTCTTGATACGGCAAGAACCACCCCGGCTCTCGGCTAAATAAGTAAGTAAGTAAGGAAACTAAATTGCCAACACCTTTTTTAGCCGTAATCCACCCGCTTACCACCACTCCACCCCAGCCGTGATTAACCATCGCTTTGAGATTTTTTACATTTAGTTAATCGTTTGGATTTTCCTATACAAAACGACGACCATCTGAGTCAAAGATGATAGATTTCTTCCCAGTAAGATATTATTTTTGCAGATAAGTTCAAATTTAACGTCTTTAGTTCAGATGGTCGCCGTTTTGTATTGGGAAAAGCTAAACGATGAACTGAATGTAAAAAATCTGAAAGCGATGGTTAAACACGGCTGGGGTGGAGTGGTGGTAAGCGAGTGAATTACGGCTAAAGGTGTTGGCAATTTAGTCTCCATCGATGGCATAATGTATCAAAATGTATATTTAGACATTTTAAAGCAAAATTTGAAGCCAAGTGCCAACAAATTGGGATTTAGTCAGAGGTTCAAGTTTTACCGAGACAGTGACCCATAGCACAAAGCACTTAAGAAACCCACACGGTTACTTTACAACTGCTCAAAACTTATTGATACTCTACCACAATATCTCCAGATATCAATCCCATTGAAAACCTTTTGGAATATTTCTACAAAAAAGTTAGAAACCATCAAATTTCTAACAAAAACGATCTTAGAAAGCACTTAATGGACGAATGGGACCAAATTCCCACCGAATACACGAAAAAACTGGTAGACAGCATTCCAAAACGACTAAAGGCAGTTGCAATGACCAAGGGATACCATACTAAATGCTAATCTTTGAAATTAAGCCACATCTGCGAAATGAAAACTGTTAATTTGAAGCCCGTACGAATATGGATTTGAGTGGATTTTTTCATACGCTAATGTATAATATTTTTTTCTGATAAATAAAAACCATTTTTCCAAAACCAGATATCATACCTTCAAATTAACATCTGACACTATGATTTTACTTGAATAACATATCCCTAAAATTTCTGTTAAACTTTCGAATGTAGAAAAACGAAATAAGCAAGGTGCCATACGAATATGGATTTGTATCACTGTAATACCATCACAAGGCTGAAAGCAGCTTCTTTTCAACTTAACCTTTGGAGGGACCACACCACATAGGAGCGGCGGTAGCAGCGAGCAACTTTAGCTGGAACACGAACAGTTTGTTTTCCATTCAGTTTTCAGCTGGAGCACACCACCCAGGAGCGGCGGCAGCAACAATAGCAGCGAGTGAATTTAACAGCATAACAGATGCGCCGGAATGCTCAACAGTCGCGTCAGCAAACTGCGCGACCATGACGGGCATGAAAATCTTTTCGCAGAAAGCACCATTTCGCAGGGGTGACCCAACTTTCCTTCAAGTAATAGAGGTCAGCAGATCTAGGAAAATAAATAATCCTAGATAGAGGTGATCTTTACGGGGGGCTGCCCCCCACAGTGGCCGGCGCTTCCGACAGCAGGTCGTCGGCAACACTCGCGGCCTGTGGCCGTCTTGCGCTGAATTATCTAATGTTACTATTAATAGTTTTTGGTGGTCTTGTTATTGATTAATGTTTCATGAAAGTGTCTAAAATTTCTCGAGTTCGATTAGTTTTTGAGTTACGCAAAAATTTCTGTTTTATTTGTGTGAGAGTCCTTATTCCCCTACCACAGGATGAGGGGTCTCAAACCATCATTAAAAAAATCCTGCCTCCAAAACCCCCCACATGCCAAATTTGGCTCCATTTGCTTGATTACTTCTCGAATAATGAGGTAATTTGTATTTCATTTATATGGAAGCCCCCCCCCCCTCCTAAAAAGGTAGAGGGGTCTCAATTCATCATAGAAAAAAATCATGCCTCCAAAAACACCCACATGCCAAATATGGTTCCATTTGATTAATTAGTTCTCGAGTTATGAGGAAATTTGTATTTCATTTGTATAGGAGCCCCCCCTCCTGAAGTGGGGAGAGGTTTCAATTCATCATAGAAAACATTCTTGTATCCACAAACACCCACATGTCATATTTTGTTCCATTTGCTTGATTAGTTCTCGAGTTATGAGGAAATTTGTATTTCATTTGTATGGGAGCCCCCCCCCTCCTAAAAAGGTAAGGGGTCTCAATTCATCATAGAAAAAATTCATGCCTCCAACAACACCCACATGCCACATATGGTTCCATTTGATTGAATAGTTTTCTAGTTATGAGGAAATTTGTATTTCATTTGTATTGGAGCCCCCCTCCTAAAGTGGGGAGCTCCTATACAAATACCCACACGTAAAATTTTGTTCCATTTGCTTGATTAATTCTCGAGTTATGCAGAAATTGGTGTTTCATTTGTATGGGAGCCCCTCTCTTAGTGGGAGTAGGGGTCTCTAACCATCATAAGAACCTTCCCTAACCCCAAAACCCCCTACATGCAAATTTTCACGCCGATCGGTTCAAGCAGGCGTAAAAGCCCCATCATCTTTAACTATCAATACATAGTACATGTTTACAGAGCTTACAATACATTTTGGATCACACACAATTTAACTTACGACTACTTTAAACAATTAATAGAAATCTTACGTTCTAGGGTAATCTCTTTAAATTATTTTTAAACACATCAATGGACATAGAAAAGTCAAAATGCACGTAGTATTTATTGAACACGTCACACATTGTCCTTATGGGCTCGTTTTTGCCGTAATCAGTGCGCTGATTTTGCAGTCTTAAAAAATTCCATGACCTAAAGTTTCTGGATGGAGTGTTGATGTCGATTTTAGAAAGGATAAGAGGAGAGTCAATTTCGCCTATAAGCAGCTTTGCCACAAAAACTGCTCTACATATATTATCAATGTAACATGAAAAAGACGTAGGTCTTAAGTTACAAAATATGAATAAAAATAAATAAATAAATAAATAAATATCTCTTCTTTTAGCCAAGGTATTCATGTCAAGCAGGCGGCAGCGCTCAACGTATCGAGGTAATTCCAGAGGGTTTCTCCAGGGTAGATTTCTTAACGCGTAACGCAGGAACTTTGCTTGAATAGCTTCGATCCTTGTTGGCCATCCCTAGTTGGCCTCGCATCTTTACTGCCCAGTCACACCCTCGGTTAGTCAAGCAAGATCGACAACGCAACGCGATCAACCCTGCATCGACATCGACGTTATGTACAGTCGTCAGCGGTGACGTTGTAGGTTTGCCATCGGCTGATCTGCAAGGGAATCTCTAACCTACAACTAAGCCTAGAAAAAGCTGAACCATAGATTCAACTCCCAATTAAATTATGCGTTTTTACAATTAAAATATACTTGAGGGGATTAAACGTGAGTTGACTAACATATTTCTAAACTTACAACAAATTTACAAGAACATACAACAGAGATTATCATGCACATGCAATTAAAATCGAACACTATACATAAACAATTAATGCCTAAATGCTACACAATGAAACACGTTAAAATTAAGAAATCTTATAACTAATATGTAATACAAATTATATACGTATATGTCCCATAGGAAAATAATAATATCTCTACGAATCTCAACTTGGATTCTGATATTACATTTACGGAAGAAATCCCCCGTCCGTGTTGCCATTTGCAACAATCCTGTTTGACCAAACAGCTGTGTATGGGCTCCAAATGGCAGCTAAGGCTTCTAATACGGAACGAACAAGGGAATAGTATAATGCTCGTAAACAGTACGGATCAGTGAATTCTTTGGCGAGTCTAATAATAAACTCCAAATTTCTATTCGCCTTTGAAACGACATGGGAATAGTTATTTCTGAAGGACATTTGATCATCCAGAAGAACACCTAGATCTTTGAATACCGTTAATCTACTGACTGGTTCTCCAGATATGGAATAATTCCAGTGAATTGGGTTCTTTTTGCGTGAGAAAGATATCACAGAGCACTTGGACACACTTAGGGTGAGCAAATTTCGAGCACACCAATCGCTAAAGTCGTCCAGATGTTGCTGAAGTTCGATGCAATCAGTTGTCGAGCGTACAACAAGGTAAAGCTTTAGGTCGTCAGCATAAATTAAATATCGACCTGATGGAATTATCTTACAGACGTCGTTAAAATATAATAAAAAGAGAAATGGTCCCAGATTACTTCCTTGTGGTACGCCCGACAAGTTTGTGAAGCATTGTGATTCGTGACCGCCTATTTTTACAGATAAGGTGCGGCCAATTAGGTATGATTTCAGCCATTTAATTATGTTGGAAGAGGCTCCAAAGCGCTCGATTTTCGCCAATAGGATGAGGTGGTCTACGCGATCAAATGCTGCTTTTATATCCATATACACGGCATCTACTTGAGCTCCGCTTTCCATAGCCTTAATGCAGTGCGAAGTAAACTGTGCTAAATTTGTCGTAGTTGATCTGCCTGGAAAATCCATGTTGGTCTGTTGAGATGTATGCTTTAGCTTCTCGGAATAGCACTCCACCAATTAGAATTTCAAACAGCTTTGAGCCCACACAAAGAGACGTAATTCCTCGATAATTTGCTATGTTTCGTTTATCGCCTTTTTTAAGAATAGGAAACAATCGATTTTTTCCAGCGCCTACGCCAGTGACTGATTAAAAAGTATTTTCAACGGAGCACATAGGGCGTTCGCACAGTTTATTAACACTATCGACGGAATTCCATTAGGCCCTGCTGATGTTGAAGACTTCAATTTCTTCAGTGCAGCAAAGATATCTTCGTCTGAAAAGCGGATGCTTCTAAGGTTTAGCACATTGTCCGGAACGTCACGGATAGCATTTCGACCTGAGTCGGATTAGTTGAACCCTACATACGCAAATGGGGAATATTCGTCCACATTAAGCTTCCGAATGAATCGCCCAGAACAGAAGCGAAACCAGCACAATGATAGAAGCAGCTTCTCTTCAACTCAACGTGGATACTTATTTTACGTAGTCCTACACCAAGTCTGCGTTCGTGCCCATAGGCACAGACCCTTCTACTTTTTAATATTATTTTTCTACCAAACTAACTGAACCATGTTTTAATTATGGTGAGTAGACATGGTGAAACGAAAATGACAAACAGTAGGCAAAGTGGAGTAAAAGCTTTCGGTGTGCAGGACAGGAGACGACACGGCGCTCTGTGACGTAGGCAGTTCGTAGCTTTTTTCATTGCTTTGGTTTTATAAACTGCAACCCTAGCAACGATGCGTTGCTACTGATTGTTTACTGCAGTAGCAACAAACAAATCACTTGAATGGTCGATGCTGAAATATTTTATTTGTTTTACGGAAAGGTACGTAACACTGTAATAAAATTTGTAAGCAAGCCTAAACTATTCTATTAAGATGCATGCGTTTTGCGCGGTAGTGGGATGCGACAACGAACTGTCTCGAAGCCAACGACGTCTGCTTAATCATAGTTTTCCTCGGAATTCAAAACGGCTGAGATTCATATACCAGAACATTTATTCTAATTACTCTTCTTGCATGGTTTATGCCTCGTTGACCAGCATGGAAAATGGTTTAATTCATGTCTATGATTTTATAATCTATGGTTTAATTCATGTTTATGATAAACGAATGAATTAAATGTTCATTTTTACCTTTGTTATACTATAATTACCTTTGTTTTTTTTTAACTCGTTTATTTGATTTGGCTCGTTTGCGGTAGCTTAGAGGAGCCGTAAGTCTTTTATAGAAATGGTATAATTGTGAGCATTGCTTGTAACCTATGTTAGGAGGTATGATCGATACACCCGATTTACTGGGGTTAGTAGGTTTACACAGTTTTCTTAATATATAAGAGCTAGGAGGGATGGATTAGCGATTTCATTTGTACTTGTGGCGTTTGCAAAGGTGCAACTACATTGCAGTGTGTGGTATCGCAGTCGTACTGGCGTTGTTTGATACTGGCGTTTTACTGTCTTCGGACCATGTCTGCTGTCTCCAGTACATGTTACTGTCACATTGGGGTGTAGGACGAGTAGTCTGGGAATTTAATGTAGAATTTTATTTTAAATCTTTATGTCAGCATTTTTTAGGAATGCGTATATGAGATTCATATACTGGAGATCTCGGCTACCCAGAATATCTCATACAGGGACGTTAGGTTGTCTTCCTCGGGCCCGAAGGGAATCAGTTAGCTTAGACCTAGCATCACAGAATTCGGCACACGACCAAACAACATGCTCGATGTCGTGGAAGCCATCGCCACAAACACAGTGGTTACTCTCTGCAAGCCCAATACGAAAGAGATGCGTGTTTAACGTGTAGTGATTGGACATAAGTCTAGACATCACGCGAATGAAATCTCTACTCACATTCAATCCCTTGAACCATGCTTTCGTCGATACCTTAGGAATGATGGAATGTAGCCATCGTCCCAACTCATCTATATTCCATGATGTTTGCCAACTAATGAGCGACCTCTGACGCAAGGTACTATAAAATTCGTTATAAGCAATTGGTCTATCGAAAATAATGCCATCAATTGCACCCACCTTAGCTAAAGAATCAACCTTCTCATTACCCGGAATGGAGCAATGAGAAGGGACCCAGGCTAAGGTAACCTTAAAAACAAAAACCATATACTTGCTTTGGCAAAAAGATAGATATATATTAAAACTTTCCAATGCTTCAAAAAGATTTGAAATTGGACGATCCCATCAAATGCTATGACCAAAAAACAAAACCTGTTTCATAACCGGGGACATTCCCCTAAGTAAGGAAAACCCTAGGATACCTCTAATTTAACTGGCCGGACGGCTTCCGTGAATGTTCAAGGAATTAAGTTATATTGCTTTCCTATTCCGTCCGGGGTACCCCAAGGCCGAATTCTAGGACCATTCATCTTTGTACTTTTTGTGAATGATATTTGCGATTGGATTGGATTTACATACAGTAGGATTTCGAATTTGGCAACAAATGCGTGTCGCCTATGTTGCAACATCGAGACCTTTTTTTGATATGAAAAAGGTCCGTCCGCTGCAAACAAGTTACCCTGCGGTAAGACGTAGTCCTACGGCAATAAAAATATTATTGTTCGAAACCACATAACTTTTTTCATGAACATACTGAGAGCATCATTTCTTCGTCATTTAAAGCATGTATGCAGAAACTGATTGAATACTTTTGTTGCCAAAATCGAGGAATGCCAAAATCGAACCATGCCAAAATCGAAATCCAACTGTACTGCATACACGCACACGACATAACACGCTGCAGCTCCATCAAGGATCTGGGGGTTACAATCGACAGCAAGATAAAATTCGACGAGCACATTAACCCATTAAGCCCCACACTTTTCCCAGCAGGGATAGAAAGTTGAAACTTTCAGGAAAATTCTCTTTTAGGTCAACTAAGAAAAAACCGCTGACATGTATTTTTAATTTTGACCCTGTGTCCCGCAACGCTACGTTGCGAAAACGCAACGCTGGGCGTTAAGGGTATACCGTTTTTGCATACCTTCATTATTATGCATATAAATACTTCATACTTTTTTACCGTTGAAACAAACTTGGGATTTTTTTTGGGATTTTGAGTATTAATAAAGATTAAATGAACGAGTAAGAGTATTACATGTTATGTTTTATGATAGGTATCGAAACATTTAGGTTGGAGACCATCTTTGCACTAGACGCATAGTATGCAGTTTGAATGCTAAATGCATATCATCTCAGATGATTAAATGCCTACCAACACGTTCCGGAAAGGTTGTAACATTAAATTAGGGTCCATGAAACTGGTGTTACTGTCACTCAATTCCTGCAGATATTCCGGAGGCAAAGTTGCTTTAACGATTTTATTACGCTCTTATCACAACGGCTGCTCCATCTGCCAACAGTATTTGAAGCTGCGAATTCTATGTTATGTAAACTTTTATAATGTTTCCGGGATATTTTGTACAAACGAAAGATAAGATTTACATTCATTTGTTTACTAAAACGCAACGATAGCAAATGAAACACCGTACCGAACGAACGAAAACAAACGTTCCCGTTGCAAATTTTGAATATCGTTTCCTCCTAGCGTTGCGTTTTCGCAACGCAAAGCTTAAAACCTATCTGAAAGTTACAAAAATAATCAAAATTATGAAACAAAGTTTTTTTTGGCAAGCAACCGATTCTTACTAACACTGATTAATAGGTCAGGCGTTAATGGAGGTAAAATCGAGTTTTATGAGCATTTTACCTTAACTGTCTAAAAAATATCAAAACCTGTTGTTTTGCACAGCTGTAATTATGTTACATGTAACATCTGATCTTTGGGCAAAAACAGGTCGATTAGATTTTTTTCCAATCTTTCTTTGTTTCTCAGGGTCCAAGTTGATATCTTAAACCAGGCCTTCTCTAGAATCAAATGAAAGTGCGTTGCGTTTTCGCAACGCTGGGAGGAAATGGGTTAACACGATTTCGTCCAAAGCGAACGCGATTCTTGGTTTCATCCGTCGGATTGCCCCTGATTTTGAAGATATTTATGCCTTGAAAACGCTATATTGCTCTCTCGCTCGCAGTATCCTGGAGTATGCCGCACCGCTATGATCACCATATAATATAGGGGAACTGGGGGGAAAATGAACACCCTTAGCAACTTCGCCATTTTCTTCCCCAGGAACCATCCAAATGCTGATCGCACTACATGAATTGAAAGCTGGATTCATATTCCACGTAGCAATATATATAGAGGTTTAAAAAAGGACTATTTGTCATGAAAAATTCCTTTTTTTCGAAAGCGTCACATTCGAGCCTGATTTTTTTCATGTGGGTAAAATGAACATGCAGTGAGGGCAAAATGAACATGTCATAGAAAACTAAAGTTAACATGCAGTTTGGATAAATTAAACATTATTTTACATTATTATAAGTTCTACATAAGCCGTAGGTATTCAACAAGGCTGTTGGAATTAAAATGGGAGTCCACAAAGTTAACATAATGTATCTTCGCCACGTTCATACAATGCTTGACTTTTAGCTCGCAGGATTTTCCAGCACTCGGTCATTTTCCGTCATTTTTCGAGAGACTCGATCATTTTTGTTGCTTGAATTGTAATTATTTCGTAGCTGCTGATAAATGGAAAGTAAAACATCATGATACACACTGTTCATTTTGCCCCCATAGTGAGGTGTTCATTTTACCCGCAAAACACCAATTGTTTTCAAGTGTTTATTATAAACAAACAGTTGATAAAAATATTTGGAATTTTCGACAGATCCGTAGGATAGTGATAAGCAAACAACACTGAATGATACCAATAGTCGAAATTTAATTTGTTTCGCCAAAATAGCTTATTTACTAATAGTGGAAATTACCATCCGCGTCAGATTTCTGCAAATATTTTTTACTTTTTCCATTTTTTTCACATTGCAAAGCTTATGATCACCACATATTGTCTCAAACAGCTTGAAATACTTCTAGGAGAAGATACCTATTGATCTGGAATAGATTTTAATTGGTTTACTGGGAATTTGGCAGCCTGTTCATTTTACCTCCCTTGTTCATTTTACCCACAGTTCCTCTAACTCACGCCAATAAAATTGAAAGCGTTCAACGTGCATTCGTCCGGTATGCACTGCGCCGTTTGCCATGGCAGAACCCACCTTCCTGCTTACGAAAGTCGTTGCCGGTTAATAAGACTTATTGCGCTAGGAGAAAGAAGAGTA
This sequence comes from Sabethes cyaneus, assembly GCF_943734655.1. Taxonomy (NCBI): domain Eukaryota; kingdom Metazoa; phylum Arthropoda; class Insecta; order Diptera; family Culicidae; genus Sabethes; species Sabethes cyaneus. The sequence continues at coordinate 69,486,894 of NC_071353.1, forward strand.
TTGTCGCGAAGATTTTTTATTTTCGACTTACTAACGGGGGCCGTCGATAGCAATTGAACATCCACCAACCAGAACCAAAACCAAATAGAAAACAACGCGATCATTTGCTCTAGCGTAAAAATGCCTAATTTTCCAGGTGGTGTGTCTTTGGAAAAGTTTATTTAAAAAATATGGCGCAGCTTTGTACACTATTAGGGTGACCGTAAATTTACCCATTAGGGTGATACAAATTTTTATTTTTTTAAATGCGTCCAAAAAAGTACAGTGTCTCCACAAAAGTTGTAGAACACAATAAAATAAGCAACTTTGCTGTACATAGTAACTATCTATCTCTTACTGATTGCGAAGTGTAACGATGTTTTTAAACATGCATCGAAAATTGAAAAATTGAGATATCGAAAAGCGGCTACGTCACAATTTAGATAATTAGTTTTTACACGTCAAAAAAAATTCAGTCAAATCGATTAAGTTTTTGATTGCTTTCAAATATTCTACAATATCAGTATATTAATTTAGAAGTATGTATATTAATATGATAACTACCATTACTGCCCATAAATGCAAAACAGTGCCATGTGATTTCCACCACTTTTGAGATAAGCCTGGGAAAATTGTTTCTTTAAATTGTTCATGCTTTCAATATTTCAAACAGTAATGTTATGTTTGTTCTCAAAATATTGAAAAAAATATCAAACTATGTCAGTCACAAGTTACAAAAAAACGCATAACAGTTTCAGTAGTGAAAATATAACAATAAACATGTGCTTTTAGGAAATGCCTGGACCGATTTAACTACCAAACGCAAAGTTTTGTGAATATATGTATGTATGCGGGTAGCCACCATCACTTCAAGGGTTTCCCATTGTATGCAAGTAGAATTACTGCAGAATCAAATTTATCTACTTAGCAACTTTCATGTCAATGCTGTTCGTGTAGGACCAAAAGGGGTTGGGTGGATCTATAAGCAATTTCGCTTATATGATTCCACGGGAATATAAGACTGACACTTCTTCCAGCATAGTTTCTAGATACATAACTTCGCCGTGCAAACTTATCTTGCATGATGATTTGTGTGCTAGAAGGGCGCGTCAAAATCCTCTCTGACCTTATATGACTTGGGCTGGTCACCACATCCCTCATCCAGTCTTCGATTCATGCGATACCCTGATGCTACTTCCCCTTTACGATAATCTTTTTATATAATCTATTTATATAAGAGGCTTACGTCTGTCGCCAAAACGAGAGGCACGATATGTATTTTCGTGGTAATAATCGCCCCCATTAAGCAAAGACTCAAATCAATCATACCAGATTACATACAAGACGAGCAAAAGTAATGTAGTTGCACCACAGAGAACAGATTAACAGGCTCGAAGGAAGTAATCGATTTTTTGTGTGTAAAATCTGTCGGTAGCGCCCTCCAGAAATAGTTTGCCAAACGCATCAAAAAATATTCATGTACCTTTATCAATATTTCTTTGTGCTGGAGTTACATAGTAGCGATGGCAGCGACATCAAGATTTAGTTTGCCACTTACTGCTCGAGGGGTGCTCTATTGAAGGATTACTCGTAGATTACATGAAAACCTTTTACACACTTTTTGTCAATTACCTGGTAATCTGTTCTCTGTGGTTGCACCTCACAGAGTTACATAGCGTACCTCCTATTTGCTCTCAATGGATCATTGAAAAAGCTAAAAAATTTCACAGATGGCTCTAGCATAGACATGTTCTGTCAAACACTCTCAACGAACGTCTATGACCGACCGTCAAACTGCCTTGCAATCTGATTGGTCCACCTAAAAAGACCGGTTCAGATTAACCGTTATCAACCGTCAACAACAAGGGAACGGCAAGAAATTATGACGTGTAATCTGTATCAGCCTTAAAGTTTACTCTACACTTAAAATAATCCATGTCCTTTCCACGTGAAAAATCACGTAAATTTCTCTACAGGCAGTTATTGCGGCGCTTATAATAAATTCTCCTGCTGCGGCGGTGGTAACGCGCTTAGGAGTTAACCGCGAGACAACCGCAAAATTAAAATGTAGGTTTCCTGGTTTGTGGTTCGACAAAAGATCAGTTGTGTAACGTGTTTGTGGTGGAAAATAATTGATTTGGCAAATTTTCAAATACTTAATTACTATAAAAAATCATGCGGTTATCTCTTGGTGGTTTGGTTCAGTTGTCAAGATAACCGCAATGTGAGGATTTTTCTTGCAATCTGCAATATGTGATTTTCAGATGACTGTTTTATTGGAAAAAAATATTTGCATCTATCTGATTTTCACGTTAACGCATTAGTATGCGTGCGAACTACCTGAAAATCACGTAAATAGTACAGGAAAAGCTGGATGGAAAATATTCACATAACTTTTCCTATGATTTCGACGTGAAATTTATTTTGAGTGTAAATATGCCACGTGGGGCTTTAGTGTCCATCTAGCGGTAAGCATGAGCAAAAGCTACCTACAATGATCCATTAGACGCGAGGCGACGCGCGCGGGTTACAACTATCTATTTATATAATCTATTTATATAAGAGGCTTATGTCTGTACCGAAAACCAGGTCTCTGACGGGACGTCATAAGAGGCTTATCGGTAGCTAAAACCAGGTCCCTGACAGACCGCTGGACTGCTCGATTGCTCAACTGGTTGACTAGACTGCTCGACTGGACTGGTCGATTAGAATGCTCGATTTGATTGCTCGACTGGACTGCTCAACTGAACTGCTCTACTGAACTGTTCGATTCGACTTCTCGACTCAACTGACAGCTTAATTCTACAGCTCGACTAGACTGCTCGACTTAGCCACTCAACCCGACTGCTTAACTCAACTGCTTGACTTAAGTGTTTGATTCGACAGCTCGACTTAACTGCTCGATTCAACTGCTTGACTGGACTACTCAACTGAACTGCTCAACTCAACTGTTCGACTTAACTGCTCGACTGAACCGGTTGACCCAACTGCCCGACTAGACTGCTAAACTCAACTGCTCAACTCAACTGCTCGACGGAACTACTCGATTCAACTGCTCGACGAGACTACTCGACTCGACTGCTCGACTCAACTGCTCGAATAAACCATTCAAATAAACCGTTCGGCTGGACTACTCGACTCGACTGCGCGAATAAACCGTTCGACTGGACTACTCGACTCAACTGATCGACTCAACTGCTCGACTCGCCTGCTCGAATGAACTGATCGACTCGACTGCTCGAATGAACTGCTCGACTCGACTACTCGAATGGACTGATCGACTCGACTGCTCGAATGAACTGCTCGACTCAACTGTTCAACTTAACCGCTTGACCCGACTGCTTGACTAAACCATTCGATTCGACTGCTCGACTAGAATACTCGTTTCAACTGCTCGACTGGACTACTCGACTTAATTGCTAGATTAAACTGCTCGACTTGACTGCTCGACTCGACCAATCGATTCAACTGCTCGTCCGGACTGCTTGACTGAATAGCTTGATTTAACTGCTCGACTAGACTGCTCGATTTGGCTACTCGACTTGACTGTTCGACTCGACTGCTCGGCCCAACTGCTTGACTCAATTGCTTGACTCGCCTGCTCAACTCGATTGCTAGTCGCGATATCATATGGTCGGTGTTAAATCAGACCGAACCAAGTCGCAAAATTTTAACAATTAAGTTAATGATAGCAAACGATCAAAATTTTCTAAGCAGCATTTTACTCTAATCAAACTACATAAATGTTGCAAACAGCCAGAAGTTTTTATTCAATTAAATAAAATCCAATACGGCCATAAACACTATTGGTTTCAGTTTCCGGCTATGACTCTTTTAGGTACAACTTCTTAGGCCGTTGCCAACGCTGTTGTATTTTGTATGGGCTGGTCTATTTTACAACTAGAACTAAAACTGGTCATTCGCAATGCTGAGTTGCAGTTCTACCTTACGAGCTCTTTTTAGAAACGAATTTACAACTGCTCGACAGTTCTGTTCTACTTTCGACCGAATCTGAAACACGGATATAACTCTGTTTTAAATATTTTGGTCAGTATATGTGCGACATATCATCCCAATGACAGGTTAAGTACTGTCAAAAAGCGAAAATAAGAAAATGTTTTGAAACTTGCATTTAGTTTTCAGAACTTCCTGTTATTTTTTGTATGGGAGCCTTTGTTAACCAACGGAAGGATGAAGTTCTTTCGCACATTAAATACATCACTTTGGAGCATCACATTGCATTAAAGTGAAATGAGTCATTATTGTAAATTTCAAAAGCAGTTTTAGGTTTGAAATATAAATTCAGTTCATGCAAATATATTCACTGTGTTCAGATTGACAAGAAGAATCCAATGTATACATTTTTGAAAACAGAGCCCCTGTTTTGGACCTCAAAACTGCTTCCGAAATTGAGCTTTCTGATGAAAAATTAATGACTGCTCATATTCCGTTAATATTGCAAGGCAAGTCTGTCGCTGTGTATCACTTTATTGGGTTTTTCTTTTAAAGAGAGTGAATTTGGGACCGGTCTCTGTACACTAGCAGTGTTCTGTGGAGTCTACCGAATATAGAGCTCGGGTCGTTTACTGCCCGCACAACCGAGATACCTATTAAAAAAGCAAAGTCTTGGGCTTTAATGTCTTTCTAAGACTTGATCCTTCTCTATCGACAGACTTCGCGGCCGGCTGTTAGAATACAGGGCAGTTACGGGGCTAGTGCAAAAATCAGAGGGGTTGTGCACAAGACACAACCGCATAGGTGACGTAGGACCACGTAAGTCTCTTTGTAGCGATAGTAAGATGTATCCATGTATGATGTAATAATACGATTCTTCATGTATACAAGCTATATACGTAACGTTTATCAAAGTAGAAACATTGTATACATTCAATCCTCAACCGATTTTGGAGTTATATCCATGAATTGATTGAATATATTTTATTAAAACGATACCAAGTCAGTAACTCAACCAAACAGTAAATTTTTATGATGTTTCTACGTTGAATAGTGCTTTTCCTCGGGTAATCAGTAGACGGTACGCGCGAGTTTTCAAAAAGTTGAAAATTTTGCGCAACTTTTCTGCGGCTTACAAAAGAACACTGATAAAGCATTTACAACCTGCAGACGTTTTGGAAGTCGCAGAAAATGACGCCCGTGACCAGAAAACTTATTTCCGTCATTTGTTGGTCGTCCGCAATGGTGAAAAACTCAACTTTTCCCTCGTTGCCTGTGTTATTATGGTATTAACTGGGCAAGAAAATATAATAAATTCTTCGATCGTTGTTTGGCCCTTGAAAGGACCGATTGTTTGATTATCATAACTCCAGCTTGCAATAAACTTGCACTAACGCACTTAACATAATTCTCTGTTCGGTAAATTGGAGTACCGATAATAACCACTAACCAGGCACGGCTTGTTGCAACGGACCAGCCGGAAAGCTTCAGCAGCTATGCGATCAACGAAGCCTTTCGTGTATGGTCCTGAATCACGATGAAATACCACTCCAAGTGACGTGGGATGCTTCTGGTCGATTTGTTGTCGCGTGCAGCATATTTCCTGCCAATTCCAGAACTTCAGCAGCCAGATATTTCATCACGGCAGCAAAATGAGTGCTCCAGCTCCTACACACTGCACTGCACACACACTGTAAGAGTGCACGAGTCGAGCGTGGCTTTCGTTTGCCCTGGCAAACGATGTTGGCAGTAGCTCATCTAGCGTTTGAATAATGCTGTTCGCCGGCTTACCTCGTGTTATGTACAAGGGCAAGCGACAAGAAACGGTCACACCCATTTTTCATGGTCCTTCATTCTATCATCTACGTTAAATAAAATAGAGCATTTCAATTTCAGTCTGAACAAAAGAGCAAAGTTACCAGTGAGCCGTTCGCCTTTTGCTGCCAAAGAAAAATTACGCTACGTATTATTACTGTAGCATTGGTGATGGATAAATTTGTGTTGCTAGGATGCTAAGATGCAAAAGATGTTACTAAAACTCTTTCATTTGATTAAATCCATGGTTTCATTTATTTTAACGCTTGACCGAACACATTTACTTGGAGCTGGTATATTTGTTGGCTGCTTCTTACCTTCCGAGACGGCCAACTCAACCTGCGTCCAGCAGCAACAAGCGAACAGAAGCGCGAGAGGAGATCGGTTAAAATTATTTGAGAAGAAGCGAACAATTAGATCAATCTAAATTAAATAGAATTAAAATCAGTGAGTGAAAATTCCTTAAATCTTCGAGAACATATGTTTCGTTCTTAAAAGAATGGTTTTTCGACGTGATATGCTGGAAATTTAAGCCTTCTTTTCCGTCTTCTTGGGCAGCAACAAAACAGTTCGAACATCTAGGAAAGACACTTTTCATAGCAGTGGTGACGCGGGACAGTAATTTGTTCAACTCTTCGTTGTTGCGGATGGCCAGCTGCAAGTGGCGATAATTCTGATCGTTTCGTTGTCGCGAGCAGCATATTTCCTGCCACTTCGAGAACTTCAGCAGCCAGATATTCCTTCACGGCAGCGAAACGAGTGCTCCAGCTCCAACACCTCGCTTGGTGAATTTGCATGTAGTGATGTCCGTTAATCGTTCGATTAATTCAACTAATCGAATAACACAAAGAATATTCGAATAATTTTTAATCGAATACTGCCAGCACGAGTAGTTTAATTAATCGAATAGTTCAATCAGTACGAATAATCCCCGAATAATGCTCGTTAATCGTTCGGTTAATCGAATAATTCAAAGAAATATTCGAATATTTTTAATCGAACACCACTAGCACGAATAGTTGAATTAATCAATTAGTGCAGACAATGCTCACCGATTAATCGGTAATCGAATAATTGAAAATTTCGGACATCACTATTTGCATGTCTTCGTTGCCTTATCCGTGGGAAGTAGCAACAGCTGAAGCTCAACAATTTTCGATCGGATTCTATAGGGCGTAAATGAAATACAATCATAAGGAAGCTTAACCCATAGCTTATATCCTATATATTTCTGTCATCCGTGCTAGCGAAGCACTGACGAGGGAAGGCAAAAATATAAAAATAATAATGCAAATTTTCAAAATCAATTCATAAACAAAAATTTTTCAAATTCAATTCCAAAAACAAAATCAATAGTTTTCCGTATTTTCAATATTTTCAACCGATTTTCCGATCAATTGGTGTAAATATCTTGGAAATCTATTGAAAATTGACTGAATTATAAGCCGAAGCGTGAAAACGCGTTTCTACTTTGATGACGTCATTTCCTACAACCAATCACGAAGCGAGAATTCTGGTAAAATATAGGTTCATTATTTTCAATTTTTCAATAGTTCAACATCAAGAATTCACACTTTTCTTTATTTGGGTCAATTCCAAGAATATTTTCCAATCGATTGGTGGAAGAATATTGAAAATCGATCGGAAAACCGCTGAGCTATTAGCGCTCAAAACCTTTCATTTTTCGTGACACTCGCATTTTTCGATTTTTTGGAATGACACCCTATCTCAAACTTGCCGTAAGACGTAGTCCTACGTCAAAATCCTACTAATTCTATCTAGCATCACCGCCTTACCGGAATTCGAACATACGATGATTGGCTTGTTAGAAAAGCATCCTACCTCGAAATTAACTGGGCGGTAACCGAGACATCGATTTTGTACATAACCTGTATTTAAGAGAGCTTGACGTTACTACTGAACCGAGTGGTGAGGAAACTTAGAAAATTTATGTGCACGGGTTTTTGGGGCCAGGGAAGGTTAGATGGTTAGAGACCCAACCTCGAGAACTAATCAAGCAAATGGAACCAAATTTGGCATGTAGGGGTTTCTGAAACCAGATTTTTTTTTCTATGGTGTGAAAATTATTGAGTGAAATTTGAATTATGATGTTGTCCTTGCTCGCGTGTCCGAGGCATTTTACATGGAGTTGCCATGGGTGTGAACTGCTGATAGTGCTTGCCGTGGTGCAGGTCAAATTTTGGGCTTTCCGACAACCAGTACAAATCCAACTTATTCACTAGGCCTGACAAATTACAAAGAGCTATGAGAACAAGGGCCACGGGCGTTAGACGACTTGCAAAAACGGAATCAACCGCTATTCATGATTGATTAAAACGTATGCGATTCCTGAAAGTAAATAGTAATGAGGCCAAGGGGTCGGACACTCAGCACATTGTGCCGCGGCACTCCAGAGATATCAAGCGGCACACCTCCGGTTCAATTTTACATATGAAATGGGAGCACTGCCAGTTGTCAAAATCATCTCGCACGGTTGCCAGATCTATCAGATTATAACGAATTTAACAAATCTTCCAGTTCGGCACTTTCGGTACAGCATCGGCACAGTTCGGCTCGTTTCAAATCGCCTAGCATAAAAACAGTTGTGCCGAGTGACCGACCCCTTGAAACAGGCAAATATAAACGAAGCACCCATTATTGCGCGCGATCTATCGTTGCGGCTTTAATGAAACAGTCGCTGATATGGGATTGTTAATAATCCAGAAATACTGCCACAAAACTTTAAACTGAATATGTATGGAAAATGCCGCTTTCTGACATTAACTTACAGAAATTGAACTAAGAAACGCTGCATCATCATCGACCAAAAATTAATTGCAAAATTGGAAAGCGAGATCACGGGGAAAGTAAAACAATGTTTATGTTACACACACACATAAAAGTCGGCGTGGGCGCCGAAGTATTTAAAACATGCATTGCGTATGACATGATGCAGTTTTATTTTTGACAGTTGCAAATCATAAAACTGCCGAGCAGTTTATAACATAATTGAAACTTTGCGTTGGGAACGGCCTTAGAGCTATATTATGCAAACACTGGCCAATGGAATGTATCCGCAGTCTTCGGAATTCTGAACAGACATATTTCCGGATCGTAAGATTCGGGCTCAACTAGTGATGGTATATGGCAATGTAATAAAATATGTGTTATATGAATATCATTGGCGGAACTAGCGCTCATTTCTAGGGGGGGCTATAGCCCCCGGCATTTTTTCGACCATTTTATTTCCTTGGCATATTAAAATTAAATGTACATTGACGCATAGGAACTTTAAGTTGTGATGCATATAAAAATTACTCTCAAGTTTTTATCATGTAAAGTTATCTAACTATAGTTTTTTCTTAAATTTAAAAGTCCAGCTTAATTTTTCTAGGGGGGGCTAAATGTCTTCTAGGGGGGGCTTAGCCCCCCCTAGTTACGCCAATGATGAATATACATTATATGAAGATATATACTGCCGTGAATCGCATCAGTCCCATTTTCTATGGATTCTATTTAAATGGGACTGTTATGCGATTCACGGCAGTATAGACAAAAACAGAACAATCTCACCAGCAGTCCGTCGAACGGAATAGAGTTGCATCATTTGAGTATGCATGACTGCTTCCATTATTAATTTAATTTTGAAGTAGGACTACTTCTTTGATTTCTATATTGGGGTGCACTTTAGAAAAACGAAAAGGGAACATGTAACGAAAAGTGGTTATAGTTTGCACGCTTATAACTCAACAGACGTTTAATAATTGAGAAAATATGAGTAATATATCATTATTTGCATTTGTTTGCCTTCCCACGTCAGTGCTTTCCTAGCACGGATTACAGAAATATATACGAGATGAGCTATGGGTATGGGTTAATCTTCCTTATGATTGTATTTAATTTACGCCCTATACAGTTGGATTTCGAATTTGGCAACAAATGCCTGTCGCCTATGTTGCCAAAATCGAAACCGTGCCAAAATCGAGACCCTTTTTTAATATGAAAAAATTGAATGTAAGTGCGTTAGAACTTGAGTAAATATTATTAATCAACGTTTGCAACCTTTTTATGTTTACAAAATCTGCCAAGAGCTATCCGTGCGGTGCAAGTAAGTTTTTGGCGACCTGCAGCAAGACGTAGTCCTACGGCAACAAAAATATCATTGTTCGAAACCGCAAACTTTTTTTCATGAACACACTTGGAGCAATATTTTTTCGTCAGTTAAAGTATGTATGCAGAAACTGACTGATATTTAAGCATATTTATGGAAGTAAAATATTTTGTGTTGCCAAAAACGGATACTTTTGTTGCCAAAATCGAGGCATGCCAAAAACGAGCCATGCCAAAATCGAACCATGCCAAATTCGAAATCCCACTGTAGTAAAAAAAACACCGGCGCAATACCGTTTTTGTTTTTGCTTAGGTCCAATCTAGGTTCGCTCTAGTTCCAATCGAACGGCTGTCAAAACGTGTTTTTTCACTCAGGTTGAACTTAGTTTCGCTCTGGGTTGCACTTTTTAGACGACGGGTTCGCACTGAGATTTTTCACAGTTTGAACCTCGCAATAAGCAACCCGACAACCCGAAAACGTTTGTTTATGCTCGTGAAAATGTTCGTTTATTCAGTGGTAGGTTGGAATAAACTCAGGTTAAAAAACAAAAACGCTAAAAGTGCGTCAATTAATGTGGCAAAGAGTGTCACGTTCTTATATAATATGGTTTAAATTTGTAGGATCTAGCAAAGTTATTTAAAATAGTGAAAAACAATTGTAGTTGCATGTTTAGGTCAATCAGTGCAAGTTTTGCAGTTTTCCGCAACGTGTATTCATTATTTTCAACACGTTGTTTTGAGCATTTTATGGCTTGGTCTATTTAGCACCTCATGAATTCTTTTCTCTATCGTTGTAATTTTATGCACACTTATGTCATATAGGAAATCTAGATTAAACGATAGATGTTTAAAACGTATTCAAAGCAATATTTTTCTAACTTTACATTTACATCCCTCGCTCCAGGATGTGACATACTTTGCCCCAAAGCACGTTATTTGAATGTATATGAAAATTTACCCTTGCTTGCAAATAAATAGCCTGTAAATCAATTTTCTATGTAGTAATTAAATCAATAATTTATCTATATGGGTTAAAGACATTGAATTTTCAAACGATAACTAGTTTTCTATTTTGAAGTATCGCGTAAGCGACGGTGCCAAAAATTTCAATGATTTTTAAGTAGAAACTCATAACTTGCTGGTTATTGTATTAGAAAAAGGTTCTGATAAGATGTGTGAAAGAAAAATATTTAAACTTGGAATCATGCCATAGGACATAGAAAGCTTCGTTGACACACTTTGCCCCGTCCTACCCTAATTATTACCAAAGCCTTGCTGAAGTTCAGGCCTTTTTGGTGTCCTTGGCGAGGACGAGACTAACTAGCGGCACGCTACAGCACTGATCTACATGTCAACGCAAATAAGACAACGGTTGGATTCGTATATTCGTATACATTCTCAGCACATTATTAGCGGAATGAAGATGACACTTAAACAATTATTCATCGGTTGAACAATATCAGTATAAATCAAAATAATGATAATGTATTGTATTGTATTGTCATCTTGTATTTGACAAATATTATCTTACCGTATTGCAGACTACATTCCGTCAGTTTTGCGGGAAATTTTCCATCCTTCATCTCACAAACTTGTGTCGCTTCCTCTTTTTTGCTATATTGAAGGATAACAACAATAGGACTGTACAGTGAGATATGTTGCCGACCGACAATAGACTTTCCATTTTTAGTTTTTAATTGCACGCTCACCACTCTACCATAACTATCGAAAAGCTCTTTGATTTCCGATTTTCGCGTTCCGGCAGCCAAGTTCCCAACAAACACGCTGCGCTTCACTAAAACGTAATACAATTAGATAAGTGAATAACGCTTGGATCTTATGTTAAATACTCTGTTTTAGAAACTGTTCATCACCCTCACAAGGTTCTCCATTGAAAAAATAACTCGACAAGTCTGATCTTTTACTTGTTTCGTCCGTAGCAGTTTCGTAAGTAAAGTAATAAAAATTCTTTGAGCTTTTGTTCTTGATATTCACTTTCCTTATACGGTTTAAAACTTTCTGACGCATTTGACGTCGTCGAACGGCCGCATTTTGCTGGAGACTTTTATCTGTACTTGACGAAACGGTATCCATCTCTAAAATTCAAAGTCTCGAGCAATTTTTAATAATAAAAACTTCTACTTATTTTTTTTTTTCTTTGTGCTGTCATTTGACTTGGCTAAGACCAAAGTAAATTGATATATACCAGGTATGTGACCATCGAGGGTTGCATTAGTGTGTGTAGAAAGAAGAAGAAATAGTTCTGAAATATGATGGAACTTGCATGAAAATTAAAACTAAATTAATTGTAATTAATGAATGCAGCTATATTATTCCAGACAAATATTTGAACATTTACAATGAAATGTAAGGAATATATTTTAAAGTCATTTGCACTTGTAGCCTTCTTTATTATGCGTAAAAAATTTGAGAACATGGGTGACTAACTATTTCGATGTGCAATTGAAAAATGAATTAATGTTAATGTAATACTTCACGATCAATACGGTATACGGTTGCTTGAATTAAAACACGTTCCATCCAACATTTTGCTTGCATGATGCTCTTGAATATCTGCCTTTGATGTCTTCTTTTAAAAAATAGTCTTATTCGAATAGATGCTTGTGCTACTGCTTGAAAAGTCACTGTTCCAAGATGATACCTTTTTATCATAAATTTACCCGTCTCAACACTACGTAGAAAACCATAAAAAGTAATCTTAGATTGCTACAAAACGGTCTTAGAAGATAATTAACACTTTAAAAGCTTACCAGAAATCAGACGAAAAATATCGCGGGCGGATAACAATGTTGCTCATGCTGCTTATTGAACAATCATCTCCGAGCATTTTAAAAAAAATCTTTTTTGTTTTACTACTTGTAGGAAAGCGATATAACGACATTTCTTTGAGATCTTGATACCGCTCTGACGAAAAAATTTCCGCTTGCAATTTGGAATGTTGCACTTCATTGTATTCATGAAAACACATACTAGAAATAATGTTCTAAGCATAAACATAAAAGCTGTAAGAAAAAAAAGACAAATCTTGCGTATCCAACGATTTTTTTAAAAAATTAACTAATTTTCCATACAAAATGCTCGAAATCTCAGAACTAGTGTAGATGTGTTAGTGCAAAGTGTATATGACAGCTCGCATTGTCATATACCTGGTATATATCAATTTACTTTGGGCTAAGACTAGAGTGACTACATACAGAGTGGCGACAATGTCAAAATTGGAATGATAATTATCTGTCAGTGTCATTCCAATCGAGCAGACGACCTATCCAACGCGTGTGCAGGAAAGAGAAAGAAAAACCTTGGAAAACCCGCATTGCATACATTTGGGTAGAGTGACTATATACAGAGTGGCGACAAGTCATCCCAAATGTATGCAATGCGGTTTTTCCAAGGTCTTTCTTTCTCTTTCCTGCATACGCGTTGGATAGGTCGTCTGCTCGATTGGAATGACACTGACAGATAATTATCATTCCAATTTTGACATTGTCGCCACTCTGTATATAGTCACTCTACATTTGGGATGACTTGTCGCCACTCTGTATATAGTCACTCTAGCTAAGACCATGGTTGATCCATCTAGCCGTAACTTACTTGAGGGAAACTACCTACCCAACCACGGACCTACCAAAATGGAATATTTCGCGGGTTGAAATATTTCACAAACGAACTAATTTGACAGCGCTAATCTTTGATGTGGCGGACACAAAAACTAAAATCCGGAACTTACCTACCAAAATGATTTTCTCAAAGAAAGAGTACAAATAACTAAACCAAATATGCAAGACTGTCCACCTCAAACGAAATTTCCCACAACCGATAATGAAATTTGGCAAATTGGAAATAATAGCTGGGACATTGGCCAAGCAGGAAAATATTAACTTGCTCGGCCTAAAAGATATATGTGACTACAGGAGCACATATGCGAAAACTTAGTTTTTTCCATATATTGGGTACTTGAGTCACACTAAGACTTATTGCGCGACTCCCACAACTGATAATGAAATTCGGCAAATTGGAAATGGTAGCTGGGACATTGGCCAAGCAGGAAAATATTAACTTGCTCGGCCTAAATGATATATGTGACTACAGGAGCACATATGCGAAAATTGAGGATTTTCCATATATTGGGTACTTGAGTCACACTAAGACTTATTGCGCGACTCCCACAACTGATAATGGAATTCAGCAAATTGGAAATGGTAGCTGGGACATTGGCCAAGCCGGAAAATATTAACTTGCTCGGCCTAAATGATATATGTGACTACAGGAGCACATATGCGAAAATTTAGGATTTTCCATATATTGGGTACTTGAGTCACACTAAGACTTATTGCGCGACTCCCACAACTGATAATGAAATTCGGCAAATTGGAAATGATAGCTGGGACATTGACCAAGCCGGAAAATATTAACTTGCTCGGCCCAAATGATATATGTGACTACAGGAGCATAAATGCGAAAATTTAAGATTTTCCATATATCGGAGGCACTTGAGTCACGCTAAGGCTTATTGCTCGACTCCCACAACTGATAATGAAATTCGGCAAATTGGAAATGGTAACTGGGACATTGGCCAAGCAGGAAAATATTAATTTACTCGGCCCAAATTATATATGTGACTACAGGAGAACATATGCGAAAATTTAAGATTTTCCATATATTGGGTACTTGAGTCACACTAAGACTTACTGCGCGACTCCCACAACTGCTAATGAAATTCGGCAAATTGGAAATGATAGCTGGGACATTGACCAAGCCGGAAAATATTAACTTGCTCGGCCCAAATGATATATGTGACTACAGGAGCACATATGCGAAAATCTAGGATTTTCCATATACTGGGTACTTGAGTCACACTAAGACTTATTGCGCGACTCCCACAACTGATAATGAAATTCGGCAAATTGGAAATGATAGCTGGGACATTGGCCAAGCATGAAAATATTAACTTGCTCGGCCTAAATGTTATATGTGACTACAGGAGCACATATGCGAAAATTTAGGATTTTCCATATATTGGGTACTTGAGTCACACTAAGACCTATTGCGCGACTCCCACAACTGATAATGAAATTCGGCAAATTGGAAATGGTAGCTGGGACATTGGCCAAGCAGGAAAATATTAACTTGCTCGGCCTAAATAATATATGTGACTACAGGAGCACATATGCGAAAATTTAGGATTTTCCATATATTGGGTACTTGAGTCACACTAAGACCTATTGCGCGACTCCCACAACTGATAATGAAATTCGGCAAATTGGAAATGATAGCTGAGACATTGGCCAAGCAGGAAAATATTAACTTGCTCGGCCTAAATGATATATGTGACTACAGGAGCACATATGCGAAAATTTAGGATTTTCCATATATTGGGTACTTGAGTCACACTAAAACCTATTGCGCGACTCCCACAACTGATAATGAAATTCGGCAAATTGGAAATGGTAGCTGGGACATTGGCCAAGCAGGAAAATATTAACTTGCTCGGCCTAAATGATATATGTGACTACAGGAGTACATATGCGAAAATTTAGGATTTTCCATATATTGGGTACTTAAGTCACACTAAGACATGAGCAATAAATCGCAGTGAAATTCAGCCTTTCTTGGAGGAAACCAGTTTGGTAGGTAAGTTCCGGATTTTAGTTTCTGTGTTTGCCACGATAATAATTAGCGCTACTATATTTATCCATCCAAAATCGTCTATATTTCCACGATTTTCCTCACATATACAGCACGCTGGCCTGACAACTTAATATTTTCATGCTTGGCCAATGTCCCAGCTATCATTTCCAATTTGCCGAATTTCATTATCAGTTGTGGGAGTCGCGCAATAAGTCTTAGTGTGACTCAAGTACCCAATATATGAAAAATCCTAAATTTTCGCATATGTGCTCCTGTAGTCACATATATCATTTGGGCCGAGCAAGTTAATATTTTCCTGCTTGGCCAATATCCCAGCTACCATTTCCAATTTGCCGAATTTCATTATCAGTTGTGGGAGTCGCGCAATAAGTCTTAGTGTGACTCAAGTACCCAGTATATGAAAAATCCTAGATTTTCGCATATGTGCTCCTGTAGTCACATATATCATTTGGGCCGAGCAAGTTAATATTTTCCGGCTTGGTCAATGTCCCAGCTATCATTTCCAATTTGCCGAATTTCATTATCAGTTGTGGGAGTCGCGCAATAAGTCTTAGTGTGACTCAAGTACCCAGTATATGAAAAATCCTAAATTTTCGCATATGTGCTCCTGTAGTCACATATATCATTTGGGCCGAGCAAGTTAACATTTTCCTGCTTGGCCAATGTCCCAGCTACCATTTCCAATTTGCCGAATTTCATTATCAGTTGTGGGAGTCGCGCAATAAGTCTTAGTGTGACTCAAGTACCCAGTATATGGAAAATCCTAGATTTTCGCATATGTGCTCCTGTAGTAACATATATCATTTGGGCCGAGCAAGTTAATATTTTCCGGCTTGGTCAATGTCCCAGCTATCATTTCCAATTTGCCGAATTTCATTATCAGTTGTGGGAGTCGCGCAATAAGTCTTAGTGTGACTCAAGTGCCCCGATATATGGAAAATCTTAAATTTTCGCATATGTTCTCCTGTAGTCACATATATCATTTGGGCCGAGCAAATTAATATTTTCCGGCTTGGTCAATGTCCCAGCTATCATTTCCAATTTGCCGAATTTCATTATCAGTTGTGGGAGTCGCGCAGTAAGTCTTAGTGTGACTCAAGTACCTGATATATGGAAAATCTTAAATTTTCGCATATGTTCTCCTGTAGTCACATATATCATTTGGGCCGAGCAAGTTAATATTTTCATGCTTGGTCAATGTTCCAGCTATCATTTCCAATTTGTCGAATTTCATTATCAGTTGTGGGAGTCGCGCAGTAAGTCTTAGTGTGACTCAAGTACCTGGTGTATGGAAAATCTTAAATTTTCGCATTTATGCTCCTGTAGTCACATATATCATTTGGGCCGAGCAAGTTAATATTTTCCTGCTTGGCCAATGACCCAGCTAGCATTTCCAATTCATTGATTTTCCATATCAAATGGGAGACATGAGCAATAAATCGTAGTGAAATTCAGCCTCTCTTGCAGGAAACCAGTTTGGTAGGTAAGTTCCGGATTTTAGTTTCAGTGGCCGCCGCATCATAGCTTAGCGATGTCATATGAGTTAGTTAGTGAAATATTTCAAACATCGAAATATTCCATTTTGGTAGGTCCGTGGTAGGGTGGACCGAGGTAGGTGGATTCACGCAACATAATATTAGAGTGACTATATACAGAGTGGCGACAATGTCAAAATTGGAATGATAATTATCTGTCAGTGTCATTCCAATCGAGCAGACAACCTATCCAACGCGTATGCAGGAAAGAGAAAGAAAAACCTAGGATAAGCCGCATTGCATACATTTGGGATGACTTGGCGCCACTCTGTATATAGTCACTCTACATAATATAAGAAGCGGAATTCAGCTACCTCACTTGGCTGCCTACCAGAATGAATTATTTCATTAGTTTTGGTAGGTCCGTGGAGGGGTAGGCAAATTCACAGAAGTCCGTAACTTCCACTTATACTTATAGCACAGAACGGAAGATCAACTTCAAGCGAAAGCGAATCCAGAAAGTGACCACAAAAAGGATGCAAAAATCCTCAACATTTTTTTCTTACTTCGAGTAAGTTTCTTGGACCGTGTACATTTATACCACCTTGACTGTGGTATAAAGTGGTATAATAATTTTCTGTGTTTTGAATTGACCGTTAGCTTTACAGTTCGACCTGTTTAACACGGATTCTAATAAAAACTTCAAGCATACATTGTTGAGAAATTATAATTGGATTAGAAAAGAGCTGCAGCGTAATAAAGATTTTGGGGTTTTGAAATCAGAAACAACGTTTATTACCTGTATGGTTTTTTTTTTGCAACGGAAATGATTTGGAACTTGGCAGCCGTTAACAAATTGAAGAGATATGAAATAATTTGCGGTTTCGTCACTAACGAGAATAACATTAGCAGGTGCTCGTTTATGTAAGAGGACAACAAAGAGTGGAAGAGAGGATACGGGTGTTTGGTGTTTCATAGTATTGCCCGTTTCTTTGGTAAAAAAACGAGCTGCTCATTTTTTTGACTGCTTGAAATCATCGCAAAAGAATCTGCTTGGCTGTATGTAAGCAATAAGTATATTGGGTAAGGGACACGGGGCGAATCACTTCAAATTTATTAAATATATTTATGCATATTTACATACTTTTACCCGGGTGCTAAATATATTTACCGGTATTGATCTGAGAGAGAGAGAAGCCAGCTGGGATTGTTATTGTGCATTGAACTGTCAGTGGAAACCTGGTAAGAAATGTCAGTGTGAACCGGGCTAGCTTGATTGAATAAAACGGGGAAGTATTTATTTGCGCTGAAATTTCAAACTCCTCGTAAACCGGAGCATGCTGTCTTTATTTAAATTGTAGTACAGCCTGAATTCGTTAATTGGGCCACGACTGCACTCCAGCTGATTCGCTAATTGGGCCGACTGACAGTTGTTAGAAATTTCTAAACTCGAAAATTCCATACAATTTTGACATTCAAGTTGTCACATAGCCCAATTAGCGAACACCCAATTAACGAACCGCCCAATTAACGAACCACCAATTAACGAAACTTTGCTGTATTTGAATTTTTGCATCTAATATGAGAAGAAGAAGACGACGACGACAACAATCGATCTGTCACTGAGCTGGCGCCTGTCTCTCAGGTATTAATGAATATTTTACGAAAGTTTCCACCTTTTTCAGTATGATCTTGAGCTGTCAAGTCCCATAACAGTATGTGGCCAGAGTTGTTATGATGAGGTGGACACATTTAAAATAGTAAATATATTTATCACATATTGAATATTTATGCAGAAAGTGATTTACCCCGTGGTACGGGAGGGTATTTTCAGCAGAATTCTAAATTCTAAATAGAAAATATTTCGTTTCTCACCTTTACATATACACCCTTGCATACATAGTTTTAGACCTTTATATACAAGCATACATTATTATTATGAGAAAAATATTGTTGCTTTTGTCATCATTTTTGCGTTGACAGTCTCTTACGATATTTCGTGTGAGTGCAAAAGATATACGTTGCCTACGCAACTGGTAGGGGAGTAACTAACCTAATAAAAAATTTTAGAAAATAATCGCAATACAAAAATTGCCAAATAAAAGACCAGTCGCTTTATAAGGGTTCACCTGTTGTTTTCCACATCGTTAATTTATACCAGTGTATTTGACAGGTCTATTGAAAGTGGTATAATCTTTTCCGTGTAAAAAGCGTTCCCGTTACCACTAGATGGCAGTCAAAAATGCACTGAGTTGTAACCAGTTTTCGAATCAAAGATGATATTCCTTTCTTTGCTTATAGTACACTCTTAAATGATTCTACCTGTAAATTGGTCGGATTTAGTTAAAGCTAGGTTGAAACTACTCAAAATGCCCTTAAAGTGTACAAACTCAGATTTTGAGTAGTTTTTCAACCAAAAAATTGGTAGTAGGACCTTGAAAGTACGTTATATGTCATAGAGAATAATTCAATTATCGGTAGCAATTAGCCAAAATTGGTTGAAATTTTTACCCAAAGTTTGAGTTTGTACACTTTAAGGGCATTTTGAGTAGTTTCAACCTAGCTTTAACTAAATTCGACCTATTTACAGGTAGAATCATTTAAGAGTGTATAGACCAAATCAAGGTGACGTCATCTGGCAGATACTGGCGCCCTTGTTTACAAACAGACCGTAGAGTCCAAAAAAGTTTCAGCTGTTTAAACGGCAAGTTTGTTGTTTAAGTCGAGTTTAAACAGCATTGGGACTAAATTTAAAAACCATTATGCCTGTAAAATGTTAAAATACACGCTACATTCCCTATAAACGGAAAAGAAAGTTTTCCAAAATGTAAACAAGGGCGCCAGTATCTGTCAATTGACGGTATGATGATTTGGTCTATAGACCAAATCAAGGTGACGTCATCTGGCAGATACTGGCGCCCTTGTTTACAAACAGACCGCAGAGTCCAAAAAAGTTTCAGCTGTTAAACGGCAAGTTTGTTGTTTTAAACAGCATTAGGATAAATTTAAAACGCCATTATGTCTTTAAAATGTTAAAACACACGCTACATTCGCTATAAATGAAAAGGAAAATTTTCCAAAATGTAAACAAGGGCGCCAGTATCTGTCAATTGACGGTATGATGATTTGGTCTATTAGTAAATTTGCGCTCTTGACGTTGTTTATTCCTCCTATCTAGATAGAATTAACAAAAGGCCGAATGTCGCAAATGTAAACAAAACGAGTGAGAGTTATTTTTTGCTGGGCCAGCATAGGAAAATCAACTCTCACTCGGTTTGTTTACGCTTGCGACATTCGCCCTTTTGTTCTATCTTCCTATGACAGAACGTGCCATCTGCCCCATAAAAAATTCCTCCTACTTTTTCCCCTGTTTAGTAGGTTCGCGTAGGGTGAATCGCCCTATTTCACTTCCTATACGAATCGGCCGATTCTTGCAACATTTACCAGCCTACCCTTATGGGAGTTTTACGAGTTTTACAGGGGGATATACCGATTCGCATGTATACAGAATCTTCCGACTAGAACCGACTGCGTTGGCTGTTTAGTAGGGTGATCATTTAGAGCCGACCTACGGAACAAGACGAAATAGGCTGATTATTCGGGAGATAAAATTGATCGATACAGACGAAATACGTGGATTGATTGGTGCAAGCAATTGGGCTCCCTACGTAAATCGATCAAATCGGAGGAGGAATCGGATGATGAAATAAGTAAATCAAACTAAATAGGCGAATGAATCGAGGCAGAAAGTTATGCAACCTACGGAACCAGGCGAAATAGCTGCACTCAGGGTGTCGATTTCCTGGAAAAACCTGGAAAATCAGGGAATATCAGGGAATTCGTTTTTGGATCAGGGAAATCAGGGAATATCAGGGAATTTCGAAATTCAATCAGGGAAATTTTGTTTACCTGGCAATATTGTTGATCAACTTTCGAATCAAATCAATTTTCGTGTAAAATATACGCAGATTGATCGGTTGAATTAAAACTTGTTACATATCTAGTGGCGATTCGATTATCTTTCAGTTTGCCGTAAATTTTTTATTTGTTTTGCGCCGTACAATTGTCAGACTTCACTCGCTGTAGTGCTCGAAATCGGCAATGGCAGGCCTCACGCACTTCACGGTGCAGACATCAAGAGCACATAGCGGGATACATACTGTTATTTACACGCGATCTACAGCGTTTTCACCAATTGCAGAATTTTACACTCAGAAGTCCCAAGCATTGATCATCTTCCTTCAGTGTCCATGATTCATGTCCGTTAAGGGTTACCGGGAGCATCAAACATCAAACAAGCTGTTACACTTGTAGGGAACGAGCCGAGTTAGATGAATCAGCGTAAAATAAATCTAATGAAACTGAATTATTTACTTGAGTGTAACTGAAACCCCTTGCATAGGAAGAATACCGTCATACGAACGATAAGAGACAAGGAGAGAAATGAATCGTTCAATATGAGACTTACGCATACTGTAGCATGATATAGCATGCTCTGAACAAGAGTCAGTTTTTGGACAAACGTAGACTTTGACGGACGTTGTTCCGTGTTTCGGAGGACTCGGTTGAAAATAACCGACGGACACGACAACACTCACCCTTATTCTGCGAGGCGAGTGACGTAACTAATTTGAAGTCATCGCGAATGAGGTGACAATTGTCGCCTAGGTGACACGGTTTGTCACTTAGGTGACACGGGGTTGTTACCTAGGTGACACGGTTGTCACCTAGGTGACAGCACTCAATTCGACTCGCCGTGGCGAGTCACGGCGAGTGACAATTGTCGTATTGAGTCACGTGACTCGCGGAATAAGGGTGATTGTCTTCCCCACGTCGTGCCTATCACTTCCCTCGTAGTTGTTGGCGCCATGGCGGATCCTCCACAGCCTACTTACGTCTTATTCCCTTTCGTCCTGCTGTTCTGCGATTCGTTGATCAAGCTTTCTGGTGTACTCCACTGCAACGTCATATGCCGTAAGCCGCTAGATGTTGAAATGCAACATCCTCTCAGTGCGAGCCTTCGCCAATTTCGATAACCTTGCGTGGATCTTACGTCGAGATAGTGGTCAAAGTCGCTAAGAAAAGACTGTATATTGTGACTTCCAAACAGTTTTGACCGTTAAACACGATCGATCTGGGAGCTAGAGTCTTGAATTTTCAAGTCGTGCGCACCCCATAAATCCTTTCGAACCTGTCATAGAATTCGTCCCTAGCAAAGCAAAGCAAAGTCTTGAGCATTAACCGTCACTAGATATTATCCTTCTTTATCGACAGACTTCGCAGCCTACTGTTAGAGTACAGGAAAATTACGGGGTCAGTGCAACGATCCTACTGATTCCGTCTAACAAAAACCAGCTAGCCGAGATTCGAACACAACTGGCTTGTTAGATCAGCATCGTACCTCGAAGCTAACTGGGCGGCTCAATTCGTCCCTAGTACCATCGAATTTATGATTTGATGGTGACTATACGTTGATTAAACTGTAGTTGAAGAATTTGCCTTAATTCTCAACACCCATATACGGTCATCGGACCGAACGGCCGGCCACCGAACTACCTTCGAGTCAATGTTGCTTTCAAGCCTCGATAGTTGCAATCCAAAATCATGACACACAGCTTTAGTCTTAACTGTCCACCATTGAGGGTTAAAATATTTGCCATTTGGACATTTTCCAATAATATATCTAGCTAAAGTTTTGCCGTACCTCGAAGCCAGCAAAACGCACATTTTTGTACCAAAAATCTTTGGGGAATTATCTCCTTAACCCCATGCTTTTTGCAGCAAAGATATCAAGCTGGAACTTCCTGGAAAGTTTTGTTTTAGTTTAACTGAATCGTTCGATTAATTCAACTAATCGAATAACTATTATCAATTTCCCACCCTTTCGTACGCGATGAATTATAACCGTCGCGGGCGAAACCATCGCCGGAATCGTCGCGGGGGCAAATATCGTTTATTTTGTCAAGTAAATCAATAGCTTACGTGCTTGACAAGCATAATATATACTTATAACTTACATACAGCCAAGCAGATTCTTTCTGCGACGATTTCAAGCTATCAAAAAAGTGAGCAGCGCGTTTTGTTACCAAAGAAACGGGCAATATTAAAATATTCGATTAATTTTTAATCGAATACTGCCAGCACGAGTAGTTGAATTAATCGAATAGTTCAAAGGAAATAATAAGAATGCGAATTATCCCCGAATAATGGCCGCTAATCGTTCATAATCGTTCGATTAATCAAATTAATAAAAAAGTATACGCATATTTCTAATCGAATACCACTAGTACGAATAGTTGAATTAATCGATTAGTGCAGACAACGCTCGCCGATTAATCGGTAATCGAATAATTGAAGATAGAATTAACAAAAGGGCGAATGTCGCAAGCGTAAACAAACCGAGTGAGGGTTGATTTTCCTATGCTGGTCCAGCAAAAAATAACTCACCCGTTTTGTTTACATTTGCGACATTCGCCCTTTTGTTAATTCTATCTAGAACTGAAAATTTCGGACATCACTACCGGCCAGCACTAAACCTGGCTGTCAGTCTCTGCCACTACTATTCTGCTCAAGCCGTATCTCCTCGTCTAATGGCTTTAGCAGGTAGACTTTTCTTTGTCCTGAAACACAGATCTTTATAAGCGTGAATTTAATAAAGCGTTAGAATTAGGGTAACCAACGTATTTTGGACCCCCTCAGCAGCTGTACATAATTTGGACACTTACAGCAAAATCAAATGCAAGTGTCCAAATTATGTACAGCTGCTGAGGGGGTCCAAAATAGGTTGGTTACCCTAGTCATCGCATGGGGTAAATCACTTCCTGCATAAATATTCAATATGTGATAAATATTGATAAATATATTGCCCCTTTTATGACTATTTAGACTACTGTGATCAGGCTTGTTATTTCCTCACTCATTGTGCAAAAAGTGCAACTTTTTTTGTTCAACACAATGAGCAGAACTGCTTTCAGAAATGAGAAATAAATCCACACAATGAGAAACAGACTAAACACAATGAGAAAAACTGACGCGCAGAAAAACTTCTTAATGCGCTCTTTAAATGAGCAACTTTCGGTTTTGCTCCCGGTCCTCTTGGTAGCTACAGCAGTAGACGTGAAAACAAAACAACCGGTGCGCGTACAGCAACTATAGACTCAGAGGCGTCAAGACAATCAAAAGTCGTTAAATTTTGAATCTTAGCGGAGAATTATCTTTGTTTATAATGGGACTTTCCTGTTGGTGCGCGTCAAGAAGCAAATGCATGGGAATTCAAATGTTGTCATATCTACACTGAGAAAAAAACCATGGTAATGCGAAACATGTATGCATGGTCATCTTAACTATATTGCAATATTGTAGCGCTTACCATGATTATTGTCAACTTGAGGAGTTTCGTGGTTAAAACTACTATGACAACAAGCAAATCGCTGACTATTTCCGTGGTTAAATTGACTTTTCTCTCATACTTCTAATGACAATATTTTTACAGCTTGATATAACAATATTGAATTGTCAACAGGACCATAAAATTGGTAACTTACTAACTGTAAGAATATCATGGTAGTTTTAACATTTTTATGGGTTATCGTAACAGTATAAGTTTAGTGCTTTTCAACCGACTATGGAAACGCGTTTCTTGATGACAATTTTATGTTTATTTTGCCCTTTTTCTTTCTGTCATTTGAAACCGCACCGCCATTACGAAAAATTTGAGTCACGAGTGATGTGCTTAGTTGTGAGTTTTTTTGTTTTTATTAAAAAATTTTTGATATTATGAACAGTTTGTTAGTGCAAAACAAATAAAAAAAAAATCTAATCTTTAAGTGACAAATTGTATTAAATTATTTTCTGTGTACGTGAAAACAGGTTGAATTATTTTACTGTGTAGTGTACTAACAAAAACAAACTGCTAAACTGTTATGGTGTAATCGGTGTTATTTATAGCTTGTCTGTTTTATTTTTTTAATTGCGGATGGTGCTGGACTTCCGCTCTAAACAGTTCAATCGGTGGTTTAGACGTGTCCGTGAAGTGTTTTTGGATAAAACGCGAAATGATGTCCAAATATTTCCATTTAACTTGACTGCGGCGAGGGAGCTGCGGGATAGACTGTTGGAAACGTATATTTGGAACTGTAATAAAGGCAATTTATATATCCTATCTGCATGCAGACCATCATCTATAGGTAGTATTCGATATTTTTTGATTGTATGAATTATTGGTATTATCTTTTCTTTAATATTCGTCAGGTATATTTGGATTACTACACATGAGACGCAAACTACTAGGAGCAAATTGTGATAAATAACTTTTTTAGGAAATGTACTGGCTAAGCTATGGCTTTACGATTGCCAATTGCAATCCTTGAGCGTAAAATATACCCTTGTGAATTAGTCAATGACCTGGTGAGTAACGGTTGAAAATTTAATAGTCATAATTTAATTGAAATGTTTTATACAGATCGAGTAATCCTTAAGCGACAAACATGCTCTTGAGTTAGGCCTTAGAGAGATCGCAATATGTGGAGGCGCGAGTGGAAAAGCACTATCGCAAGCGATTGAGCAGAGAATCATTACTGAACATAGATTGCAAATTGCATCAAAAGTTGCGAAACACAAGAATCTTGCAGACAGGTATGCATTTAATGTTTTTATTGTATTAGCTATTAATATGCTTTGATGTCAAATTCTCTTTTATAAAAATTACTCAATCTGAGCAATTACTTTAGATACATTAATTTCTCTTCCATGAGTAGGTGGTTTGTTGAGTCCTTCAGCAACCGCCAGTTTTAGTTTCATGTATAGCATGTAACCTAACCTAATAACCCAATAACCAACACTGTCTACTTTTAAAAGCCGCAATTACCGTCACCGAGAAAAATTGGAATAATGCGAACGATTGCCATGTCCCCATTATACTATATCTGCTCGATTTTTCGTACTTCTGAGCGATAACACTGATCTTGAATAACTGTCAAGAATTGCGTTATGAAACTCCCTCTTCTGTTGAGTACTCTTACCACTGCGTCCATTATTTTGAACTATTGTGCTATGCCCCGTTTATTTCTTTTACTGTACGCTTCAAGCTTACCTATCACTTGTTAAGTAAGTAATAGGCTCGTAGCTGGAGCGAGACAGGTACCAATCAGGGATGACTTGGTTTTTGAACGTTGTTACCTTGATCGGCGACGCAAAGCAGATCTCCCTTGGCTCTGGTAGACCATTTTTGGGATACTGCACTCTACGTCCTATTAGTGCTCCACAATTGCAGAGCAAGTGTTCCGAGGTATCACGCTCGGCATTACACAAGCGACAAATGTTATCTTGTACGAAACCGAGATTCCGAAGATGGTATTTACTCGCACAATGTCCTGTCACAAGACCGGTAAGCGTGCTGAGATTTCTTGATGTCAACTTTTGAGTAACCCTAATACACGGCGTTATAATTTTTTTGATTGTTTGAGGGATTATACGGCCATCCAATTGGCCATGCCTGTTCGGCTCTCCCGTTGTGTCAGCTCACTTTTCAGCACACAGTCAGGGATGCAGCGAAATGGATTTGGAACCGTGAATGGAGGGTTAGATCCACATCTGGCTGGTTCGTCTGCAAGTTCATTCCACTCTATAGCGCAATGACCAGGAACCTAGTACAATTTTACCGAGTTCACTTGGCTTAGTTGCCGTAAGAAGCAATTGCAATCCCAGACAATTTTTGAGGAGCACTTAAAAACTTTAAAGGCTTTTAGTGCCGCTCCCATACCAATGAAACACAAATTTCCCCGTAACTCGTGAACTAATCAAGCAAGTGGAACATATGGGACATATGGGTGTTTTTGGAGACAAGAATGTTTTCTATGATGAATTGAAACCTTTCCCCGCTTCAGGAGAGGGGGCTCCTATACAAATGAAATACAAATTTCCTTATAACTCGAGAACTAGTTAATCAAATGGAACCATATTTGGCATGTGGGTGTTTTTGGAGGCATGAATTTTTTCTATGATGAAATTGGACCCCTCTCGGTTTTTAGGAGGGGGGGGGGGCTCCCATGCAAATGAAATACAAATTTCCTTATAACTCGAGAAGTAATCAAGCAAATGGAACCAAATTTGGCATGTGGGGGGGTTTTGGAGCCAGCATTCTTTTAATGATGGTTTGAGACCCCTCACCCCTGTGGTAGGGGGATAAGGACTCTCATACAAATAAAACAGAAATTTTTGCGTAACTCAAAAACTAATCGAATTCGAGCAATTTTAGATTCTTTCATAAAACATTAATCTTGTTATTGATTAACCACCAAAAACTATCAATAGTAACATTAGATAATTCAGCGTGCGACGGCCACACGCCGCGAGTGTTGCCGGCGACCTGCAGTCGGAAGCGCCGGCCACTGTGAGGGGCAGCCCCCCGTAGAGATTACCTCTATCTAGGTTTATTTATTTTCCTAGATCTACTGACCTCTATTACTTTCCTTCAGTTGGGTCACCCCTGCGAAATGGTACTTTCTACGAAAAGATTTTCCGTGAAATGGTACATCCCGCGTAAGGTTTTTCGCGAAATAGTATTTTGCGAAACTCTATATTCCGCGTTATAGTCAACCGAGAATTGGTATTCCGCAAAATGGTATTCGGCTAAATGGTTTGCAATGATGGCGAATATCTAAATGCTATCCGCTTTATTTTATCAGGCTAAGCAATGGGGGAAGTTTGTCGGGTCAGCTAGTTTGTTATATACTACAAAGTTTTAAATAAACATGTATTTTGTTCTACCAGCTCAATAGGGGCAAGATGGGTTAGACTGAAAAAGACTTGTGTGGCACTCTATGTTTGTCCATATATCTATATTTTTGAGTTTATTTATTGTTGTTATTAAATAAGTTTTTAGCTGGCCCGGCATATATTTTATCCACAAAACAGTTAATGCGGCAAAAGGGTAGTTTTCCGACATTTCACTTTTTGTCTGATATAACTTTTATTTTGTTTCGTTTTATTTATTTTGGTTATTTTTGGATTTATATTATTAGTGATTTATCTAAATAAATGATAAGCTGCTTAAAATTGAATTCGTAGAAAAACGCATCGGGTACTTTCCTTAGGTGACCCGTCTTGCTCCACCTGACCCTATATTCTATTATAGCTGTTATCGCTGCCTGGACGACTGTGGGCCAGTCTCCCATAGCTACAGATATTCTTGTTCTGGGACCGTACACTCCAGCACCCATTTTGACTTCCATTTTTGACCTGTCGGTATAGAACTTGATTGAACCACTATGGAGGCTAGGTCCCTCCCCAACTCATACCGAACGTGAGGGTTCGTTTAATGTGTATGGGATGTCATAGTTGGTTCTAGCTTCCATCCAATCACTATTAATTTCCGCAGCTGGACCGACAAACAGGTAGAAGATTCAGGATACTCAAGTGACCGGTTTTATCTCCGTCGAGTATTGTCTTCAATCGTTTAAGTGTTAGGACACTTTTCTTAGCCTCTAACTGAACATGTTGGTTCAGGGGTAGTAAGTGGAGGATAGCTTCTAGAACCTTTGAAAGTGTGCTTTTCATTGCTCCAGTTACGGCCATGCATGATAATCGTTGAAGTTTGTTCAAATTTTCAATAGCTGTGGCTTTTATTAGTTTTTGGCCACCATACCTACGAGGCATAAGCTATCTTAGGTCTCACAACGGCGGTATAGACCCACATCACCATTTTTGGTTTGAGGACCCATTTTTTTCCTACCAGTCTAGAACATACCCATAAGGCAGTCTGCCTTGCTAATTATTAAATCTAAGTGTGCGTGCCAAGATAGTTTAGCGTATAGGATTACTCCTGAGACGAGACTCTACATTTAATTTCTTCCTTAAGGTGTAGAGATTGTAATTTCAATTTCTTCTTCCTAGTGAAACAACACAAACAATTGTTGTTATAGAGGGATTGATGCCCAGGCCTTCTTTACTACACCAAGGCCCTCTGCATTCTATCCGATATCACGTCGTCGAATTTTCAAAGAACCATGATGACCAAATCATCAGCAAAACCCACAAATTCGAAACCTTTTGCCTCTTAGCTTCTCACAAGATCAGGTCCAAGACTTCCTGCCTCATAGCATTCATGAATGTAGGTTCATTGTTTTTATTAGCAATGTCGATATTGTTTAACGAGAGAAATTCTAAAAGGCACTCATCTCGATTGTTACCAGATCGGTGCCAGCGAGGTGGTGTGGCTGTCAAATCACATACATTGTCCATGTCCCACTCATTGGTTTTAATACCTTTGGTGCTGGGACCTACTTAAAGGTTGATTCGTTTTAAAACAACTGAAATTAATTAGAAAGCAGTTAAACGTAGCCTTTTAGTTATAATTTAACTATTATTAGTTGTTATTTTCGATACGCTGGCTGGTTCCAAATTGTCGCCATTCATGGATGTTTAGTCCGCAAAATTTTGACAATTTCACACCCCTGGTCGGTGCGATAGCGTTGGCATCGCAGCCAATAATACAGTCTTTGTTGACTTCTATGCAGAATTTGACGAACGCCGCAACCTCTTGAGTTGCAACCTTAGGAACGTCTCCAGGAAAAGGGGGCGATGCTACGATAATATCGGATTTCCCTTGGCGATTGATACCTCAACTCTGATCGCCACTATGTCTCGTTTGATGAACTCTGTAATGGGCAAACAATTAATGTTTGCGTTGGCCAAGACAGCAGCTCTCGGAGGATCATATTTGTCATCATAGAAGAACTTACATGTTCTTGTTTGAATACCTTGTATTCTTCCTTTGTAGACCCAGGGCTCTTGAATCAGGGGTGGTATTGCGATTTTCGTTTCGAGTGATTTTAGTTCGTTTCGCCCATTCATTTAACGTGGTCGAAACGAACCAAAATTACTCGAAACGAGAATCGCAATGTCACCCCAGGGCCAGGTCCACACCGTGTTCGATAAACCTCCTGAAAATTACCCCCGAAACAGCTTTCGCAAGTGGAAGGTTTATCTGCACTGTATTTTTGTGATTTTTCCGCTCACTGGCATTTAGGAGAGACGGAATTACCGGAGGTTTGGCCTCATGGAGGCCGTAGTTTTCTTACTACCAGTAGCCGAACACACTTTGGATCGAGGGGGAGCTGGCTTCGTGTGGTCTCGCCTTTCCCACGTATATTACCGGAGTTTCCTAGAGACCACTTTTTTGGTTCCGCTCGAGGTTTCCACTCCTAGCGCCGAGGTTGCGACCCCGTTGACGGCCGAGCGTATCATACTCCACCCGTTTTCGAGGGTCGAAGCATCTAGCTTTAAGCGCACGTGTACTGCTATTAGGTAATTGTCCGAGTCGGTATCCGTACCCCGTAGGGAGTGTACGTTGGTGATATTCGAGAAAAACCGGCCCTCGATGTGAATATGGTCGATTTGGTTCGAAGTTCATTGGTCAGGTGATCTCCAGGTGGCTTTTTGGATATCTTTGTGGGAAAAGAAAGTGCTTCTGATCACCATCGCTGGTGATCATGCATCGCTGGTGATCATGCATCGCTGGCCGTTGTCGTTCGTATCGGTGTGCAGGCTATGAGACCCGATCACCGGTCTATACATTGCTTCCCTGCCGACCTGGGCGTTCATATCGCCGATGACGATCTTGATGTCCTGTCGTGTGCAGCTGTCGTACGTTGCCTGCAGCTGCACATAGAACGCTTCCTTCTCGTCGTCGGGTCTACCTTCGTATGGACAATGCTCGTTTATGATGGTGTAGTTGAAGAAACGGCCTTTTATCCTCAACACACATCCTCTCGTTGATCGCTTTCCAGTCCATTACGTGATCCTGCATTTTTCCCAATACTACGAAGCCCGTTCCCAGCTCGTCGATCGCTCCACCGCTCTGGAAAAATTTGGCTTTACCGCCACGGATCCTCCACACCTTCTCGCCTTTGTGACAGATCTCTTGCAGTGCCGCGATAAAAATGTGAGCCAAAATATTTCGGGGGATGGGCCAAGGCCGCCAGGCCCCCCTGGCTACGTGGCTGCTCCCACCATTATTATTACGGCAGATAAAATAAAGCTAATAGTATTTAAATATTCACCGTGATTATATAACATTTCGCCGAATTTTCACGGAAAACCAATTCTCAGTTGACCATAATGCGGAATATAGTGTTAGCGGAATACCATTTCGCGAAAACCCTTTTAGCGAAAAGTACTATTTCGCGGGTGCGATCCTCACTTACCCGCCGTCGCTCGTTCGGACCCAACTGAAGGAAAGTAATAGAGGGCAGTAGACCTAGGAAAACAAATAAACCTAGACAGAGGTGTTTTCTCTGGGGACTGCCCCCCCTCGTAGTGGTCAGCGCTTCCGCCGGCAGTACTCGCGACCTGCGGCCTTCTCGCCCTGAATCATCTAGTGTATATAAGCAGTTTTTAGTGATCTTGATATTGACTAATGTTTATGGAAGAATTTTTCTCGAGTTCAATTAGTTTTTGAGTTTTGCAAAAATATCCGCTTTATTTGTGTGAGTACAACCCCTTCCAGAGAAGGGAAAACCCCACCTCATCCAAAATTTGGTTCAATTTGCTTGATTGGTTCTCGAGATATGTAAAATTTGGGTTTTATTTGTATGGGAGCCACCCTGTGTAGTATAGTAAAATATTTATAAACTCTATTATCCGTTGATCTAGTAAACATAGATTCTTGGATATGCTATTTAATATACATACTGGGAAGTACAAACTTTACAACTGGGCGGCACAGACGTATTTTCATTAGCAGCACTAGCTAGTACAATAAGAACCTTCCCTGGCCCTAAAAACCGCATACAAATTTTCACTCCGATCGGTTTAGTAGTTTCCTAGTCTATAAGGCACATGCAGAACAGACAAAATTCATTTTTCTGTATACCCAACAAACATTTTTGTTTAATAGTATACCTTATTAAAACCATTGGATAGCTAATACCGAGTAGCAAACACCTGATAAGTTGTTATATAACAAAAATATTTGTTGGGTACAATATTTTCTTTTTCTTTATATTTTCCGCAACATATTTTTAAGGAAATTTGCATCTGTTACTTGCTTCCGAAATATCGAACATAACCGGATTGCAGCTCTTTACAAAAACTAGGAATGAGCCAACACCATCCAGCAATCACAACATTTAGCCTCTATTGTGCGAACGGTATTGTTGCCGGGTCCAAGATCCACGTCATAGATCTTCTTAATTCGTCGTAAATACAATACAATGATCACGGTTTGCTCACCAACAGATGTTTTATATCGGAATCCACAGGCCAGTGAAACTTTTTATTTTATTAGGCCAGTGAAAAAAAAAGAATCAATCCAAAGTTTTAATCGCCGTCATCATAACTCCATACCGTACGGACTACAGGAAGCACCATTTGTGCTTTAGGTAAAGAAATAGAAAAATCATCTTTTATTATCTTCAAATACACCATAATAACTCTTTTTAGGACCAGCAATGAACTCGATTAGGACTGTTTCAAACGGTTGAGGCTAATATGTTGTTTTCCAGGTACAGTGTTTTACTGGATATTTCAGCAAAAAAAAACAGAAGTAAATACGTTTCGACAGAGGAAAGCGGCAATATAGTAGACCGACAGGAATCAAAAGTTAGTACATATTTTTCCTGACCGATAGAGTGGCAGGTGCGGAACAAGCGTAGCATCCAGATGATCAGACAAACCAGTTCGAACATCCTGCCACACGTACAAACAAAAAGCAGGTTCTGGAACTGCCAACGATGGCTGATTCGTGTCGGGAATTGAGGATTACACTTTCGGTACCTTCAGTCGAATAATTCAAAATGACATCCTATGTAACACCAGCTAGACCAGTGATGGCCAAACTGCGGCTCTTGAATTTGGCCTTTGCGGCCCGCGAACTGGTTTGATAGATGGCGGACGGACACTATAGGTTGAATTTATTAATGTCAGAAGTCATTTAGGGCCGCGGATCTATTGGGGAGATCTGATTTAGCCCGCAATATGCTTGTACCGTGGCCACCACTGAGCTAGACCATCGTCAAACTATTTCCGTCAGCAGACACTGGAGCACAATAGACTTCTAAAACCGATCAGAGTCACAATTAGCAACTCCGAGACTTTGAAATATTTCAATCTTTAAATCTACTTCTACCAGCAGTTATGACGTCCTACTTGATCGGAAGATTTCGGCCGGCCTTTAAACTACCCCGAAACTACGGCATATCCAACGAACGAACGAAGTGAGTATTTAACTTTTGTCGTATTTCAATGTTTATTCAATTTTGTTCATTTCAGTCGTCTGTTATTCAAGTTGCTGACACACTACGAACGGACATAACGAAAACATCGCTCACAGTCGATGGTATTTATTATGTGGTTAATCCAGGATTTGTTGAGCAAAAAGTCTTCATTTCAAAAACTAGAATGGAACGTAAAACGCTTCCGATGCTGGTTCCAAAAATTTAGCGTACCGATTTGACCACAATGATATTTCAGCTGGGAATTAACGATTTCCTGCAGTTTGATTTTATGGATGCTCCGCTAGTTGAATTACTGTTGCCTGCTTCAGACCTATTGCACTCTTTATCTGCATTAGACAACGAAAGACAGCCGGCATGATTAGATTGCCGTATGACAGACTTTCCCTTAGAACCGAACATATATAAAATGCTAATTATGTCGGTTGTACCAACCTGTTCTGATGAAATTGATCAGAAACCAATTGTTAA
Source organism: Sabethes cyaneus (assembly GCF_943734655.1). NCBI lineage: Eukaryota > Metazoa > Arthropoda > Insecta > Diptera > Culicidae > Sabethes > Sabethes cyaneus. The sequence continues at coordinate 69,520,600 of NC_071353.1, forward strand.
ATCACTTGACGGAGATCACCTTTGCTTGCCGTTTATAACAGTTGAAATAACAATATTTTCAATGCATGGTGCACGGTGGAGAATCTTATCCTGTAGTTAATTGGCATCATGGATAGGCTTAAGTTAGACGTGTTGTCTGCAGTCAAGAATACGGCATATGTCCAGAAAACTATTTCCAGGATTATCGATTTTCCCATCCGTACAGGATTCTGCTGCATAATGCCCCCGGGAGATGTTTCCAATTTATTCGAAGTCCCAATAATCGATGATCGTCATTGGATGTGCCATCATGATAAGGATTTTTAGAGTAGTAGCTACACGGGCTCGACAACTTTGAGGTAAATATTGGTATGTGTTAGTTTAGCACACGTCTAAAACCGCTTCCCATCCCAAATAGGATAACGTGAAGTCTATGCCACATTCGATTAATGTTCAGGCAGTTCAAACTAATAGGTAGCCAGTGGTTTCACTTCAGTATATTCCAGCTAAATATGCCAGATCTGACCGGCTCTGCTGCAGGCTGAACATCGCAAATTGTGGTTTTAGCCGCGGATGAATCTATACTCGGAATGCAGGTAACCACAGTCAGCAAACCTACACTGCAGAGCCACACCAAAAACGTACGTAAAATTCCTGTTAAAATTATAGTAATCTACGATATATATGTATAGACATAACCGATTGTTTGTTATTTGGATTGTGAAATAATGAGAAATCCGTCTAATTTATTTATATATTACCGTTCACATTATGCTTACTTCGAAAGAATCATATGAATCTTTTGCAATAATTGAATGTGGTGCATCTGCAAGTATACTTGAAAGTTTCTCTGCAAGTATACCTGCAGGTGCACCACATTCATTTATTGCAAAAGATTCGTTTGATTCATTCGGAGTAAGTATAACGTGAATGATCATAAAAACTATAAAATTTATAGTTGAGATGACTACGTTCATGGTTATTTCAACAATAGTTAATAACGTCATTTTTACCACGAAATTGTCACGACAACCAACTCGTCCCGTTCATTGCGTGTTTAAGATGACTATTTTCTTGTCAGCAATATCATACAAAACCTGGTCATGATAACAAAACCATTGTCATGATGACAATTGTATAGTTTTAAATTATAGTAGTCCCAACCATACATGGTCATTTTTACCATAAAATTGTCACTGCAACCAGCTAGTTCCGTTTATTTTTTTGTCCAAGATGACTATTTTCTTGTCAGTAAAACTATACAAAAAGTGGTTAAGATAACTAAAGCATTGTAATGATGACAATTTTATGGTATACAGATTATAGTTATGCCTACTATGCGTGGTCAACCGTACCATGCGTCCATTGTTCAAGCTTATTGTCGAAATAACCATGAAAATGTTGTCTAGACCAGTTTTCCCAGTCGGTTGAAAACCACCATACTTTTCTGGTCAAGCTTACCCCTAAAATGGTAGAATTTACCATGAAATTTTTCTGTGTGTAGATAACATTTTCCGCACTGTTGCCGTTGTGACATGCCTGAACATATAGATGCAGTTGCGTTCACGGGAAGCCAAACTCAACTGAATATGCTAAATGTAAGAATCATGATTCAACTGCATTAACGGATTAATATTTTTCTGGTGGCAATGACCGCTATTTACAATCGTCGTTTTTTCTCAACGCACAACCCATATTAAAACTACCCGTAGTTGTCATACGTCAGCGCATCGCATCAACGTATTCAAAGTGTATTAACATTCTCCTCAATGAGTAGCACAGTGTGCGGTTGCTCATACAACTGCGTTCAGCAAGAAAGAGAAAAGTTAAAATGAAACGGAGCAGAATAAATTGCGTTGAAGACTGAGCACAGTTTGAATTTTTCTCTTCTCTTTTTTTCTTCTGAGGAGGAACCATCCCTGACTGTGATAATCATTTAATGCAACGTACCGCATTTTGCACTGTTAATCTGACACTAGAGTGGCTTTTAGTTTGATCTACTAATGAGTTTGACTTCTTTTTCCTTCTTCCCCTTCTTTTTCACTTCATTTTCTTTGAGCGAAATCGTGTGCGAGATTCGACTGTAATAATCGTGTAAATCGGGGTAGTATAAATAGGGGCAAATGTCGCAATATTTACTATTTAAATGTATCCTCCTCATCATAACAACTCTTGCCACATACTGTTACACTCAAAAAAATCGACACGTCGCATCCACGTGAACAATCATGTAAAATTCTGTACAGCAACTTATACGTGAACTTCATGTACTAGTTAATGGGAAAATTGATAAAATTTACCAGGATTGCACGTAAACTGGTTAGTATGAGTGCGAGTTACCAACAATTCATGTGAATGTTACATGAAAAGTGTGATGGATGAGAATTACCTATGTTTTCACGTAAACTTGACGTGCTGATTTTTTTGAGTGTACGGGACTTGACAGCTCAAGATCGTATGAAAAAGGTGGAAACTTTCGTAAAATGTTCATCAATACCGGTAAATATATTTAGCACCCGGGTAAAAGTATGTAAATATGCATAAATATATTTAATATATTTATTAAATTTGAAGTGATTCGCCCCGTGAGTCATCGCAATACCCAATACCTTATAACTCCTCGGCCTGCGTTTTATCTTTTGCAATGGCCTCCGATGGTACCGTCACTTTCAATTACAAATAAAACACAATTCAAACCGCACGTACCTACGAAGACACTTTATTTAAATAAACTAAATAATTACACTCGAAAATAGTAAACTCACCAATATTGATGCAAACTCCACGAACATCATCCCGTAGCGCCATTTTCTCGATACTCAGATGTGTCAACAGGTATATACAGGTATTTATACCTTATTCGATTTTTCGATTGATTTAATAGACCCTACGATAACAGATTAAATACGCCAATAAATCTGGCGACGGCTCGGATGACGAAAACCGATCCCGTTTGATGATTGATCGGTGCACTTAATTGGCAAACTAATCCTTGCAGCCTTAACCGACTCTTTGACCGATTTAATCGATACCCTGCGATAACAGATTAAATTCGCCTTGAAATTCGCCAATAAATCGGGTGACGGCTCGGGTGACGAAACCCGATCCCGTTTGATGATTGATCGGTGTACTTAATTGGCAAACTAATCCTTGCAACATGTACCGACTCTTTGACCGATTTAATTGATACCCTACGAAAACAGATTAAATTCGCCAATAGATCATTTTGCGATGACATCATTTTTCCGTCAAATGACACCACATGGTGGTTTGTTTACATATTTTTTGTCACATTCAGCAGTTTCGATTTGAAATTTCGTGAAGGATTACTGCATAAGTTTTTGTAAAATGCATGTACGGCACTTTATCTTAAATAAAAACTATAAATTTTTATCATTATCTGCCGGACAAAGATAGAAAACTCAATTCAAAATTTAACACCATGTAAACAAACCACCAAGTGCTGTCAAAAAAGTGTGGTTCGGAGCTCCCGTGTAATGATCTATAAGGTTTTGCATATAGTTACTATATATATAGTTCGGCGGATAGAAAATCGGGAGCCAAATAAACGTCAAAAGCGGAGCCAAAAGCTTTTCAAAATCCAAAATGCAGGAGTAATGTTAAAAAAACACACTTTATTTTCATAGAACAAGTCATTTTCAACACCTGCCAGTGATTATTTTTTGTAAAAACCTGCACATTTCACCATAATTTCAAATTTAATTTCATAAATCAGGGATGCCAATTCGCCTGGTTTTCTATCCGCCGAACTATATATATAGTAACTATAGTTTTGCACGGACGAGCATAACCTCACTTCTTTGACGTCTATCAGTGGTTTGTTTACATGGACTTGGAACATGGGTTAACAAGTTGAAACTGAATATTGCTTAAGGCCTTAACGGCAAGTCAGAAAAGCACAAAAACTGCCATTCCGAGTAGTTTGGAGGGCGACACTGCTGGATAATATGCTTTTAAAACGTTTAACTCCAATTTATGCATATCGCGTTTGTCTAACAAATAGTAAACAAACCACGAGTGGATGTCAAACGGATGAATTGCGTTCATTCCGGTTCATTCGTGACGTCACCTTGCAAAACCTTATATAAGTCGGGTGACGAAATGAACCTACCTGCGAAACCCGACGATGTAGGTTGATCAGTATACACTCAAAATATTCTGCACATAACTAATGGTAATTTTCCATATGAAATTCCAGATGATTATCATGTGCCGCATTTAAGCACAATCCGCCTAGAAATGCACATAAAAATTATACGGATATGAATAGTATGTGCAATTATACACATAAAAAATATACGCATATGAATAGTATGTGCAAAAGTTTCGCGTACCCATAAATTATAACTGTTTGGCATATAAAGTTCATTGACTGGGCACATTGCAAAAATCTATCCAGCTTTCTACGAACGATAATGGCGGATATTGAGCACAAGTGGGCAAAATCTTTTGACATTCATTGGAGGAGCGTCGAGTTCGCCCTGACGTCGTTACTATGGAAACATCCATGATTGTCTGTTGTTCGAGTGTAAAAATATAAACATTGTTTCATTTTGCAGATCAGCTGAAGTGGAACATAATTGAGCGGATTCAAGCTTTTGTAGTGGTTTGTGGCCATAATTTCCTGAAAGCACCGGCTCAGGATACTTTTTACAATCGTGCGAATTAAACATTCGAGTGCACTCAGAGGCAAACGTGAACATTGAACTTTATATTGGTCGAGCCGTGGTCAAGTTTGCTCTCGAACAGCGTCTCGTTTTGATAAGAAACTTTCCGCTGCGTATTTGGCCATCCTCCCTGAAATATCCGAAAACTGCGAAGCCAGAATCCATAAAACTTGTAGTCCGTTCAATTATGTTCCTCTTTAGTTGATCTGCAAAATTTAACAATGTTTACATTTATACATTCGAACAACAAACAATCATGGATGTTTCCATAGTAACTCCGTCAGGGCGAACTCGACGCTCCTCCAATGAATGTCAAAAGATTGTGCCCACTTGTGCTCAATAACTAGGGTTGCCAAGTCTGATAATTACAAAAACCGGCCGGTCGGTCCTGCCTTCAAAAAATGCGGCGGGGGGGGGGGGGGGAGGGGTGTTGTGGCAGCATTTCAGAGGATTTGTCTGTAATGTGTAATGTGTGCATTACAGTCGCCGGTAGCATGTAACCGGCATAGAGAGAAAGTGGGAGCCGCTTGACAGTTTCCCGTGTAAGTTATTGAAGATAGCTAGTTTTTGAGTGACAACTAGCTGCTTCTGGCGCTGGTGGACAGTTTAATGTATATTACCGCCAGAAACAAGGTATTATCACTGCAAAACTAGCTATCGTCAATGATCCACTGTTCAGGATCAGGGATGCCACATATAATTCTGTGTTTTTTGTTGGAAAAATCTGGCAGTCTGTACGGCGAGGAAAAATATCTGTGCAAAAATCTGTCCAATGTACAACAATAAGAGTGAAAGAGATAGAGTCATTTTCCGTCTCTTTCACTCTCATGTAAAAGCTCAAAAATCTGTTTAATCTGTGTAATTTGGCGAAAATCTGTATTCTATGCATACAGATTCTGTGCAGGCGATTTCTTTCAAATATCTGTTAAACGCAGAATAATCTGTGCTTGTGGCAACCCTGTTCAGGATTGCTAATAAATTTATCAGAAAATTTAACAAACCAGGCAAAAAGTACAAATCCGGCTTCGTACGTCGGAAAACCGGCCTTTTTGCCGGATTGACCGGCCACCGGCTTTGCAAGTGAAAAACCGGTTGGGCCGGCCAAAAACCGGCCACTTGGCAACCCTATCAATAACCGCCATTATCGCTCGTGGAAAGCTGGATGTGTGGGACACATAGAAATTATACGAAAAGTTTTCTCAGTGTAGGTTGATGTCTTAAGCACCCTATTTCGTCGGTACATTGAAACAAGAATCATGGTAATTGTTACCATTTTAGAGGGTAAAATTAAGACGACACACCAGTGAATTTTTGCAGAAAAGATTTCTGTTTAGCTTAAGCAGTGTTCTGATCAAAACTACTATGCGTTACTTTCGGCGTTACCCCGATACATAACAAAAATACTAGAATCGTAGACAAAATTACTAGACATTACCATGAAAGGTGGTAAAATTATCTGAAAACATATTACTTGTACAAGAATCATGGTAAATTTGAATAGCTTTTTCATGGTACTTACAAAAAGCATGCGTTTTCTGCAAAATTGTGCGAGATACCATGGTTTTTGTTTCAGAGTAGACGCGTAAAATGGCATCTGGCAAACTTTTTATGGGGACGTTGCCGATGAACGATGATGTTCGCTGATGGTCCGTGTGATTCCAGCTTAAAGCCGTCACTCGGATCGAAACGTCGGAAACGTCAGAAAAAACGGTTACACAGCAAATCTCATATGCATATAATGCATTTGAGATTTGACGTTCGTTTTCTCACCTCTGTAGAAGTGAGGCTAGCTCGGAATTTGTCTCGTGCAATAGTTTAGGTTGAAATGGTTTAAATACAGTAAATATACGTTTAACAAATTTCTATAAGATAATAGCATGGGAAAACAAAATAAAACAGGAGCTCCTGAAAATTTACTACAAAAAGTAAAAAAAAATGCATACAAATCTAACGTGATTCCTACGAAACAATATAAGTCTAAAGCTGACTTAATGTTCGCTGTTACTGACGGTAAAAATCATAATAATCATTCTCTGAATAAAAGCGATGAATTGCAAAGGAAGCAGTTTAGAATACTTCCTAAGATGAAAAATTTTCGAAAAACTAAGGCTCTTGTAATCAATACCGAGATGCAAAACAAAGCCGGTACGGAATTGAAAGCAGATAAAGAAGTTATGTCACCCAAGAACGTGGACGGTTGCACTAAGGTTTCGTTACCAAAATCAAATAATGCAGTTGAAAATCGACAGGAAAAACGTGTTGAAGGTTTTTTTTTTATATAATTGATTTCGTTCATATGTTGGCAATTTTGTTTTGTTTTAGGTACTGAACATTCTGTTTTCGTAGGTAATCTTCCTAAAACCGCTAAGAAATCTACGCTGAAACAAATGTTTAAATCTTTTGGTAAAATATTGACCATTCGATTTCGCACGCTAGACGGTGAAGTACTGTTAAAGAAAAAAGATCGCGAAACAGCAAAAGCCTTAAACTGTTATATTCGCTTTCAAACTAAGGACGAAGCTCTAGCAGCGTGTGCCATGAACGGACATATTTTTGATGGCCATCATCTTAGAGTGTCTTTACAATCACAAAAACAGATCGGACATCATGCTTCAACAGTTTTCGTTGGCAATATCCACCGTGGTATGAAAATGAATGTAATAGTATGATGTTTTATATTGAAATTCTTTCCGTTGTAGACACTACTGACAATGAATTATACGATTTCTTTAGTACAGTTGGCGACATCGAATATGTACGTCAGATTTCGGGCAAATACATTGGTTACGTATGTTTTAAAAAAGGCGTTTCTATAGCAAAAGCACTAAAGCTTAATCAGCAATTGCTTAACGGACGTCCATTACGGATTATGAAGGTCGATCATCAAAAACAAAGTACTCGAAAAAACAAAAAAGGCAATTTGGTTAAGAAAAATGCTAGTGTGGATAGTGATATAAAGTCCATTGAATCTATTAAAAATGTTAACATCGTACACAGTGATCGTACACTTACCAAAAGGAATACATTAAGTAATTTTCACGGAAATTTAACGAAAGCCAACGGAAGTTCGAAGCAGAAACTAAGAACGAAAGCGGAACGAAAGAAAAAACTGCTAGCTTTAAAATTGTCGGGCAATAGAGTAAATGGTAAATGAAAACACACTAAATTGGATAACATGGTTTATATATTTTTACAATGAAATACAAGGATTGTATTATCTCGATTTAAGTCATTTCTAGTTCACTTCTTATCATCGTGCAAATATTCGCACAAAAGCCTACATGTGAGAGAAAATGTAAATCATTTGTTTATTCTGTACAACTTGCGTGATACACAAGAAATTCTTCCTTCACAAGAACATCCATCTACAAATATCCATTATCTAAAAAAAAAAGATTTTATGTTAGCTAGGTTATGATGCAGTATTTGAAATTTATTTGTTGGATTGCCAATAACCCAATTTTAAAGATATTGTATTGCACATAATATTTTGGACACTTTTATTTGATTTTGCCGTATATGTCCAAAATTGATGTCTCCCACATAACAATAAATTTTAACATAAGCTGGAGACACCGCTGAAGCTGTACTGTACTATAGATAGGAATAATATCAACAATATAAAGCAGTCTTCACATCACTCTCAACTCTCAACCCTACAAACTAAAAGTGCTTCAGCTATTTATAAGAACCATACGTGCTGGGTGCTGTGCCCCGTGTTAATAGTGTCGTCAGTTCTTCGGTTAGCGCAAAAAGTGAAGTAAGAGCTTCAACAAAACCCCCAGGTTTTTTCCTTTCTTGTCAATGACTTCTATAACTATATCGCGTGAATCTAAAGTTGGCGTAAACATCGCATAAAACCAAAATTTATATAAAAATTTTATGTGAATTCCAAAATTAGCGTAAAAACATATAACCCTAAAATTCGCATAAGAAAAGTCGCGTGAATTCGTGTGAAACCACGTAAAAAGCCACACAGTAATGCATGGAGATGTTTTTTTATTTTTGTTAGCTTAACAATTGTTGAGTTTTACAATAATTTCCCAATTAACACTATTTCTTTAATAGTCATACGAATTGACATGATTTCCCTTTGAACGACATAAAATATTTCAACTCACCTGGTCAATTCTATTAATTCGTTAGTTAAATTCAATCGAACCACTGACCAGGAACATTCATGTTAGAACAGTCCTCTTCAAAATTTCGAAAGTTGTTGCGTCGAAAGTTACTTCCCGAAAATTGTGACATATTTCTATTGAAGTTGTTTTGCTGGAATCGCTTATTCGATTGATGCGTCCCAAACCGTTGAAATTGACTGTTTCTGTTAAAATTATGACTGTTATTATGGCGAGAATAAATACCAAGACCACTGTCTTCGGTATTTTGCCGTGGATCTCGTATTGTTCCTTGTTCTTGTGTATAGCGTCGCTGTCGAGGGTTGAATTTGTTTTGCCGAATCTCTTCTGGCGGACGAAGCTGAATTAATTCTTCTTGTAACCTGTTATCAAAATTGGATCTACGTGGAGCTGAAAAGCCATCAGTATCACGAAAATTATTCCACACATTGTTAGGTTGAGAATGTGGTTGCCAGTTACTACTGGTACTGACGAATTGAGTCTGTTGCGTATTTTGTAAATTTAGCAATGGATTCACATGGGGTGGCGGTAGGCTTAAATTGATATTTGGAATTGATATAGAACGTTTATCGGGTGTATGCCATTGAGTAGCAGGTAGCATGCAGTTGGGTCGTTCCAGTACATTTTCTAGTGGGTCAGCCGGTGGAGGTGGTGGCGGTGCTTCCCTGGGTAACGGTGGAATAGAGGGCATTTGTCCAGAAGACACTGTAGGAGTACTTGGGATACTGAGTGCCGAAGAAACTTTAGGTGCCGGTCGGCTTAGCATTGAATCGAGATGGCTTAGAAGGGTACCAGCTGTTTCAAATAATAGTGTTGGAGCTATCGGACTGGACGCCACTGTAGTTTCTTCTACGATCGTTTTTATACCACTATTTTTTTCTTGTACTACATTCGAGATTTGTACACTTTTGTTTGAAGGTATCATGTCGTCAGTGATATTTGGCTCAATATGCAAAACTTTGTCATTCTTCAGTTTAATTTGGGCCAATAATTTCTGTCTGGCAAGCTTCATTTCTTCCAGTTGTTTGAGTCTTTCCGCTCGTTGTTTTAAATGTTCTAGAACATTTTTCGTCTTCGACGAATCCTCTCCCTGTAGAGTTACTGATTGTAGATATACTGATTCCGAATTTTCTGGTGTAACTTCCAGCTCACTAGATTCTTTCATCACTTCGTTTTGATTAGCAACGAGAGATGGTTTGCTCTCACCTTTTCTGTTAAAATTACAATCAAACGATGGCATTGCTTCGGGATCTTTCGAATGTTCTGAAAATGTTGATTCTGATGTACAACTTTCTACCGCAATTTGAGCTGATTTCGCAGTTTTTGGCAAGAGCAGTGGTATTGTTTCCGATTTAATATTCCGACTTACTCTGGATGTAGTAAAATCACCGTCTTCGTCCGAACTGATAGCATCCCAAGCATTAGATGGGCTATATGCAGCACAATCTAACTCATGCTGACTAATCCCAGACTGATTTTCGTTTTTTTGAATCGATGCAGTAATATATTTCGAAACGGAACTTTCGCGTTCTAATAAAGGTGACGATGCATAAGGTTTTTTCGTTGCACTACTATTCAATGTATCGTCATCCCATAAACATTCCCATTCAGACGTTTGATGCAAGTTCTGGCGTTCAGAAGGTGAACAACTTGTTTTCGGAGAGCCGTAGGACCATGACTGTTGGTATGAAATTGGCGTTGTCCGTTGTGGACTATCCCAACAGGAATCAGGTGAGTTTTGTCTATTTTGAGGGGAATATCGTGTTTCCGGAGAAGCGTAAGAAAATGACTGTCGATGTGAAGATGACGCTGTACGTCGTGGACTATCCCAAGCAGGTGAGTGTTGTCTATTTTGAGGGGGCATGATTCGTTCTAAGTTACGATTGTATTCATCTTTAAACGATGGTGAATTTCGAGCTATAGATGAACGATCACTGCGTCTATCATCTGATTTCAATCGGCCATCACTGCGTCCTTCCCTCAGAGGCGCACGATTTATACTGTGTCTGCTGTTCAGAGGTGATCGATCTCTAGATCTTGAATTAGAATGACTCCAAGTGGGTCGTTGATTTCGTGAGCGATCATTATTTTTCCATTGTTGTTGAATAGGTGATCTGTTATCATTTCGTGGTGACCGTGAACGACTTCGTCTGTTGTTAAAAGAACTGTCTCTGCGCCAAACAGGGGATCGGCTATGTAGAGATCTATCGACACTGTGTTGCCGTCTATCAAAGTGTGGGGAACGACTACGACCCGTGTGTACTGATGATCTAACAGGCGATTTTCTATATCGATCTTGAGATTGGATGTGCTGTTTTGGAGCTTCTTTATTCCGCATTATAGGAGATGTTTTTCCACAGAATTCGTTTTGCATTAGATGTCGCTCACTTTTTTTCGGAATATTTTCATAGTGCATCTCTTCATCCCACATTTCACCAGTAAGATGTTTAGCATCAGTAATTTTTGCCCTTGGTGATATCTGTTGTTGACTTGGTGGTGACTCTGAATCCCACATATCGGTTACATCCATCGTGGTATTGGGATTATATTGAATATCCTCAGGAACTCGGCGTACTGGTTGACACTCTGGTTCTAAGTTGAACTTTGTTTGTGTTCTCTCTTGATCAATCGTTAGATTTGCTTCCGGTGACCAAGATTCTCCGTCGTCAAGAGTTTTATGTTGTTTGCTTAAACTAGTTGACGAGTGAAATCTATCTGAATTTATCGCATTTCTTGCCTCGTAATGTTTGTTATTAGTCCTGTTTTCTGCAGAGGAATTCGCTTCTGAATTGATTCGCATTTTTTTATCATTGCCCCAGCTCATAACGTCTGTCTCATTGGAATCCAATAAAGTGTTGCGAGGACCGGAAACCGACAGAAGATCAATCGACTCATTGGTACATACTTTAGACCTCACAGTGGGTATATCCCAAATATCCTCATAAGCAGGAGCTTTTGGAGGAAACTGATTACACAACGCGTCTGACTTCACGTTATGAGAAAACCTCGCTTTATTCTGAGAATCGCAGTTCTCGTAAAACAAATTTGAATAGTCCGGAGCAGCTGAATCTGTGTTATGTTCCACGCGTTTTAGTTTCTTCTCACATGGACCTGGTTTTTTCGATCGGTCTTCCCACTGTCTTCGTTCCTTCTGGAAGCGTTTTCGATAGGCCTCTGTTTGATCTTTATGTAAACAATTCAGTTCACTGGGATTCCGCTCAATTGATTGTGGTTTTACTGTGACGTGTTTTTTGGGTATTTTGAAACTTGTATTGAGATGTGCTTTTAATTCGATAGGAAGCTGTGGAACCGGAACATGCTTATTTTTGTTTGAGTTTTCTGGTCTATATTTAGCCTTCGCCTGTGCTTTAAGTTTTGATCCTGCTGGAAGAAATTTGTTATCTATTTTTTCTAAATCGGTTTTCCGAGGTCTATCTTGAACCATTTCCCTTTTTTTAACTGACGTAGAAACAGATACTCTATTTGATAATGGTTTCGACTTCCGAGTAATCTCATTACATTTGATGTACTTATATTCGGATACAAGCAAGCGCTTAACTTTGATTTTCAAGCAAGGTAAGTCTGCAAGATATAGTCGATTATCATGTCGCAAGAGTTTGCTCAGTAAAGCAGCACTTTTCGAATCGACGAATACAAAAGACTGATTTGCTTTACCTTGAGGTTTTTCCAGATCATGTTTTGTCTGTTCTGCAGGAAGATCGATAACCAAAGGACCTTCTTCATCTGATTGAATACTGTTTGCAGACAGGTCTGGTCCAATTTCTACCGTATCCCAAATGTCAGGAACAGATTCAGTGATAGTGATGCTTGAAACATTACACATATTTTCTTTATGTTTAATAGTATCTGTCCCTGTCTTCATATAATTTGATTCTTTGCTTACATCATTAATGTCTTCGCTTCTAACTGCGTCTAGCAGAGCATTTTTTGTGGTATGTTCACAAACACAATCGTTTTCAAGTTGGTCAGATACCATTTCAGGAAAACAGTCATTTCTTGTGATCGCTGGAATTGTTGATGGTCCAGAATATTTTTTACGTTCAGTTTTAAAATCTAGTTGCTTCATTTTATTATGTACTTCTTCTTTCTCTTTTACTGCTTCTCTTCTATTGCCCACATTTTTTAAGTAGTTATCTTCCCATTCTGCGCTGTTTGCATCATCGAAAGTTTTACAATTAGACAGCTTTTCAATTTCTTTTTGTTGAAGCTTAACCAATCCTACATAAGGAACACGCTTGTTATATTTCGAGCTCACAACATCGGAGCAAGGTATTAAATCGAGATGCTTTATTTCAAGATTTTTCCGTTGCAAAGGGGTATCCTTTACAATTCTTGATTTTTTTTTGGATTCTTGACATAACTCTACTCGACCACTATTGTGTTCTGCATCTGTCATATTTTTAAAATTTTTGTTGCTTATTTCTTTGATTCTGGATATGGGTTCTAACATAACTGGGTTTACTAAAGTTTCGCAATTCGCAATTGGTGCATCATGTTCTGTTTTTTCGATGTATACAGAGTTACATCCTTTCTTCACATCATTTTTTGTTTGATGATTTGCACAATGTTTCAGATTGATAATTTTTCCTTGCTGAAAGAATGTATTATCTTTTATTGTTTTCTGGAACTCTAATTTATTGCGTAATAAGCCCAATTTTTCATTTCTACAATCTCGAACTACAATTTGTAACTGTGGTAATTTTGATAGCCCCAGAGTTCTACCGCTCAGCTTCAAGAGTCGTGCCGTCTGCCCATCTACCGTTACAAATGCTTGTTGTTTTCTTTTTCCATGATACTTTTTATTTAATGCTTGTTTTTCAATCGCATCAACATCGGCCCCTTCTTCAGACGAATCTAACAAATCATCTTCTGCTGCAATAATTTCTTCATTGCCAATCTCCAGTAATGCTTTCTCCGACAAATTTGCAGTTTTAGATGGATCATCTATTTCTATATAGTCATCTAGATTTTCCATATCAAGCAATCGCATGAATGTGTTGATTTGAACTTCTTCTTCTACTGGATTATCACTTTGAATTATCTGATCCAATATGCAGTTCTCGATAGATGTGCTGTTATCTGCACAATTCAGCACTGGGCGTATTGTCACCGGGTATTTATCCAGATAATCGCATTGACAGCTTACTTTAACCGCGGTGGTTTCCTCAAAGGCAATATAAGCAACCGTGGAAGTTTTTAGAATAAAATTGATGTTTCCAAATGTTATCATGTGGTCGTAGATAACTTCTTCCGCATGATCTAAAAATAAAAAAAAAAGAATACATAAATTAGAATTTAGGTTAAGATCAATAACTTAAAACCCTCGAAACCGGTTAATTTGCAATTGACTGAAACCATTTTTATTTTATTTTATTTGTTGCAATATTAGTCGACTGTACAGGCAATCAACCAAACTGTTAAAAGAGAAAAACTAACTCTGTTTAAAGACCTTTATTGCTTACTTTTCGCGTTTTTTGAAAAAGCAAAAATTGCAGTTTGATACGAAATTGATAGAATAAGAGAATAGAGAATATCAAAAACATCACACGCTAAATATTATTTACTAAAAACATCAATTCTCGCGTCACTTTTCGAAAGGTCCAATAGGCGAATAAACGCAAAACTAATGAAGTCCATGCGACTCCTACATTTAGCTGTCCGAACTAGGAAAATGATAATCAGTTTTTTTCGCTGGATGGATATACAAATCAAAACATTTTTTATTTAAATCTCAGTAAAATGAATATTGCTAACATAAAATTTTCTGCAGCGGGTTAGAAATCTTATTTACTAGCTAGCGCACTGGTGGTTGCAAATGAAATGTGTACTTAGGACAAGTAAATTGAGATCCGGATTTAGTTTAGGTGTGTATGGTTATGTTTATAGATGCGGAACCAGCGGGGTGCTATCCCTATCTTAACGAACGGTGTTTGACAATCGACTTAACGAAGGGCGCTATTGCAAGAAAAGCGCCCGTCTTACAGGTAAATTTGCTGCCAACCTTGTCGAGATGTGCTGAGATGTTGGCAACAAAAACATGGCACCCATCGCAAGCCCCTGTGCGGAACCGAAAAATTTAGATCCAGATATCTAGATAGAATTAACAAAAGGGCGAATGTCGCAAATGTAAACAAAGCGGGTGAGAGTTATTTTTTGCTGGGCTAGCATAGGAAAATCAACCCTCATTCGGTTTGTTTACGCTTGCGACAGTCGCCCTTTTGTTAATTCTATCTTCATATATTCATGAAAGTGTTCTACTTAATTGTTTAAGGTAATTTTAATGGTTTTCGGCAAAATTATAACAATATTTCATCCAAGGCATGCTGAATCAATGTCCTTATTGTTTAGTATTTATTGTTGTCACCGCAGGGAGCGGTCACCTGGTCACCCGAGTTAACCCATTCCCGAAGGGAGCCCAAGCGGCGACGTAGCGACGTGTCAAAGCGGAGCGTCAAAGTGACGTGCAAAGCGGAGCGGCGAGAGAGTGATAGCGTGTGGCGAACCGGCTGCTGATCATTTTTTTTCTGTGCATTAGTGATCGAGAGCAGCCGCTCAAACTTACGCTACAAGTGATACTTATGTAACTTATACTAAAGTGAATTAGAACTTATAACTAGTTAAAACTAAAGTGAAACTAAACTAGATTAGATCATACTTAAAACTAGTTTCTTATCCAGGTAAAGCTTAATATTAATACTAGCCTATTGCTTACACTTACCTATTCTAACATCCATGCCTAACCTAGAATACAGTGCACCACGTGCAGCGCGCAGTAACGTGCCAGAGCAGCCCGACAAGCATAAAGGACACTAAAAAGTAAGCAACTATTATACAAACGATGATAAAATGTAATGTAATTAATATCTACAGATTTGAAGCCTATTACACAATTTGCTACCAAATAAATTGCCTTTCCTTTCGGCTGCAACATTCTTCAAATTTTTTAACTCCAACGATGGTGGCATCTGAAACAGGACCGGGACCGGCAAAGGAGTACAATTGCCGACTATGCCAACGTCCGGACAATGTGGAAGACATGGTCCAATGTGACCGTTGCGATAGTTGGCAACATTTTACATGCGCTGCAGTTAATGACACCGTGGCAGATCGATCGTGGATGTGTGCTAATTGTGCCGACGGACAGAATAACGATTGTGGTGAGGCACTAGCGCGGAGCGAACACAGTGCATCTAGTTCGCCATCAGCACTGTCCGCTAGTTTGGGGCAACTCGTCGAGCGGCAAAGACTAGAGCGGGACAGCATTGAACGCGAGCTGCACCGGCGTCCTCACGAGGAGCAGCAGCAACTAATAGATAGTGCGATGGGAGAAAATGAATCGCGCGTTCATCATAGTGGTGCTATAGCGCGTAGCGGCAACGAATCTCCAGCCGCATCGTTATCGTCTGCGTCCGAAATGCACCTTTCGACTCCTCAACGAATACACACCTCAAAAGCTGATCGTCGCTCAGCGCCGCCAGCAAACGTGTCTGGATTAACCATATCGTCGATGGTATCGATTCCAATAGCAGTGCTAGAACAATCCGCCTTGAGGCCCCAGCGGAGTGCGAATAACCCCCAGGGAGCCCTTCTTGAGCTCAAGAATCGAGTTGAGCAATGTGAAGCGCAGGTGCGACCAACGGAAGACCAGCTATCAGCGTTGCAGACACAATTGAAATATTGCCGCAAGCTTTTGGAAACGTTCCAGTTCGGTGCTAGTGCGAGTGGATTGACTCGACGACCGGAAGCTTCCGGTTCACCCCGTCTAGAGGATACGCACGTGCCAGAAGCTAGCCAACTGATCCAAAAGAAGTCTACCGGTGCCATTCCCAATGCGAGCCGGACCGAAAATCGGTACCCGCTCGAGTGTAATTCGCCAGCAGTAGCTGATAACCACCAATCTTTCGGGAATCCGGTAAGACGAAAAGCCGGTCTGAGGTCGGTAAGTGAGTTGATTCAACCTGTTGATAGGTGTAAAACTCAATCGGAACCGTCAGGTAAGCGTCATGCCTCGAATTGTATGGAAGCATCGAAGAAACATACGTCAGATTATTGTCCCACGACCATTTATAATTCTGTCCGTGAACAATTGCGAGTTGACGCATGCTTGGAATATGATTCCCGCGAGCAGTCGCGACACCAATACGCGCGCCCGGGTGAAACGAATAACCCAAATTTATTGAACGCTCGAACTCAACAAAGCGCGATCATTAAACAAAGCGCGATCATTAAACAAACGCAAAATAACCCCGCGCACACGTTTGGGTTTAATGAAGTGTCTCAGCCCCGTCGTCTGTCGCCTAATGTAAACAGAAACCAAGAGAATTTCCCATTGCATCCAGGCCTCCCTACGCAACAACTAGCTGCAAGGCAGTCCCTGGCTAAAGATTTACCGCGATTCTGCGGTGACCCGGCCGACTGGCCAATATTTATCTCGTGCTTCGACTATACAACGAAAGCGTGTGGTTTTTGAAAATATGCTACGGTTGCAGCGGTGCTTATCGGGTCCAGCATTTGAAGCGGTACGCAATAGATTAGTTTTACCAGCAGCGGTCCCTCAGGT
This sequence comes from Sabethes cyaneus, assembly GCF_943734655.1. NCBI lineage: Eukaryota > Metazoa > Arthropoda > Insecta > Diptera > Culicidae > Sabethes > Sabethes cyaneus. Next base: position 69,537,987 of record NC_071353.1, read on the forward strand.
GCTTGAAACATTACGCATGCGGTACGGGCGTCCGGAATTACTGAATGCCTTTCTTCGCAAAGTGCGCGAAATGCCAGCTCCAAGGTCGGATCGGCTAGAAGGACTGATCGATTACGGTATGGCGGTGCAAGCCTTATGCGACCACATAGTAGCAGCGAATGAATACGCTCACTTGTCAAACCCTTCACTTCTGCAGGAACTGATTGGAAAGTTACCCGCGGATGAAAAAATGTTGTGGGCAGGATACAAACGAAGATTTCAATACGTCGATTTGAAAACATTTGGTGATTACATGGCGTCGGTTGTGCAGGACGCATCTAGTGTGGTGAGCATTGATGCGGAGCGCAGGCAGAACAGCGCCCGTGACTATCCAAAAGATAGAGGCTTTGTTAATTCCCATAGAGTAGAGAACTATGCTGTGAGTAGAGATATTACAGCAGTGCAGCATATTACAATTGTGCAGTACAGCATATTACAATTGTGAGTACTGCAATAAGCCTGAGCATCGAGTACAGGATTGCGTTAGTTTCAAAACCCTGACCGTGGACGATCGTTGGAGAAGTGCTCGGGCGCTGGGACTTTGCAAAAATTGTTTATACCATCACGGCCGCAGGGCTTGTCGGAAGCGAAATTTGTGCGACATTGCAAGTTGTCGGTTCCGCCATCATACACTCTTACTTTCTCCGGCAGGGCCACCATCGACACAGATCGCGGACATTCATACTCATCGACTTGTAAGCTCGTCAACGCTGTTTCGTATTATTCCGGTGACCCTTCATGGGACCCGTCGCTCGATTAACACGTTCGCCTTCCTTGATGAAGGATCAGACCTGACGCTAGTAGAAAGTGATTTGGCAGCATCGCTAGGCGTAAACGGTAGCTCTCAGCCTCTCTGTCTCAGGTTGACAGGCAATGCAACACGCATGGAAAACGATTCTCAGCACATTTCTCTAGGGGTTAGCGGAATGCGGAACGAGAAACAATACAAACTGGTAGATGCCAGGACAGTGAAAAACCTAAGTCTTCCCAGCCAAAGCTTTCACGCGCAAGAAGCAGCGAAGCAATACGCCCATCTGCGGGGTATACCTATTCAAAGCTATCAAAACGTTAAACCGCGAATACTGATCGGCATCGACAACTTACGTTTAGCGCTACCGTTACAAGTTAAAGAAGGTAATGGGACCGGTCTAGTAGCAGTGGAAACTAGGCTTGGCTGGTGTGTTTATAGACCAGGGGAAAACGACAGACGTGAATCATACAACTTTCATGTGTGTAAATGCACCTGTAAGGAGAACTCACGTGCATCGAAGAACCACCAGATAGACCAGAAACTACCCGAAGCAGTTACCAATGGACCATGGGAACAGCCAATACAATCAGCTAAGACAGTCATAGGTAAAGAGCATTGTGAAGAGAAGTTTAAGGGGAAACCGAAAATGGCTCAAAGATGGCAGGATAAATGGCTACCGTTTGATGCAAGTATTGTTTTGTGCCTTAAAAATGCATCTGTATTGGCAGAGCACGCTTTCGCCACATAATCAGTGCTTCCAGTGCTGTTATAATTTCCTAAAACTTGTCATTTCATTTATCGATCCGCTATATATCAACAAACGCTCAGCAAAACATAATATCTAATGGAAAATAAATTCAACTGATCATATAGATTATTACGTGTTCATAAAACGTATAATCTGGAATTAGTTAATAGATATTTGGTTACGCACATATTTCGTTGCACTAGCGATTTCCGAAAAAACAGCACCACGGACTCAAAGTTTCGCCACATCAATGAGCTTTTAAAGAGCTTTCAGCTTTTGCCGCATAGATACGCTTTGAGTAAAGTAAACACACGGAACTGGTCTTCAATGCAAACGGATTAATTAACTATCCTATTGATCCTATGCATAACTCAGTTGCTGCTGGAAATCTTAAATGAATCGGAATGTCTGGATAAAGAAAACAAACCATATTTCGGGACGTTCGTAATCGGTGCGGTTGGCTGCGGATCAGTTGTGTTTACATTTGCAAACTCTACTATTTGACATATATTACTAATACTGATGCAACATTCAAATAAACGTTTAGGTTTTCAACGAACACATGAGATGTACAGTACAGTGTTTGTCACTCTAATACAATAACTTGAGCCACTTTCGATGTCTCCTTAATGACGGATTGCAGACATTATTGGTCGTGCAGGCTGAAGGAATCATAAAACTGAGGCCACCGATGTACTCGCCGTTGGAATCCGAGCATTCATGGTTCGATAAGCCACGAACGCTTAAGCAGGGAATCTTGCGGATGATTACCGAGTCGAGTCACTGGACCGGCAGGAAACGGGGTCAAGTCACTCGCATGATTCAGAATTCGCAGGATGGACGAATAGACAAACTCTTGTTAAAATCGCGAACAAGATCGCGGTGCGACCAGTCTCCAGGCTGGCGTTGCTTGAGGTTAAAGGAAGACGTGAAGACCCGGAGATCTGCGGACTACACCCGGGGGAGACTGTCACCGCAGGGAGCGGTCACCTGGTCACCCGAGGTAACCCATTTCCGAAGGGAGCCCAAGCGGCGACGTAGCGACGTGTCAAAGCGGAGCGTCAAAGTGACGTGCAAAGCGGAGCGGCGAGAAAGTGACAGCGTGTGGCGAACCGGCTGCTGATCATTTCTTTTCTGTGCATTAGTGATCGAGAGCAGACGCTCAAACTTACGCTACAAGTGATACTTATGTAACTTATACTAAACTTATACTAAAGTGAATTAGAACTTATAACTAGGGTACGGGAGGGTATTCCCATCACGGTACTAATTTCGGCATACATTACCTTTTTTGGCTACACTTTCCCAAATAAAAACTTTGCCGCTATATAACAATACTGAAACGAATGTAGCACTCATAGGCTTTAATGTGTTATAACTATTTTCATAAAAATGTAAGCAGTTTGCTTAATTTTATTCAAAAAACATCAAAACCACTGTTTTTCCACTAGCACGTAACCAGGCTGAAAACACTAGCAGCAATCACTTACGCGTATCCGCTCTTGATGATGGTTTGGAAAACACACAATTATGATCACGTTTACTTATTCTAGAAACTAAACAGCTGTGAATATGCTATCACAGAACAATTCTACTTCTTTTTATCACGGAAGAACACAAAAATTCCCCTCTGATATGTAAATATAAATCAATTTTCATTCACTAGCCATTAGCAGCATTTTGTTTTTAATTCCAGCGTATGGTGCGTTACTTAAGGCCCGCGCAGAATTAGTACTTTATGGTAGCGTTTGCGTAGATTTGACAGATTATCTGTCAAATTGTATGGGAGAACTGTCAGATTAACGCAAACGCAACCGTAAAGTACCAATTCTGCGCGGGCCTTTACACTACTACCAATATATGTGCTGACATATCTGGTATTTGAGTGACAACTGGCGCTAGTGTATATGACCGATTCAATGATACACTAGCGCTAGCAGCAAGCAGTTGTCACTGCAAAACTAATTATCTTCAGTGAGCCCGGAATGTAGGCAATAGACCAAATCATCATACCGTCAATTGACAGATACTGGCGCACTTGTTTACATTTTTGAAAATTTTCCTTTTCGTTTATAGCGAATGTAACGTGTGTTTTAACATTTTACAGGCATAATAGAGCTTGCTAATCTGCAGTAGTGTTGGTGGTTTGTTTTCCCCCAGTTTGAAAAACGTCATGGAAAAACCAACAGCAGCAGCTACAAATCGCGTGTACGTACAGTGGACCCCCGTTCGTTTGAACGATTCCTCATGCAAACTAACGGGGTTAGTTTTTAATTTGAACAACTGGCTACCCTAAATATGCTGGAACTTGTGTGAACTGGCTGCCCTGCTCTTTGTTATTGTTTTGGTGATTTGATTCAGTTGGCAGTTGCAAGCAGCGAATATTCATTCTCCGTTCAGATTTCTACCATTATCGTTGGGAAAACGCAATTTGAAACAGATTAAACACGCGAGATCAGCACAAATAAATCGTGTTTATGTGCATTGTCTGCATAAGCAAATGATGTCATATTGAGTATGACGTTTGAACCATTTTTAATTTGCACGTCGTGCAAACCAACGGGGTTCAAATTAAAAAGTGTTCAGATTAAAAACGGTCAAACGAACGGGGGTCCACGGTATACGCGGCATAGTGTGCGTACGGTAGCTGTCAGTAATCTCAATGGTGTTATAAATTTAGTCCTAATGCTGTTTAAACAACAAACTTGCCGTTTAACAGCTGAAACTTTTTTGGACTCTGCGGTCTGTTTGTAAACAAGGGCGCCAGTATCTGCCAGATGACGTCACCTTGATTTGGTCTTTAGTGAGGAGTTATTTATCGGTCTCTCTTTTCTTGTCTCTTTTGATCTGTTTTTGAAAAGCATTTAATTACTGTGCTAGCTATTTCGGCCTGTCGGATTTTAAAAACACGGACACCACTATAGAAAATGGACTCAATTTAGCCGCAGCGACTTCATCATTTCTTGCGACTATAACTCAAATTCAGTAGCGTTTTATTAAGACCGGCTGGCAAAGGGTGAACATGTGTATTCCATAACCTCTGTTCATTAACTCCTATTCCTACCTCCACGAGGTGCCGGCTGGGGTAAGCAACTTCGGTTGTCGTATGCTAACAGGAAAGGGGGCACAGTGGCTCCCGCCCACATTATGATGGCAGCCCCATCAGCGGGATAAGGACCTTAGGTAAACAGCCTACTGTACCAGAACACACAAAAAGTTAATGAAAATGAAAGAAGAAATCTCCGGATTATTGGCAACGACCTTTAGCATGAAAACACGGACACGAATCGGAACATGGAATATACTGACCCTTGCCCAGCAGGGCAAGCTGGCTCAACTTGCAAGGGAAGCTAGCCGCCTGAAGCTTGAAATCCTGGGGCTGAGCGAGGTCCGCTGGCCGGGTACTGGCGAACACAGGACATCATCCGGGCAAGTCTTGCTCTACTCTGGCATACGAGGTGAAAATGCTACTCGAGAAAGAGGAGTTGGATTCCTACTGAGCCCAGGGGCACGTGCGGCCCTGATGAAGTGGGAACCAATAAATGAGCGAATAATCGTTGCCAGATTTAGAACACGGGTTAGGAACCTTACGGCAATCCAGTGCTATGCGCCAACAGATGCTGCCGACCTGCAGGAGAGAGCTTTTACAGCCAGCTGAACAGCGTGGTTGAGAAAATCCCGAAGGGGGACATCCAAATTCACATGGGCGACTTCAACGCGAAGATTGGTTCAAACAACGCGGACCTTGAACGCGTCATGGGACGCCATGGCCTAGGAGAGATGAGCGAAAACGGGGAGCTGTTTACAGAATTCTGTGGTAATAACGACATGGTCATTGGTGGATCGCTCTTCCCCTATAGACCAGTACATAAAGTCACGTGGGTTTCCCGCGACGGCCGAACAGAAAACCAAATCGACCACATCTGCATCAGCCGGAAATGGAGAAGGAGCCTTCTTGATGTACGCAACAAACGCAGCGCTGACATTGCATCCGACCATCATCTTGTTATCGCTGAGATACGTCTGCGCGTCGCACGTGTCCAACGACGGGAGGAGAAAGTTGGGTGCCGCTACGACGTCCGCCGATTGGAGAATCCTGAGGTGAAAAGGGCCTTTGTTGAACAACTTGAATCTCGAGCCTCGGAGTTGTCATCTGGTGGAACCGTCGAAGAGCAATGGACCGGCATCAAGAACGCCTTCATCACGACCAGTGATGAAACCCTCGGCAAAGCGCGCAGTGGGCGGAGGGAGTGGATTTCGGATGAAACTTGGAGGAAGATCGACGAGCGGAGAGAGGCGAAAGCCGGCATTGAGCGAGCGCGGACCAGATCGGCTAAGACAGCTGCCCGTCAACGATACGCCGAACTGGAGAGGGCTGTTAAACGTGCTTGTAGGCGGGACAAGAGAGCCTGGACTACCTCCCTAGCCGAACAAGGAGAAACCGCCGCCGCCAATGGTGATATCCGTTTGTTGTACGATATTTCTCGCCGCCTTAGTGGTGCCAGGATGAATACAAAGATGCCGCTAAAGGACAAAGCTGGTCAGCTATTGACTGACCGTACAGAACAGCTTAAGCGATGGACTGAACATTTTGAACAACTCTTCCGAGTTTCAAATGTCAGAGACCAACAAAACCAGCAGCGTACGACGCCTACAGTTCGTCGAATAAATCGCGTGAACTCGGAGGCGCCATCGCTGGATGAAATTGTAGCAGCCATCAAGAGTATGAAATCCAATAGAGCGCCAGGGATCGATCGTATTTCAGCCGAAATGCTCAAAGCTGACCCATCTTTGTCAGCCCAGATGATGCATCAGCTTTTCAGCAATATTTGGGAAACCGCAACTTTTCCGGTGGACTGGATGCAGGGCATATTGGTCAAAGTCCCTAAGAAAGGAGACCTAACGGAATGCGGTAACTGGCGTGGCATCACGTTGCTCTGTATTACTCTCAAAGTACTCTGTAAGGTAATCCTCAACCGGATCCAGGAGAAGATCGACGCTACTCTCCGGCGGCAGCAAGCTGGATTCCGTGCTGGCCGATCATGTGTAGACCATATCACAACGCTCCGCATTATACTGAAGCAGATCAACGAATTCCAGGACTCTCTTCTGCTGATGTTCGTTGACTTCGAAAAGACGTTCGACCGACTCAATCACGAAAACATCTGGGGCGCACTTAGGCGTAGAGGAGTTCCAGATAAGCTAGTCCATCTCATCGAGGCTCAGTACGAGGCGTTCTCGTGCAAGGTTTTGCACGACGGCGTCTTGTCCGACCCCATAAGGGTTACTGCCCAGGTAACCAATAAGCATTTCCAATGCAATTTAAAAGCAAACCAATAAGCATTTAAGTTGCCATAAATGCTACTTAAATGCTATTTTGGCAAAATATGCGGCTACTTTACTGCTAGCCCTCTTATAGTGCTGACAATGCTTATTTGCAGCTAGTTTCCAACAAGAAGAATTTAAATAGAATTGTGGATGCCAATTTACAACAGTTATGCAGTCAAAAAGCTGATAAACAACAACCTGCAGTATAAAACGCCAGGGATGCTAATAAACGACTGATTTACTGCTTATTTTAATGCTTATTGGTTACCTGGGTGCTGGCGTGAGACATGGCTGCATTTTATCACCGCTTCTGTTTCTCATCGTTATGGATGAGATATTAGTTGGAGCAATTGACAGTAGACCAAATCGAGGATTGCCTTGGAATCCTCTAACGATGGAGCAGCTAAATGACCTCGACCTAGCCGATGACATTGTCTTGCTCGCACAACGCCGAAACGATATGCAGAGCAAGTTAGACGACCTCTCCGAGAGCTCCCAGGCAGCAGGTCTCACAGTCAATGTAGCGAAAACTAAGTCTATGGTAGTGAACACTGACAATTCCACCAACTTTACAGTAGCGGAACAACAAGTTGAGCAGGTAGCCGTCTTTCAATATCTTGGTAGCCAAACAACGCCCGATGGTGGTACCAAGACTGATATAACCACACGGATCAGGAAGGCCAGGGGTGCCTTTGCAGGTCTGCGAAACATTTGGCGCTCAAACCAGATCACTCTACATACGAAAACCCGAATCTTTAATTCAAACGTTAAATCCGTACTGCTGTATGCCTGCGAAACGTGGTGCGTCTCAGCGGAGACAACGCAAAAACTGCAGGTATTCATTAACCGGTGCCTGCGATATATTATTCGTGCCTGGTGGCCTGATAATTGGATATCCAATGAGGAACTCCATCGTCGGTGTCATCAACGGCCGATAGCCACAGAAATTCGTGAGCGTAGGTGGAAGTGGATCGGACACACCTTGAGGAAAGGAGCGAACGAGGTTTGCAGAGCAACACTCGACTGGAATCCACAAGGACAGCGTAGAAGAGGCAGACCCAGAGGCTCATGGAGACGGAGCTTAGCCAACGACATCCGGGCTGTAGACGAGAACCTGTCCTGGCGACAGGTAAAAGCCATGGCGGGTAACCGTCAGCAGTGGAGATCTCTGATTTCATCCCTTTGTTCTGCCGGACCGGCGGACATGGACAATGGACACATAAGTAAGTTTATTAAGACCAAAATACACGCCGATATTCAGTAAATATTATTCTATCAGCTGGTTTAAAAATCTTGTCTCGAATAAATATCGTTTCAACGTAGTTCCTGAATATTGTTCAGGCTACCGCTTAATGGGCTGGAAATACCCACCCAAACCCTAGTTAAAACTAAAGAGAAACTAAACTAGATTAGATTATACTTAAAACTAGTTTCTTATCCAGGTAAAGCTTAATATTAATACTAGCCTATTGCTTACACTTACCTATTCTAATATCCATGCCTAACCTAGAATACAGTGCACCACGTGCAGCGCGCAGTAACGTGCTAGAGCAGCCCGACAGGCATAAAGGACACTAAAAAGTAAGCAACTATTATACAAACGATGATAAAATGTAATGTAATTAATATCTACAGATTTGAAGCCTATTACACAATTTGCTACCAAATAAATTGCCTTTCTTTCGGCTGCAACAATTGTGTAATAAAATTTCAATAGTTTTAAATAAAATGCAGGCAAATAAAAATTATAGTAAGTATATATGTTACTTTCTAACCCAACCATAACATTTGATTGATTCCAAGCGCGTATTTTAAAAAAATTCAAATTCGCTTCTGAAGATTTTAGTTTTATATGTGTTTTGACAGCTTGAAATAACAATATCATCATTTTTACCGCGGCGCCAACTACTTGTCGAATGAAGCTTTTTTTTACCTATAGATCATTACACGGGAGCTCCTAACAACACTTTTTTGACAGCACTTGGTGGTTTGTTTACGTGGTGTTAAATTTTGAATTGAGTTTTCTATCTTTGTCCGGCAGATAATGATAGAAATTTATAGTTTTTATTGAAGAGAAAGTGCCTTACATGCATTTTACAGAAATTGATGCAGTAATCCTTCACGAAATTTCAAATCGAAACTGCTGGATGTGACAAAAACATGTAAACAAACCACCAAGTGGTGTCATTTGACGGCAAAATGACGTCATCGCAAAATTATCTATAGACCAAATCATCATACCGTCAATTGACAGATACTGGCACCCTTGTTTACATTTTGGAAAATTTTCCTTTTCGTTTATAGCGAATGTAGCGTTTGTTTTAACATTTTAAAGGCATAATGGCGTTTTAAATTTATCCTAATGCTGTTTAAAACAACAAACTTGCCGTTTAAGAGCTGAAACTTTTTTGGACTCTGCGGTCTGTTTGTAAACAAGGGCGCCAGTATCTGCCAGATGACGTCACCTTGATTTGGTCTATAGATAATTTTGCGATGACGTCATTTTGCCGTCAAATTACACCACTTGGTGGTTTGTTTACATGTTTTTTGTCACATCCAGCGGTTTCAATTTGAAATTTCGTGAAGGATTACTGCATCAGGTGCTTTAAAATACATGTAAGGTGCTTTCACTTAAATAAAAACTATAATTTTTTATTATTATCTGCCGGTCAAAGATAGAAAACTCAATTCAAACTTTAACACCATGTAAACAAACCACCAAGTTCTGTCAAAAAAGTGTGGTTAGGAGCTCCCGTGTAATGATCTATAGCGGCTGGCGGCGGGTTCAATATTCTCACCGATGAAGGTAAATGTTATAAAAAAACAATATTAAAACGTCAACAAGGTTTTGCAAGGTGACGTCACAAATGAACCGGAATGAACGCAATTCACCCATTTGACATCCACTCGTGGTTTGTTTCAGGGGGGATCTATCGGTAAGGAATTGTGAAACTCCCATTTGAAGGGGCAGGCAGGCGACCATAATTTTCAATGCCGCTCTTGCTACTTTTTTTCTCACCGATTTGCTGCTCTTGCCTGCATATGTAGCTTCCGAAAAGTTTCTTAGTTTGTTTTATTTACGCTAAAAATCAGATAAATGCATTATCGGGATCAAAACAATACAAACGACAACTGCGCTGCGTGTTTGGGCTTGAGTTTCTGTCAACTGCAGCAGACAAAAATAGAGTTGCGAGTCCCTTGGCTCGAAATCAATCACACGTCGTTTGGTCCATGACAGTACAAACGTCATGGACCAAACACCATCTGCGGTAACGCACACATGTATGGAATTTGACAGCAATAGATCCCCCCTGGTTTGTTTACTATTTGTTAGACGAACGCGATTTGCATAAATTGAAGTTAAATGTTTCAAAAGCGTATTATCCAGCAGCGTCCCCTCCAAACTACTCGGAATGGCAGTTTTTGTGCTTTTCTGACCGCCGTTAAGGCCTTTAAGCACTATTCAGTTTTAACATGTTAACCCTAGAGTGACTGTATACAGAGTGCGACAATGTCAAAATTGGAATGATAATTATCTGTCAGTGTCATTCCAATCGAGCAGACGACCTATCCATCGCGTATGCAGGAAAGAGAAAGAAAAACCTTGGAAAACCGCATTGCATACATTTGGGATGACATGTCGCCACTCTGTATATAGTCACTCTAGTTAACGCATGTTCTAAGTCCATGTAAACAAACCATTGATAGACGTCAAAGAAGTGAGGTTATGCTCGCCCGTGCAAAACCTTACAGAGGATAAATATAACATATATTTTTCCCATTTTTTATGTTGAACGATTTATCGTTACGCAACAGGCGTTACGTTTTATAATAACAATTGTAAGTCTCCAAGCAGTAATGCAGCCCGATATTTCGCCAAACCGGCTTTTTAACGGGACATGAACGACTAAAAATTTTGAAAAAATCATAATTTTTTTATTTCAGATTTTGATTCTGCAGTCTGTTCCACTTATTTTGATACTAAATTTGTAATGATCATACACATAATTTAATCTTTTTTAAAATTTAAAATTTATTCATTTGTCTTTGAGCATATTGCTCTTAGAGACTAACTAAAACTAAACATAATCGTAGATTTTAATTTACATTATAAAAGTACAAGAAACATAAAACATTACTTTCAGCAAACAGACAACATATGATGGTAGAAACATATTTATGCGCAAAAGACTAAACTGTTCAGATAGTAGCAAAGCTTTTAATTTAATTTTAAAACTATTTTCTGGAAGCACTGTTATTTCGTGATGGAGATTGTTGTATAGAGCAGTTGCTCTATTAATTGCAGAATTCTGACCAAATGTCTTTGTATATCGTTTGTAGGATACCAAATGATCCCTTCCTCTTGTATTATGATTATGTTGCTCATATGATCGATTGAGTGTTGTGTTTGTATGAACAGTACCTTGTAGAATGCGATGCATGTGTGTGCATGCTGCACAAGCATACATACTTTTAACGGACAGGATTTTATGCTTCGAGTGTATGAACGCAGTAGATGTTCTCCGATGAGAGCCAAATAGGTTCTTGATTGCCTTATTCTGGATTGTTTGCAAGGACTTCATTGGTGTAGTACTAGCTGTTCCCCATACTGCCATATCGTATGTAAGATGACTATGAAACAAAGTGAAATATAGATTCCTCTTCGTTTCTTCAGGGACGAGATCCAAAATCCTTCTGAAAACGCCAGCGACCTGAGCAAGTTTCGAGCTCAACTTGCTGATGTGCTCATACCATTTGAGTTGTTCATCTAGGAACATTCCCAAATATTTGTATAACGCTACTCTTTCAATAATATTGCCATCATAAGAAACCACGATGCTACTTGTTTTCGGTATATTGAACAGCATATATTTGGTTTTCGAGATGTTTACCGTAAGTTTATGCTGATTCATCCACTTATGAAAGATAATCAATGTCACTATGAGCACTATGTCATCAGCATACATGTACAGCACTCCACGCAGCGGGAGATCTTTCAGGTTATTTACATAGCAGTTAAACAACGTTGGACCTAAGGTACTACCTTGCACGACTCCAAAGTCAATAACATATTGAGAGCTACTAATACCTTTATCACAAAGATATTGTTTACGATTACTGAGGAAATTTCTAAACCACTTGCAACTAGTTCCTGTCACTCCAAGCTCACATAAGCATTCCTGTGCGGCGTGGAACAACTTCGGCGAAATAAAACGCCGCTTCTGGACAACCACGATTTTCAAACTTTATGTACCTTTTTCTCAGAAACTACACAACATATTGGAACAAACTTTTTTTTTTGTTGGTAGTAGCTAGGCAAAGACTTTTATAACTATATGAGGTTTGTGACTTTTATAGCTTTTGAGGTACGAAACACAAGGCGGCCAAGCTGAAGGTGGGATGGTCCGTATGCCCACTGAGCGTGTTCCAGCAGCCGGGGGCTTGGTTCCGGTGCTTTGAGCGAGGGCACAAGTCCTGGAGCTGTAAGGGGCCTGACAGAAGCCACCTGTGTAGAAGATGTGGCGGTGCGGTCCATATAGCGAAGGACTGTTCTGCGCCGCCCAAGTGCCTGATATGTACAGGCCAACGGGACGCTAAGCACATAACAGGAGGGCCAACGTGGCCGGCAGTTACGCCGGCGACTAAAACACGGGCGTAGTGCAGATAACGCAACTAAACTTGAACCACTGCCACGCGGCCCAGCAGTGTTATACCAAGCATTGCCATCATCTCGGACCCATACCGCATCCCTGCCGGAAACGGTAACTGGGTCTCGGATAGGTCCGGGATGGCGGCTATATGGACGACAAGCAGGTTCCCGGTTCACGAGGTTGTGTCGACTGCAGACGAGGGATTTGCGGTTGCCAAAGTGGGTGGAATGTTCTACTGCATCTGTTATGCTCCGCCGGGTTGGTCGATCGAGCAGTTTACGCGGATGGTAGACCGAGTATCAGTTGTGCTGACTGGTCTAAAGCCGGTGGTTGTGGCGGGCGACTTTAACGCTTGGGCGGTAGAGTAGGGAAGTCGTCGCACGAACCATAGGGATCGGATTCTGCTTGAAGCTCTGGCAAAGCTCAACGTAGATCGGGCCAACGTCGGCACCACAAGTACCTTCAGTAGGAATGGTGCAGAGTCTATCATCGACGTAACATTTGGCAGTCCTGGTCTGATAGGAGACTGGAGGGCAGACAATGGCTACACTCACAGTGACCATCAGACAGTCCGCTATGGTGTTTTTTTTCCTTGTTGGGGACCTTGGACCACTGCGACCAGTTCTTTGATCTATTGTGGTGTGTCCTCTTTTGCTGTATGCCTTTACTTATGAACAGCTACTATGTTGTTTAGTAATTGTTATTTTAATTGAAGGCATCATCCCAATACGGTAATATGTTGAGAATAAATTGTATTACTTTCTGAGGAGAACTAGCCCATATTTCCGAAGGCTCCAACAGTCCTTTATCAAGAAATTTGCGCCTTTTATTGAATAATGCATTCGCACAGTATATGATGAGCACTTTCACACTCTAGATTGCAGAAACGACATCTATCATCATTAAGCTTTCCTATTACCTTCAGATGATATTTGCTTGGACAATGACCAGTAACCACTCCGCTAAAAGTACTCAAATCTTTTTTTGAAAGATTCAATAGCTTTTGCGTGATTGAGGCATTTGGCTTAATAAACCGTTTTGCATGACGGGCTGATAGAGTATTATTCTAGTTCAATATGACCTGATTTTTTCAGTTCCATCTTGCACGTACTATTGGATACCCCACAGAAAGCTTCGGGACCTATAAATTCCATTGCAGATCCAGATGTGGCTAACTCGTCTGCTCTTTCACTATGGCCGCTATGGTGTTGGTCAGATAACGAGGCGGCAGGCGACGGGTAGAGCCAACACTCCAACCACTCGTGGATGGAAGACATCATACTTCGATCCCGAAGTATTTGTGGAAGCGATCCGAAGAGAGTGCGGTGATCGCGATATGCCCGATCCGAACGCTGATCATTTGGTTGAGGTGCTGTCGCGAGCGTGTGACGCCACCATGCCTAGGAAAAGCCGACCTAGGTATGGTAGGTCACCGGTTTACTGGTGGACAGAAGAAATTGCGGAACTCCGCGGAGCCTGCTTTCGTGCAAGGAGAATTATGCAAAGAGCTCGTTCGGACGAGGGCAGAGCACAATGTCGAGTAGCACCAGTTGCTGCACGCGCAGCGCTTAAGAGTGGGATAATAGCTAGCAAGCGAGCCTGCTTTGAAAGGTTGTGTGCCAGTGCTAATGCGAACCCGTGGGGTGATGCCTACAGGGTCGTAATGGCAAAGACGAAGAGCGTGACGGCGCCCACAGAGCGATCGCCAGAGATGCTGGAGCGGATCATAGAGGGCCTCTTTACGCGCCACGAGCCAAGGCCCTGGCCTCAGGCCGCTGAGTCGTCCCACGGCCGACGTTCCAGTATCTCAGACCATAGCGTAGGATGGTCGGCCTCCGTGCCGAACATCCAAAGTAACGTGGGCGACGGCGGTTTAGAGGTCGGGGAGGAAGTAACGGTTACGAACGAGGAACTCATTGAGATCGCTAAATCCCTAAAGGTAAGCAAGGCGCCGGGACCGGACGGAATCCCGAATATGGCAATTAAAGCGGCTATTCTGGAGGCTCCCGAATTATTCGGGGCAGTAATGAGTAGATATCTGGAAGCTGGCCACTTCCCGGACAGATGGAAGTGACAGAACCTGGTCCTATTGCCGAAGCCGGGAAAACCTCCGGGTGTCCCCTCGTCATATAGGCCGATCTGTCTGCTCGATACTGCCGGCAAGGTGCTGGAAAGGGTTATCCTTAACAGACTCGTACAGTACACTGAGGCTACAAACGGTCTGTCAAGGAACCAATTCGGCTTCCGAAAAGGCAAATCTACGGTGGATGCCATCTTGTCTGTCACTAAGACAGCTGAGATGGTGATCCAGCGCAAGAGGACAGGTATTCGCTATTGCGCAGTTGTCACGCTCGACGTGAGACATGCGTTTAATAGCGCTAGCTGGGACTCCATAGCCAACTCGCTTCGGAACGTCCAAGTGTCGGTGTCGCTGTACAGGATCCTGGAAAATTATTTCCAGAATCGTGTGCTATGCTACAGCACGGAGGAGGGTCAGAAGTGCGTTCCAAACACCGCAGGGGTTCCGCAAGGTTCCATATTGGGCCCGGTGTTGTGGAACGTCATGTATGACGAGGTGTTGAAGCTAAAGTTCCCGGTAGGGGTGGTGATTGTCGGCTTTGCGGATGACATCACCTTGAAAGTCTATGGTGAATCTATCAGAGAGGTAGAGTTGACGGCTGCCCACTCTATAAGCATTGTTGAAGATTGGATGCGATCCAGGAAACTGGACCTAGCGCATCATAAAACGGAGGTTATCGTGGTGAATAACCGCAAGTCGATGCAGCAAGCAAACATCAGCGTCGGGGACTGCATTATTTCGTCAACGCGGTCCTTAAAACTCCTGGGAGTCATGGTCGATGACAAGCTCAAGTTCGGTAGCCACGTTGACTATGCCTGCAAGAAGGCTTCCACAGCTATTTTGGCATTGTCTCGTATGATGTCTAACAGCTCTGCGGTATATGGCAGCAAGCGAAGGCTATTAGCCAACGTGGTCCAGTCCATACTCAGGTATGGTGGGCCGGTTTGGTCATCGGCGTTAGGTACCAAAAGTTATCTAGCCAAGCTGGAAAGCACCTATTGTCTCATGTGCTTAAGAGTGGCGAGTGCGTATCGCACAGTTTCACATGACGCAATCTGCGTCTTAGCGGGTATGATGCCTATCACACTTAAAAAAATTTACCGAACACCGTAATTTTTTGACGAAATTAGAACTGCTGAACGTTCGGTGGTCAGTTCGGTAATTAATTTGCTTGACGAACACTCGGCAATGAAAATATTTTTATGAAATGTCAAAACTTGCGGACTGTTCAGTATAAATTAACAAATCTCTCAGCAAAAATCATTGCTGAAAGCCGTAATTATAGTGCTGATACTTCGGTAATGTGTACTGAATTGTCGTCATAAATTAAAAAAATATTTTTATTGAAATCATGTCTTAAAAATAAATACAATTAATTATATAGAATCGATGATGCACAGATATGGTTCTAACTTGGTCTCGAGGTATGGCTCTGCCAGCCGCCGCATGTTCGAATCTGGACTAAAAGAGGTTGTTCCGAGTTAACCTATCTGTAGCACCAGCCCCGCAACCGTCATCTAGTTCTGCAGCTACCTGCGAAGTCTGCACCGAAGCACTAATTAGCATTTGCTGCTTTGTTTTCTGATGACAAAATTTTGAATGAGAAGGAAAATGAAGATTTACAATTTAAATCAATATTAACTGAATGAGAGATGGAGGGATATATATTTAAAACACAAATTACATAATAAATTGGCATACCTTATATAAAGAAGGTTAAATAACGTAGCGAAGCTCTGCTATGCGCCACTCATATCTTAAGAAGAACTATAATTGTTCATATTTTGAACAATTTCCACACACTTTAAACACGCAATAAAGTATTTTCTTGATTGCGTGTCATTTTGACAGCTAATAAATGCTTGATGACAACTTCCGCAATTTTTTCTGATCTCAGCATAGCTTTTGCGGGCTATCCCGTAATAAATACTGATAGTTCGTTAAACAATTGCTGAACTATTGACAGTTACGAAATGGAATCGCTTTGCGAAAAAATACAGCGAAAAATATTAACGAACTCGCCACCGGCTGATGAAGATCTGTATTAAGAAATGTCAAGTAGTGACGATACTCAGCATTCCTTGAAAAATTACCGAATTGCTCAGCATTTTTCCAAATGTGCTGATTTAATCCGCAAAA
This sequence comes from Sabethes cyaneus, assembly GCF_943734655.1. NCBI lineage: Eukaryota > Metazoa > Arthropoda > Insecta > Diptera > Culicidae > Sabethes > Sabethes cyaneus. Next base: position 69,554,723 of record NC_071353.1, read on the forward strand.
TAAATTACCGAAGATCTGAATAAAAACTAAGTGTGATTGGTATCATCATCAGCAAGGACGTAGAGTGCTTCCACCAACGTGGAACTAGAGGCATACGGAGTACCACAAGATCGACCTCGATGACCACATGGCAGCGGGCATAGTCTAATTCCACAAAAGGCCGGTGGATACATCGATTTATCCCGGAACTATCCGGGTGGGTCAACAGGCGCCACGGCGAAGTCAACTTCCACCTGACACAAATTCTGTCAGAGCATGGTTGTTTTAGACAGTATCTGCACAAGTTTGGGCATACGGAGTCCCCCGCGTGTCCCGAATGCGTGGAAGTTGAGGAAACTGCAGAACATGCTTTCTTCATATGCCCTCGTTTCGTGGGCGTGAGAAGCAGCATGATGGCAGTGAGCAGACAGGACACTACGCCGGATAACTTAGTCCAAAGGATGTGTTCTAGCTCGGAAGTCTGGGGAGCGGTCAATGCGGCTGTTACCCAGATCTTACTTGAGCTACAAAACCGCTGGAAAGCCGATCAACGGCGAATAAACAGTCTAACTACCATAGACCAGTAGTTAACTAAGAGTGTGCGTTAAGCACAATAGCCCCTCCCTGAAGTAATACCGATAAGGTGGTGCCAGGGGAGATTGAGGCTGGAGATTCGAGTAGGGTTTTAGTGGGTCTGGATCCTCACGCCCCAGTAGGGGGGTCGGGATACCAAACCCCACTCCCTGAGTTGTCTTCTCAGGTGTCTGATAGCAAATTTCCCTACTCGTTAAAAAAAAGGGTACGAAACACAGCCAGAGAAAAAAGAAAAAGAAGACAAAATTTTATTTTTTCAGGCATCTTTTCTTCTTTTTCGTTTTTCTCAAGCTGTGTTTTGTTTACGAAAATCAAAAGTTATAAAAGTCTTTGCCAAGCTACTATCAACAAAACAAAAAAAGTTTGTTCCAATACGTTGTGTAGTTTCTGAGAAAAAGGTACATAGAGTTTAAAAATCGTGGTTTTCCAGGAGCGGCGGTTTATTCCGCCGAAGTTGTCCCCGCCGCACTGGAATGCTTATGTGTATGATCGTTTTTCAGCCACTTCCCGTGGCCGGATCATTACAAATTTGGTATCAAAATAAGCGGAAAAGACTGCAGAATCAAAATCTGAAAAAAAGAATGATTTTTTCAAAATTTTTGGTCGTTCATGTCCCCTTAATAGCGTTTTATAAGCATATAGATCAGTGCTGCACGATATGGTGTGCACCATAGGCTAATAAAAAGTTAGATTTCTGCTCATGTGCTCACTGGTTACTTGGGGCGCTTGCTAAGTCAGGTTACCCGAGTCTGGTTGGTCTGTTAGCTCCAATGACGTCGGCTGAGAAAAATTTGAAGGTCACGCACGAGACAAGTGTGGAATTGAATACGTCTTTGAGTCCCGTAGAGACAAACGATGAGCTGTTCGAAGCTAAACGGTTTGTACGATTTTTTAGTTAGCTTACGCGTACTGATATCAGTAATTCGCATCAGGGTCAGAGAGTACCTTTTCGTCAGTTACATTCGAGATCGCAAAGTAGAAAGTGAACGCGGATTTAATGCTGTTCTTGGTGAGTCAGGTTGTCCGAGTCAGCCTGGTCTGAAAGCTCCAATGACATCAACTGGAGAAAAAACTTTGGAGACGCTTGAGATAAGTGCCGGGTCGAATATGGTTTTAGATCCTGTAGATCCTGTGATAAACTGTTCGAAGCTAAACGGTTTGTACGATTTTTTATTTAGTTAGCGTTTATTCATTTTAGCAATTTGATTTGAGCAATTTGAGGTTCAGAGAATTCCTTCCCACCAGTGCCATTCGAGATCCTCGCAAAGTGAAAGGTGAACGCGGATTTGATGCTGAGCTTGCTGTGCCAGTTTGCTCGAGTGAGGCTGGTCTGTTAGCTCCAACGACGTCTATTGGAAAAAATCCAGAAGTCACGCACGAGGCAAATAATGGATCGAATTCGAATTTAGATTCCGTAGTGCAAATTGACAAAGCTTTGCCAATAACTCAACGGTTGGTGTGGTTCTTTAATATTGTTTCTGCCCCAGTAAACAATTTAGTTTGTATATCTCGATTGCAACTCATATTTCACATCACATAAGAACATATATGTACCAAAGTGGAGGCAATATTCATGCGAAAATTTTGGCAACCGTTTGTAATTCTATCTTGCGTGGTTTTAGAACACGCAACTTAATACTCCTGAATATATATGAATATATTAAGATATAACTAAATATTACAATCAACTATACTGTTTTATAATTCACAGTCATGAGATGTATACGATGACACGTACGACTGCAAAACAACTTATTGTTCACTTTGTTTTGACTTACACTAATCATTGTACAATTCTAATGTAAAATTGACATGCATCCGATTTCATGTGAACTTTCGATTACGATCTTGTGTTATCCGGGTGTTTACTGATCTTAGCAATTTGCTTTCAGGATCAGATATGCAGGAGATGTAAAAAATGTGTCATCATTGTCTCCAGAGCAAGCACTGCGAGCACTTTCCATAACGCAAAATCAGCTACGTCGAACCAAAAAGCGAGAAGCACGGTTAAGAAAACAGAACTTGCGGCTCCAGAACAGATTGTCCGATTTTTCAGCCATTAAGGCAAAGCTGAAGGAACTAACTGCAATAAACAAAATGGCACGTGAGGTACACATGATGAGTTGATAAACCATAATTGTCCTTTTTATTTTAAACAACTTTAGGCTTAATAATAAAGACGAACTTTCTAAAGAACTTCTCTACGGACGGCATGGAAGGCCATATAGTTACGCAATGAAGAAATTTGCCACTACACTCAATTTATATTCGGCGAAAGCCTACGAGCACGTTCGCGAAACATTTAAATACACTCTCCCTCATCAATGCACAGTCGTTAGCTGGTATAGGGCTGTTAATGGTGAACCAGGTCTTACCTGGTACATCTTTGCAGGGTCGTTGTCCGGCATTCTTGCAGTATGCCCTGCCTATCGTATCCGTCCAGCTTTAGCCACCTTTTGACATATTGGATTCGCCATAGAGCTGTGAAAGTTCATCGATTGGTTGATGGTTCATCATTCATCCATTGCTCATCCTCCATCTCCATACTCCGTTTTCCTGTACGCCGCCGAAGATCGTTCTTAGTACTCGTATTCCGAAAACTCCGAGTTGTAACTGATGGGGTCGTAACTACCCAGCACTTACGACCTAAAACAAGCCCCAGGGACTGCAAACGTTCACGACTTGTTGTCAAGAAAACACCTGAAAACCATCTGCTTAAACTGTTCCTTTTATTAACGGATTTCCCTCGGTAACTCCTACCTTTTGGTATCTACGGGTTTCACTTCCGGCGGATATGCTGACCGGGATCCGTTTGCGGTCAGGTCGATGACTTTTGGCACGGAGCTTGATGGCCTACTCCTGGCGTTCCGACTGCGGGCGCATTTGGGGCGCTAAATAAGCGCGAAGGCGACTACGACGCGGCGTGACTGCGATGGCGTCGTTGGCAGGAACGCTCCTTCAGCTTCAGGATTGACGGATGTGGTCGGACGTGAGGACCAAATTCGGTACAACTTAGGTACAGTTTCGGATCACGTTGGTAACCGTCAGGTAAACGCAGAAAACTCAGGGGTCCTAAGAGCGAGATGGTTTGTTTAGCGTCGAGTTTTGGAGCGATCATGGTCGGGAATATGCCGTAAGAATTCTCTGATAGCTATACCTGTTGTTTGCTTCTTTTCGCACGTCTTTTTAGTCTACCTTTAAAACTTTGTGTATTTGTTGCGGTCATTCACTAAGAATTTCTGATGATACGTAGCTACATACACTCAGCTTAGACTTTTATTTTAGTTTTATCTTCACTGTCTCAGTTGTGCGACTATATTTCGTTTTTCGGTACCGTACTGTTTGCAGGGTGGCAACTCAATCTGTGATTTCAAATTCCTGGTTTTTCCCGGTTTTCCTGGTCGATTTAAAAAAATTCCTGGCTTTGAATATAACACAAAATTAGCATCAAGAATGGAAAAATACAAGTTTTTATGTGTTGAATATTATGCTGGAGAGTTTGCCGGGTTATCTATTCCCTTTTACTTTTTTTTCTACAGTAAAGATAAAAATTTATATTTGCTACACTGACTAGGATTGAAACCGGCGCACAGTGGGGCGACTCCATACAAATGCTGGCCAAGCAAAAAAATCTCTTTAAATGAAGGATAATATGTGGTCCTTAAGTAATTTTGGGGTGTTGAGCCCGAATTTCAGGTTTATTTTGCATTAGAACGTATATTTTTTGTGTCAGGGAGAATTTTCAACTATTTTTCAAGTATTTTTTAAGTATAATGACGTATAAGAAATGAGGGTCATTTGTATTATAACCCTGTAATATTGTATAAATTGTATAAAACAATAAAAAGCAAGTATGATCTTTAATAATCAACACAAAATCCATATAAGTTAATATTAATCAAAAATCAAAACTTTTCCCCTTATTAGTTTTTTTAATCTTCTTTATCTCCACCTTTTTACCTTTGTTATACAATATAACAAAGGTTTAGGAATTGGTCGAAAAACACGAAGTCGATCTGAGGCCCGGAGGGCCGTGTCACATATACCAATCGGTCAGGTTCGACGAATGAGCAATGTCTGTGTGTGTGTGTGTGTGTGTATGTGTGTATGTGTGTGCGCTTCAATTTTCAATCGCCTATTTCTCGGAGATGGCTGAACCGATTCGTCTACTATAACTTTTATTTGAAAGGTATTTTTACCTAGTATATCACTATTAAATGGTTTCGTGGTCTGACTTTTAGTTTAAAAGTTATAAGCAAAAATGTGAAAATTACGTGACACGATTTTCTCCGGAACCACATAACCGATTTCATCGATCTTAGTACCAAATAAAAGCTCTTACTATTGCTAAAGTTCACACCAATTTTTATTGAAAACAAACAAGTGGTTTAAAAGTTATGCTTAAAAAACCAGTTTTGACAAGGTTCAAATGATCGCCTGTTTCTCAGAGATGCCCAAACCGATTTACGTGCTATTAGTTTCATTTGGCAGGTAATATAGCCGGATAGATCACTATTGAATGGTTTTTTGATTGGACGTTTAATTTGAAAGTTATGAGTAATTCAATACACCACACCAAAATTAACAATAATTTATAATGATTTTAACCAAGAAAAATAACCTAATTTCAATTATTTTAATATCAAACGAGAGGTTTTCACACTACGAATATATATGCAAAATTTCATAAGAATTGGTTTTACCGGTCAAAAGATATTAACCCTCGAACACTCGCGCCAACTTTTAAAACACAGTTATTCGCGCGCACAATAGCCCAAAACCAAAGAAAACGTGCGCACTAGAATTTTGACTAGGAAAACTTGGTTTTAAGTTTATCGAACCTTTGGAAGAGTTTCTTGAAATTGAATGCTCTATCGTCTGGTAGAATTTGAATTTTGATTAATCCCCCTAAAAGTGAAATAAAAAAATTATTTTCCTTCAGTTCCAATATAACACATTGATGTGTTCTGCAAAGTTTTAGAGCATATTATTATAAGAAATTTTGCTGAAGACAGTAACCTTCTATCTCTTCAACGAAGAGATCTTATTTATTGTATATGAATTTGAAAAATCAGTTTTTCTATTTTAGCTCTTTTTGTAATTGTAATATGTATAAATAATAAAAATACACAACTTTGCTGAACATAGTATACCTTTATGTTTCCTTGTTCACGAACTGTAGAACTTTGATTATAAAAAATACCCTGATTTTGACCCCGAATTACTCGACTACCAACAGACGGATACATTTTAAACATTTTACATTTGCTGGTAGTTTTGCTGCACACAGACACCATTTTTCCATATGAAGAAACGAAAGAAAATTCCAGTTGGGGCCAATTGCGGTACACCTCACATGCTACTTGCTTCGTTTCTGTGATCTCGGTTTATGCTAATCTTGTTTCCTAACAATTTAAAGTATTAAGGGGGCATAGTACTTTTTACACCATATTTTTTGCCTTATTTCAAATATTTTTTTCTCGATAACGCGAAAAGCGAATCGATTCGGGTTTATTGCTTGCTATACATTGCACTTTATACTAACATTTGCAGTTTTGTTTGCATATGTGAACCTCTTCCCCTCTCCCCTACGGCTCCTTGAACATGATCATTCGAAAAAAACATGATTTGCGGTACCATGGATTGGCGCTGGGGGGCTTATCCGAATTGAAAAATTCCAAAACCACATGAAAGAATATTAAATTATCTCGTGTTTGACCCATCCTTTATTTAAAATTCGAACGCATAATAAAATGGCGGACATTCAAACATAAAAGTAAGGTTTTTAGCCGAAAAAATTGACTTTAAACATTTCTAAAAAATACAAAAATTGTAATATCGAAAAAAGGATGGGTCAAACACTAGATAATTTTGTTAGCTTTGAAACAAAAAAAGAATCATGAGAATTGCTTCAGCCGTTCTTGAGATATTCATGGTACCGACTTTCAAAACCTGGTTTCGAGAAAAACGACGTTGAAGTTTTTATTCGCTGTGTAATCGCTCCAGACATGCGCGGTACAAATAGCTGTAACTTTGTCAATTTTTGGAATTCATCGAAATGACTTGAAACACATATGGTCAAAATGTTAATCTTTCGAAATAATCAATAAAAAAAATTTCGATTTTTTTAAATTGAAAAAGTACTATGCCCCCTTAATGCATTGAATAATTCTGACGTTTTGATCATAACAAGTTTACTGAAGAATATACGTTAGTATATACGTAATATACGATTTGTAACTTTATAACAATATGGCATTCAAAAACCTACACATGTTGTACAAAATACAACAGCGTGAGTAACCGAAGGTTAATAAAAATTGATGAAATTTATTCAAGAAAACTTTATTGTTGTGAATCAAATAGAATGGCATTACAGGAAATTATGCATAGTTCAAAAACTTATAAACTAGACCTTTACTACGCAATGCATATGTTAAAGAATAATATTTCATCTTACAACTCACTTTTACTTGGACTTACCCTCATTAGTAACAACTTACTCAGCAATTTCATGAGAAAAGGAACTATCAAAATGTATAAGTGCTTCTATTTGGTTCTAATTTTGTAAACTTATTCAATTTCCAAAAATTTCATGTAAGCCAAACGTGTCGATTTCTATCTCAAATAGCAAGTAAGATCGTATAACAAAGGTTCCTTTCACCACTAGGTGGATTAAATCAGGTTTTTCTTTTTCTTCTTCTTCTTCTCCTTCTGCAGAATCACTCGTTTCACGTTTCGTCTTCAATAGTAATACATATAGCGTTCTCAGAAAGATTTTTCGAATTACTTTTTTCCGTTTCGAAGAAGCTATTAGCTTTATCCGGATAAATAAGAAGACGAATAATTCTATCACGATTTGTATTTTCATACTCATTTTTGCATGCAAAATATTGTCTTGTATATTTATCACTATTTTTAGCATAAGGCAATCACCTTATTTTCGTGAGGATCAATGCCGATGTAGTGGCTAGCATTCACGCCTCTCACACCGAGGACCATAGTTCTATTCCCAACACCGCAGAAGTCACGAATGACCCGAGTTGTTAAAGTGACTATAATTAAACAAAAAAACTTATTTTTGTGCTTCGTCTGTCATTCGTCCTGTCAGCAATATAGTTGTCTAGATTCATTTATGACCGCGAGTTCAAATTCTTTGCATTGCAGTGGACGTATTATATGAGGACTATACCCTGACATAAAGGTTTTTGGTATACAAACAATAAGTTTCGATTTTTTTTGAAATAATGTTCAATTCAAGAACTTGCTATAAGAAAATTTCTCAACCTTTTAATTAATTTCATATCTATACCCGTGATTTCAGAACTAATATCAGGATTGGCATAAGATCTTCCAGCTGTATTTCCGTCATTACTATCGCTGTATCCTCCAGATTTCCTCCAACCTCTAAAATCTAGTCATTATGCAATATGGACCATACATTCGAAGCAGCTTATCCAACCATGTAAAGGAGATATCCCATAATTAAGATATCCTACGTACTACGTTTACTTTGACTGATATAGTAGCCTTACAAGCGTAACATCTGTGCTCTGCGCTACTCTGCGCTAAATGAGACTATATCCATTTGAAAGCTCATATTTTACGCTAACTTTTACCGGTAGTGTCAATAGTGGCGAACCTTGGCTTCAAAATTTTTAAGCGTGTTTTACGCGAAAATATGGCACTTTTTTAATGAAAATTAAAATTGTGGCATACTATGATAAAATTACTGCATACTCAATTAATGGGCTTTATTCAGTACTATTTTTTGAAGAACTTTTCCTTAGACACCGTTGAAATCTTAGCTACCATTAGACCTCTAGCATGTTTTGAAATATTGGGTTATTTTTCAAAAAAACGCTAAAACATGCTGATATAACATGCTTGAAAGCATACTTTCAAGATTCATAGAAAATTCAAATTTTGTCATATTGATCTAAAATTTTGGATTTGAACACTTCAATAGTATAGAATCACAGGAAAAATACAACGGAGTCGAAATGAACTTTCATTTTTTGGCTGCTGGCCAGCGATTCCCCACTGTGCATTGGCATTGCTGCAGCGCTCGTGAAAGGCATCACAGGCTCTTGCCAACTTATTTTGGAAGCGGTTGGTAACGGAATACCTGCCCACGCTTACCCGTCGAACCAAATGGTTCTACCCGGTACGACCAATTGCGGTAGGAGAGATCGTCATCCTCGTCGATCCGAGTTTACCAAAGAATTGTTGGCCCAAAGGTCGGGTGATGTTGGTGAAGATGTCCGCAGATGGACAAGTGCGCTCCGCAATCGTCCAGACTGTTACGAAATTATACGAGAGACCTGCAACCAAGCTTGTCGTGTTGGACGTAGGTACGAATGGGAGTGAGCCGGACCAGGGTCCAACTACTGGGGGGGGGGAGACTATTGCGCACGCCCTCCGTGCTATGCCGCACCTGCGCATACATTACGTTGATAACGCGGCGCTTAACCGTGCTGTCAGAGACGGTTAGCTTGTCAGTGCCAGTTTGTCACCGAGAAAATATAAAACAAATCACGGATCGAGCAAAACGTGTCATCAGAGGCGAAATTGTGATTAAACTTAATTTAGCTAAAATTACACTTAAAAGCTTAGTTCTTATATACTTAAAACTAAATTGAACTTACGTGCTATGGAGTGCTTAACTTGAATTTATACAGCTAACCTAGAAAGTTTGAAAGAAAATTTGAACGGAAAGGATTAAAACTAACTTAGTCTACTCTATACGTAAGGCAATTAAACTACATGCTAAATTAAAAAATAATCATATTGATGCTTATAAACTAGATATTGCTACAGTCTTACTCTACGCTGCTCCACAACGATCAAATACAGTAGACTCTCGGAAAAGTTAATCGATTAGGGAATGGGTCGCTTGGGGGGCTCTGTAGCCGCAAGGTTACCGAGTCTGCTTTGACAAGCGAATGGTCATGGGTTCGAATCTTAGTAGAATCAGGCCATTCGATGTCAAAGTGACTTTAGCATGGGTTTATTCTCAGGCCCCTCATCGCCCTTCCTTCATGCTGAGTTCTATATTATCCCGATATGGCCTATTGACAGTGCAAAAATGAGACCCTTATAGTAAAAATGCACTGGTTTGCTACGCCAGGGATGACTATAATTGGGGACTGTGCGCTGTCATGTGGAACGAGGTGGATAAAGTAGAGTAAAGCATTGAAAGAAGGGTACCCAATTACACACAAGCACGCATAAAAAAAAAAAAAAAAGAAATTCAATAAGCATATCGCTCACTCAATAGCGACTATAGCTAAAATAAATGCAGTGCGGGTTATACAACAAACACCCGGGCGATATCACAATAGATCTAACTTACTGGTCGCAGTGATGAGTCCATACAGGAAAAAAAAAAAAAAAAAAAAAAATGGGTCGATTAACTTTTCCGAAATATTAACTTTTCCGAGTACCTAGTCCTAAAAATAATTGAAAATGATAAATACAAAAGCGAAGAATGCATTCCGGGATATAAGATACACATTTTTATGTATTTGGAAGTTGTAATGGAAAGAAATATGTAGCAAGATCTTCATGAAATAATACTTAGTTCCTTTCAGTAAGTTTAAAATAGTCGGTTACACTAGTTTACTTTTATTTTTCGTAATCTGCGATTATGTTTTGATTGAAAATAAGCAATGTTTGCAGTGTGACTCTGCATACGCATCCAAGCAAGTTTACAAGAATGCTTGAACTTTCATTCTGAGGTTGTGCCAAAACCTAACAGGCTGTGCCCGAACTCATTTGTAAGTTTTGTGTGCGGATCCTGCGCATCGATTCGTACTTGGTATACCGTGAAAGCATCAATCGCCGCGCAGTTCCAATGGCCGCACACCCGGCCATATTTTCATTAATTACATAAAATTAAGATGAAAACATATAATTTTATGCATACAGTTCTGCTGTTACACTTTTTCTGTGTATGTTAAAGCAAAATAGACAACCAGGCGACGCTTGAAGAAGCAAAGAAAAAATAAATTCAAGCGAGTGATACTACAAGCACCTACAAGACGCCATCTTTGCAAATTGATTAGCTGACAAACTAAAAAAGTGCATTCTTGAATTCAGGAGTTTCTTGGGACGCGTAGCAAAAATATTCCACAAAAACGGAAACGAGAAGTGAACTAAACATTTCTTCATATGAAATGCTGCATATTTTGATCGTTGTTGCATTTTTGCTAATATTTTCGAGTGTGCGGCCATTGGTACAGCTAAAATATTACCTTATCCTATCGCCGCGCATGGGTCTTTGGAAGATAGCATCTACTTATAGAACCAGGAAAAGATTATGGAGAATGTTCTATTGTACAACAGTTTTTCTAAAGAGAGGGATTGTTTTGCATATGGATGTATATAGATTTGGTAAACGGCTAGATAATGCGGAATATAGACCCCATAGTGGTCGTTAGCCTCTTATCCAGCAACTCCGATCCCGACCTCCTCGTGGTACCAGCCGGAATACGAGCAACCTTAGCGGAGATCGGGTAACCAACCCCGGTGGAAACTAAGGTCGTATACTAACCGGGAAGGAGGTATAGTGCGTCTCGGCACTATGAGATGGCAGCCCCATCGCGAGACTCGGTAGTGTTGCCCCAGTACGGCTACACACCTAAACTAAACTTAAACTAACAACATTCAAGCATATTCGGAGCGGAATATTCGGCATCGACCTAGGCGACGAAATAAGGACGACGAATGGAGACTCGGGACTTGGAACTGCAGATCGCTAAATTTCGCAGGTTGCGAGCGGGTGCTGATTGAACAGCTGGAACCCCGCAAACTCGGCATCGTAGCTCTGCAGGAAATCTGTCGCAAAGGAGAGAAGGTATGGAAGATCCGTGGCGGAAAGGCCCAGTTTTACCAGAGCGGTGGCGCTACCAACGAACTGGGAACGGGCTTTGTAGTGCTGGGCGGAATGCAGGATCGCGTGATAGATTGGAAGGCGATCAACGAGAGAATGTGTGTATTGAGGATAAAGGGCCGTTTCTTCAATTATAGCTTCATTAACGTGCACTGCCCGCACGAAGGTAGACCCGACGATGAGAAAGAAGCGTTCTACGCGAGGCTGGAGGCAACGTACGACAGCTGCTCGTCACGGGACATCAAGATCGTCATCGGGGATATGAACGCCCAGGTCGGTAGGGAAGAAATGTATAGACCGGTGGTAGGACCCCATAGCCTGCACACCGACACAAACGATAACGGCCAACGATGTATAAACTTCGCAGCTTCCCGAGGCCTGGTGATCCGAAGTACCTTTTTCCCGCGCAAGGATATCCACAAAGCCACCTGGAGATCACTTGACCAACGTACAATGAACCAAATTGACCACGTTCTCATAGAGGGCCGGTTCTTCTCTAACATCACGAACGTACGCTCCCGTCGGGGTGCGGATATTGATTCTGACCATTACCTAGTAGCAGTACATGTGCGCTCAAAGCTGTCCACCGTATACCGGACACGTCAAAGCCGCCCTCCTCGGCTGAACATCAGGCAGCTAGATAACCCACAAGCTGCCGAGAACTACGCGCGAGTACTGAATGAGGCACTGCCTTCTTCCGAGGAGTTAGGTGCTTCAAACCTCGAAGACGGTTGGGGCAGAATACGCTCGGCCATCGGAGAGGCCGCTACCGCGGCACTAGGTATTGAGCCTCGGAGTACACAAAATGATTGGTTTGATGGGGAATGCCAACAAGCGGTGGAGGAGAAAAAAAATGCTTGGAAAAATTATCTAAGTATTGCCACTAGAGAGAACCTGGCCAAGTACCGACGAGCTAGGAACCAGTTGACCACGATCCTGAGGAGAAAAAAGCGCCAAAAGGAGGACAGAGATCGTGAAGAATTAGAGCAACTATTCCGAGCTAATGACACGCGCGAGTTTTATGAGAAGGTGAACCAAACTCGGAAGGGCTACACACCGAAACCTGACATGTGTAGGGACGAGGGAGGGAATCTAATTACAAACGAGCGCGAGGTGGTCGACAGGTGGAAGCAGTTCTTCGATGAACACCTCAATGGCGAAGTCGCAGAAGGAGGCGGAACGGAAATTAACCTAGGAGCGCCCATGGAAGATAGTGATGTCCTAGCACCTGATCTCCAAGAAGTCAAACGAGAAATCAGGCTGCTGAAGACCAATAAAGCCGCTGGGAAGGACCGCCTACCGGCAGAGCTTTATAAACATGGCGGGGAAACGCTAGCAAAGGCTCTACACTGGGTTATTTCGAGGATTTGGGAGGAGGAAAAGCTACCGGAGGAATGGATGGAAGGAGTGGTTTGTCCCATCTACAAAAAGGGTGATCGGCTAGACTGCTGCAACTATCGTGGTATTACGCTGGTAAACGCCGCCTACAAGGTACTCTTCCAGATCCTGTTACGCCGGCTGTCACCGATAGCACAAGGTTTCGTAGGGAATTATCAGGCGGGTTTCATGGGGGCTCGCGCAACTACGGACCAAATGTTTACTATCCGACAGATCTTGCAGAAATGTCGGGAGTACAACGTGCCCACGCATCACATCTTTATCGATTTCAAAGCAGCATACGATACAGTCGATCGAGACAAGCTATGGCAGATAATGCACGAATACGGTTTTCCGGACAAACTGACGCGACTGATCAGAGCTACATTGGATCGAGTGATGTGTTTCGTACGCATCTCTGGGACACTCTCGAGTCCCTTCGAGACGCGACGAGGGTTGAGACAAGGTGACGGTCTATCCTGCATGCTGTTCAACATCGCTCTTGAGGGGGTGATCCGACGAGCGGGCATTGAAACGAGAGGCACGATTTTTATCAAGAGTAGCCAACTTCTAGGCTTTGCAGATGACTTCGATATCAAAGCGGAGTCTAGGAGAATTGTGCTAAAAATAAATGCGTCGAAGACCAAATACATGAAAGGAAGAGGCTCAAAGGAAACAAATGCGCGCCTCCCACGGACGGTAACCGTTGACGGCGACGAACTAGAAGTGGTAGAAGAGTTCGTGTATTTGGGATCGCTGGTGACCGCGGACAACAACACTAGTAAGGAGATCCAGCGGCGCATCCAAGCGGGAAATCGGGCCTACTTTGCCCTTCGTAAAACGCTGCGATCAGGAAGCATACGCCGCCGCACGAAGCTAACAATGTACAAAACCATTATTAGACCGGTAGTTCTTTATGGACTTGAAGCCGTGACGCTGCTTACGGAGGACATACGCGCCCTTGCCGTGTTTGAGCGGAAAGTGCTGCGGACGATATTTGGCGGAGTACAAACTGCAAGCGGAGAGTGGCGGAGGCGTATGAATCACGAGCTACAGGCACTGCTTGGGGAGGCTCCCATCGTACATCTAGCGAAAGTTAGCAGGCTACGGTGGGCCGGACACGTCCTAAGGATGCCGGACGACAGTGCGACGAAAACGGTTCTCTTCAACAACCCCACCGGCACCAGGAACAGGGGGGCCCAACGTGCACGATGGCTCGACCAGGTCGAAAGCGATTTGCGACTTCTGAGACGACTAGGAAATTGGCGACGAGTGGCCCAAGACCGAGTTGAATGGAGACGAGTGCTTGAAACAGCACGAGCCACCCCGGCTCTATGCTGCTGAAGAAGAAGATGTATATAGAAGTATTTTTCATATATTTTATATGATTTTGCTTTAAAAGACAAATAATAGAAAAGAACTATTGAAAAACATGTTTAAGATAGTAAAATTTATAACAACATATTAGCAGTTGAATATAATATAAATGTTTATTGAAATAAATGAGTACGAAAAGTCCGCGGCGATTGAACCATTGGTTCACTGCAATGGAAACGGAGCAAAATTATGTGCGCGGGGATTGGTACATGTACATGATGCACTCGAAGCCGTGTTTCGCTGGTTAGAGGCAACAAAACGACGTTTTTAATATTTTTGTCTGAAAGCGTAATAAAAACACTAACCGAAAATGAATATTGCATAAAAATATGTAAAAGAAATATTTTTATACATGCATTTATGTATCAACCAACGTACTAAGTGCGCGGCGACTGGTGCTTTCACGGTATGTTTGCGATGAATCAGGCGATGTTTGACGGTCGGACTGGATGCGCGCTGTGAAAATCGAAACAGCAGGCATTGCAAGCAAAACCTGCCTGCCTATGGTACAGATGAAAATTGATTAACTAGGTATATTTATTTCTGCAGAATATGGTTTTATCACGATTTGATTGTAACTTTTTTAGATGTTTTCTATAGGAGTACCGTCATCCGGGGCGAGATTGTGCCAAAAAAGCATATGTTTTTGTTCTTTAGCTCAGTATACACGCAATTTAGGAACTAAGTTGATTTCAAACCTGTCGAATTACACTAAATTGTTCAATTAACAACTACCGTAGAGATGGTTTAGTTACAATGAAACCTTATTTTACTGGAAGTGCATGAACTTTGGCACAATCTCACCCCTTCTAGGGGGTGACATTGTGCCAAAAAGATAAAGTTTTTTTTCCTTTTTTTCGGGTTATCCAACTGGTCGCTTAATAGCGTATAAAACTCTGCGCTGGGCCCTTTTGTGATGTCAACAAAGTGTCAGGGAGACCTCAAACATCAGTTCTACCTGACGAGACAGGCACTGGCGCCCACTAAAACACAGGTAGAGCCCCAAGCATAGCCGTCACGCCTATACCCGCAGGCGGAGGCGTTTCGGCCCTGCGCGGACTCCACGAACTGACTCTAAGATCTCTCTGCCAAAGGCCGGAATGTCATATTTTAAATATAATGATGATGATGACGATGATGATGATAATGATGATGATGATAATGATGATGATAAGAAAAATAGTAGATCGAATTTGTAAATGTGCTTTGGACTTTTTGTACTACTCGAATTGCAATATGTGGTATAGTGAAGAAGTGGAGGATTCGTCAGCCCCGCCTGACACCGGTCTTCAACCGCGCGCCCGCTTTCAGTTTTCCAACACAAACAACCACAAATGAACCAATAGGTAAGACAAATTTCGGAGCATTAGTGGTTATCAACTTATCAGGGCAAATTTAATCTTTCATCCCCTTAGCATTCACAGTGCATTCCCACGATACAAAGCAAATTGAGCGCAGCACAAGCTGGACGTTCGCGGTAGTCGACAGAAGCTTCAAAATATAGAGACTCGCCCGCCTTCCAACCCTCGAGACCAAAGTGCTGTAAAGCTCTGGGCTTAAACAGCGGCCATCAGAGCTCAGGACAGCCACGAGGCCAGTGCAAAAATCCTACTCTATCTAGCAGCACAGCCTAGCCGAAACTCGAACACGCGACACGAATTGACTTAATTTTCCCATCTGCTACCAAAAAAAGTGCTATTACCCGTAATCATTACAGAGTGGTCCTTCGGCATCCAATCGGATCTGGTATCCCGCTTACATACCCTTGTTAACCCTAAGCCCCCGACCAACTCAATCAATCCAACATTTTTCGGAGATTTGTGACAGTTGTGATAAATAGGGATGAATCCCAGAAAACTTCATCTATTGTCAGAGATCCCCATACTGGCCTTATTCTTAAACGGAATAAAAGCACTTTCTGAACAACGCAACAATCACATTTGGTAAATTTTTACCCCGAGTCCCACTTGAAATCACAAAAGTATTTTGATATATACCCACATTCAGAAGTAAACGTGACCGCTGTTCATTTACTGATTAGTTAAAAAGCCCTACACCACGACAAGGTTCAGTTTTATCGTAGGGAACTTTGGCACAATCTCACCCCTTCTAGGGGGTGACATTGTGCCAAAAAGATAAAGTTAGGCTAAAAATCTAAACAGTGAACATTAGCATGTTTATAAACAATACACATAAATATCAGTATAAAGTAGTTCATATGGGACCGTCCATGAACTAAGCGAACTATTAGGGGCAGGGGGTCGGCCAAAAACAACGCATCATACAAAAAGTATGAACGAAAATAACCCGGGGAGGTCTGAAATAACTAAAAATGAGTTCGTACTCAATGGACAGCCTTTATATAGCCAGTAGCGTTTCGAGGGTTATCAAAGGGGAGATATATGAAGGGGTGTATCCCAAGGGGGCATACCTATTTGATCATTTAACAACAGTAACCATTACTTCGTTCGAGAACCCGCAGCCGCACAACATCCCACGCCCCTCCCCCTCCTTAAAATTTGCAGTTTATACACGGTATAATATATTCGTCTTATATTAGAGTGTTTATTCAAAGTATCTGAAATTTCCAGAGAAAAAGTAAAAATTAGTTTAAATTATTCAGCAGACATAGCAGAAAATGGATGATGCAATCTAATCTGTCAAAATATTGTGCTTAATTGTAAGGAATGTGAGTGTACTGGTGTATACTGACGTATTTTTGTTGTGTATGTGAAATCCACAAAAAGGATCGATCATTATGGCTTGGCACAATCTCACCCCCATGAAGCTCGAAAAGTACAGTTTCGAAAAATATTATTTTCGTAATCAAAACTTATCCAACGCATAATAACCTTTCAATACAATGTAAATGATTAGTTTATATACCTTCAAAATAGCAAGTTGATGCGAATTCTTGTTTGGGTTGGTTTATGGGGGACATTTTTTACAAGCGTTATTTCCGAGTATTTTTATTCGCGAACTTTGAAGCCCTGTTTGGGCTAAATAGTTTGCTGATATTATCTGTGTTCCACTCTAAGTTATGAATAAATATGTTATGTTCATCATCAGTTTGAATTTAGGTCACCAGTTTCTATAGATATAATAAATTTTCACAAATAAACATTTTTGGTTTTTGGCCCAATCTCACCCCCGTGGCACAATCTCACCCCGGATGGCGGTATATCTTGAAAGTCGCCAACATTTGGAATATCATTAAGAGCTCTCCGGTAATGATAACACAAGTAGATAGGAGCGAGACACATTAAATTGCGCAAGAGGATCAGTTTGAAGCAATGCTGAATGATGAATGCCAACGTGTTCTAGCAGCCGAAACGACAGTTACGCAAACAAATTAGAAACTACGAAAATACAGTTTACAATTACATTGAGTTAAAAATCAATTTTTCACACGTAACACCTACAAATATTTTAAACTAATTTTTGTCAAGTTTGTTTAGGTGGGTTTTTCTTGTATTAGTCGAACTACACTATAAAGAAACATTACAATTTATTATAAACAACTAGGTTGGTCTAACTTTGAACATTTAAATTTGAAAACCAACGAGCAACTTACATAGTCCATTCCTGTACACACACAGTACGGTGTTACGTGTGAAAAATTGATTTTGTAACTCAAATAATTGTAAACTGTATTTTCGTAGTTGCCCTGATGAAGAGGAAATAAATCCTTGAAACGTTGGCCTAGACAGCAAATAAACTACAAACTAGTTTACTAGTAACCAGATGACCAAAACACCATCAATAAAACCAGAATTAGTAATGTTGGTCAAAAAAATCACTACACTAATGCAGCTAGCCAATTCGAAAACGCGACCCCCAGCTAATACGAACATATTATTGAACTAACATTCCTTCCTACTAGGACCCGCATTCGGACGTGACCGACGTCGGTATTGATAAGCATGCAGAGATCTGATAAGGTTGCACAATGAGGAATACTGTACTGTACCAAGTACAACCCAAGTAGTAGCAGCACACGGGCGGTATCCTATGTTTATGCTTATGCTAATTCGAGAAACGGAGATGAACTATCTTAAAAAACTAAAGCCGTAAAAGGCGAATTACTGACACGGGAAAAGCTAGAAATAGCATCCCGTTGGAATGAAACACAGGACTGTAGACAAGCAAAACACTTTATCTACCCAAATTGTGCAGTAGCTAAAAAACTACTGAATTAGACTCGTAGTAAACTACGCACAATCTCGAGACTCCTAACAGGACATAGCCTCGCTCTTTATCATATGAAGAATATTAGCAAGGTAACATCCGACATCTGCAGCTTTTGTAACTGTGAACGTGAAAGTTCAGCGCATCTGCTCTGCAATTGCGGGGCTCTCGCATGATCAAGTATGGAGCCTAAGTCCCAAAATGGCCATTGGCTTTATTAACCATGTAGTACCCGATTGGAGCACAGGATTACAACTATCCGGCTCAACTCCATCAATAGGTATTAGCAGTCCATAAACTGTGTACAGCAACCATGGCTTGCCACAACAGACAATCATTAAAACTGTCGGAGTGGCCTTTTAACCCAAAGCCCTGAATAAATAGAAAAGAATTAAATCATGATTCATAAGTCGAATCTTTAAAAGCTTTGCTACATTGAATGGATTTAACGGGAAATTAGTAATCATTACCTTTTCGTCGGAGAACCCAATTTCGGAAGCAGTTTTTGGGCCCAAAAGCGGGGTTCTGTTTGTAAAATTGTAAATACTGCATCCTTCTTGCCAATCTGAACACAGCGAATATATTTTTATAAACAGAATTTTTGTTTCAAACAAAAAAAAACTGCTTTTGAAATTGGCAGAATCGATGACTGCTAATTTCACCTTAAAAATACTTCATACATTTGGCATCACTAGTGTGCATCTTTCATTTGTGTAAAGATATTGATCAGCCGTGCCTTTAATCAAGGTTATGCCAAGCACAGGGTATAGCTTAATGATTTAATATTGAATCCTAAATGGTCGGTGTTAATCAGAGCGGACCAAGTCGCAAAATTTAAAAAATGAATTAATGACAGCTAACGAACAAGAATTTTCTAAGCTACATTTTACTCTAATCAGATTACATAAATGTTGGAAAACACAGAGTTATTAGATGAGTTCGAACGATTAATAGCTATTGACCATACAGAGTAGCAAAATTTGAACGCGTTTTTCTTGAAATCATAATTTTGTCACTTGGTTTGGTCTGACTTAACACCGACCGACTTAACACCGACGCCTTCGCTTCTTAGCATTGTGTGAAGATTTTGTTAATTAAATTGAAAATCTAAATAACGAAGTTACACACCATTATAGCGTATACTTGAAAATTTAAAACAAAGTAATGCTTGTTGCCCAGTAGAAAGGTGGGGCACATCGCAAGAGGGACTATTTTAGTTTTTGTTTATTAATTTTCAGACTTTCTAAACAAGTTATGTTATATCGAAGCAAAAATTGCGTTATATCGAATACTTTATATCGAAGTTATGATGATATAAAATGATAATTTAACCTAAAAACTACGCGCTATTGAAAAAAGCGATTTTTCAGCACGTTACGGCTGACGTCAAATTCGAAGCTGGAGTAAAAGCGGTTAAATTGGCGTTGGAGACCGATAATCGTGCTGAAGTTGCTGTAGTTAGTCCGTCGATTCGGCACTTGTAAAAAGTGGCTATTGCGTAATGTACGACTCCGGACGTGAATATCAAGGTTTTGCAAAATATACGGGCAATCCACCCGTGAGGTCAATAAATCGGAGACAATTGTTGCTCTATTTACATCGCGACGAACATGAAGGGGGTCTAGGTCGATGAGCCTACAGCGTTGTTCGTAGCTTGGCAGCTGGAAAGAGTTATTCCACGGAAGTTTCCGAAGAGCAAAACGAATGAATCTCCGCTGCACAGACTCGATTCGGCTAACTCCATTTTGATAGTATGGGCTCCAAACTGGAGCACAGTTTGCTGTGCTGTTTGAATGTAAGTTTAGAGTCGAGCAGTATCCCCAGATCCTTGACGCAGTTTTCACGACGTAATGGCGTATTTGACAGCTTGTAGTCAAAAGCGAACGGGCTCAGCTTTCTGGAAAACGTGATGACTTCACACTTGTTGGGGTTAAGCAGCATTCGGTTGTCGACACACCATTTGTCAAAGGTCGATAGTTCCTCCTGAAGGACAGCGGCGTCGGATAGATTTTCGACTTTTGAGTATAACTTGAGGTCGTCAGCAAACAAGAGTCGCGGACCTTTAAACCATTGGTAACATCGCATGATGTTACCAATGTATCGTACCAAAGTGTGAACCATTTGATCAGAGTATGCGGTCCGCAAAAAACTTTAAACGCTGCGATGAGGCAAGTTTGAGTTGAACGTGAATCAAAAAAAAAATGACTTCGATTCAACTTGGGTTTAGTATATGCCAACATTGAAAGAGTTCTTTTGCATTTAAAATATAACCTGAGTTTGCGCTTTTCCAGTATGTTATTAAAAATCCTGAAGTACTATAACTATATGCCCGTATTGAACTATTGTTGCAACTGTCCCGTAACAAAGCAAAGCCAAGGTGCTACATTCCGCTATCGAAGCTTGACCTTCTGTTTTTGTACGACAGACTTCGATAAGCCAGCTGTTAGAGTGCAGTACAATTGCAGGGCCAGTTGCTACGATCCTGTTGACTCAAACAGCTTCTCCCAGTCGGGATTCGAACATACGGCGACTGGCTTATTAGACCAGCGTCATACCTCGAGGTCAACTGGAAGGACACGAGTCCGCTACAAGAGTTTAATTTAATCCCAGTTGTAATAAGTAGACGAGTCGCGTGCTTACAACGTCAAGTTATTTACTTTTATTGACCAACATCAAGATCATGTATATAAACAGGTGGTAATATTTCAGATGTATGTATGTATTGGTATAAGCTATCATAACACCAGTTATGATACGACTCTGTGTGAAACTGTGGAAAGGCGACAATAAACCGTAAAATGATAAATAAGGATAGAAGGTAAACACACGTATGTGAAGAAACGCTTGGACAACCAATAAATTCAAACTCTCGGAAAAGTTAGGGCAAAAATTAACTTTTAGAGTGTTTCATGAGAGCTGATATACGCTTAACTTTTCTGAACAATTAGTTTTTTGGAGAGTTAACTTTTCCGAGAGTCCACTGTATAGTAAACGCTAAAAGCGCACAAATGTAAGTTCTCACAAAATTGTTCTATTACATAAATTAGTGGCAAATTGTTATTGCAGGAAAATTTTAATCGCGTCACGCGAAATAAACGCGTATTATAATTTCGGAAAATGTCGTTTTTTTGTTGCATCTACAAAATTCACCTTTAATACAAAAATTTAATTTTTTTTGTTTTAGATTATAGTCACTTTAACCGTTATGTGTACGGGAAATTTAACACCCATAAGTGTTCGGATGGGTACCCGGGTACCCACCGAAATGAAATGCTTGTAACTTTATCAATTCTTGACCGATTTTGGATCTTGTACCGTCAAAAGATTGGAAAATTGGTCTATTTTTAGAATGCGATGCATACCAGGCCTGGGACTACGTCTGGTTTCCGTAAATCTGGATCTCCGGGACCATCTCCCAGATCCAAGACAAATTTGTACAATTGTCAATAAAACCACACAATATGGGTATCAAAATTCAAGAAATCACTCCAGGAGTCTATTATCATCCATTTTGAGTCCATTCAACGAGTAGTCTTCGGAATGGCCACTCCGCAGCAGGTTCCTGTGGGGCCATATGAGACCATTAACATGTTTGGATAGAAACCCTAGCAATATGTATATCAAAATTGACGAAATCACTCTGGGAGTTGAGTTTTAACCATTTTGAGTCCATTTGATGATATGTCCTCAGAATGCCCATTCCACAGCAGGTTCCTGTGGGGCCCCATGAGAACATGAACATGTTTAGATAGAAACCCCAGCAGTATGTATGTCAGACTTTATGAAATCACTCCAGGAGTTGATTTTTATCCATTTTCAGTACATTTTGTAAGTTGTTCCCGGAATGGCCAGTCCGGAGCAGATTCCCGTGGGGCCCTATATGACCACAAACTATGTTTCGGCAGAAACCCCAGCAATATGTATGTCAAAATCCGTGAAATAACTCCAGGAGTCGATTTTTATCTGTTATCAGTGCATTCGATGAGTTGTCCCTGGAATGGTCACTCCGGAACAGATTCTCGTGGGGCCATATCAGGCCACTAACATGTTTGGGCAGAAACCTCAGCAATATGCACGTCAAAATTCATGAAATACCTCCAGGAATTAATTTTTATCTATTTTAGGTCGATTTAACGAGTTGTCCTAGGAATAACCATTCCGGAGTAAGTTCCCGAGGGGCCCGATATGGCCCCTAACTTGTTTGATATAAAAAGAAAGCTCGGCAATATGTATGTAACATGTATGTAATATGCATACGGCGACTGGCTTATTAGACCAGCGTCATACCTCGAGGTCAACTGGAAGGACACGAGTCCGCTACAAGAGTTTAATTTGATCCCAGTTATGATACGACTCTGTGTGAAACTGTGGAAAGGCGACAATAAACCGAAAAATGATAAATAAGGATAGAAGGTAAACACACGTGTGTGAAGAAAGGCTTGGACAACCAATAAATTCAAACTCTCGGAAAAGTTAGGGCAAAAATTAACTTTTAGAGTGTTTCATGAGAGCTGATATACGCTTAACTTTTCTGAACAATTAGTTTTTTGGAGAGTCAACTTTTCCGAGAGTCCACTGTATAGTAAACGCTAAAAGCGCACAAATGTAAGTTCTCATAAAATTGTTCTATTACATAAATTAGTGGCAAATTGTTATTGCAGGAAAATTTTAATCGCGTCACGCGAAATAAACGCGTATTATAATTTCGGAAAATGTCGTTTTTTTGTTGCATCTACAAAATTCACCTTTAATACAAAAATTTAATTTTTTTTGTTTTAGATTATAGTCACTTTAACCGTTATGTGTACGGGAAATTTAACACCCATAAGTGTTCGGATGGGTACCCGGGTACCCACCGAAATGAAATGCTTGTAACTTTATCAATTCTTGACCGATTTTGGATCTTGTACCGTCAAAAGATTGGAAAATTTGTCTATTTTTAGAATGCGATGCATACCAGGCCTGGGACTACGTCTGGTTTCCGTAAATCTGGATCTCCGGGACCATCTCCCAGATCCAAGACAAATTTGTACAATTGTCAATAAAACCACACAATATTGGTATCAAAATTCAAGAAATCACTCCAGGAGTCTATTATCATCCATTTTGAGTCCATTCAACGAGTAGTCTTCGGAATGGCCACTCCGCAGCAGGTTCCTGTGGGGCCATATGAGACCATTAACATGTTTGGATAGAAACCCTAGCAATATGTATATCAAAATTGACGAAATCACTCTGGGAGTTGAGTTTTAACATGAACATGTTTAGATAGAAACCCCAGCAGTATGTATGTCAGACTTTATGAAATCACTCCAGGAGTTGATTTTTATCCATTTTCAGTACATTTTGTAAGTTGTTCCCGGAATGGCCAGTCCGGAGCAGATTCCCGTGGGGCCCTATATGACCACAAACTATGTTTCGGCAGAAACCCCAGCAATATGTATGTCAAAATCCGTGAAATCACTGCAGGAGTCGATTTTTATCTGTTATGAGTGCATTCGATGAGTTGTCCCTGGAATGATCACTCCGGAACAGATTCCCGTGGGGCCATATCAGGCCACTAACATGTTTGGGCAGAAACCTCAGCAATATGCACGTCAAAATTCATGAAATCCCTCCAGGAATTGATTTTTATCTATTTTAGGTCGATTTAACGAGTTGTCCTAGGAATAACCATTCCGGAGTAAGTTCCCGAGGGGCCCGATATGGCCCCTAACTTGTTTGATATAAAAAGAAAGCTCGGCAATATGTATGTAACATGTATGTAATATGTATGTAATATAACTTCATGAAGTCACTCCAAAAGTTGATTTTTATCCATTTTGAGTCCATTTGTCCTCGAAATGGCCACTCCGGGGACAACTTGTCAGATGGACTCAAAATGGATAAACATGAACTCCTGGCGTGATTTCATGAATTTTGACATACATATTGCTAGGGTTTCTATCCAAACATGCTAGTGGCCTTATAGGACCAAATGGGAATCTGCTCCGGAGGGTTAAGTGTCATAGGGCCCCACAGGAACCTGCTGCGGAACGGCCATTCTGAGGACATATCATCAAATGGACTCAAAATGGTTAAAACTCAAGTTCTAGAGTGATTTCACGAATTTTGATATACATATTGCTAGGGTTTTTCATCCAAGCATGTTACCGGTCTCACAGGGCCCCACAGGAACCTGCTCTGGAGTGGCCATTCCGAAGACAACTCGTTGAATGGACTCAAAATGGATAAACATCAACTCCTGGAGTAATTTCATGAAATCTGATACCAATATTGTGTGGTTTTATTGACAATTGTACAAATTTGTCTTGGATCTGGAACATGGTCCCGGAGATCCGGATTTACGGGAACCAGACGTGGTCTCAAGCCTGGTATGTCTTGCATTCTAAAGATAGACAAATTTTCCCATCTTTTGACAGTTCAAGATCCAAAATCGGTCAAGAATTGATTAAGTTAGAAGCATTTCATTTCGATTGGTACCCGGGTACCCATCCGAACACTTATGGGGTAAAAAAATTCGAAGCTCCCCCATTCGACCCCTCTTGCTGCTACAAGCGCTCTGATGATGGCAAATGGTTTATTTCCACTAGTTAGGAGCATTCTTTGAGTTTTAGCTGGCTGAGTTGAGCTAAACCTTGTTTTCCTGGGCAATAAGTCTGAAAAGGTGCCCGGGTACCCAGCCGAACACATAACGGTTAACCAGTTTTGGGTCATTCGTGACTTCAGCGGGGTTGGGATTTGAACCCGGGTCTTCTGCGTGAGAGGCGTGAATGCTAGCCACTACACCGGAACTGACTCCATAAAAATTTTATGCTCTTTCCAAATATGTAATATTGTTTTCGCGTGAACCACGTGGTTCAAAATAACGATTAGAAAAACGCGGGAGATTATCTCCAATACTGATCCTCGGGATCGAACTGCTGGCCTTATTTATAGGTCAGCTTATTGTAGTGCCGTGTGCAAATCCCAACAGATTCGTGCTGCCGAATAACGTACAGCACACAGCCTAATAGTTTTTGACAATAGACTATTGATTCGATTGTTGGGTGTCTTATTGTGTCTCCCCAAATGGGAAATCGCCTGATCGGATGAATTTTATAGCAAGTAATAGACAAAGCGATCTATCTGATCGCCGTTTGATAGCGGTTTGATATTGAAATCTGTTCTAGGATGCCCATCTGATCGGGCGTCTGATTGGTGCTATGCGTTGGTCAATCAACGTGGTTGACCATCAAGGTAAGTATATTTCAGATTCGTTGGCCCGCCAGATGGGTTGTCGGCCGCTATAGGCCTAATATTGAGGATTCCTCAATGATTTTTCAAGCCAAATCACAAATGCTGTGCAAAAAAGAGTCAAAACGTTGGAACGTCACGGCGGAATTGATTGTGAAGTAATAAAAAGTTGTTATGTTAATATGGGCTGAGCACAGTCAGCCTGCAAGTTAAGAAATCCAAATTTTTGCAGGTCGAAATTTTTTTTGCAGCGTTTTATCCATTTTTATGATTGAAAACTGCTATATAAGTTTTTTTATTAGAGTGGTTTTAACCAAGGGGGTCATTCATCACTAAGTTGAAGTTGTTTACAACATGTTTTGTGCATTTTTATACTTTATACTGAGTAGACGGTTAAATAAACATTGCCACATTGGTATCATTACCTGTCGCTTAAGTTTTATGGATCGAAAACAAAATTAGTACTTACCTGCGGCAGATGTCCTTATTGCTAAGATATTTGACAGAAAAATATTTCAAATTTGGAATAATGTCTTAGGTCATAGAAAACTTCACGACACACTTTACGCAGTCCTACCCTACAAGGCCATTTAGAAGTATTTCGGTTTTTTAAAGACATATCTGTATATTGTATTACGAGTAAGTAAACATTCAACTGATATTCTGCTTCAAATAGGGTGGCGTAATATCTACAAATATAGCAAACTACTTTTCCTAGAACATATTTAGCTATTGCAATACAAAGTAGAACTTTTAAGCTAATTGTACTAATTGTAGATTTGTACTTTGTAGGTGATGCTTCCTCCCTAATTTTTTTAACAAAAACTTTCACCTACACAATCGCGTGAGCTAACGCTTAAATAATACCATTCAATTGGATATACCTAAATTTGAAACTATTCAGAGACCCAAAATCGGCCATATTACCTTTTTTTCATGTGTAAACTCATTACTGCGACCAGTATAGTTGATCTATTGTAATATCGCCCGGGTGTTTGCTGTATGACCTGCACTGCATTTCTTCTTGCTATAATCGCTATTGAGTGAGCGATATGCTTATTAAATTTATGCGTGCTTGTGTGTATTGGGGTTTACCCTTCCTTCAAAGCTTGATCTACTTTACCCACTTATTCGTCGCTGCCAGCACTATCCCATATTATAGCCGTCCCTGGCGAGGACTCATTTGTATACCTCTGACCAGTACACTTAACTATAGGAGGGACATTTGCACTGTCAGGAGGCTTCAGTGGGTAAATATATAGAATTCAGCATGAAGGAAGGGTATGTGGAGGGGCTTGAGAATAAACCCATGCTAAAGTCACTTGACATCGAATGGCTTGATTCTACTAAGATTCGAACTCACGAAAGTCACGACCACGCGCTTGTCAAAGCAGACTCGGTAACCTTGCGGCTACGGCCCCCCCCGCTAGATTACCTTGGATTATAAGTCAGTCCGGATTCCAAACGGCAGCAAGCTAAGTGACACAGCCGATGATGAATAATTTGATAATTCAGCATATTTCAAACAACTTTCAAAAGTTTCACATTATCTCAAAGTCATGTTACGGTCCCCCAAGCAACATCGGAAAATCCCTTGGATCAAGTTACATATGACCACGATCTTAAGGAATCACAAAAGATTTTCGGAAAAATTCCCAAATTTAGTAAAAAGCATTAAAAATAAAATATTAATCCTTACATCAAAAAATTGAAATTACCTAGGCGTCGTAATCAAATGGAATTTGATTAGGGATTCGTAAATTGCAAACATAAGATGAAAAGCGAATTCGGTTTGCTCAAACTAAATCTAAGGCTTTACTTAGTATGTGTATCACATTTTGCATGTTTGAACTCAATTACAATAGAACCTTAATGCACTAAACTGTTGGAACACTAGGACTATCGACTCGAGCGCATAAGCATAGATATGAAGCCAATTATATGCATAATTATGTAATAACAGGTAGCCTCAAACAAAAGATACAGGGAGATTGACTAACCTTGAAGTCCGTTGAGCTCAACTACATTATTTTTATCAAATAACTGCTTTTCATCAGCCTTGACCAGCAAAATTTTCTTTCCGTTTAATGATAGCGTGTGCAAAACTTTTGAGCGTGACGCCGATTCTACGGAATCAAACTTGGCGACAAACAGTGTTGTTTTTATAAGAGCGCAATCTATTTTGAGCAATTTAACAATCGTGGCAAATCCATGAAAAAAACCATCCAAATCTTTTTTGGTAGTTGTATCGGGACAGTTTCCAATCAGGACTGGAAGAAAAATTGCATTTTAAAAGTTGTAGTAGAATATGCGCTGTATACTATTTACCAGCGTCAGCTCCAGCAAACTGCTTAATTTGGTCGTCTATTTGCTGCAACAATTGGTCGAAATCTGTATGCACTTTTTCGGTTGCTGTATGAAATTTAAATTAATGGTTTTGATTTCTTTACGTATTTTTTACGATTACCTAAAATTCCTTGATTAACTTTCTCTGCAGTTACTTCCTTTGCCATTATTTGTTTTGCACATTGCAGTTTAGCCAAAACAATATTAACATTAGCGATTCTTAGCTAATAGTGCAGGCTGTACTCAACAGTTGATAACTATATTAAAAAGTGTAACTGCAACACTTAGATATAATAGAAAATTGCTTTTTTATAACTTTATGATGATTTTGATAACAAAAAATTTGTGTACAAAGCAATTCAGGACTGTTTGGAGAAAAATGAATATTAATATTTTTTTTGCTTTTGTTATCACGCACATATTGACAGTTTCTTGGGAAATTTCATGGAAGTGCGAGAAGACTTCAAAATCTTTTTAGCATCTATCTACATGCTTATTAATTTTTACTTTAAACTGAGTAAAATGATGAAAGTAATCAATTCGCAAGGGGTGTCCAGTAAGGCGTAAAAGTGCGTAGTAATCAGAGATTATTTTTGTAATCACTTACGAACTAATCACACAGAACCAAGGGTAAGTCACTGAGAACATTCCGTTCACCTCTTTCATGGAAATTTTGTTCAGTCTGTGCCTTACTGTGCTGCCGAGGTGCTGATCATGTGAAACCTGTCAAATTCGCCAGCGCTCAGATTGACCGTTTGATCGTTTTGACATTAACAAACATTGGCAGGGCTGCCAATTTCTAACATTTCAAAATTTAAATGTCAAAAATGTGGGCCACAGTGTGCCATAAACTGTGAAATGAGTGTACCGCAATTGCAATCAATGAGGTCAGCTGTTCCCTAAATTGAGCCTGCCTCAATGTTCTAAGCGACTTACCCTTGCACAGAACAGATTAACAGGCTTGAAGGAAGTAATCGATTTTTTGTGTGTAAAATCTGTCGGTGGCGCCCTCCAGAAATAGACCAAATCATCATACCGTCAATTGACATATACTGACGCCCTTGTTTACATTTTGGAAAATTTTCCTTTTCGTTTATAGCGAATGTATCGTGTGTTTTAACATTTTAAAGGCATAATGGCGTTTTAAATTTATCCTAATGCTGTTTAAAACAACAAACTTGCCGTTTAACAGCTGAAACTTTTTTGGATTCTGCGGTCTGTTTGTAAACAAGGGCGTCAATATCTGCCAGTTATCTCACCTACACCTTTATTTAACATAATTAACTATATATGACGTACTGCTTACTTAGTCATTCTGAGAAAATTCGGTCTTTCTTGACTCGGCCTTTTGTGACTGTTGTTGAAAGTTAGTCATTTGGATTTCAGCCATTCGTGATTCGACCATTTATGTTTTGGCCATTCGGTACCAGCCAGAGTGTGTTCTTTTGAAAAGACATCAATCGAAGGAATTAAACAAAATAGGCATAAGTAAGTTATTTGGAAGCTTTTCTCTTATTAATTGCGTTAAATAATTTTAAGTCTACATTCATTTTCGACTCGAAAATAGGCGAAAAATGGCTGGTAACTTAACTTGTTAGAAAGAGATTGTCAACGTAAACAAAATGGCGTTTATTGCATCCGAAGTACAGTTTAATTGTTAGGTAAACATGACTGAGATGGATTTTTAAAACAACTATATTGCGATTATTATCTAAAATTTTTCTTTCGTCGGTTTAGTTGTGCGCCTAACAGTTGCGCGCAGCTCTGTTCTGGTTGCTCGCAGTCAAAGTATCTCTTTTACACTCTTACGAAATCTCGTAAGAAACTGTCAACGCAAGAGTGATGAGAAAAACAACAATATTTCTCTCTCGCTCATCAGCTGAATGCTAGGGTAGCTTGCTTCGTGTTTGCCCGTTCAAACATGGACAAATTTTTCACAAACGCAATCAGCATTTAAATTTTATCATTTTCGGTTAACGTAAGACATTGTAACTGTGTTGTTTGTATGTCTGTACGTAATAGGACAAAACAAATGTTATCTAAGCAAAGAATAAGAGCATAAACATAAAAAACTTACACGTGCTTACACTGTCAATAATATATGATTTACCTTTGCGCACAACTATATTAAACTGGAAAACGAAATATTTTCTCGGGAAGCACAATAACTTTTTTGGATACAAACAGATACAGTCAGTTGACACTTGTTTTTATAGGTTTTTTGTTGTACTTTTAGGTAGGAGTTGTTTGATCTGCCACCATTTGCCACCTTGGGAAATATTTAAGCTCAAAGAAGTGCTATTTTTCACCAAAAAAGCTCAAAATCTCCGAAACTTTGGAAAATAACATATAATAATGTTCTACAGAAACGTTGATTTTAGCAAGATAAACAACTTTCTATAACACTATGAACACGTAAAAATTGACCAGAATAAGTTGGGGATTAAAAACTGTTTTAAAGGGTTTGTCCACGAATAACGCTTAATAGATAATTTCCATGAAGAGATACAAGTATGGTGTCTTTGACAAAGTTGTTTGTAATAATATTTACTACAACTTTGCCGAAAGTACCACACCTGTATCCCGAATATACGGGAAAATAAATTTCGTATCTCACTTTTAAGGGAATTAATCACCCAAAGATTTCTCTCACAAGAAGGGGCCTGTTATACCGAGAAATGTTCCTAAAGACACTACATGCGAAAAACTTCACGTTTCGGCACAATTACACACGATCACGTATTTCGCTGTTTGAACCACTGTGCAGTGGTTTGTTTACATGTACTTAGAACGTGGGTTAACATGTTGAAAGTGAATGTTGCTTAAGGCCTTAATGGCAAGTCAGAAAAGCACAAAAACTGCCATTCCGAGTAGTTTGGAGGGCGACACTGCTGGATAATACGTTTTTAAAGCGTTTAACTTCAATTTATGCATATCGCGTTCACCTAACAAATAGTAAACAAACCACGAGTGGATGTCAAATGGGTGAATTGCGTTCATTCCGGTTCATTCGTGACGTCACCCTGCAAAACCTTATATAAAAAGCATCTCGTTCAGATTGGGCTAGTTTATTTTTAATCTGAATATTTGGAAACTCTATTTACTTTCACATACGCGCACCCTGTGAACTTGTTGTTTTGATTTGACGAAAACAAACGTTTTGAAAACATTTCAAACATGCGCGAATTCTAAACGTCGGGTTTGTAGAAGAGGTAATTGACTCGGCAGTTTCGACTAAAATGGTCTATTTTAAGTGCTGGAGAGAGGTAGTTCCATATGAGCAATATTGCCAAAGCTCTTGAGCAAGAGGAAACGCATTAAGATTTTTTGCTTTTTTTTCAATTTACCCGGTCAACTTTAACGTCAATTGTGTATGACGCTCGATCGGTTTTTAATGTGAACGCATTCATTCCACCGCCCAAGTAACATTTTTGTTGTATCATTAAAACTGTTCAGATTAAAGAAGGTCATACCAACGGGGGTACAAGCACAGAGAACAGATTAACAGGCTCGAAGGAAGTAATCGATTTTTTGTGTGTAAAATCTGTCGGTAGCGCCCTCCAGAAATAAGGCCCAGACACAATGCATACGGATTTTACTACGTTGCGGAAATTTGACAGAAAACCCATGGAAAAACTGCCAAATTGCCGCAACGTAGTAAAATCCGTATGCATTGTGTTTGGGGCTATAGTTTGCCAAACGCATCAAAAAATATTCATGTACCTTTATCAATAATTCTTTGTGCTGGAGTTACATAGTAGCGATGGCAGCGACATCAAGATTTAGTTTGCCACTTACTGCTCGAGGGGTGCTCTATTGAAGGATTACTCGTAGATTACATAAAAACATTTTACACACTTTTTGTCAATTACCTGGTAGTCTGTTCTCTGTGATCAAGATTTAGTTTGCCACTTACTGCTCGAGGGGTGCTCTATTGAAGGATTACTTGTAGATTACATAAAAACCAAGGGTAAGTCACTGAGAACATTCCGTTCACCTCTTTCATGGAAATTTTGTTCAGTCTGTGCCTTACTGTGCTGCCGAGGTGCTGATCATGTGAAACCTGTCAAATTCGCCAGCGCTCAGATTGACCGTTTGATCGTTTTGACATTAACAAACATTGGCAGGGCTGCCAATTTCTAACATTTCAAAATTTAAATGTCAAAAATGTGGGCCACAGTGTGCCATAAACTGTGAAATGAGTGTACCGCAATTGCAATCAATGAGGTCAGCTGTTCCCTAAATTGAGCCTGCCTCAATGTTCTAAGCGACTTACCCTTGATAAAAACCCTTTACACATCACTTTTTGTCAATTACCTGGTAGTAGGTAGTGGTAAATTTTTGTAACGGCCATTTCGAAATAACCCCTCGTTCACGTTAAAGTTACCCGAAGTTACCCCTCACATTTGTTAGTTTGGCGATTCGTTTGATGGCGGCGCCACCCGCAAGCATCTGTCAAAACTGAAATCCAATATATTTCTTTCCCTTTTTTACTTATGCAAAAACCAAAAAACATTAAAAGATCATCAGTAAACAAACCGAACGATGGGAATGGTACAAAGGTTTGTTGATACTATCGAAACTATAGTGTGGTATCGATAGTATCGTCAAACTTCATTGTTAGAAATGATTTGCGATTTGTGATACTCACGTGGCAAAATTCCGTCTCCTTCTGATGTTATCGTATTGTTATGCTAATTATCATTATTATTTCTGTTGATGTTTGACTAGTTTTGTTCGAAATAGTATCCGTCAAATCATCGATAAATAGCCCCGTAATATCGATAGTTATTTCAAGTGTTATCTCTCATCGTTAATTGACGGAAATACTTGACGGTGATTGACAGTCAATTTAGTTTGGCGATTCGTAGGCTAGGCGGCGTTTGATAACTGTTGTAATTTTAACGGTTTTTCGTTTGAATTTTTACACAGAAAATTACGAAAAATTTGTTCTAGCTTGGATGTCTGTTCTCTGTGGTACAAGGTACCTCTGATTACAGCACTCGTTCGCTAATTGCACGAATGAGGCGATGCGATTAGCGAATTTCGTTTTTTAATTGCACGATAGTTGCCAATATTTATTGTAAAACGTGATGCGTTATCACTGTAAAGAACTCTTCACATGCATTCACACGTACGCTAAATTTTGGGAAGAACATCTAAATTTTTACAAACGAACTAAAAGCTTCATGAATATGTGTTTCAATTAGTCAAAGTTTAGTCAAATTTGCATGAATTTGTTTGTAATGTATCTACGTAATGCAGAGATAGAGAGTTTGCATTCGGCAACGCTGCATTTTTGTTCATAGCAACCACCTGGAAAACCACGTGTAGTTTGTCAGATAACTGTTTTTTAGTTGCACGATCGTGCAATTAGCGAACGTGCAATTAAAAGACGGTGCAGTTAGAAGACGTGCAATTAGCGCACGAGTGCTGTACCAGTAATCTACGGGGTGAAGTGGCTGTCAAATTCATACATTTTCGATGTCTCACGCATAGGTACCAAAATGTTAATCTTGACAGGAACCAAAAAATTTGCTGGGAATTCCCCGTTACCGTGGAACATTTGAAAGTTGCTATCTTCACTCCTACATGAGAAAGAGATAGCAACACACCATGCCCTTGCCAGTAATCAATCTCAAAGTAACTTTTGACGTAGGACTACGTCTTACGGCAAGTTTTGAGATAGGGTGTCATTCCAAAAAATCGAAAAATGCGAGCGTCACGAAAAATGAAAGGTTTTGAGCGCTAATAGCTCAGCGGTTTTCCGCTCGATTTTCAATATTCTTACACCAATCGATCGGAAAATCTTCTAAGAATTGACCCAAATGAAGAAAAGTATGGATTCTTGATGTTGAACTATTGAAAAATTGAAAATAATGAACTTATGTTTTACCAGAATTCTCGCTTCGTGATTGGTTGGAAGATTCTTTACGATGATCTAAACCTATACCAACTTGATATCTGTGCTTGGGAAGTAAGCCAAAACAAGAGACATAGTTTCCCCATTTCAACAAGATTTCTTAACACCGCGACCGCGATTAAACCTAGACCATTTTGATGTCTGTGTTAGGGAAGTGGGCCAGAAAAAATGACAAGTTCGTTGTCCCAACAGATCGCAAATTTTTTACTGCGAGACGATTAAACCTCGGCGAGCTTGATATCAGTATTGGAAAAATGTGCTACAGCTGTAGTGTTCGGTTATATTGCAAATTGCATCAAAAACGCGAAATGCAAGAAACTTGCAGACATTTTGCAAGCCAAATCCCAGCAGCGAGCTATCAATTATTCATGTCAATTTATTGGGATTGACACGCGCAATAAGTTAACATAAATATTTGACAGCTAGCTGCAGGCATTTTACTTGTAAACTGTTCACAAGATTTTTGCATTTCGCATTTTCAATGCAATTTGCAATAATACGACTCTGTATGAATACGCATGTTTGCCGTTTTATTAGAAGTGTAGTGGAAAGATGTGCTGTTGATAAAATAGGATTGAAGTGGTAAAATCCCTTCAACGTGGGAAACCATGGGTAATAAAAACAATCTTTAATTTCAGTAAGGTAGCAGGGAAGCAATAGTTTGTGTTCTTGATTTTGTTAAATTGTTTTCAAATGCACAATCTTTTGAGAATTGAACGTATGCAATGTTACTACTTTGATAAATGTTACATACAACGCATGTAGCATGTATATATGTTGCATATAGCATGTATACATGAAGAATCGAAACATGACTACAAGCATGAATACATGCCACTATCACTACAAAGAGACTTACGTAGTCCTGCGTCGCCTATATATGCGGTCGTGTCTTGTACACAACCCCTCTGATTTTTTTCAAAGGTGCGTATAGTAATCATTGCTGTTGGAAACTCAAGGGGTTTCCAGTAAGGCGTATAAGTGCGTAGTAATCAGAGATTACTTTTGTACAGTACCGCCCCGCTAATCCGACAAATTCATGGCCGGATTAACGAATTTTGACTCGATAATCCGGCAGTCAAACTAACGTCAGCGGTGTTTTGAGATGTCGTGTTGTTTACATCCAGACATAAACTCCGGAAATTTCCGAAAAAAAATGTTGCAAATACGCAATAAATTTGTGTTGTACTAAGAAATGCTCAATTTATTGTATAAAATACTTTTAAATTCTTGTTTAGCTTAGAAATGAGCGCAAGAACGTCAATCTTTTGAGAAGAGTGATGAAAAATGGAGCTCCTGGCAAAATTGAACGCAGTTATAAGGAGCACCATTTACCCTTTCCATTTAGTTGGAATGAGTATTGTGCATTTACTTGATCGATGGATTCCGAGGGGAGTTCAGGTACTGTTTCAAACGTTCCAAAGGTAAAAAAATGACTAAATTGGCAACACAGTTCGTAATGTTTTATCGCCATAACTGGCAACACAGGCTCATCGCGTTTCTGTCGCAACCTTAATCGTGACTTCATGTTTATCATACAAAAGCATTAAACAAATTGTTTTCGAATACGACCGTTATTGCCCCAAGTAACAACGGTAGCTGAATTGCAAGAGCAATGGCTGTTAACCCGTAAACGGTTTTAAACGTAAATGGTTTAAGTTGGATAGGTTGTCTGCTCGATTGGAATGACACTGACAGATAATTATCATTCCAATTTTGACATTGTCGCCACTCTGTATATAGTCACTCTATTACATAGAACTCTTTTAGTGTGTAGCGCATTACCTGTTGTTAAAAGTACTTTGACCACAGAGAACTGCGAAGGATATATTTACTGATATTTACTGATGGTAGAGTGACTATATACAGAGTGGCGACAATGTCAAAATTGGAATGATAATTATCTGTCAGTGTCATTCCAATCGAGCAGACGACCTATCCAACGCGTATGCAGGAAAGAGAAAGAAAAAATCAGAGGGGTTGTGTACAAGACACGACCGCATATATAGGTGACGCAGGACTACGTAAGTCTCTTTGTAGCGATACAGAGGACCCCCGTTCGTTTGAACGATTCCTCATGCAAACTAACGGGGTTCGTTTTTAATTTGAACAACTAGCAACCCTAAATATGCTGAAACTTGTAAGAACTGGCCGCCCTGCTCTTTGTTATTGTTTTAGTGGTTTGCTTTAGTCTCGTTTAGTTGCTAGTTGCAAGCAGCGAATATGTTATTCTCCGATCGGATTTCTATCGTAATCGTTGGGAAACGAAATGTGAAACTGATTAAACTAGGATTAAAACACTAGATCAGTACAAACAAATCGTGTTTATGTGCATTATCTGCGAAGGCAAATGATGCCATGTTGAGAATGACATTTGAACCATTTTTAATTTACACGTCGTGCAAACCAGCGGGGTTCAAATTAAAAAGTGTTCAGATTAAAAACGGTCAAACGAACGGGGGTCCACGGTAGTAGCATGTATTCATGCTTGTAATCATTCGATTCTTCATGTATACATGCTATATGCAACATATATACATGCTACATGCGTTGTATGTAACATTTATCAAAGTAGTAACATTGCATACGTTCAATTCTCAAAATATTGTGCATTTGAAAACAATTTAACAAAATCAAGAACACAAACTATTGCTTTCCTGCTACCTTACTGAAATTAAAGATTGTTTTTATTATCCATGGTTTCCCACGATGAAAGGATTTTACCAATTCAATCCTATTTTATCAACAGCACATCTTTTCACTACACTTCTAATGAAACGGCAAGCATGCGTATTCATACAGAGCCGTATTATAACCGAACACTACACTCAAAATATTCTGCACATAACTAATGGTAAATTTCCATATAAAATTCCAGATAATTATCATGTGCCACATATAAGCACAATCCGCCTAGAAATACACATAAAAATTATACGGGTATGAATAGTATGTGCAATTATACACATAAAAAATATACGCATATGAATAGTATGTGCAAAAGTTTCGCGTACCCATAAATTATAACTGTTTGGCATATAAAGTTCATTAACTGGGCACATTGCAAAAATCTATGTGTGGGGCACATAGAAACTATACGAAAAGTTTTCTCAGTGTACAGCTGTAGCACATTTTTCCAACACAGATATCAAATTCGCCGAGGTTTAATCGTCACGCAGTAAAGAATTTGCGATCTGTTGGGACAACGAGCTTGTGTCATTTTTTTCTGGCACACTTCCCTAACACAGACATCAGATTGGACTAGGTTTAATCGCGTTCGTAAGAAATCTGTTGGCACGAGGGGGCTTTGTCACTCTCTCTGGCGTACTTCCCAAGCAAGGACATCAAAATGGTCTAGGTTGAACCGCGGTGTTAAGAAATTTTGTTGAAATGAGGATAGCATTGGGCGATACTGCGAGAAGCATCGATATTCGAATATCGATACAAATTTTTTAAAAGTATCGATCCGGCTGAAATATCGGGCAGCAAGTATCGATACCAGTAGTATCGATATCGGTATCGGTACACTGACAGGGTGTACGCAACCACAACGAAAACCATACTTTTGTTTATTATTTAGCTTAATTTTCATCCGTTTTTTCAGCAAATCCGTTTTCTTAAGTCGGTAAACCGACTTTTTGCCAGATTGACCGGTCACCAGCTTTGCAAGTGAAAAACCGGCCGGGCCGGCCATAAATCGAGCACTCAGCAACCTTACAGACAAAAATGCTAGAAATGGAACCTATGAATAAAAGCGAGGTGACCATATCGGTCGAACTGAAAAATCAGAACATTTTCTGCCCAAACATGCGGATGAAGATTTAGATTCGACAAACCAATTAATTTAACCCCCTTCCACCTCTGTTTACGCTACAAAACTGAACAATAATGATGACCGTGAGAATGTACCTCTACAATCATACAGATAACTAAATTAAACACTTTGCTCTACAAGTGGTAACACCAACAGGTAACAATGCTCCTAATGGCCCTTAACACCTAATACAGTAAACATCGAAACATTGAAATAACTGTAGAGCGTAACACTTGCTGAGACAGATGAAAGTCAAACACTGCTGAAATTTGGTTGAATGCATGTTGCAGACCAGTGATGGCGCTATCAGCAAGAGAGACAAGAAAAAAAATGCTACGTTGTAGCGACCCGGGGTGGATTGTGCTATATCAAGAACTCCCAAGTCAGTTTCATCCTGGTGCCAATGGTGCATTCGTACAACATGCCAGCCGTGTACACATTGGCGTAGCTAGGTAATTTCCCTGGAGGGGGCCCAGGGGGTGCCTTCCGAAAAAAAATTTCATTATGATCCAGTTACGCCGGCTGTCAGCGATAGCACAGGGTTTTGTAGGGAAATACCAGACGGGCTTCATGAGAGCCTGCGCAATTACGGACCAGATGTTTATCATCCGACAGATCTTGCAGAAATATCGGGAGTACAACGTGCTCATGCACCACATCTTTATTAATTTCAAAGCAGATACGATGCACTCGATCGAGGCTAGCTATGACAGATAATGCAAGAGCACGGTTTTCCGGATAAACTGGGGCAAATGATCAGAGCTACATTGTATCGAGAGATGTATTTCGTGTGTAACTCGGGAACACTTTCGAATCCTTTTTACATACTATTCAACTTCGCTCTTGAGGGGGTGGTCCGACGTAAGCGAAGTCTAGGAGGATTGGGTTAAACGTAAGTGCGTCGAAGCCCAAATACATGAAAGAAAGAGGCTCGATAAATCAAACACGTGCCTCACACGGACGGTAACTGTTCACAGCGTCGCTTGCCGGAAGCGGGAGGCACACCGGACAATATTTGGCGGAGAACAAACTGAAAGCGGAGAGTGGCAGAGACGAATGAATCACGAGCTACAGAAACTGTTTGGAGAGATTCTCATTGTCATCTGGCGAAAGTCAGTAGGCTATCGTGGGCCGGACATTTCGTAAAGATACCGGACGGCAGTGTGACGGAAACAGCTCTTTTCAACAGCTACATCAGCACCAGGAACAGGGAGGCTTAACGTGCGAAGATGGCACGACCAAGTCGAAAATGATTTGAGACTTCTGAGACTGGAAAATTGGCGACGAGTGGCCCAAGATCGAGTTGAATGGAGACGACTGTTTATAACAGCATGAGCCGGGGTGGCTATCAGGTTACTGACGGCTACTAACGATGACAACAACTACGCGTTTGCGATACCTAGCAAAAAAGGAAAACATCAACGCGGTGGGAATATATACACTGAATGTTTTTCCGGTTTTTCAATTACAATGGGGAAAATTTCTGGAGGGGGCCTGCAAAATTCTGGAGGGGGCCTGGTACCCCAGGCACCCCCTCTAGCTACGCCAATGCGTGTACGATGGGAATCTTTCAAAGTAGTGCCTGCAGCTCGCGGTTTATATGCCTGGACCGCTCTCTGCTTCCAGTTACCAACACCTTGCGTTCAAATACGGCAAATGCACTTAAATTTTGCGTACGGTTTATGCTCCTTGATCGAAATCACTTACGAAGGCAAAAGTAGACCTGACATAGCTAGAATGTGTCGTTGAATCTGCTTACTCGTATTATTGACGGCGGTTGCCAGAGATCCCTAATTTATAAATTCCAGTTCAACCCCTTCCAGTTCATCTCCGTCAAAAGTCATTCCATGCAGGGTTTCTTCACTTAACAACGCGGTTGCGGCCTCATTGACGGCCTAGCGTATCCAACCACATAAATTTTCGAGTGGCAAGACAGCTAGCTCCATTGAGGAAAGCAAAGCTTCACTCAGCAAGTGAGCGTAGTTCTCAGCAACTTGCGAGCTGTCTAAATGATCGCATTTGAAGATTATTTTAAAATCGGAGCTGGAATTGCACTTGAAATTTTACTAAAAATTGAACTTGAAATAGAAAATGAAATTTAACTTAGAATTAAGCATGGCATTATGCTAAAAATTGAACTTTAAATTGATATTGATGATCAAATGATATTGGACAGTTTGAATCAATTTCAACTTAAATATTTACTTTAAATTGAGCTGGAAGTAAGACTTTAAATTGTCCTTAAAATTAAACTAAAAGTGGAACTTGAATTTGGACTTCAAATTACACTTAAAATTGGACGCGAAGTTAAACTTAAGTTTGGACTAATTCAGACTAGAATATATAAATAGGACTTGAAATTACACATGAAATAGGACTTAATGAGACATGAAATTGAACTTGAAATTTAACTTGAAACTAACCTGAATTGGATGTAAAATTATACTAGAAAATTTACTTACAACTTCGCCAGAAATTGGAGTTAAATCGGACTTAAAAAGGAACTTCGAATTGGACTTGAAATAGGATTTGAAATTTAATTTAATTTTTACATCGCCCAAGAAATCCGACTTGAAATTGGATTTCAAATTGAAATTAAAGTTTTATTTAAAATTTGATTTAAGACTGGAACTAGGAATGCATCTATTTTTGCAGCGTTAGTATATTTATCGATAAAAATAGCCGCCGTACTTTTAATTAGGTACACCTCATATTTTAATTTCTACGAGTTCGAGGTGGTAAACTAGTTTATATACTTCGGGTCGTTGATGACGTCGGATAACAACTGCAGCAGAGAAACACACCTCACCATTCTTGCCGGAAGTCGTGCTTACTACGGATTCTACAAGACCATAAAATTTGACCAACTTCAACCCTGTATCAAATGTACCATGTACAAAGCGCAAATAAGACCGATAGTCTACGGGCACGAAATGTGGACAATGCTCGACGGAGACTTGAAAGCGCTGCAACGGCCATGGCAACGTTTGGACGTTGTGTGCTTAGGATCATCTTTGGTGGTGTATGTGAGTACGGTGTATGGAGAAAAAACAAACCACAAGCTGGCGCAGCTTTTCGGCGAACCCAGTATTCAGAAAGTTGCTGAGGCTGGAAGGGTACAATGGGCGAGACATGCCGGAAAACAATCCCGTAAAAATGATGTTTGCCTCGAATTCGATTGGTTCCAGGCGCAGAGGTACGCAGCGTGCTCGACGGTTAGACCAAATGGACTCCATTTAATGGAGCAAGTCCTGGAAAGTGTGGGACATTCGAGAAATTGGAGACGGGCAGCCATGGACCGAGTTTGTTGGCGGAACATTGTTATGCAGGTGAAATCCTAATGGACATTGCATTAGGATAAGCAAGGTTATTAATTAGGATAAGTATTTTAGTTTCTCTAGCTTTTACTATATAAAGGTATCGATACAAATATCGGCGTTTTAGCATCGATACTGGCCGGTATCGGGACGCTCAGTATCGATCAAAAATATCGATGTATCGGCCCAAAAGTATCGATTTTTTCGATACAGATACAGTATCGCCCAATGCTAAATGAGGAAACTTTGTCACTTGTTTTGGCTTACTTCCCAAGCACAGATATCAAATTGGTATAGGTTTAGATCATCGTAAAGAATCTTCCAACCAATCACAAAGCGAGAATTCTGGTAAAACATAGGTTCATTATTTTCAATTTTTCAATAGTTCAACATCAAGAATTTATACTATTCTTCATTTGGGTCAATTCTTAGTAGATTTTCCGATCGATTGGTGTAAGAATATTGAAAATCGGTCGGAAAACCGCTGAGCTATTAGCGCTCAAAACCTTTCATTTTTCGTGACGCTCGCATTTTTTGATTTTTTGGAATGACACCCTATCTCAAAACTTGCCGTAAGACGTAGTCCTACGTCAAAACCTTGGAAAAACCGCATTGCATACATTTGGGATGACTTGTCGCCACTCTGTATATAGTCAGTCTACAGCTACCAAATGAAGATATTGGCATTGCCAGCGTTGAAAGAGATTTCGTAGGCTGCTCGCACTTACAGGAAATCTCGTGCCGAACTGTCAACGCGTGAGTGTTGACAAAAGCAAAAATACTTCCCTTTCTTTTTTTCTCACGCAAAACCCTGAACAATATCAGCAACGCTGGCAAGGCCAATTGTGCGCGCATTCCCTTACTGGACACGACGGTTGAAACAGTCGTGTTTCTGAACGGTCGTAAAAAGGGTCGTTTTTAGCTTTTGACAGATAAAATGTCAAATTGTGTCATCATCGCTGTTTCATTATTGGAACCAATCGAGCAAAGTAAATAAACCTAGGAATTACCGTTCTATCAGAAGAAACGGAATTGAAATTCAGCATGAAATGAATTTGTATTTTCAACGCCGGTTTGCCGAAATTTCATAGTGAATAAAGCGTAGTTTATCCTTCATTATCCAAACAAACAATAACAAAGCAATAACGTTCGTATTCGGAAACAATTTGTTTAATGCTTTTGTACACGGAGCGAAAAAGCTCCAGTTTGTTTCAAACAAAATGATTGTTGTTTTAAGCCTCAATAAAATATTTTTATAACAACCTGAAAATATTGTTGTTTCCAAACGAGATTCTGTTTGAATCAATTAAATAACAGTTTTGAATTAAAAGTAAAGTATTTTCAATTTTGAAGTTGACATTGATGTGACAATAAATATTTTCATTTCAATCATACATTTCAGTTTGAAACAAAACGAAATTTTTGTTTGTGCGTAAAACAACCATAAATATGGTTGAAACTACATTTTTATTCTCCGTGTATGATTAACACGAAGTCACGATTAAGGTTGCGACCAGCCCATCGACATCTCTATATAGAGCTGCAGTGAACGTCAGCGACAGCATGTCCTGGGCTCAAAATTTGACAGCGGGCCCAAATCAGATTGCTGGCAGTTGAGTGAAACGCAATGATGACATGCTATCTCATTTTCGCACACACGAGATGTTGGCGGCGAAAACATGGTTGCCTTCCGATGGGGTGGTTGCGACAGAAACGCAATGAGCCTGTGTTGCCAGTTATGGCGATAAAACATTACGAACTGTGTTGCCAATTTAGTCATTTTTTTACCTTTGGAACGTTTGAAACAGTACCTGAACTCCCCTCGGAATCCATCGATCAAGTAAATGCACAATAGAATTAACAAAAGGGCGAATGTCGCAAGCGTAAACAAACCGAGTGAGGGTTGATTTTCCTATTCGCGTTGACGAACGTAAGCTGCTGCCACCTCCAAAAGTTTACTGTAGGGGTGAAGCGGAATAGGAATTTCTTAAAGAGCGCAAGAGTAGTGATGTCCAAAATTTTCAATTTACCGATTAATCGGCGAGCGTTGTCTGCACTAATCGATTAATTCAACTATACGTGCTAGTGGTATTCGATTAGAAATATTCGAATATTTTTTGCAATAATTCGATTAATCGAACGGGCATTTTTATGAGGGTGCAAGAGATCGTTTAATGCCGTCAACGCGAATGATGGTCCAGCAAAAAATAACTCTCACCCGTTTTGTTTACATTTGCGACATTCGCCCTTTTGTTAATTCTATCTAGAAATACTTTTTATTTCGATTTGAAAACCAAATTTCTTTTCGATAGCTCTTCACCAGATTTTAGAGTATAATTTAGGCTTCTTTAAAAAAATATGAGACAAATCTGAAGGAACATGTTTTGAGATAATTCTCATTTTATGATTTTTATCATGGTTTTTCATGAAATTTTGAGGTTTTTTCATTCAGTGTAATTTTTTATTGAAAATACACTTAATTTTCGACATTTTTTTCTTTGACGTCATTTTGAACAAGTAAGTTTAGAGATACGAATTTTTAAAAACATAATAACCTCATTTCAAAATACGTCCGTTTGAAAAATTACGCTTGACGGAAAAAAATATGTTTCATGGAAAATGAATACTTGCGTGGTAATCAGAAAAATTTCATTTCAATCGTCAATAGTCGAATCAAACCGTTTTGTTAGTAGAATCAATATATATATTGCGGTTATTTACATAAATTTTCATCCTGTTGCGGCGGTAACCCGCATCGTCAATCACCGCAAAGAGAACAAGGAAAGGTGGCCAAATATTTTTTGGTTTATATGTGCAATTGTTACTGATGCTTTAGCAACTAAAAATACATAAAAAAAACGTCTTTTAACCTTTTACATTCAAAAATATGTATTATATAAATCCATTGAATATCATAAGTATAAAAATATGTGTAAATAGTAACACAATTTAAGAAGTACGGAAAGGGGTTGCAAATATCTAAACAATAAAAATTAATCTATTTGTATGGCAGCTCTGGACAAAAGCACATCCTTCAATATTTGGCGAGGTCAGCATTGGGTGATAATGTATCGATATAACTGGTATCGATATTCGTGGACGAAATCTCGATATAGTTTTTTTTCGAAATAGTTAATTTCGGCATGCATATAACAGCTTTGTAAATGTTAACACGTTATACGGAGTGTTAAAAATAAATGTAAAATGCAGATCGTCACGTGATGCGAGCAATTTAGCTGATTATGCTTTCAGCTGAGTATACGTATCGATATGTGAAAAATATCGATATTCAAATAACGAAAATTCGTCAGCTTCGCTCAATACAGAATTATTTTGACAGCTTGCTATGAACTTTCCGAGAATGAAAAGATT
Organism: Sabethes cyaneus; assembly: GCF_943734655.1. Classification (NCBI taxonomy): domain Eukaryota; kingdom Metazoa; phylum Arthropoda; class Insecta; order Diptera; family Culicidae; genus Sabethes; species Sabethes cyaneus. The sequence continues at coordinate 69,599,140 of NC_071353.1, forward strand.
TCTTGCAATGCACAATATATAATGCCAGTGTCGCTGTTTTTCTACAGGGCTCATTGTGGTAAACAAGTAGAATCAATATATATATAGAATGCCAGTGTCGCTGTTTTTCTACAGGACTTATGGTGGTAAACAGTAGAATCAATATATATATAGAATTCCAGTGTCGCTGTTTTTCTATAGGACTCATTGTCCTATATGAGTCTGTGAATCGGGAACTTCGTTGTCAAAGTTGCTCATTGTTATATATCTGTTCTATATCTGTGCGCTGGTTGGTGCTGTCATTAGTGCGTTCTCCGCTGTGTTTTTATGCCAGTGAAATGGTTTTAAACGTTCTTTTTCTTTTCGTCCGGATGAATAGAATCCCACAACTGCGCCCTTTTGCACCGATTTTTTCAGAAATTTGAAGCAAGCGAAGTTTACAATCACATTACTTGGCAGCCATATTCGAAATTTTAAGCTGGTTGTCAAAGTTTGATAATGAGATTCCCCTTTTGATGAATCTCAGGCACACACACATATGCATATATAATGTAAATACATTATCTGAATATGTATGATGTTTACCACGCGCACTGCAGCGACACTGCCATGGCATTCTATATATATTGATTATACTGTTTTGTTAGTTGAGCTGGAATCGCACTTCATCACTTTTCCTGTATTTCAATGCAAATTACAAAACTGCTAATTGTACACACATACATCATACATACATACATACCTACATACACGACGCTGTTAGCGTCCGACAACCAGTGGGTTGGTTAGAAAGAAGAAGGCCAGGAAGAAAGAGAAGGATCGAGCTCCACCAAAAGTGGCCAGGAAAAAGAGGAGCAAAGACGATGCCCTTATCCTCAAAACTGTGGGGCCGAAATATTTGGAAGTTTTAAAGGCTATGAGAGGGCATGATCAGCTAAAGGGTTTTGGCGCGGATGCGCGGAGTATCCGTCGCTCTCGCACAGGCGACATGATCCTTGAACTCAAAACTACAAGGCATACAGCCCTAAGGGTTGTACGAAAGGGTGACGTAGGACTATGTCAGATCATTAGAGTAAAGACTAATGCAAACTATGAATATGAATGGCAACAGGCACGTAAGTTAGCGACGTCGATTCACCGCCTTTTGCTCCGAGAAGGTTTCACTAGTTTACTTTCACAGCTTACCACTTGTTACATAGCAGAAAATATGGCAAATACGCAAAAATTTCTATTTTATTTGTATGAGAGTCCTCATCCTCCTACCACAGCGATGAGGGGTCTCAAACCATCATAAAATAAATTCATGCCTCCAAAAACCCCATCTGCCAAATTTGGTTCCATTTGCTTGATTAGTTCTCGAGTTATGTGGAAATATGTGTATTATTTGTATGGGAGCCCTCCTCCTAAAGAGGGAAGTTCTTGCCTTCTGAAACTCTCACATGTCAAATTTGGTTCCATTTGCTTGATTCGTTCTCGAATTTTGTGGAAATTTGTGTGTTATTTGTATGGGAGCCCCCTCTCTTACGTCCTTCATAAAATTGCTCTCTATTCCCCTTAATAAAATTGCTGACCATTTTATCTATCCAACGACATATAAATTGTTCTGTTTCATTCAGTAGTTTAGTAGTTATTAGCATTTGAAATCTTTCATTTAAACGTTACACTTCTATTTTCGTTTTCACAAAGTGCTACCCAATCCCAGTATAGTAAACAAAGACGTCCTACGTCAAAAAGAATGCCACTGAAAAGGGTTCTGCTTACAAAGTGCTGGCAGAAAAGGTCCTTGGTGATAGCGTACAGATCCGCGCACTAACGCCCGAGATGACTCTCCAGCTTAAAAACCTGGCCCGAAGTGCTCGGCAGGCGCGCCGGCGACTAAAACACGGGCGTAGTGCAGGTAACGCAACTGAACTTGAATCACTGCTACGCGGCCCGGCAGCTGTTGTACCAAGCAGTTACTGAGTCGTTGACGGACATTGCAATAAGTTCGGACCCATACCGCATTCCTGCCGGAAACGACAACTGGGTGTCGGAGAGGTCCGGGACGGCGGCTATATGGACGACAAGGAGGTTCCCGGTTCAAGAGGTTGTGTCAACTGCAGACAAGGGATTTGCGGTTGCCAAAGTGGGTGGAGTGTTCTACTGCAGTTGTTATGCTCCGCCGAGTTGGTCTATCGAGCAGTTTACGCGGATGGTAGACCGAGTATAGGTCCAAACACAATGCCTACGGATTTTACTAGGTTGCAGCAATTTGACAGTTTTTCCATGGGTTTTCTGTCAAATATCCGCAAAGTAGTAAAATCCGTATTCATTGTGTCTGGGCCTTATCAGTTGTACTGACTGGTTTAAGGCCGTTGGTTGTGGCGGGCGACTTTAACGCTTGGGCGGTAGAGTGGGGAAGTCGTCGCACGAACCATAGGGGTCGGATTCTGCTTGAAGCTCTGGCAAAGCTCAACGTAGATCTGGCCAACGTCGGCACCACAAGTACCTTCAGTAGGAACGGTGCGGAGTCTATAATCGACGTGACATTCGGCAGTCCTGGTCTGATAGGAGACTGAGGAGGGTAGACAATGGCTACACTCACAGTGACCATCAGGCGGTCCGCTATGGTGTCGGTCAGATGACGAGGCGGCAGGCGGCGAGTCGCGCCGACACTCCAACCACCCGTGGACGGAAGACATCATACTTCGATCCCGAAGTATTTGTGGTAGCGATCCGAAAAGACTGCGGTGATCGCCGTATGCCCGATCCGAACGCTGATCATTTGGTTGAGGTATTGTAGCGAGCATGTGACGCTACCATGCCTTGGAACGGTCGTCCAAGGTATGGCAGGTCACCGGCTTACTGGTGGACAGATGCAATTGCGGAAATCCGCGGAGCGTGCTTTCGTACGAGGAGAATTATGCAAAGAGCTCGTTCGGTCGAAGGCAGGACTGAATGTCAAGTAGCACTTGCTGCTGCATGCGCAGCGCTTAAGATTGGAATAAAAGCTAGTAAACGAGCCTGCTTTGAAAGGTTATGTGCTATTGCCCTAGCCCCCGACCGCTGAGTCGTCCCACGGCCGACGTTCCAGTATCTCAGACCATAGCGTAGGATGGCCGGCCTCCCAGCCGAACATCCAAAGTAACGTGGGCGACGGCGGTTTAGAGGTCGGGAAGGAAGTGACGGTTACGAACGAGGAACTCATTGAGATCGCTAAATCCCTAAAGGTGAGCAAAGCACCGGGGCCAGACGGAATGGCCATTAAAGCGGCTATGTTCAAGGCGCCCGAGTTATTCGGGGCAGTAATGAGGAGATGCCTGGAAGCTGGCCACTTCCCAGAATCGTGTGCTATGCTACAACACAGAGGAGTCAGAAGTGCATTCCAATCACCGCAGGGGTTCCGCAAGGTTCCATGCTGGGCCCGGTGTTGTGGAACGTCATGCATGACGAGGTGTTGAAGCTAAGGCTCCCGGTAGGGGTGGTGATAGTCGGCTTTGCGGATGACATCACCTTGGAAGCCTATGCTGAATCTATCAGAGAGGTTGAGTTGACGGCTGCCCACTCTATACGCATTGTTGAAGATTGGATGCGATCCAGGGAACTGGAGCTAGCGCATCATAAATCGGAGGTTATCGTGGTTAACAAACGCAAGTCGGTGCAGCAAGCAAATATCAGCGTCGGGGACTGCACTATTTCGTCAACGCGGTTCTTGAAACTTCTGAGAGCTAAGGTCGACGACAATCTCAAGTTGGAGAGCTACGTCGACCCAAGCCATCTAGCCAAGCTGGAAAGCACCTATCGTCTCATGTGCTTAAGAGTGGCGAGTGCGTATCGCGCATTTTCACATGATGCAATCTGCGTCTTAGCAGGTATGATGCCTATTGGTATCATCATCAGCGAGGACGTGGAGTGCATCAATCAACGTGGAACTAGAGGCATACGGAGTACCACAAGATCGGCCTCGATGGCCACATGGCAGCGGGCATGGTCTGATTCCACAAAAGGCCGGTGGACACATCGACTTATCCCGGAACTATCCGGATGGGTCAACAGGCGCCACGGCGAAGTCAACTTCCACCTGACACAGATTCTGTCAGGGCATGGCTGTTTTAGACAGTATCTTCACAAGTTTGGGCATGCGGAGTCTCCCGAGTGTCCCGAATGCGTGGACGTTGAGGAAACTGCAGAACATGCTTTCTTCATATGCCCTCGTTTCGCGAGCGTGAGAAGCAACATGATGGCAGTTAGCGGACAGGACACTACTCCGGATAACTTAGTCCAAAGGATGTGTTCTAGCTCGAACGTCTGGGGTGCGGTCAATGCGGCTGCTACCCAGATCGTACTTGAGCTACAAAACCGCTGGAAAGCCGATCAACAGCGAATAAACAGCCAAACTATCATAGTCCAGTAGTTATCTAAGAGTGTGCGTTAAGCACAATAGCCCCTCCCTGAAGTAATACCGATAAGGTGGTTCCAGGGGGGATTGAGGCTGGAGACTCGAGTAGGGTTTTAGTGGGTCTGGATCCTCACGCCCCAGTAGGGGGGTCGGGATACCAAACCCAACTCCCTGAGTTGTCTTCTCAGGTGTCTGATAGCAGATTTCCCTACTCGTTAAAACATACATACATACATGCATACATACAGGATGGTAAATGGTTGAATAATGCGCTCCAGAGCTACCACGAAGCTCCGCAGCCTCATATTTAGCAACTCCTATCTCTACTTCCTCGTGGTACCATCCGGGATACGTTCCTTAGTGGAAATCGGACAACCGGTGGAAACTAGGGTCGTATGCGGACAGAGAAGGGGGTACTCATGCGAAGGTTGAGTGTAAACTCTTCGCCTGCAAATGACGGATCTCGGTAGAAGCATGTTCGATGAACCTGAAAATACTGAGAACCTGAGCAGAGGGTCCAAAGCCCCCAAAGGAGGATGGTTTTAATAGCTGTTATCCATGGCTAAAAGTAAAAACAAGAATGGATAAACCCTTAATCCAAGGTGTCATGCGACCCGTGCAGAGGGATATGAATGGTGGGGGGGGGTCCATAAATACTCAGCCTCAAACGGAGCCTGTGGAGTACCAGAGCGCCCTCAACAGTAATCAGCCCGGCGGACTCTTCTTTCCCCTCAACTCGTGGGATTCTATATGAACAATCAAAATAAAACATTAACTTCAATGAGCGGATTAGACGGATTAGATAATCCGTTCGCAAGAAGTGGTATCCAGAGGTCTCCGCCGATGGATACCAGTAGAAGCGCCAGCGTAAGCGGAAAGGGAAACGGCACACCTGTTGCTCCAACTGCATCTACGCCGGACGCGGCAATGAACGGCCCGTCGCTAATAAAAGCAGTGGCAGGCAAGAGAGACATGCTACCAAGAGTGGTAGCGGCGTCTCATCAACTTGATGCCATTATCGAGTTCGTGGCAGGTCGCATCACCTTAGCGAAGGACCTGAAACAAAGTCTGCTCATGCTTCGGAGCACCATGCGTGCTGCGACGAAGGAGCACAGCAAACTAGAAGCGCTAGTAAAAGTGGCAGAGAAAGAGAAGACGCTTGTATCAAGGTCTGCACAAACGGATGCCTGCCCGTCAATGGCTGACCATTCCGTGGCACTCGCGACTACGGAGCAGTCTAACGACAAGGCATCCGCCAAACGCGCAAGGCAGTACCCAGGGGAAGAAACCCCCACGGGTCCGAAGAAGCGCCTGATAGCAGAGGGTCGTAAGCCAACCGAAGAACCCATTGAGGGTAACAAGACGCTGTTAGCGTCCGACAACCAGTGGGAGTTGGTCAAAAAGAAGAAGGCCAGGAAGAAAGAGGAGAATCGAGCTCCACCGAAAGTGGTCAGGAAAAAGAGGAGCAAAGGCGATGCCCTTATCCTCAAAACTGAGGGGCCGAAATATTTGGAAGTTTTAAAGGCTATGAGAGGGCATGATCAGCTGAAGGGTGTTGGCGCGTATGTGCGGAGTATCCGCCGCTCTCGCACAGACGACATGATCCTTGAATTCAAAAAGAATGCCACTGAAAAGGGTTCTGCTTACAAAGTGCTGGCTGAAAAGGTCCTTGGCGACAGCGTGCAGATCCGCGCACTAACGCCCAAGATGACTCTCCAGCTTAAAAACCTGGCGGGCGAACTAGTACGAGCTCTCAACGAGCAATGTAAAGTGGTGGTGACTACCGAGGCAGTTCGTCTGCGTAAGGGACCGGCGGGAACCCAGGTAGCAACTATAAGACTTCCACTGGTAGACGAAATGCAGCCCTAAAAGTGGCTAAGCTGAAGGTGGGATGGTCCGTATGCCCACTGAGCGTGTTCCAGCAGCCGGAGGCCTCCTTCCGATGCTTTGAAAGAAGGCACAGGTCCTGGAGCTGTAAGGAACCAGACTGAAGCCTCTTGTGTAGGAGATGTGGCGGTACGGGCCATATAGCGAGGGACTGTACTGCGCCACCCAAGTGCCTGATATGTACCGGCCAACGGGACGCTAAGCACACAACAGGAGGCCCGAAGTGCCCGGCAGGCGCGCCTGCGACTAAAACACGGGCATAGTGCAGGTAACGCAACTGAACTTGAACCACTGCCACGCGGCCCAGCAGAGTCGCAGAGCAGAGTGCGGAGTCTATCATCGACGTGGCATTCGGCAGTCCTGGTCTGATAGGAGACTAGAGGGTAGACAATGGCTACACTCACAGTCACCATCAGGCGGTCCGCTATGGTGTCGGTCAGATAACGAGGCGGCAGGCGGCGAGTAGAGCCGACACTCCAACCACCCGTGGATGGAAGACATCATACTTCGATCCCGAAGTATTTGTGGAAGCAATCCGAAGAGAGTGCGGTGATCGTGGTATGCCCAATCCGAACGCTGATTATTTGGTTGATGTACTGTCGCGAGCATGTGGCGCTACCATGCCTAGGAAAGGTCGACCTAGGTATGGCAGGTCACCGGCTTACTGGTGGACAGATGAAATTGCGGAACTCCGCGGAGCGTGCTTTCGTGCGAGGAGAATTATGCAAAGAGCTCGTTCGGATGAAGGCAGGGCTGAATGTCGAGTAGCACGTGTTGCTGCACGCGCAGCGCTTAAGAGCGGGATAAAAGCTAGTAAACGAGCCTGCTTTGAAAGGTTATGTGCTAGTGCCAATGCGAACCTGTGGGGTGATGCCTACAGGGTCATAATGGCAAAAACCAAGGGAGTGATGGCGCCCACAGAGCAATCGCCAGAGATGATGGAGCGGATCATCGAGGGCCGCGCCACGAGCCAAGGCCTTGGTCCCAGGCCGCTGAGTCGTCCCACGGCCGACGTTCCAGTATCTCAGACCATAGCGTAGGATGGCCGGCCTCCCAGCCGAACATCCAAAGTAACGTGGGCGACGGCGATTTGGCGGTCGGGGACGAAGTGACGGTTACGAACGAGGCACTCATTGAAATCGCTAAATCCCTAAAGGTGCGCAAAGCACCGGGGCCAGACGGAATCCCGAATATGGCCATTAAAGCGGCTATGTTAGAGGCTCCCGAGTTATTCGGGGCAGTAATGAATAGATGCCTGGAAGCTGGCCACTTCCCGGACAGATGGAAGTGACAGAACCTGGTCCTATTGCCGAAGCCGGGAAAACCTCCGGGTGTCCCCTCGTCATATAGGCCGATCTGTCTGCTCGATACTGCCGGCAAGGTGCTGGAAAGGGTTATCCTTAACAGACTCGTACAGTACACTGAGGCTACAAACGGTCTGTCAAGGAACCAATTCGGCTTCCGAAAAGGCACATCTACGGTGGATGCCATCTTGTCTGTCACTAAGACAGCCGAGGTGGCAATCCAGCGCAAGAGGATAGGTATCCGCTATTGCACAGTTGTCACGCTTGACGTGAGAAATGCGTTTAATAGCGCTAGCTGGGACTCCATAGCCAACTCGCTTCGGAACGTCCAAGTGCCGGTCCGTGTGTGTGCTATGCTACAACACGGAGGAGGGTCAGAAGTGCGTTCCAATCACCGCAGGGGTCCCGCAAGGTTCCATACTGGGCCCGGTGTTGTGGAACGTCATGTATGACGGTTCCCGGTAGGGGTGGTGATAGTTGGCTTTGCGGACGATATAACCTTGGAAGTCTATGGTGAATCTATCAGAGAGGTTGAGTTGACGGCTGCCAATCTATAGGCATTGTTGAAGATTGGATGCGATCCAGGAAACTGGAGCTAGCGCATCATAAAACGGAGGTTATCGTGGTGAACAACCGCAAGTCGGTACAGCAAGCAAATATCAGCGTCGGGGACTCCACTATTTCGTCAACGCGGTCCTTAAAACTTCTGGGAGTCATGGTCGACGACAAGCTCAAGTTCGGGAGCCACGTCGACTATGCCTGCAAGAAGGCTTCCACAGCTATTCCGACATTGTCTAGTATGATGTCTGATAGCTCTGCGGTACATGGCAGAAAGCGAAGGCTATTAGCCAACGTGGTCCAGTCCATACTTAGGTATGGCGGACCGGTGTGGTCATCGGCGTTAGGTACCAAAAGCTATCTAGCCATCTATCACGTTGGAAAGCACCTATCGTCTCATGTGCTTAAGAGTGGCGAGTGCGTATCGCACAGTTTTACATGACGCAATCTGCGTCTTAGCAGGTATGATGTCTATTGGCATCATCATCAGCGAAGACGTAGAGTGCTTCAACCAACGTGAAACTAGAGGCATACGGAGTACCACAAGATCGACCTCGATGACCACATGACAGCGGGCATGGTCTGATTCCACAAAAGGTTGGTGGACACATCGAGTTATCCCGGAACTATCCGGGCGGGTCAACAGGCGTCACGGCGAAGTCAACTTCCACCTGCCACGATTCTGTCAGGGCATGGTTGTTTCAGACGGTATCTGCACAAGTTTGGGCATGCGGAGTCCCCCGCGTGTCCCGAATGCGTGGATGATGAGGAAACTGCAGAACATGCTTTCTTCCTATGCCCTCGTTTCGCGGGCGCTAGAGGCAGCATGATGGCAGTGAGCGAACAGGACACTACCCCGGATAACTTAGTCCAAAGGATGTGTTCCAGCTCGGATGTCTGGGGTGCGGTCAATGCGGCTGCTACCCAGATTGTACTTGAGCTACAAAACCGCTGGAGAGCCGATCAACGGTGTATAAACAGCCTAACTACTATAGTCCAGTAGTTATCTAAGTGAGTGCGTTAAGCACAATAGCCCCTCCCTGAAGTAATACCGATAAGGTGGTGCCAGGAGGGATTGAGGCTGGAGACTCGAGTAGGGTTTTAGTGGGTCTGGATCCTCACGCCCCATTAGGGGGGTCGGGATACCTAAACCCCACTCCCTGAGTTGTCTTCTCAGGTGTCTGATAGTACCGTATCTTCTAAGGTGCTCAGCAGATTTCCCAACTCGTAAAAAAACATACATACATGCATTCATACATACATAGGGGTAGAAGAATGGGACCCTTCGTCCCCCGCTTCGGCGCTATCTGGTATAGCCACCCACGTTCTTCATGAGGATGATACATAAACATCACTACGGACCTCGAATCCAAGATGTGATGCGACCCGTGTCGAGGGATGCATGGTGAGGGGGGTCAAAATCAAAATTACCTCACCGCGAACGGAGCCTGTAGGACACCGGGGCGCATCCGACCAGTTCGAAGCCCTTACTGCGTTACGGCAGGGCACTGGCGCAGCGGACTACATATTTCCCTAGCTGCTCGTGGGATCCAAAATGAGTTTTCAAGAATTAAATACAAAATTAAATACAGGAGAAGATAGCGATTGCGCGATGGATACGCAGACCAGCGATGCCAACATGTTCGATAGGAAGGAGAAGCTGTGTAGATCGCCAATATTGAAGGAGGTAGTCGCACAAATGTTTAGCGGCAACACACAGCAGCAGATAACCCCAAAAGGGCCCGAGGTTGCTGGAGTTGTGCGGTACTGCATGGCAGTCTACAAGCCGTGCGTGATAGGCTGCGACGCAAATGCGCACCACACGATATGGAGCAGCTCGGACACAAATAACAGGGGTGATACTTACTTGAATATCTTACTTCTAACGATGTCAATGTAATCAATGTAGGAAATGACCCCACCTTTATAAACGCTATCAGACAAGAGGTCCTAAGTAGACCTTACTCTATGTAGCGCCACTATAGTTGAGAAAGTCAATAATTGGCATGTCTCTGATAAACCAAGTTTATCAGACCACAGACATATCATTTTCGACATCGAGGCTAATCCTCTAAAGAGAGAACAATTCAGGAATCCGAGGAAAACCAATTGGAGTTCCTTTAGGGATCATCTGATTGCCTCACGTAATTCCTGTCACAATAATATACGAACTGCAGTTGAGCTGGATATCGCCGTTAGTGACCTGCAATGTAGGATCACAGACGCGTATAACAGAAACTGTCCCGTAAACACGCGAACAGTTTGCCGTGATGTGCCCTGGTGGAATGAGATGCTTAGCAATCTCCGTCGGAAGGCAAGGCGTCTATTCAACAGGGTCAAAATCACGTCTAACTGGGAAGACTACAGAGCTCCCCCTTACCAAATACAACGCTGAGCCATGCAAAGCCAAAAGGAAATCACGAGTTAAATTTTGTGAAAGCATTCAAACTCTGCCAGAGGCTACGCGTCTGCAGAAAGCGATGTCTAAGGACCATTGCAATGGTCTAGGGCAATTGAAAAAAGAGGATGGGAGTCTCACTGCTGCCACCAGGGAAACTCTGGAAGTTCTGATGAACACGCACTTCCCTGGTCCATAGGCACGCACCATAGGCGGGCAACAGTGGAATGGGTCATTACACAATGTGCCAAATAATTCGGTTCTACTTGCACGCCGGTTGTTTACGGAGGCTTCGATCAATTGGGCACTCAGTTCTTTTGAACCAATGAAATCTCCAGGTCCGGATGGTATTCTACCCATTTTCTTACAAAAAACGGACGGTGTTATAATGGCCGAGCTCATCAACCTCATTTGAGCCAGTTTCACTTTGGGGTATATCCCGGAGAATTGGCGGAAAGTAAGGGTGGTGTTCATACCTACTAAGGCTGGAGAAAAAGACAAAACCATGCCTAAGGCTTTCAGACCGATAAGTCTGACTTCAACGCTTCTTAAGCTGATGGAGAAAATCACGGATAACTATATCCGCAATGAGTTTTTTAAAAACTCTCCGTTACATGTAAATCAAAATGCATACCAACACGGTAAATCTACGGAAACCGCACTGCACTGCTTAGTGACGTTAATTGAAAAATCGCTCAAATATCAAGAGAAGAGACGGCACTTTGTGCTTTTCTTGATATTGAAGGCGCTTTCGATAACACGTCCTTCGCGTCAATTAATACGGCTCTCTGTCAAAAGAGAATCGACACACTATAATGAGGTGGATTCAAGCAATGCTCTCGAGTAGACAAATTGCAGCATCATTGGGAGATACGTCGGTCACGATTTCGGTGATCAAAGGATGTCTACAGGGAGGAGTTCTCTCTCCCCTGCTCTGGTCACTGGTGGCCGACGCACTCCTTCACAAGCTATCACAGCTTGGTTATGAGACCATTGCTTACGCCGACGACGATGTACATATAGTCAGAGGAAAGTTTGACGCAGTATTGTCAAGTCGCTTGCAAGGAGCTCTAAACACCACCATGTTATGCTCACAAGAGGGACTTAATATTAACCCCACCAAAACAGTCGTTATACCATTCACTAGGCGAAGGAAACATACCATTACTCCCCCTATTCTGAATGGTGTCAGATTGGGCTTCAGTAATGAAGTCAAACACGTCGGAATAATTCTCGATGAAAAACTGAACTGGGCTTCCCACCTAGATTATGCTGTTAAGAAAGCAACTTCGGCTATCTGGGCATGCAGCTCACTGTTTGGCAAAACCTGGGGATTGAAACCTCAACTAGCCTTTTGGTCATATACTACTATTGCACGGCCTAGGATAACCTATACTGCAGTCGTATGGTGGCCAAAGGTGAATAAGGTGACAGCCCAAACCAAACTTAAAAAAAGTTCAGCGCCTGGCCTGTCTTACAGTTACCAGTACCATGCGTACAACACCTACTGCAGCCATGGGGGCAATGCTATGCTTACTGCCTTTGCATCTTCATGTGAAGAAGGAAGCAGAGCTCGGCGCACTACGGTTGCAAAGGAGTAAAACTATTCTCGAAGGTGACCAAATCGGCCATCTTCGCATACTTCGGGAGTTCAATCTGACACCCTTAGTAACTTCAGTCTCTGACTGCATGGAAGCCAGGTCCAATATGGACGTTCCATATGAGGTGATTGAAACAGATCGCTCAATGTGGAATAATGGAGGGTGTGATCTTCCATCTGGAACTATCTGCTTTTTTACAGATGGTTCAAAAATGGGGGCCTGCACAGGCTCCAGAGTCTATGGACCCGGCATCAGGGAAACTATCTCATTAGGAAAGTGGCCCACCGTTTTTCAAGTAGAAGTATATGCAATATACATCTGTGCAACAATATGCTTGAAACGAAAGTACAGGCATGCAAAAATCGGTAGCTTCACGGACAGGCAAGCAGCACTACTGGTACTCAAGTCCGCCAAATGCGTGTCCAAATTAGTTTGGGAGAGCAGCACAGCATTGAGGGAGCTCTCCCGCCAAAACAAAGTTTTATTACTTTGGGTGCCCGGTCACTGCGGAATCGAGGGCAATGAATTTGCTGACAACCTAGCAAGACAAGGATCAGCTCAGCAATTTATTGGTCCTGAACCGTTTCTGGGCACCTCCACATCCGCCGTGAAAGGCGAACTGATGACATGGGAAAAGCTAGAAATAGCATCCCGTTGGAATCAAACACAGGGTTGTAGACAAGCCAAACAGTTTATCTACGCAAACTCTGCAGTAGCTAAAAAACTACTCCATTTAACTCGTAGTGAACTACGCACAATCTCGGGACACCTAACAGGACACAGCCCCGCTCTTTATCATTTAAAGAATATCGGCAAGGTATCATTCGACACCTGCCGTTTTTGTAACTCTGTACCTGAAAGTTCAGCGTATCTGCTCTGCAATTGTGGAGCTCTTGCATTATCAAGGCACAACTTCTTAGGAAGTTTCCTTCTTACTCCATATCAGCTATGGAGCCTAAATCCCAAAACGGTCATTGGCTTTATAAACCATGTAGTACCGAATTGGGGCACAGGATTACAACTATCCCGCTCAACTCCATCAATGGGTATAAGCGGTCCGTAAACTGTGTACAGCAATCGGGACCTGCCACAAAAGACGATCATTAAGACTGTCGCAGTGGCCTTTTAACCCAATGCTCTTCTGGCATACAAAAAACCCAAAAGGGCAAGGCTCCATGCTAAACTTCACTACGCCCACCTCGAAGTCAAAGGAGGACAGCCAATAGACGAACAAGCTGCGAGCTGCCAAAGAAAAACTTCTGAAACTGCTTGAGTTCATGAAGGAGAGAAGTAACATCCATGGTGAGATCAAGAAGCAAGCGGCACGGACCTTAACGGCGGTAATAGAGGCAGAAGTGGAGCAGGAGGCCTTAATTAAGAGGGCTGTAGTCGCCGAGGAGGCCCTGGCTGAGAAGGAGGTGAAGCATGCGGCCTTAACAGGGAGGCCTGTAATTGCGGAGGAGGCCCTGGCAGCGACGACCCTGGAACTGGTGGCGTCGAGAGCCCCGCGCACAGAAAAGCGTGATCCGGAATCGCCAGGAGATAAGGTAAGCTCAAAAAAAGCGGAAGGATGAGCTGAACGGCGATCACGAAGAGCAAAATGAAAACAGAGCGGAGGAGGAGTGCGACACGGAGCAGGGTGAGGCTAGCGGCTGGCGAACCATTCCTAATATTATTGTATGTAGTCTACAAATGCTTGACGAATATATAAATAACTAAGCAGAAGGAGGAGAGTGAGAAAAAGAAAAAGATGAAAGAAAAAAGGCGAAGAATAGGGAGGGACCCCAACCTCGCCGGATCCGGAGCAGAGCTCTGATTGTTGGAGTGAAGGGCGAGAAGACGACGTATGCCGATCTCCTCAAGAGCAATACCAGCCGAAGGATGCCCAGATAAGCTAAAAATGATAATTAAAGGGCTCTACCCGGAACACGAGCCAACGTCCTGGCCCCTACCCCTTACCGGGCGCTAGAGAATGAGAACGCTGACGAGAGAAGAGTCTCCAATGACGAACTTGTTAGAATCGTGAAAGACCTGAAGATGAAGAAGGCGCCGGGCCCGGATCCCCAATGCAGCTCTTAAGCAGGCAATTCATGCATTTCCAGACATATTCCGCACGGTGATGCAAAACTGTCTTAACGAGGGACACTTTCCAGACACGTGGAAAATCCAGAAGTTGGTATTGTTGCCAAAACCAGGAAAACCGCCGGGGGATCCAGCATCATATCGACCAATCTGCCTGCTGGACACACTGGGAAAGCTGCTAGAAAGGATTATCCTGAACAGGCTTTCCATATACACGGAGGGCAAGTACGGACTGACACAAAGGCAGTTTGGGTTCCGGAAGGTAAGGTCCACACTAGATACGGATCGCATCGTCGACTGTCGTCGAGACAGCACAGAAGGCGTCCATGCAGAAACGTAGAGGAAACCGCTACTGCGCAGTGGTCACTATCGATGTTAAGAATGCATTCAACAGCGCCAGCTGGGAAGCCATCGCAGCAGCGCTCCATAGAATAAGAGTCCCAGACTATCTGTGTCGCGTTCTCGCGTTCTGTCGCGTTCGGAATTCTGTAAGATTAGTGCTTAGCTCAAGTGGAGTGGAAAGAACTATGATGAGGATGAGGGCCATAGAGGACTACAAAAGGGGAAGTTACTTAACGGGATGTAGGTAAAACTCAAACATGAAGGTATGACATTGAACTATTACCAGAATATTATTATAACGTTACTATATACTATAATATAAATATCATTACCATGAACAGCATAATTGTGGAAGGCTGGTGATGGAGCGGATTGCCAACCAGAGTCCTTAAGGTCTAGAACAGTTATGCCAAGTTCTTCTTCTCACAAACAAACCATCACGTGGGTTAAAGCTGGTGCAGCGAAATTGATTATTACATGGAAGGATCCTAATACTGGAAGGAAAATCTTAAAACCCCGGAATGCGCACAAGTGTCTCTGCTTGTGGGTCCGCCCAACCCCTTTTAGTCCTTCTATAACAGCATTAGTGTGATATTCATATGATAATCAAATTTGGATCTACTGTACCCAAGCAACACAGCTTGTTATCGAATAGTATAATATTACATATATCAGAACTTCTCTATTACCTGAAAAGCGCAAAAAACTAAGTCTAATGAAACAAGAATTGAAAGAAGTATGTATCAGGTTATTTCATACCAATTTAAAACGTTATTATAGCATAAGCTACAACTTGTTCTTCCAGTAGTTTAAATTTAGTAATGGTGACGTAATAAAAACTTCATGTTGACATGTTGACAAAACAAACATTATACATTAGATATGAGCTGTCAAATAAATTCATGTTATCCCAAAACATCTCAAAACCTTAATAATAACGACATATGTTTTCAAAGTACGTTTATAGTACGCTTAAGCGACTAATTTCCACGAATATTATTTTCTAACTTGTTTTGTGTGTTACTTGGGTAAGTCTACCCACATACACTGGCAAGTCCTTGAAATGATGGTGGAATGAAGGGGGAAACCCTTACTACTTACTACTACAGACTATCCGTGTCGCGTTCTGAACAGCTATTTCATGATTCGGGTGCTAGTATACCGGACGAATCTCGGAAAGGAAACGACCGTGATCACGGCGGGCGTTCCACAAGGGTCAATACTCGATCCATCTCTCTAGAACAGTATGTACGACGGCGTGCTAACCCTAGAGCTACCAACGGAAGTGGAAATCGTCGGCTTCGCGGACAACATCGTGATGACGGTTACATGCGAATCGCTAGAGAAAGTGGAAGCGTTGGGGACTGAGTCAATCTGCAGGGTGGAGAGTTGGATGCAGAACGCGAAACTGCAAATAGCGTACCACAAAACGGAGATACTACTGGTGAGTAATCGGAGAGCAGTCCAACACGTGGGGCTTACCGTCGGAGAACATACCATAACCTCAAAACGCGAGGTGAAGCACCTGGGTGTGATGATCGACAATCGGCTAAAATTCAACGGTCACGTTGACTACGCATGCGACACCAACGTACGCTCCCTACGGAGTGCGGATATTGACTCGGACCACTACCTAGTAGCAGTACATGTGCGCTCCAAACTATCGACGGTTTATACCTCGCGACAAAGTCGCCCTCCTTGGCTAAACATTCGGCAACTAGACAACCCGCCAACTGCTGAAAACTACGCGCACGTACTGGATGAAGCTCTGCCTTCCTCTGTGGAGCTAGATGCTTGGACCCTCGAAAACGGATGGAGTAGGATACGCTCGGCCGTCAACGAGGCCGCAACCGCGGTGCTAGGTGTGGAAACCTCGAGTGCATGAAAGGATTGGTTTGACGGGAAATGCCAAGAAGCTCTCTATCGCGGAAAAATGAGCTTGGGAAAACTATCTGAGCATATCCACGAGAGAGAATTTTGCCAAGTATCGACGAGCGAAGAATGAGTTGACCACGATCCTGAGGAGGAAAAAGCGTCAGAAGGAGGACAGAGATCGTGAGGAGCTTGAACAACTATTCCGGGCTAATGGCACCCGCAAGTTTTACGAGAAAGTGAACCAAACTCGCAAGGTCCACACACCAAAACCTGACATGTGTAGGGACGAGGGAGGGGATCTAATCACAAGCGAGCGCGAGGTGGTCGACAGGTGGAAGCAGTTCTTCGATGAGCACCTCAACTGCGACATAGCAGCAGGAGACGCAATGGAAGTTAGCCTCGGAGTACCAACAAGCGACACCAGCGTACCGGCTCCCGATCTCGAAGAGATCCGACGAGAAATCGGTCTGCTGAAGAATAATAGAGCCGCCGGAAAGAACCGACTCCCGGCAGAACTCTACAAAAATGGTCAAGAACCGCTAGCAACGGCACTTCACTGGCTGATTTCGAGGATTTGGGAAGAAGAGAAACTACCGGAGGAGTGGATGGAAGGCGTAGTTTGTCCCATCTACAAAAAGGACGACCGGCTAGACTGCTGTAACTACCGCGGCATTACGCTAGTCAACGCCGCCTACAAGGTGCTCTCCCAGATTTTGTTGCGTCGTCTATCCCCAATTGCAAGAGAATTCGTAGGGCAGTATCAGGCGGACTTTATGGGGGCCCGTGCTACTACGGATCAAATTTTTACTCTCCGACAAATCCTCCAGAAATGTCGAGAGTACAACGTGCCCACGCGTCATATTTTCGTGGATTTCAGAGCAGCTTACGATACCGTTGAACGCGAACAGCTATGGCAGATAATGCACGACTACGGTTTTCCGGACAAACTGACGCGGCTGATCAAAGCTACTCTGGAACGAGTGATGTGCTACGTGCGCGTTTCGGGGACACTCTCAAGTCCTTTCGAATCGCGCAGAGGGTTACGGCAAGGAGATGGACTGTCCTGTATGTTATTCAATATTGAAGGTGTGATCCGGCGAGCGGGAATCGAAACGAGAGGAATGAGTAGTAGCAAGAGTAGCCAACTCCTAGCCTTTGCAGACGACCTCGACATCATTACTAGAAACCGTGGGACGTCGGAGGCAATCTACGCCAGACTTAAAACGGAGGCTAGGGGAATATATGGTGGGAAGAGGCTCCCGAAAGTAACGTAACGTTAGCCTCCCACGGACAGCGACTATTGACGGCGATGAACTGGAAGTGATTGATGAGTTCGTATATTTGGGATCTCTAGTCACCGCTGACAATAATACGAGTAAGGAGATCCAACGACGCATTCAAGCTGGAAATCGAGCCTACTTTTCCCTCCGCAAGATGCTTCGATCCAGGAGCATACGCCGCCTCATAAAGCTGACGATGTACAAAACGCTGATAAGACCGATAGTCCTCTACGGACTTGAGACTTACTTTGTAACTTTGCTTACGAAAAACATACGTGCACTTGCCGTTTTTGAACGAAAGGTGTTGCGGACTATTTTTGGCGGAGTACAAACGGAAAGTGGAGAGTGGCGGAGGCGTATGAATCACGAGCTACAGGCGCTGCTTGGAGAGATTCCCATCGTACACCTGGCGAAAGTTGGGAGACTACGGTGGGCCGGCCACGTCGCAAGGATGCCGGACGACTGTGTAGTGAAATCCGTTCTCTTCAAGAACCCCACCGGCACCAGGAATAGAGGGGCTCAACGTGCTAGATGGCTCGACCAGGTTGAAGCTGACTTGCGTGTGTCGAGACGCGCAACGAATTGGCGACGAGTAGCCCAGGGCCAAATTTCATAAGGATTGGTTCTACTGGTCAAAAGATATTTAAAAATGAAATTTATTCAAGAAAACTTTAATGACCAAACCTTTAATAGGACCAAACCTCAAAAACAGAATAATATAGTAAAAATGTATAATTTTTCAACGGGTGTTTCTTTGGAGCAGTTAAATAATAAAATATAGCATATTTGCTTACACGTTTAGGATGACCGTGAATACGCCTAATAGGGTAACACAAATTTTTGTTTTTTAAACGCGTCCAAAAAAATAGCGTCTTCACAAAAATTGTAGAACACACTAAAGAAAGCAACTTTGCTGCATATGGTAACTATCTATCTCTTACTGGTTGCGAAATTTAATGATTTGCTTAAAGAAACCACTTTAAAATCAAGCAAAGCAAAGCCATGGGTGTAAACGTCCTTCAGAACTTGACCCTTCTTTGTCGACAAACTTCGCAGCCGGCTATTAGAGTACAGGGGCTAGGGTAAAGATCCTATTAACTCTGTAGCGCCGATGTAGCACCGATCAGTCGAGATTCGAACATACGACGACTGGCTTGTTAGGCAAGCATTGTACCCCGAAGCTAACAGCCACTTTAAAATCAGTTCTGCTCAAAAATTCTGTACACGATGTTTTCATTGCTTTGCTATGTTCTATGAAGTTATTTAGTAGGTTAAAATACTGTGGTGGACGCTCATGATTGAAATGGTTCAGCGCGACGCGGATCGGTTATGCTGTATAAGCGTAAACGGACTGTACCGCGTCGAACGGTGACAATTATACGCTGACACAGCGCATAGCGTAAAACGTACGACACATAGCATAGGAAGAAATATTTCAGTACAATATAGTCGAGAACGACACGTTACGAGGACCACATCTAGTATTCTTACTCCAAACCGAACCGCCATATCCCAAGAATATTGCATGGCGATCCTGCCCAGTATGCAGTGAAAGCGAGTTTCGATACGGTTAAATTTTCTGATTCACGCGTTGGAGATGCCCAAGTTAAAAAAAAAGTGGTCGAGTTTTGTTCCGGAAGTTATAGTTTCAGAAATTGTGCAATGAAAAACGTCCTTGTTGGTTGCAAAGCGAAAAAGCACGCTTCGAACAGTGTTCTGGAAGAGACCACGTAATACGTGAATCGTAGAGTGAAAAAAAAAAAAAATTACAATGGGATGGTTTAGTGCGGATGAAATCATCGCACCGGCCGCATCAAATAGCGTCATTGAACAGAACCATACCGCACAAACAATTGCACTGTGCGTGATAGCAGCGTTGGCTGTAGGATACATTGTAGTGCGGATAGTAGCAAAACTGCACCGCCAACAGACAGAAAGTGTCGCCCAAAGAGCTATTAGTATGGCAAATTTGCCAAACGTGTAAGAAACTACCAAATGTTGTGATTCAAAATAAAAACAATTAAAACAATAAACAATTGCTTTAAAAAACAAACGTATAAAAAAAAAAAAAAAAAAAAAAAGTGTAGTGCTGTCCCAAGTAGCTTCCACGTTGCATTCGTACATCGACATACATTCTACGGATAAAAGTGCTGATTCAGTTGTACAACTGGAAATGATTTCAATCAACCAGACGATGACTGCGAGAGAAAATTTCGTTCGATGATTCCAGCTTCGGATGGATGGAAAATTTCACACTAGCGAGATATGGGAAAATTCGGCTGCTGCGGGGAAAAAATGTCAAATGTGATGACCATAGAACATCTCAAATATAACCAGAGAAATAATTGGGAAGTATCCATTAGTAAAAAAAGAAGAATATAAATTACTTTACAAAAAAAAAAAAAAAAAAAAAAAAAAAATTTTGTTTTAGGCACTATCACTGGAATGGAAGAATTTTTCAAAGCAGGAGATGCGTTAGGGAAATTACATGCTAATTTAAAAAAAAACATGCCAATTATAAACCAGGCACTAAGGTAAGGAAAATAAAGGAAATCCAAACCATATTAGAAGAGCTAAAAAGGGCCGTAAACAAATGTAAAGCAATAGAGACTAAAGCCCAATTTAAAAGAAGATATCTACAACTGAAGTCTGTTGCTAGGCAGTGCTATAAGCTGCTTGGCTCAGTACCTGCTAACCTAGACGACACCTTAGCCCCTGAAGGCACTAAAGGGGGTGAGGGTGAAAATTCGAAAATACAAGATAACGAAGAAGACTCAGAGGAATCAAACGACGACGAGGAAGTTCTTCAAGAAGAATTTTCAGACTTCGAAGAAGAAGAACGCTACGAAATGGCGACCAAACTAGACCTTAGCTTGGCCATGAAGGTAGTCGACAGATATAATGGCGAACCATCGAAACTGTCCATATTTATTGAAACCGTCGAATTGCTGGAGGAATACTCCAACGGAGTTCCACCAGCAGACGTCCTGAAATTTTTAAAAACAAGACTAGTAGGCGCAGCCCACGGGGCAATCGATAATGCCCGAACAACCGCCGAGGCGTTTGATGCACTGAAAAGAAAATTTTCGGTGAAGATTACACCGAGAGCGGTGGAAAAGGAGATGGCATTGAAAAAACAACATTCTAAACAAATCGCAGAGTTCGGCGCGGACATAGAAAACCTGTCCGCTAAATTGGCAGCCGCACACGTTTCAATGGGAACTTTCCCAAGTGAGGCGGCAGCCCTAAATATTGTCGAACCTGTAGCGGTTCAGGCATTTGTCGAGGGATTGAAAGATCCCTCAACACAATTTTTCGTAAAAGCACGGAATCCGACATCGCTAAATAAAGCGATATCGGATGCGTTGGAGTGCCAAAGTACTCCAAAAACTGAAAATAGTTTAGAAAATATGATGGCACTATGGTGCACATCAGGAAGAACGCCCTATAGGGGCAACGATCGAAATAATTGGAGAAGCCGAGGAAGCTCTAGAGGTCGTGGTGGTTACCGAGGAAACACTAGGTACCGTGGTAGGGGTACACAACACAATAACAACTATGGTTATAACAATAACCACCAAACCAACCAAACCTACCGAGGAAATAACAGTCGCGGGAGGAACAACGGACATGTGGCACATATGGCCGAACCTCAGCAACGACAACAACAGCAACAACAAACACAACAACAGCAACAACAACAACCTGTAGAAGAGGCACATTTAATCGATCTTTTTCGTTAATTTTAGTGCGAAGAAGGCTCTCAGAGCAAAATTTAAATTATTTGGCAGAGTAATAGAACTCATAATTGACAGTGGAGCATCTTGTTGTATTCTGGACAAAAGATGTCTTCCCGAATTTATCAATATCAATAATTCACACACATTAGAAATCAGTGGTGTAAACGGAGTAACCCGTACTCTGGGATCCGTTGACACTTTTGTGGGGTACAAGTCTGTGGAATATCCCATTAAATTTAATATTATAGAGAGCTTGCCGGATGCAGTTAACGGCTTGATTGGCACAGATTTTTTGAGAGAATTTGGAGCCATTGTTGATTTTGTGGGTATGGAGATGAGATTGCAACAACCAAAAACTGAAACATGCTACATTATACCGGCTCGTACTGAGGTGGTAAGGTACGTTGATACCGGTGTGACGGGTACTTGTGTGGTACTACAACAAGAAATAGTGCCACATGTTTTCATAGCAAATTCAATATCAGTTCCAAAAGAAGGGAAATTACCCGTAAGAATTATTAATATAGCAAATAAGGAAATTTGCATTGAAACAAAAAATATTGAAACAAAGGATCTAAGGGATTACAATGTGGTAGGAAAAATTAAACTGCCAAAATACGATACTAATAGAGCAAGTAAACTTTTAAATGAGTTGAACTTGAAACATTTGACAAAACAAGATCAGGCAGAGATGCAGAGGCTATGCTTAAAATACGCTGATGTGTTTTGCTTGAAAGACGATAAATTAACAGTAACGGATAAGTACACATCCAGTATTAAAATAAAGGATGGCACAACTCCAATATTTTCTAAACAATATCGCCTTCCCCTGGCGCAAAAAAGGGAAATAAATGACCAGATTGATAGGATGATGTCAGATGGAGTCATTGAAAAGACTAGTTCCGAATGGAATAGCCCAATTTTACTAGTGCCAAAAAAGTCGGCGAATGACAAAAAGAAATGGAGGTTGGTTGTTGATTATCGGAAACTTAACAATGTTCTTGAGAACGATACATTTCCACTCCCAAATATAGAGGAGGTCATAGACTCATTGGCAGGAGCGAAGTACTTTTCGCATTTAGACTTGTCCCAAGGGTACTACCAATGCAATTTGAAGCAAGAGGATAGGCCACTAACAGCTTTCTCGACGTCGTCTGGACAATATCAGATGACAAGGCTTCCAATGGGACTAAAAATAAGCCCAGCATCATTTTCAAGACTAATGACCATAGCGATGGCAGGTCTTAATGGAGAGAAGTGTTTAGTATATTTGGATGATCTCATCATATTTGGTAGAAATCTAGAAGAGCATAACAAAAATCTCTCGAACGTTTTCCGAAGATTGCGAGAGGTAAATTTAAAACTAAACCCCGAAAAATGCAATTTTTTGCAAGAAAATTTAGTATACCTGGGACATTACATATCTGCTGAAGGCATCAGGCCTGATCCTGCTAAAATCGAAGCAGTGAAAAAATGGCCGATCCCTTCCACTGCGGATGAAGTCAAGCGATTCGTTGCTTTCGCAAATTACTATCGGAAGCACATAAAAGACTTTGCTAGGCTTTGCACACCGTTAAACAAGTTGACCAGAAAGGGTGTAAAGTTTGAATGGAGTAGCGAATGCCACAACTCATTCGAGAATTTAAAACAATGTTTTATAAATCCACCAGTACTGGATTACCCGGATCTAACGGAGACCAACAAATTCAACTTACATACGGATGCGTCTGGATATGCGATTGGTGCTGTGCTATCTAATAGCAACGGCAAACCGGTTGCATATGCCAGCAAGACTCTGAATAAAGCCGAATCAAATTACAGTACGATAGAAAAGGAGTTATTAGCTATGGTGTGGGCTATCAAGCATTTTCGACCATACCTGTATGGAAGAAGATTTGAAGTCTACAGTGACCATAGACCATTAGTTTACCTTTTTACTTTAGCTGACCCCTCCAGCAGATTAACAAAATTCAGGTTAGCTTTAGAAGAATATGATTTTGAAGTAACTTTCAGGAAAGGAAGCGAGAATGTGATAGCGGACGCGTTGTCACGCATTTCGATTCAAGACCTGAAAACACTTCATGGAAAAACTGTTCTAGTCGTTACCAGAGCTTCGAAACTTAAAGGCGAAAAAGCGAATGACGATAGGACTGATCAACCTTCGTCTAAACAAGACAAATACGTTAAAATGGTAATGAAAGATAACATAAAAAGCATGCAAATCTCCACAGATGTAATTGAAATTCCCCTCAAAAGGACACAAATTGACCTACGGGCAATGTTGTCGAAGGTGGCGGAATATTCAAAAATTAATAATATAAAATATATAATCATCAAAAATAATAAGGAGACATATGACGTCATTAAAAAATATGAAGAACTACAGATATATGGTCGACCATCATCAGTAAAAACATTACCAATTTTAATAAAAATCGGAGAGCAAATAGAAGAAGTAACAGACGAAAGGTCAAAGCTTTTAATACTAAACGACTACCATATATTACCGACAGCGGGACATGCGGGTATTAGACGCACACTTGCAACTATAAGCAAAAGATATTTTTGGAAAAACATGAAATGCGATGTAGAGAATTTCATTAAAAAATGCAAGCAATGCCAGATATCAAAAGTTGGAAGATGCGGAAAAACTCCAATGATCATTACGACAACAGCAAGCACAGCATTTGAAAAAATCTACGTAGATTTGGTTGGTCCTTTGATACCTACCAATGGATACGAATATATACTAACAACGCAATGCGAGTTAACAAAATTTATAACCGCAACACCGATACCTAACAAGTCAACAGAGACAGTAGCTAAAGCATTCGTGGAGCATGTTATTTTAAAATATGGTGTTCCACAACGAATTGCGTCGGATAGAGGAACAGAGTTTATGTCGAGTTTGTTTACATCCATTGCCAAATTATTGAATATTCAAAAACTAAATTCTACAGCTTACCATCATGAAACTATAGGTTCTTTGGAGAACACACACAAATGTTTAGGAAACTTTTTACGCATCTATTGTAACGAAAAATTATTTTCTTGGGTACATTGGATACCATTTTACACATTCGCATATAACAATACCGTTCACACTAACACTGGATACACACCTTTTTATTTAGTATTCGGAAAAAATAGTAACATGCCTTCAAATTTAACAAATGATAATCCAGTGCCTATTTATGACATAGACAACTATAGCAAGCAATTGACGTTAAAGTTACAAGTATGCCATCAAGAAATAAGAGAAAACCTTCTTTCTAGCAAGATGAAAAGAACAATGAAAAATAACTTAAACATTGTACCAAAATGTTATAACAAAGATGACTTAGTCCTAATTAAAAATGAAATAGGTAAAAAATTGGACAATAAATTTATAGGTCCATACAGAGTAGTAGAGGACATAGACTCAAATATAAGGGTAGAGATCAATGGTAAATAGGATATAATACATAAAAATAGAATAAAAAGTTATAAGGAATGAAAATAATAATACATATAATTTGAAACAATAGGACGTGTGGTGGACGATTGTTTCATAATGAGTTCTTTCAAATTACATGGGAATAATACGCATTATATAAATCCTAGTTCATATTTCCTTGTTTAGTTTAAAAATTCTTAACTATAGATAACAATTTTTAAAAAAAATGTAAATAGGGCGTGTGGTGGACGCTCATGATTGAAATGGTTCAGCGCGACGCGGATCGGTTATGCTGTATAAGCGTAAACGGACTGTACCGCGTCGAACGGTGACAATTATACGCTGACACAGCGCATAGCGTAAAACGTACGACACATAGCATAGGAAGAAATATTTCAGTACAATATAGTCGAGAACGACACGTTACGAGGACCACATCTAGTATTCTTACTCCAAACCGAACCGCCATATCCCAAGAATATTGCAATACACTCTGAAAATTGTTTATCGCTAGGATGCATATGATAACTAGCATATGATATGGATGATAACTAGCACAGCGTTCCGAAGACGTGTCGGTTTCTGTATGATCATTTCCTGCTTAAAACGCTAAAAAAGCCATTTTTCACTCGACTATTTTCGATTGGAATTGGAATTTGAATGTGAAAATAGTTTCTTTCTAAACCTAATATTTGACGAGCAACATTTCAAAAGGTCCAATGTGCAAATGACAGATTCTCTTTGCGTCTCCTCTCTTACGCTTATTACGGCGGCATAAATGCACTTAAATGCGTCTGTTTTGCATGAAACGGTTACTGGGTGTTATTGGAAAGCTTATCATTTACAATAATAGGTTTGAAATGTATTTATGCCGCCGTAATAAGCATAGGGGAGGAAACGCAAAGAGAATCTCTCATTGGCACATTGGACCTTTTGACATGTTGGCCGAGATTTCCATGCCTATCTGTGAGTAAAAAATAAAAAGGTTTGACAAAACGGATCTTTTTTAAAAAGGAGGCACTACCACTAATCGTACCACTAATGGGGGTATCAATCGGCGAAATTTTCGGCCAACCAAATTTAAGATTTTTGCTCTCTGACCTAAAATGAACAATCTGACAAAATTTGGTTCAAATCCGTGAAGGTCGATTACACGGTTATCGGATACTTTGCATGTACTTTACTTTACTTAATCAGCTTCAGGCCGTGGTTTCTTCTGCTGTACGAAGAAGTCGTCTCCATTCTACTCGGTCCATGGCCGCAATTCGCCAGCCACGTAGTCTACGTAGGGTCCGCAGGTCGCCTTCCACTTGATCGATCCATCTTGCTCGCTGCGCGCCCCGCCGTCTCGTTCCAGTCGGATCGGTATTGAGAACTTTTTTAACCGGGCAGTCGTCCGACATCCTCACGACATGTCCAGCCCATCGCAGGCGACCGATTTTTGCGGTGGCAGCGATGGGTGGTTCCCTAAGCAGCTGATGCAATTCATGGTTCATTCGCCTCCTCCACGTTCCGTCTTCCATCTGCACTCCGCCGTAGATGGTGCGCAACACCTTCCGTTCGAAAACACTAACGGCGCGTTGGTCCTCCACGAGCATAGTCCATGTCTCATGACCGTAAAGGACTACCGGTCTAATCAGCGTCTTGTAGATTGTTAACTTCGTGCGGTGGCAAATTTTGTTCGATCGCAGCGTCCTACGGAGTCCAAAGTAGGCACGATTTCCTGCCATAATGCGTCTTTGTATTTCTCTGCTGGTGTCGTTGTCTGCGGTAACCAGTGAGCCCAGATACACGAACTCTTCTACCACCTCGATTTCATCACCGTCTAAATGAATCCGGGGAGGGAGGTCAGCATTCACTTCTTTAGAACCTCTTCCTTTCATGTATTTTGTTTTCGATACATTAATGACAAGTCCTATCCGTTTGGCTTCAGCTTTCAGTCCGATGTACGTTTCCGCCATCCTCTCAAAGGTACGTGTAATGATGTCAACGTCGTCAGCGAAACCAAGAAGCTGGACGGACTTCGTGAATATCGTGCCACTCGTGTCTATACCCGCTCTTCTTATCACACCCTCCAAAGCGATGTTAAACAGCAAACATGAAAGCCCATCACTTTGCCGTAACCCTCTTCGAGATCCAAAGGGACTCGAGACTGCCCCTGATACTCGAACAACACACATTACTCGATCCATCGTCGCCTTGACCAATCGCGTTAGTTTATCCGGAAATCCGTAGTAGTGCATAATCTGCCATAGCTGATCTCGATCGATCGTGTCGTACGCCGATTTGAAGTCGATGAATAAATGATGCGTGGGCACGTTGTATTCGCGACATTTCTGCAACACTTGCCGAAGCGCGAAAATCTGGTCCGTGGTGGCACGGGCACCCATGAATCCCGCTTGATATTGCCCCACGAACTCCTTTGCAAATGGTGATAGTCGACGACATAAAAGTTGGGAGAGTACCTTGTAGGCGGCGTTCAACAGTGTGATTGCGCGGTAGTTGCAACAATCCAACTTGTCGCCCTTTTTGTAGATCGGACACACGATGCCTTCCGTCCACTCCTCCGGTAGTAGCTCATCCTCCCAAATCTTGACAATGACCCAGTGCAGCGCTCTAGCCAGTGCGTCACCACCGTATTTCAGCAGCTCGCCGGGTAGCTGATCAGCCCCAGCCGCTTTATTGTTCTTCAGCCGACCGATCTCTTCTGCTACCTCCTGGAGGTCAGGGGCTGGTATTCTGTCGTCTTCTGCACGTGCTCCAAGATCTATTGCCATATCGTCACCTCCATGTTCAGCTACATCGCTGTTAAGGTGCTCGTCATAATACTGCTTCCACCTCTCGATCACCTCACGTTCGTTCGTGAGAAGATTACCGTCTGAGTATCGACACATATCGGCCTGCGGCACATGGCCTTTGCGCGAGCGGTTTAACTTCTCGTAGAACCTCCGTTTATCGTTAGCACGGTACAGTTCTTCCATCGCCTCGCGATCCCGATCTTCCTGTTGGCGCTTTTTCCTCCGGAAGACCGAGTTTTGCCTGTTCCGTGCTTGTTTATATCGATCCACATTCGCCCTCGTACGGTGTTGCAGCATCCTCGCACGTGCTGCATTCTTCTCCTGCACTAATTGCTCGCATTCGCCGTCGAACCAATCGTTTCTTCGGTTCGGATTCATTGTACCTAGTGCGGCTAGTGCAGTGCTACCGATGGCGGTCTTAATGCCTTTCCAACCATCTTCAAGAGTTGCTGCGCCAAGTTGCTCTTCCGTTGGTAGCGCTGCTTCCAGCTGCCGCGCGTATTCCTGGGCAACTCCGGTGACTCGTAGCTGCTCGATGTTGAGTCGCGGCGTACGACTTCGACGCGTGTTATGCACCGTCGAGAGTTTTGAGCGCATGCAAACTGCAACTAGGAAATGATCCGAATCTATATTCGCACTGCGGTAGGTGCGAACGTTTATAACATCAGAGAAGAATTTACCGTCGATTAGAATATGGTCAATTTGGTTTTCTATTCGTTGGTCTGGTGATCTCCAGGTGGCCTTGTGGATATCTTTGCGGGAGAAGAAGGTACTTCGGACTACCATTCCGCGGGAGGCTGCAAAATTTACGCATCGTTGGCCGTTGTCGTTCGTTGCGGCATGCAGGCTGTTTGGGATACTTTGCATGTGATGACTCTAATAGATAATTTTTAGATTTCACATCTGAATAACTTAAGAACGGCTGGACCTAAGAAACAGTTTATATAAGAATTTAGTTTAAAGTGATGCGTATATAATTTGACTCTGTCAGTTTTATGAAAATTACAAATTCAAATGCAAATCAAAAATAATATTTTATCTGGAAATGCCCATATCAAATGACATATAAGATGGAATAACAAAGGTTCCTTTCGCCACTAGGTGAATTAAATCGGGTTTTTCATGAAATTGCTGAGTAAGGCCCAGTAAACCATTTGGTTTGTATATCTCGATTGCAACTGAGATATACGAAATTATATCTGAACGAAAAAGTTATATTTCACGCCATATAACATATATGTACCAAAGTGGAGGCGATATACGTGCGAAAATTTTGACAATTATTTCTAATTCTATTTTGCGTAGTTTTTATAACACGCAACTAAATACTCCTGAATATATGATTAAGATATAATCAAATATTGCAATCGTCTATACTGCTTTATAATTCACAGTCATGAGTTGTATATGAAGACACGCACGACTGCAAAACAACTTATTGTTCACTTTGATTTGACATACTCTAATCATTACACAATTTCAATGTGAAATTAACATGAAAACGATTTAATGTGAACTTTCTATTACGATTTTGTGTTATCTGGGGGATAAGTAAGTTGTTATTAATCTGAGTAAGTGCAAATAAAAGTAAGTTGTAAGAGGAAATCTTATTTTTTAATTCTTTTATTAACCTTCGGTTATCCACGCTGTTTTATTTTGATACAACACGTGTAGGTTTTTGAACGCCATATTGTTATAAAGTTACACATCCTTGTTTAACTAACGTATATTGTTGAATAAACTTATTATGAGCAAAATGTCATAATTATTCAATGCATTAATACTTTAAATTGTTGGGAAAATAGATCAGCATAAACTGCCAGCACAGAATCGAAGCAATCAGCATGTGAGGTGTACCAGAATTTGGCCCCAACTGGAATTTTCTCTTGTTTCTTCATATGGAAAAATTGTGTCTGCATGCAGCAAAACTATCAGCATATTTAAAAGGTTTAAAATGTATCCGTCTGCTGGTAGTCGAGTAATTTGGAAGCAAAATTAGAGTATTTTTACCTTTGTTATACTATATAACAAAGGTTTAGAAATTGGTCGAAAAACACGAAATTGATTCGAGGCCCGTAGGGCCGAATCACATATACCAATCGATAGAGCTCGACGAACTGAGCAATGTCTGTGTGTGTGTGTATGTGTGTATGTGTGTATGTGTGTGTGTGCAGCTCATTTTCTATCGCCTCTTTCTCGAAGATGGCTGAACCGATTTGATCCCTTTTACTTTTGTTTGAAAGGTATTATTGTCTAGTATATAACTATTGAATTGCTTTGCGGTCCGACGTTTCGTTTAAAAGTTATAAGCAAAAATGTGAAAACTATGTGACACACGTTTCTCCTGAACTACGCAACCAATTTTAATGATCTTACTACCAAACGAAAACTCTTGCTGTTACTAAACTTTTTACCAAGTTTTATTGAAAACGAACAAGCATTTTAAAAGTTAGCCTTAGAAAACCATTTTTAATAAGGTTCAAATGATCGCCTGTTTCTCAGAGATGGCCAAACCGATTTATGCGCTATTAGTTTTATTTGGCAGGTAATATAGCCGGATAGATCATTATTGAATGGTTTTTGGATTGGACGTTTAATTTGAAAGTTAGAAGCAATCGTATACACCACACCAAAATTAGCAATAATTTATAATGATTTTAACCAAGATAATTTACCTAATTTCAATTATTTTAATATCAAACGAGAGGTTTTGACACTACAAATATATATGCAAAATTTCATAAGAATTGGTTTTACCGGTCAAAAGATATTAATCCTCGAACGCTCGCGCCAACTTTTGCAACACAGTTACTCGCGCGCACAATAGCCCCAAACCAAAGAAAACGTGTGCACTAGAGTTTTGACTAGGAAAATTTGGTTTTAAGTTTATCGAACCTTTGAAAGAGTTTCTTGAAATTGAATGCTCTATCATCTGGTAGAATTTAAATTTGGATTAATCCCCCTAAAAGAGAAAAAAAATATTTTTCTTCAGTTTCAATATAACACATTGATGTGTTCTGCAAAGTTTTAGAGCCTAATTTTACAAGAAATTTTGCTGAAGACTGTAACCTTCTATCTCTTCAGCGAAGACAGAGAAGTCTTATTTATTGTTTCTGAATTTGTAAAATCAGTTTTCCTATTTTAGCTCTCTTTGTAATTGTTGTATGACTTTTTCATGTATTACAAAGTTATACAAATAGTAAAAATACACAACTTTGCTGAAAATAGTATACCTCTATGTTTGCTTGTTTAGGAACTGTTCTGTAGAACTTTGATTATAAAAATACCCTGATTTTAATCCCGAATTACTCGACTACCAACTGACGGATACATGTTAAACATTTTACATTTGCTGATAGTTTTGCTACATATAGACACCATTTTTCCATATGAAGTAACGTGAAAAAATTCCAGTTGGGGCCAATAGCGGCACACCTCACATGCTGCTTACTTCGATCTATTTTTCTAACAATTTAAAGTATTATTGCTCATAACAAGTTTATTGAAGAATATACGTTAGTTAAACAACGATTGGTAAATATGGCATTCAAAACCCTACACATGTTGTTCAGAATACAACAGCGTGAGTAACCGAAGGTTAATAAAAATTGATGAAGTTTTTTCAAGAAAACTTTATTGATGTGAATCGAATAGAATGGCATTACAGGACATTATGCATAGTTCAAATACCTATAAACTAGACCTTTACTACGCAATGTATATGTTAAAGAAAAATATTTCTTCTTAAAACTTACTTTTACTTGCACTTACCCACATTAGTAACAACTTACTCAGCAATTTCATGAGAAAAAGAACTATCAAAATTTGTAAGTGCTTCTATGTTGTTCAAATTTTGTGAGCTTATTCAATTTCCAAAATTTTATGTAAACCACCGCACAATGCAACGTTAACTAATTATGATGAATTATGTTCCGAAGACGTGTCGATTTCTATCTCAAATAGCAAGTAAGACCGTATAACAAAGGTTCCTTTCACCACTAGGTGGATTAAATCAGGTTTTTATAATCAAAGTTAGACATAGTTACATAGAGGTACACTATATTTAGCAACGATGTGTATTTTTACTATTTGTACAATTTTGTAGTACATGAAAAAGTTATACAACAATTACAAAAAAAAAACCCGAATTAATCCACCTAGCGGCGTGACCTAGCCTTTCTACTGCCACAATAATCATCATTTAATTTCTCAGGAACTTAATTGTAGATGTATCGATGTTATATTAGACTATATTTTTAAATATCCGTTCCTTATTCCTCAAAATCCTTATTTGCCAGTAAAATTCACAACGTATTGTGTAGAATAATTATATTTTCTTTCCTTGGGTGCGTAAATATGTAAGTGTCATTTATGTTACTTGATGAACACCTTATTTAGTTTTATAATATTTATAGAAAAATAATGTAAACACAAAAGATAATTTTTACAGACTTGAATGAATATGTATAGAAAATTAGAAATTAACCCTCTAACGGGTCTACAGATGGCCTTAACTTTCGGGCTTCAGAGCCACATACGAAACTTGTTTTGAATTGACAATATGAAGTATTTGTTCATAGCAGATTTTTTGATATTTTGATATTAATACCATGCATTCAAAAGTTAGCATCTTTGAAAAACAAGAGTTCAGAAAAATTATTATTATATTTCGCTTTTGAAGAAAAAGGATATCTACAACAAAATGATTAATCTCAAAATTTTACTATTGGTTTGCTTGGCTTCAATTTTGCAATATATCTGAATTAGAAAAAAATTACTGAATAGAGCATTAGATATGAAAACGAGAAATGGAACTATTTCTTAGCTAGTGCTCCTTCAGATAATTATTTTTGCATGAAAATCAAAACTTAAGCTTCTTTTGAATGTACTTTCATGAAAAGATAGTCATTAGCTTGATCGCATCGTTTTTACAATGTTAGAGGGTTAGGAAAACAAGATGAGGTCGAAAAATAGTGCCAAAGCTGCGCCATAAACATGCTTGAGAATGGGAAATACGATCGATATGATTCCCAGTGCTTGTCTTTTTTTGATTTATTTATTAAAACATGATACATGACGATAGAATTTATGTAAGATTTGTTTTCGTTAGTGATATTTTAAAGGACAGATGTCTTATGTCCTTTAAAATATCACTAACGAAAACAAATCTTACAAAAATTCTATCGTGCAACGTTTACTTCCTATTTTTCATATAACATTTCTAAGCTCTGGGAATGGGAAATACTATTGATTGAAAAGAGCATCTATTGATGCGCAGAATTTGTTTGGAATTTGTACAAATTTATTTGGAAAAATCAACTCACTAGTAATTTTGATTCTATACACCACTATACCTACATGCTTAAATAAACTGCTTTTCTTGTACAATTGTGAGTAACAGTAAGTGAAGAAAATGACAATTGAAATCTGAATTCAAAGAAAAGAAAAACTTTTCGATTGAATCCCACTATTTAATATTTATTTGCAACAGATACGTAGTTCCCCTACGACGTGCAGGCTTCATCAGTGTCTTATTTCAAAGCGTATACGTATCTGTCGCGAATAAATATTAAATAGTGGAATTTAGTCGGTAAAAGTTTTTTCTTTTCTTTAATTTCAGAGTTCGTATTCTACTAAGAGGCTTCAAAAACTTCAGACAATTGACATGTTTCTCACTTTTCTTGAATTTCATTGCAAATTTTAAAATTGCAAATTGTCATCACATACATACATACATACACACATACATACATACATACATACATACATACATACATACTAACATACATACATATATACATACATACATACATACATACATACATACATACATACATACATACATACATACATACATACATACATACATACATACATACACACATACATCACACACATCTCATACATTGAATACAATCAACATTTGATTGACATGTTTTGATTTCACACGTTTTAACGGTTTAATATACGGTGCTTAAGGGTTAAAGTTTGAATAACTTTTGAATGAAGCGTTCGATTTTAAATAACTCGGTTTCGTTTGATAGATCTCAGCAGTAATTTTCAAATAATCATAAAATGTGTGATGTTTTTCATTAAATTAATGCTTATATGTTACATAAATATGTTTTAAATACTATTTTTTCAGATTTCTTTATGTAACTTTCAAACTACAAGTCCAATCGTCATGAAATTTGGAAGTTAAGGGTTTGCAAGGCTCCTCTTTCATATGCAATCAATTTTGTTCAAATCGGTTAAGAGACCTATGAGATAATGAAGTCCCATATTTTTCGTATTTTTATACATAACTTTTGAACTAAAAGTCCGATCAGTATGAAATTCAATAGCGACCAATGGGACACCTAGACCTTTCATTTGACGCTAAGAACATTAAAATCGGTCCAGCCATCTCCGAGAAAAGTGAGTGAGATTAAAAGCGTCACATACACACACACACACACACATACACACACATACACACACACATACACACACACACACATACACACACACACACATACACACACATACACACACACACATACACACACACACACACACACACACACACACACACACACACACACACACACACACACACACACACACACACACACACACACACACACACACACACACACACACACACACACACACACACACACACACACACACACACACACACACACACACACACACACACACACACACACACACACACACAC
Source organism: Sabethes cyaneus (assembly GCF_943734655.1). Classification (NCBI taxonomy): domain Eukaryota; kingdom Metazoa; phylum Arthropoda; class Insecta; order Diptera; family Culicidae; genus Sabethes; species Sabethes cyaneus. Next base: position 69,633,520 of record NC_071353.1, read on the forward strand.
AGAAAATGCTCAGTTTTCGAAACTGAGTCGAATGGTATGTAACATTCGGCCCGCAGGACCTTCTTTCCATTTCCGGTTTTCCAAGTGATTTCTATACCTTTATACTATATATTTATATAGTAGAAAGGCAAAAAATAAGAAAGATTTCTTGCAATAATATGCTCTAAAAATAATTTTTTTATTTCACTTTTAGGGAGATTAATCAAAATTTAAATTCCATCAGACGATAGAGCATTCAATTTCAAGAAACGCTTTCAGAGGTTCGATAAACCTAAAACCAAGTTTTCTCAATCAAAACTCTAGTGCGCACGTTTTCTTTGGTTTGGGGCTATTGTACGCGCGAGTAACTGTGTTACAAAAGTTGGCACGAGTGTTCGAGGGTTAAACCAATTCTTATGAAATTTTGCATATATATTCGTAGTGTCAAAATCTCGTTTAAAATTAAAATAAATTAAAATAATTGAAATTAGGTAAATTATCTTAGTTAAAATCATTATAAATTATTGTTAATTTTGGTGTGGTGTATACGGTAGCTCATAACTTTCAAGTTAAACGTCCAATCAAAAAATCAATCAATAGTGATCTATTAGGATATATTACCTTTTAAATGAGACTAATAGCGCATAAATCGGTTTGGTCATCTCTGAAAAACAGGCAATAATTATTACGCGTGTTATACATCGCCGAGAGTTTTGGGCGCATCTAGACTGCAACTAGGAAATGGTCCGAATCTATATTCGCACTGCGGTAGGTGCGAACGTTTATAACATCAGAGAAGAATTTACCGTCGATTAGGTCAATTTGGTTTTCTATTCGTTGGTCTGGTGATATCCAGGTGGCCTTGTGGATATCTTTGCGGGGGAAGAAGGTACTTCGGACTACCATACCGCAGGAAGCTGCAAAATTTCCGCATCGTTGTCGTTCGTTGCGGCATGCAGGCTGTTTGGCCCGACTACCGGTCTATACATAGCTTCCCGTCCTATCTGCGCGTTCATGTCATCGATGACGATTTTCACGTTCCGTCGCGGACAGCCATAATACACTTGCCCCAGCTGCGTGTAGAACGCCTCCTTCTCGTCATCGGGTCTCCCTTCGTGAGGGCAATGCACATTGATGATACTGTAATTGAAGAAACGGCCCTAATCCTCAACTTGCACATCCTTGCGTTGATCGGTTGCCAACCAATCACACTCTGGCACATCTTTCCCAGTACTATAAAGCCGGTTCCCAGCTCGTTGGTGGTGCTACAGCTGTGGTAGAAAGTATCCGCTCGATGGCCGCTTTTCCATATTTACTGACCTATCCAGCAAAGTTCCTGCTGTGCAACGACTTTGAAGTTTCGGGGATGTAGTTCATCATAGATTATCCTATCGCAACCCGGGAAGCTGAGCAATTTCGTAGTCCTTATTTCGTCGCGTAGGTCGACGCCGATTGTTCCGATCCCTATTTTCTTCTACGTTGTTGATAACTTTTTGTTTTCCAGGGCGGCTTGTTGGGCCTGCCCCTAACCCCCTGTCTCGCCGGAGGACCATCGTGCACAGCAGTGTTTAGAGTCCCTGCTGGCACGAAGACGAGTATAATAATCAACCGCTCCTAACATGGAGAACAAACGCTGTTTGAGCCGCACCCGCTTGGTGAACAGACGCTCGTGTTTGACGAAGCATTTCCTTTACCGCCATGCTATGGTTACCGCGCCAGTATTCGCGTCGCACCTCCTTCGCTTCGCTATTATCAGATTGACAACATTGCCCAGGCAACGCCGCATTTGGTATCATATGACTCGTGGAGGAGTGAGGCGGGAGCTTGTGAGGACCAGAGCTGTGTTTGACGCTTCTTCCAGGTTGTCAACTCACCATTTGACGCCCTTGGTGTAGCGTACATAGTTGCAACAAAGGCTTTTGTTCAGAGACTTTTATAATTGACAAGACAATTTGAAATTTTGACGAAGGCGTGCACTCCTGGACGAGTGGTAAACACGAAGGTAACGATTTGTATGGCTTTTAGACGGTTGAGTTCATAGTTTTTCCATACTGGCTTACGGCGCGGTCGTACTCGCGGGACATGCTGCAATATAAGCTCATGCAGAGAATGCAGAGTATTGACAATCGAATAGCTACTGTTATCATGCAGCTTCCAAGCCAGACCAGCACGGTTGTAGTCGCCAAACAGTACTAGATCATCACTAGGACCGAGAAAATCGTTTACTTTACTAGTTCTCCAGTTATGCAGAAATTTGTGTTTCATTTGTGTGGGAGCCCCCTCCCTCCCCTCTTAGGGGGAAGGGGTCTCTTACTATCATAAGAACCTTCCCCGGCCACAAAAACCTCTACTTGTAAATTTTCACACCGATCGGTTCAGTAGTTTTCGATTCTATAAGGAACATACCGACAGACAGAAATCAATTTTTATAGATGTAGATATATAACTGGAATTCCCTATACTATTGTACTGCAATGTAAATTTTGTTGCGTATACAGTCGCATAAACCCTAACTATGCGATTGCTAGGTTAATTTATACCATAATCCCCAATCATAACAAAAAATCGAAACTTTTTTCACGATAAAATTCAACAACACTGAAGTCGCGGTTTGTTTTTTACGCAAATTTCGGAATTTACGCGGTTTTGATTTCATGGAACGTATCCTTTGCATAAAAATAAGTCGCTTTTAAGTGTTTTTATTTCATTTCATATTTCATAAAAATAAGTGTTTTTATTTCATTCTGTGTGACAGAATGAAATCGCAATGTGTGTAAAAGCTCAGCCACCATTTCGCAAGTAAGTGGTAATGTTTGCACTACGTGCCGCTCACATCACTAATAGAATGAACTTTGGTTGTTAACTACTGTCAATACGCATCAAAGCTTTTGTCATATTTTCACCAAAGCATTTAACTTGTATTTAACAGTTACTACAGCAACTAACGTATTGTTTACCCTATCACTATACGCTATCGAACTTGAAATAAAAGATAAACATTTAGCAAAAATAGTAATCATTGTATAATTCCCTTTTAAACCTTCCGAGAAACTGTGTTTCTGTGCGAGCCATTGCACTGTGGTCCAGAAAGCCAAATTAAGTGGAAAAAATTGTTTACTCAGTAGTCGTTGATTTTAGACTATTTACGTCTTAGCAACAAAATCTTGATTTAGGATGCCGCTTTTTTTGGCATAAGCTATTTTAGGGTGACCCTTAAATTAACCAAGATCCAGAAATTATCTTCAAAACGAAACAAGATAGAGCGATATTCACTTCAGCAATTTTATAGCTTGAAGTATTTTGAGTAATATTGCAGAAGACGAAATCCTTCTATCTCGAACCGTTTCCATATTAGAGCGATTTTCCTGAGTCAAGTTAGGGTGAAACTGCTATTTTGCGATTTTTCTCCATAACTTTTTTGCCTTTCTACTATATAAATATATAGTATAAAGGTATAGAAATCACTTGGAAAACCGGAAATGGAAAGAAGGTCCTGCGGGCCGAATGTCATATACCATTCGACTTAGTTTCGAAAACTGAGCATTTTCTGTGTGTGTGTATGTATGTGTGTGTGTGTGTGTGTGTGTGTGTGTGTGTGTGTGTGTGTGTGTGTGTGTGTGTGTGTGTGTGTGTGTGTGTGTGTGTGTGTGTGTGTGTGTGTGTGTGTGTGTGTGTGTGTGTGTGTGTGTGTGTGTGTGTGTGTGTGTGTGTGTGTGTGTGTGTGTGTGTGTGTGTGTGTGTGTGTGTGTGTGTGTGTGTGTGTGTGTGTGTGTGTGTGTGTGTGTGTGTGTGTGTGTGTGTGTGTGTGTGTGTGTGTGTGTGTGTGTGTGTGTGTGTGTGTGTGTGTGTGTGTGTGTGTGTGTGTGTGTATGTGTGTGTGTGTGTATGTGACGCTTTTAATCTCACTCACTTTTCTCGGAGATGGCTGGACCGATTTTAATGTTCTTAGTGTCAAATGAAAGGTCTAGGTGTCCCATTGGTCGCTATTGAATTTCATACCGATCGGACTTTTAGTTCAAAAGTTATGTATAAAAATATGAAAAATATGGGACTTCATTATCTCATAGGTCCCTTAACCGATTTGAACAAAATTGATTGCATATGAAAGAGGAGCCTTGCAAACCCTTAACTTCCAAATTTCATGACGATTGGGCTTGTAGTTTGAAAGTTACATAAAGAAATGTGAAAAAATAGTATTTAAAACATATTTTTGAAACATATAAACATTAATTCAATGAAAAACATCACACATTTTATTATTATTTGAAAATTACTGCTGAGATCTATCAAACGAAACCGAGTTATTAAAAATCGGACGGTTCATTCAAAAGTTATTTAAACTTTAACACTTAAGCACCGTATGTTAAACCGTTAAAACGCGTGAAATCAAAACAAATGTTGATTGTAGTCAATGTGTGTGATGTATGTATGTATGTATGTGTGTATGTATGTATGTATGTGTGTATGTATGTATGTATGTATATATGTATGTATGTATGTATGTATGTATGTATATATGTATGTATGTATGTATGTATGTGTGTGTGTATGTGGTCCCAAGCAACAATGTGAGTTTGATTGTACTCTTGTGGTGGTTTTCATGACCAATTTTGGTCTTGAATGCCATCATAGGAGTGTAATAAAACTCAAATTGTTATTTGGGATGACAATTTGCAATTTTTAAATTTGAATTGAAATTCAAGAAAAGATGTTTCTCACTTTTGTGAATCAATTGTCTGTTTTTGAAGCCTCTTAGTCGAATACGAAATTTGAAATCAAAGAAAAGAAAAAACTTTTACCGACTAAATTCCACAATTTAATATTTATTTGTGACAAATACGTATACGCTTTGAAATAAGACACTGATGAAGCCTGCACGTCGTAGACGAACTACGTATCTGTTGCAAATAAATATTAAATAGTGGGATTTAATCGAAAAGCTATTTCTTTTCTTTGATTTCAGATTTCAATTGTCATTTTGTTCACTTGCTGTTACTCACAATTGTACACGAAAAGCAAACAGCGAAAAGAAGCAGTTAATTTAAGCATGTAGGTATAGTGGTGTATAGGATTAAAAATACTAATGAGTTTTCCAAATAAATTTATACAAATTTCAAACAAATTTTACGCATCAATAGACGCTCTTTTTAATCAATAGATACTGGAGCTTAGTAATGTTATATGAAAAACAGGAAGTAAACGTTGCACGGTAGTAATTTTTTAGGATTTGTTTTCGTTAATGACATTTTAAAGGACAGATGTCTTATGTCATGTATCATGTTTGAACAAATTAATCAAAAATGACAAGCACTGGAAATCATATCGATCATATTTCCCATTCTCAAGCATGTTTAAGGCGCAGCTTGCACTATTTTTCGACCTCATCTTGTTTTCCTAACCCTCTAACATTGTAAAAACGATGCGATCAAGCTAATGACTATCTTTTCATGAAAGTACATTCAAAAGAAGCTTAAGTTTTGATTTTCATGCAAAATAATTATCTGAAGGAGCGCCAGCTAAGAAAAAGTTCAATTTCTCTTTTTCATATCTAATGCTCTATTCAGTTATTTTTTCTAATTCAAATATATTGCAAAATTGAAGCCAAGCAAAGTAATAGTAAAATTTTGAGATTAATCATTTTGTTGTCGATATCCTTTGTCTTCAAAAGCGAAGTATAATAATTTTTCTGAACTCTTGTTTTTCAAAGATGCTCACTTTTGAACGCATGGTATTAATTAATTATCAAAAAATCTGTTATAACCACATATTTCATATTGTCAATTCAAAACAAGTTTCGTATGTAGCTCTGAAGCCCGAAAGTTAAGGCCGACCGATTATAAAACTAAATAAGGTATTACAAGTATTTACGCACCCAAGGAAAGAAAATTTAATTATTCTACGCAATACGTTGGTAATTTTACTGGCAAATAAGGATTTTCAGGAATACGGAACGGATATTTAAAAATATAGTCAAGTTAATTATACATAGATGTTCCTGAGAAATTAAATAATGATTATTGTGGCAGTAGAAAGGCTAGGTCACGCCGCTAGGTGGATTAATTCGGGTTTTATTTTACATTTCTCGCAAAACACTTGCTCGACACGACTTGTGAGGCTCAATAAGACGCAACTTTTGGTGAAAAAAGAAATTGGCTATCTACTTTACTTCTACACTTATATTAATTTTTATGATGAAAATAGGCCGTTTTCAAATGTTAGTATCTCAGAAAGGTGCAAGCAGAATTAAAATCGGTTAATTGCGTTTGAAAGATCGTGATTTTTTGTGTATAATATCAAAAAATTGGAGGGTGGATTTTTGTCTATCTCAAATAAATCAACTTTGAATATGTGTGGTTTTAACATATTTAAGTATATAAAAGTAAACGAGTTGCGCCATAACTACGGGACGCCTTGACTGTTCTTCAGCAAACTTGGCGTACAAGTTTCTTGATACAAGTGAATCAGCGCAGGAGGCTGACAAAAAGGGGGTGGTCGCTAGCAAGGGGGAGAAGAGGTCCAAATAAATAAAAGTGGCTGCGATCATCTTGCATTAAGGGGCGAACCAGCCACAGGCTGAAAACCTCTCAAACATAGAATAATAATAATAATAATATCTTGCATTTGGTCTGTTAGAAGTTGTACAAGTGGCTGGGAGATAAGATGAAGAACGTGTGAAAAGATGGGAGGGTCACAACTACGGAAGTAGAACAATATAAGGAAGGCTTTGTTTCTCTTTCATTATCTTCGGAGAGACGTACAAGTTGCTGTAGACAAAATGGTCGCTGACCGAGGAGAGCTAATCAAGGGGAGGGGTAGATATGTCTAAATGAGGAAAAAAGCTTTGTTTTTTGTATTATGAGAATTTGCAAACTGAAACGTAGTGTTGTGAAGCCCGCATTCGTGTGGTCCAATTTTGTCTCACGATTTTCTTCTAACGAACACATATGCATGAGCATTTCTCTCGGATTTCTTTTCTGATATTCTCATACACTGCGACAAGTTTTTGCCATAGCGTATTTAGTTATCACCTCCCAGTTGGCCTCGAGGTATGATGCTGGTCTAATAAGCCAGTCGTCATATGTTCGAATCCCGACTGGGAGAGGCTGATAGAGTTAATAGGATCGTAGCAACTGGCCCTGCAATTTTCCTGTACTGTAACAGCTGGCTGCAAAGTCTGTCGTATAAAAAAACAGAAGGTCAAGTTTCGATAACGGAATGTAGCACCTAGGCTTTGCAATGCTTTGCTATTTAGTTATCAGCCACGTTCGTTGCTTACGCTCGTCATTACAACCCAGCAGTTGATACCTATCATCGCTCGCATTGGCCCGCACACTTACCTGCGTGTGTAAGCGAGGGTGTAAAATGAAGAAGAAAAGTAAAATGCGTACCCATACATCCAAGTGTGCCGCTCGTGCTCACGACCTATGGACAGCTCGTGAGCTTTGGATTCGCGGGCGGGATGTGTAGAAAGTTGATATGAGGCTGTACACTCGCGAGTGTGTAGGTAGCAGAATGTATGCACACAGTGCCAGCAGTTGTTTGGCGTAGGCTTGCGTCAGTGGAGTAAGCTTCGGATGCTATGCTTTTCACACTCGCTCGCCTGAGATTTTCAATCTTATCGAAAACAGATGTACAAGTGGCTGAAAGACAAAAAAATGGTGGCCTCTGATGAAAAGGGAGGGGCGAATCACGGAAATCCCCGTCGCGGGTAGAAAACTATTTAAACTTCTCATTCGGTAGTTTCACTCCATGATACTATGAAACACATATGATTTCATTACTTTGTCTACCATTCCCTCTGTTTATTGGATAGTCTACCGTTTTTAATGTCTAACCTCATTATGAAGTTTAAGTCAACAAACATGAGGTTAAGTTTATACATTCTCTTTTAGATTTGGACCACTCACACAACTTATAACGGTTTAAATGCAAGATAATTACAGCCACTTTTACTTATTTGTACCTCCCCCTCCCCTTTTTAGCGACCACCCCGCTTTTGTCAACCCCCTGTGCTGAATTACTTCTGTCAAGAAGAGTGTACGCTAAGTTTAATCAAGAACAGTCAAGGCCTTCCGGAGTTATGGCGCAACTCGTTTTGTTGCGGCACCACTGGCAACCCTACCGGAGGTGAGAAGCGCTCTTCAACAGTGAGCAAAAACTGTCATCGTTACGACCTGTCATCGTGACAAATTGTCATCGACGGAAGTAAAACGGAAGGAGAAAAACGAAGCATAAATGAAACCAAGTGGTAGCGCAGGAACAATTTATCTCTCTTTATTAAAGTTTTTTTATAGTGAAATTTTTGATTAAAACAGGTAAATTTACTAAAACTAATTTGTAACTTGTAAATAAGTATGGAAAGCAGTTTCTAGGATTCACAAGGAAGTTACAGGAGGCTTTAGGAACAAAAGAGTTTCGGATTAATTTAAAGCGTGAACTACTCATGTGAGTACACATAATTAGATAATCACTGATTAAAAGTTGACTAAATAAATAACTGCAGTTTTTAGCTGTACGATAAAGAATTCGAACTGCTCAAAAAATTAGTTCCGGAAACGTCCGAACATTCTAAAAAATGAGTAAATCTCGGTCGAAGTCGAAGCAACCTAACCTCGAAGAGGATCCAGACAAAACGGCGTTCAACTGTGCGATTTGTACTCGGCCGGATCACGAAGACACACATATGGTTTGCTGTGATCATTGTCAAAAATGGTACCACATCGGGTGTGTCGGTGCCACTGAAGCGGTGGAAGAAGAAGATGAATGGATATGTCCCGAATGCCGTGGGTCCGGTACTGCTGCGGAAGAGGTAGATCCCGACCGCGAAGACGAAGAGATTGCAGCTGCAATGAAAGCGTTGGAACAGCAGAGGGAAAAGTTAAAGAAGAATCAGGCTCAGAAGCTTAAGCTGGCTCAAATGCAGTTAGACCTGGAACGAGAGAGGTCGGAAATGCAGTGGGATACAGAAAAGAAGATTCTGGAGATGAAAATTAAGGCAGAAACAGATTTTAATAATAAACGGGAATCCGAGCGTCAGAAGTTACAGCAGGAGTTTAAACAGCTTGTCGGAAAGCGATCCCAAGAGGAAAAAGAGCGAAAGAAGAAGTCCGATGCCGTCGGGAAAAAAGAGGATATGGTGAATCCTAAAGCGTTCTGCGACAACAACGTGAACCATTCGACTCCTATTCCGTTAGCTGGACCTTCGGGGTTGAGTATCGGGAAAAAACATCCCAAACATGGAGGAGCACTGACGCCGGCTAAAGCCCAAACCGGTGATAGCAGCACTTCCGAATCGGAATCCAATAACAGCAGTCGTTCCGAGACGGAGTCTGATGAAGAGGAAACCGAAAGGAAAGGTAAGCGTGACATCGCTAGGATTGGACCGACCAAGGCGCAGTTGACAGCACGCCAGTTCATGTCCCGCAAGCTTCCAACGTTTACCGGGCGGCCAGAAGAGTGGCCCATGTTTTTCAGCAGTTATCACACGTCCACCGAAACATGTGGGTTTTCCAATCTGGAAAATTTAGCCCGCCTTCAAGAGTGCTTGAGGGGTGCAGCCAGAGACGCAGTTTGCAGTCACCTTTTGTCACCGGATGCTGTGCCCCAAGTAATGGAGACGCTCCGTATGCTTTACGGACGTCCCGAGCAGCTTCTGGATACACTTTTAGCGAAAGTACGGAAGGCCGATCCACCGAAGTCGGACAAGTTGACGTCGTTCATCACCTTTGGGGTGCTCGTCCAACAGCTCTGCGACCACCTCGAAGCATCGAAATTGGAGGACCACGTGAAAAACCCTATGCTCATCCGTGAGCTAGTAGAAAAACTGCCGGCGACTACGAAAATTGATTGGGTACGGCAAACAGCAACGGTGACACTGCGTACTTTGGCAGATTTTTTGTCCGATCTAGTATCCGCTGCAAGCGAAGTGGTCGACTACTCCGATACGTCGGCTCAAATCAGAGGTGGTAAAATAGGCAAAGCGAAGAATACCACGAATAAGGAACAGGAGAGCTACGTCTACACACATGGTGGATTCGACGGTACCGGTGAAATAAATAAGCAAGGTCGAACACCCTGCGTCATGTGCGGACAAACAAATCATCGCTTACGTAATTGCGAGAACTTCCGCAAGCTCAGTGTGCCACAACCCAAAACGGAAGAAAGCGGTGGATAAATGGGAACTATGCCAGATATGCCTCAATGCTCACGGAAAAGCGAAGTGTAAGCTGAATATTCGCTGTACAGTGGGAGATTGCTCAGAGCGTCACAACAGCCTACTACATCCTGCCGAGACTCAGTCGAACTGTAACACCCACAACGTTTTCAACAAGAATTCGATTCTTTTTAGGATGGTGCCGGTTCGGATATTCAACGGGGACAAGAGCGTTACGATAGTCGCGTTCCTAGATGAAGGATCGTCATATTCACTGGTCGACAGTTCGTTGGCTAGGAAGCTGCAATGCAACGGTACTACTCAGCCGCTACGTATCTCCTGGACCGCTGGGGTCTCTAGATTGGAAAAAGATTCACAGCGATTACGGTTGACGATCGCAGCGTGCGGTTCAAACGAAAAATTCATTTTGCGAGATGTGTACACCGTGAACAACCTAAAGTTGCCAGCACAGTCCATGAGTTTTGCTGACGTGGCCGGAAAATATCGACATTTAGAAGGATTACCTGTAGCCGATTATGCCCCGTCTCCACCGATGCTTCTGATTGGGCTCAAACACATCGAAATATTCGCCCCGTTGGAATCGCGCATCGGTCAACCAGGCGAACCGATTGCAGTCCGTTCCAAACTCGGTTGGTCGATCTACGGGCCACAAGGGTCAATCACCGGTGAAGGTTTTCTGGGACAACACTCGTGTGCCGGGTTGTCAAACGAAGAGTTGCACGATCTTCTCAAGTCGCAGTACGCTCTCGAAGAAAAGGGAATTTCGGTTGAGATGCTGCCAGAATCGGAGGAGGACAGAAGGGCACGAGACATTTTGGAGGAAAGGACAGTTCGTGTCGGCGAAGGCTTTATGACCGGATTGCTTTTCAAAGAAGAAAACCCCACGTTTCCGGACAGTCTACCGATGGCGTTGCGGCGCATGAAGAGTTTGGAGAAAAAACTGTCAACGAACCCACAATTGGAAGCGGCAGTAAAGCAACAAATTGTGCAGTACCTGGAGAAGGGCTACTGTCATAAAGCGACGAAGGAGGAGTTAAATTCTGCTGAACCAGAAAAGTGTTGGTACTTGCCGCTGAACGTCGTCGTCAACCCAAAGAAAAATAAAGTTCGCCTTGTATGGGACGCGGCGGCGGAAGTAAACGGTGTGTCGCTTAACTCCAAATTAATGAAAGGACCGGACTACTTAACGTCGTTACCGTCCGTAATAGTCAAATGCCGGGAACATCTCGTCGGGTTTGGAGGTGACATCCGCGAGATGTTTCACCAGCTTAAGATCCGGCCGGAGGACAGGCAGGCCCAAATGTTCGTGTACCAGAACGAAATCTACGTGATGGACTGTGCGATATTCGGCGCTAGCTGCTCTCCTAGCATGGCGTTGTACGTAAAGGACAAAAATGCTCGAGATTTCGCCGACCAGTTCCCCGAAGCATACGAAGCGATCGTCCACAAACACTACGTGGACGATTACTTTGATAGCACTGACACCGTTGAAAAGGCAGTCCAGAGAGCGAGTGAGGTAAGATTTGTGCATTCTAAAGGGGGCTTCGAAATCAAGAGTTGGGTATCCAACTCCCCCATTTTCCTGGAGCGCATGGGGGAAACGGAAAACAAGGAGGCAATTCACATTGATTCGGCCAACCCCGAACGAGTCTTGGGTATAGTTTGGGACACAAGAGACGACGTTTTCACGTTCACAACGAAGATGCGTGACTCGTTGTTACCGTATTTATACGACGAACAGGTGCCTACAAAGCGTGTAGTGCTTAGCTGCGTCATGAGTCTTTTTGACCCTCTAGGACTACTGGCACCGTTCACCTCCTATGCGAAGGCGCTGATCCAAATTCTGTGGCGAATGGGCTGTGAGTGGGATCAAGTCATCGAAGGCGAAGCGCTCGAAAACTGGAAATTGTGGACGGGTCACTTAGCTGATGTTGAGGCGGTACAAATTCCTCGGTACTACTTCGGCGATGGGTTAACTCTCGACTACTCAACGTTGCAACTACACATTTTTGCAGACGCAAGCGAAAAGGCATACGGATGTGTAGGCTATTTTCGCATCCTGGCTGGTGGTATCCCTCGGTGTGCGCTGGTACAGGCGAAATCAAAGGTCGCTCCGATCAAACAAGTGCCGATCCCCGGATGGAACTGATGGCAGCCGTCTTGGGATGTCGTCTGGCAGACACAATCAAAGAGAATCACAGCTTGACAGTAACGCAAGTTTTCTATTGGACGGACTCCCGCACCGTGCAGTCATGGATTGTCTCCGACCAACGGAAATATAAGTCGTTCGTGGCATTCCGGATCGGCGAGATCATCAGCCGGTCATAGCCATCGGAATGGCGTTGGCTGCCAACCAAGTTAAATGTAGCAGACCAATTGACCAAGTGGAACAAAGGCCCACTGCTGGTTTCTTGGTTCCGGGGTCCACAGTTCTTGTATGGACCAGAGTCTGAGTGGCCGCAGCATCGATCCACGAAACCGAATGTAGAAGAAGAAATGCAAACGGCGTTTTTGTTACACGACATCGAAGTACAAGCTCAGTTAGTGGACGTGTCCAGATTTTCCAAGTGGAACGTGCTCGTCAGAACGCTGGCATGTGTGAAGAGGTTTATCGACAATCTACGGGCAAAGAGGCTAGGAAAGGCTATCGAAACAGTTCCAGCATCAACGAACGTCAAAGCGTTGGTCATGACGAAGTTGCTGACGATCGTGAAACCATTGACCCGTGAGGAGTATCAAGTGGCAGAGAGAGCGCTGTTGAAGCTTGCTCAGGTTGAAGCGTTCCCGGACGAGGTTAGAGTTTTGCTGAAGAGTCGTCGCACAGAGGGATCAACTGGAGTCAAACTCGAGAAGAGCAGTCCTCTCTTCAAAGTTTCGCCGATGTTAGATGAGTTCGATGTGATTAGAATGGAAGGAAGATTATCAACAGCTGAGTTTCTTCCGTTCGAACTGCGTTTCCCGATAGTGCTACCGAAGGGCCACCATATCACGCGGAAACTTCTGGAACACTACCATCAAAAGTTCGGCCACGCAGGACGAGAGACGGTCACTAACGAAGTGCGCCAGAGGTTCTATATACCACATCTTCGAGCCGAAGTCAGGAAGGTGATGGATAGTTGTATGTGGTGCAAAACTAGAAAATGCAAACCGGAAGCACCAAGGATGGCACCGTTACCTGTGCAACGCGTAACTCCCAATCGTCGTCCGTTCAGCTTTACTGGGGTGGACTTCTTCGGTCCTTTGCAGGTTACCGTTGGTCGGCGTGTAGAGAAGCGATGGGTGGCACTGTTTACCTGCCTTGTCACTAGAGCAATCCACCTAGAAGTAGCCCATAGTTTGTCAAGCCAGGCATGCTTGATGGCGATCCGGCGTTTTGCGTGTCGAAGAGGAATGCCAACGGAGTTTTTCTCAGACAATGGGACGAACTTCGTAGCGGCGAGTAAGGAGGTGATGAAGAACATCGGTATGAACTGTAGCGAAGTATTCACGGATGCGAGGACGAGGTGGAACTTCAACCCACCAGCAGCCCCCCATATGGGCGGGGCTTGGGAATGACTGGTGCGATCAGCGAAAGAAGCGTTATCAGCGATGGACGACGGGCGAAAGCTGACAGACGAGGTATTGCTGACGGTTCTGGCTGAGGCTGAAGACGCGATCAACTCGAGACCGTTGACATACATGCCGCAGGGGACGGATACAGAGGAAGCATTGTCACCCAATCACTTCCTTCGCGGCTACCCATCAGGTGGCACAGAATCGTATGTTGTTTCAGCGAGCGAAGCGGAAGCGTTGAAGGACAGCTATAAGCGGTCCCAGTTGTTATCGGACAAGCTTTGGCAACGGTGGTTGTTGGAGTACTTACCGTATATCAACAAGCGAACCAAGTGGTACGACAATCAAAAACCGATCGAGCCTGGTGCCGTAGTTTATCTTGCAGACAACGAGAATAGAAAGACGTGGATTCGAGGAATCGTGGAGAAGGTTATCGAGGGCATTGACGGGCGCGTCAGGCAAGCGATAGTGCGGACAACCAAGGGTGTCTACAAACGCCCGGTAGCTAAGCTGGCGGTGCCTGAAGTAGGAGAGCGTAAAACTGGTTCTAGTGGTGGACCCTCACCAGAATTACGGGGCGGGGCTGTTGCGGCACCACTGGCAACCCTACCGGAGGTGAGAAGCGCTCTTCAACAGTGAGCGAAAACTGTCATCGTTACGACCTGTCATCGTGACAAATTGTCATCGACGGAAGTAAAACGGAAGGAGAAAAACGAAGCATAAATGAAACCAAGTGGTAGCGCAGGAACAATTTATCTCTCTTTATTAAAGTTTTTTTATAGTGAAATTTTTGATTAAAACAGGTAAATTTACTAAAACTAATTTGTAACTTGTAAATAAGTATGGAAAGCAGTTTCTAGGATTCACAGGGAAGTTACAGGAGGCTTTAGGAACAAAAGAGTTTCGGATTAATTTAAAGCGTGAACTACTCATGTGAGTACACATAATTAGATAATCACTAATTAAAAGTTGACTAAATAAATAACTGCAGTTTTTAGCTGTACGATAAAGAATTCGAACTGCTCAAAAAATTAGTTCCGGAAACGTCCGAACACGTTTACTTTTATATACTTAAATATGTTAAAACCACACATATTCAAAGATGATTTATTTGAGATAGACAAAAATCCACTTTCCAATTTTTTGATATTATGCACAAAAAATCACTATCTTTCAAACGCAATTAACCGATTTTAATTCTGCTTGCACCTTTCTGAGATACTAACATTTGAAAACGGCCTATTTTTATCATAAAATTTAATATAAGTGTAGAAGTAAATTAGATAGCCAATTTCTTTTTTCACCAAGAGTTGCGTCTTATTGAGTCTCAAAAGTCATCTGAGGAAGTGTTTTGCGAGAAATGCAAAATAAAAAAGTTATGGAGAAAAATCGCAAAATAGCAGGGTCACCCTAACTTGACTCAGGAAAATCGCTCTAATATGGAAACGGTTCGAGATAGAAGGATTTTGTCTTCTGCAATATTACTCAAAATACTTCAAGCTATAAAATTGTTGAAGTAAATATCGCTCTATCTTGTTTTGTTTTGAAGATAATTTCTGGATCTTGGTTAATTTAAGGGTCACCCTAAAATAGTTCTTGCCAAAAAAAGCGGCATCCTTAAACAAGATTTTTTTGCTAAGACGTAAATAGTCTAAAATCAACGATTACTGAGTAAACAATTTTTTCCACCTAATTTGGCTTTCTGGACCATAGTGCATTGGCATACAGGCCGAGAATGAGTATTTTAGTAGTATTTATTTATTACCCAGTAGCGTTAAGGTGTAGCAGGCTTTGCAAACCGTCACCACCAAAAATACTAAAGCACGGAACGAAGAACAAATAAATTCTTACTGGAGCAATCGGAATAGACCCACGCGACGAAAAAGGACTATGGATTGGAAACTCGGGACGTGGAACTGCCGATCTCTCAACTTTCAAGGGAGCACTCGAGTGCTCTCCGACGTATTGAAGAGCCGCAAATTCGACGTCGTAGCGCTGCAGGAGGTGTGCTGGAAGAGCTCAACGGTACATACGTTCAGAGATGGACATACCATCTAACAGAGCTGCGGCAACACACACGAGCTGTGTACAGCTTTCATATTGATGGGCGAGATGCGGAAACGGGTGATTGGGTGGTGGCCAATCAATCCTCGAATGTGCAGGTTGAGAATCAAGGGCCGATTCTTCAACATAAGCATCATCAACCTGCACAGCCCTCACCTCAGAAGTACCGATGACGACAAGGATGCATTCTACGCGCAGTGTGAGAGTGAATACGACCGCTGCCCAAAACATGATATCAAGATCGTCATCGGGGATTTCAATGCTCAGGTCGACCTGGAGGAGGAATACAAACCGGTGATTGGAAGGTCCAGTGCGCACCAGCGAACCAATGAAATGGGCCTAAGACTTATCGACTTTGCCGCCTCCAAGAATATGGCCGTACGTAGTACCTTTTTGCAACACAAAATCCAGCACAACATCCATCACAAGTACACCTGGAGGTCACCAAATCAGACAGAATCACAGATCGACCACGTTTTGATCGACAGTCGGCACTTCTCAGACATTATCGACATCAGATCCTATCGAAGCGCTAACGTTGACTCGGACCACTACCTAGTGATGGTTAAGATGCGCCTAAGACTCTCCGTTGTGAACAACATTCGGTACCGACGCCAGCCTCGGTTAGATCTCGCGCGGCTGAAGCAGCCAGACGTCGCCGCAAACTACGCGCATTCACTCGAAGCTGCGCTGCCGGAAGAGAACGAGCTGAACGAAGTCCCTCTCGAGGACTGTTGGAACACTATCAAAACAGCCATCAGCAGTGTAGCGGAGAGCTCCATCGGGCATGTGGCCCGGAATCAGCGGAACGATTGGTTCCGCGGCCAAGATGCGCAGTGCCACACGTCAGAACGTGGAAAGACACAAACAAAAGAAGATACAGCGAAACCAAATCTTTCGGGAGAAAAAGCGCAACCTGGAAGAGCAGAAATATGCAGAGTTGGAGCGGCTGCATCGCACTCAGGAAACGCGAAAGTTCTACCAGAAACTGAACGGATCCCGCAAAGGCTTTGTGCCGCGAGCCGAAATATGTCGGGATAAGACTGGCAGTATTCTGACGGACGATCGTGAGGTGACCGATAGGTGGAAGCAGTCTAAAGTCGGCGACATGCACATCAAAACTTGTCTGGGAATGTATTCAATTACTCCAAAAATTGTCTTGTCGTAATCAAGTCAACCTGTATTGGGTCCCAGGTCACTGTGGAATCGATGGAAATGAAAGAGCTGATGCGCTTGCAAGACTCGGATCATCTCATCAATTTGTAGGACCTGAGCCCTTCTGTGGTTTATCTGCCTCTGCTTTAAAAATGGAGCTAAAAGCATGGGAATGTGCGAAAGTGGAATCAAATTGGAATAACACTTTCATTGCTAGGCAGTCGAAACGGTTTATCTCTCCAAACGTTTCAATGACTCGCAAAATCCTGGAGCTTTCGAAGAAAGATCTTAGCATTTATACTGGTCTTATAACAGGACATTGTCCGAGCCGATATCATCTGAAGCTAATGGGAAAACTTCAAGATGATATATGTCGCTTCTGTGGCATAGAAAAAGAAGACTCGGAACACCTGTTATGCCGATGTCCGGCAATTCTCAATAAAAGATTAAGGTTCTTTGAAAGAGGGCTGTTAGAACCCTCTGATATTTGGAGAACAACTCCCAGCGCAGTAGTGCACTTCATCCGAAGTGCATCACCGGGCTGGACAAATGCTATTAGTCAAACAATGACGATCACTTCTGATAGTGGTACGTCATCTTGACAACATAGCTATAATAAAACGGGGGATATATCACAATAGATCAAACAAATGGTCGCAGTGAAAAAAATACCCAACATGGAAAAAAAAAGGTGGAAGCAGCACTTCGACGAACACCTGAATGGCGCCCAGGCGGAAAACCATGGCAGCGGGGAAAGCGATTTCCACGATGCAGCAAACGGGGAAGAGGTGCCAGCCCCAACGATAGGCGAAATTAAGGAGGCCATCATGCAGCTAAAGAACAACAAGTTAGCTGGAAAAGATGGCATCGGAGCGGAGCTTATTAAAATAGGCCCAGAAAAGCTGGCCGTTTGTCTGCCCCGACTAATTGTTAGAATTTGGGATACGGAACAGCTACCGGAGGAGTGGAAAGATGGGGTTATCTGCCCGATCTACAAAAAGGGCGACAAGTTGGACTGTGAGAACTATCGAGCGATCACCGTTCTCAATGCCGCTTATAAAGTGCTGTCCCAAATCATTTTCCGCTGTCTATCACCAATTGCGAATAGATTTGTGGGTACTTATCAAGCCGGCTTCGTCGAAGGTCGGTCTACAACGGATCAAATATTTATACTGCGGCAAATCCTCCAAAAGGGCCGTGAATACAGAGTTCCCACGCATCATTTATTCGTTGACTTCAAAGCCGCATATGATACCATCGACCGGATAGAGCTATGGAAAATCATGGACCAGAACAGCTTCCCCAGGAAGCTCATCAAACTGATTAAATCTACGATGGATGGTACCCAGTGCTGTGTTCGGATTTCGGGTGGATTGTCAAGTTCATTCGAATCACACAGAGGGCTTCGTCAAGGTGATGGTCTTTCATGCCTACTGTTCAACATAGCGCTACAAAGTGTTATGAACCGAGCGGATATCAACACGCGGGGCACGATATTCAACAAATCTCGTCAATTCGTCTGCTTTGCCGATGACATGGATATTATCGGCAGAACATCTGTGGCGGTGGCTGAACAGTTCACCGACTAAAGCCCGAAGCAGAAAGGATTGGGTTAAAGGTAAATACGTCTAAAACAAAGTACATGCTGGCCAGCGGAACCGATGCCGGACGACACCGCTTGGGCAGTAGTATACTGATCGACGGCGATGAGTTTGAGGTAGTCGATGAATTTTTCTACCTTGGCTCACTGGTAACGGCGGACAATGATACCAGCCGTGAGATTCGGAGGCGTATTATCAGCGGAAGTCGTGCTTACTATGGGCTCCACAAGCAATTGCGGTCGAGCAGACTAAGTCCCCGTACAAAGTGCACCCTGTACAAGACGCTTATTAGACAGGTTGTTCTCTACGGGCATGAAACATGGACAATGCTCGAGGAGGACCTGCGAGTGCTCGGAGTTTTCGAACGACGAGCGCTAAGAACGATCTTCGGCGGTGTACAGGAGAACGGAGTATGGAGGCGGAGGATGAACCATGAACTCGCACAGCTTTATGGCGAACCCAGTATCCAGAAGGTGGCTAAAGCTGGACGGATACGATGGGCAGGACATGTTGCAAGGATGCCGGACAACTATCCTGCAAAGATGGTGTTTGCCTCAAATCCGGTAGGAACCAGACGACCAGGAGCGCAGCGAGCAAGATGGTTAGACCAGGTGGAGCGAGATCTGGCGGAGAGTACCCGGTGTCCGAGGAATTGGAGAGCGGTAGCCCTCAACCGAGTTACATGGAGAAACTTTGTTCAACAGGCTTTGTCTTAGGACGGCAAGCCACCTAAGTAAGTAAGTAGTAGCGAAAAGGTACCGTGAAAGCACCTAATTCCGATCACCTAAGGCATGATTCATCTTTGAGTCCCTACTGAAAAATATAGCTTTGATATTTATTAACACTGTATATGTCTTTAGCAAGTATTTTCAATTATGTTTCATGGAAAAATACTAAAATACCTAAATTATTTACCGAAAGTTAAAAAAATGCATCATAGTATGATGCATCAGTGCACCTAATTCCGATCATCAATTATAAGGGGTGATTCTAATTCCGATCACAGGTGTATCTAATTCCGATCACGTCATGATGAGCTGTTAAAGCAAAAGACTTTTGTCAACTCGTACCAAATGGATCTGAAATGTATTGCTTTTATGTAATTTGACGATAATCCCCCTACCAGTCATCTTTTGCTTGCGTTAATGATTATTATTATCATTAGCTTAATATTCATAAAATTTGTGTACTCAAAAGATCGACATGCGGATTATAACACTTTCCTCTTCTTTTATCTTTGTTCAACTGTTACAATTACAATAAAATTGGGTTACTTCGACGTTTCACCATAGTGGTATATATGTAGCGTAAAATAGCGTAAAGTGAGAAAAAAAAACAAACAATATAATAATAATATTATCTTGCTGTACCGTATTTATGGTAGGTGAGCTATTTTGTGATATCAAAAACGAATATTTTTACCAGTGCCATAGTCGGAGTATTTCAGTATAGAAATTTGCCTCACGCATCCAGCTATTAACAAAGTTCTAGGAGAAAACTTATGTCTTCAAAATAATATGTTATTGTTATTATATTAAAAGAACACGCATTAATAAGATAGTTCATAACTGCGCTGTCGCTGTCGCTTGTTTGCAGCGTTAGAAAAGTAAAACGTTTGAGCCTTTCAGTTGACCAGCAGCCACTGGTTTAATAACCCGATCAAATGAATATATCAAATTTATAACAGGATGAGTTCTAGATAGTAAGTATTTTATAACAAAGTCTCCTTTGCGTTTTGTTATGAACTTGGTCTCGTTAGCAGTTGAAATAACTAAAATTGTAACAAAATTTGCTCAAGGCATATCACAAATATATCAAATTATGATATAATTTTATCTAGTTTATATCCATATGAGTAACAAAAATCAGTATTCTGTCTTGCTGTATAACCAAATTGTGACAAAGGTAGAAACATTTATTACAAAGTTTGATAGAAATATCAACTTGAGCAACAATTCTGTAAGATTTTTGCTAGAATCATCTGATCAGGAAGCTAGACGTCACATGTTCGAATCTCGACTGAAAGAGTCAAAGGATTTGTAGCACAATTGTCCCGTATTCTTACAGGCTACGAAGTCTGTCGTATAAAAACAGGTCAAAATTCCAAATCAGAATGTAGCACCTAGGCTATACTGTGCTTTGTAGTAAACAAAAACACGCAAGTTTATTTTGCTTCTTTGTCTTGAATCAGCAGCAGCCACAAGCTTGATGCTTGTGAAGATGCAGAGGATTCCCTGGTCTTTATTAGCAACAAGTATTGGACTAACATTCCTTCCCATCCCACCAGGACCCGCATTCGGACGTGGGCGGCGTCTGTATTGATCAGCACGCAGGGACCTGATAAGGTTGCACAAAAAGGAACAGTGCGCTGTTCTAATCATCATTTTGTAATTTTGACGTAAGACGTGGTCCTACGTCAAAAATTTTGATAATCCTACCATGTTATCATGTTGCAATCAATCCTAAAATCCAAATAGTAACTTCGTTAGCTTGCATTTTGCCAGTTTATAACTTTGATATAGTGATCGGAATTAGAAGCAGAAAAAAAATGATGTTCATAATTCCGATCAATTACTTTAATGGAATAAATTCCGCAAATTCAGTATTTTTTCAGCCAAATTTGATACAGAACGATTATATATGCTTGTATCTATTAGTTATCATAGAATACCGAAGAAGGTAATATGTTTTCACGCTGCTATGATTTTAGCAAATTTGATCGTGCGCTTAGCACTTCGGCTAAGAAGATACATTTTGAGGGCGTTTTTTGCTTCTGCCTGTCGAATTTAATTTATTTTGAAGTGCATGGTGCCCCAAAGGCAGTCATTTTTCAACAACTGACACATAAACACATAGCACAATAACTAAGCGTGCTCATTTACTACAGGTTTTGGCTCAATTTTCTAAAAATTGACCATTTAGGTTGAGTGATCGGAATTAGGAGCTGATCGCAATTATGTGCGGTCACGGTAAACCTTTTTTAAATTTGCTACCTGCGGATGTCTTAGTATTGTACATCATAAAACTTAACTCTAACCAAAAACCTAACTGCTAACATTAATTGCGATTCCAATAATCGAGGCAGCCCCTCTTAAAAACTGATTCAGAAGTTTAACAATCGGGGGTATTGCGTTATAGTTTATCACACCTCTAACGAACAGTGAGCTTGAGTAGCTAGTCGAGTTGTTGGGAGGAACTATCAGGACCTGAAGCCGACGCCCTCGGGATGGCAACAATTTCTCAAAGAGTACTGGCGGAGATTGCGTTCTGATCAGCTTGCGTAGGAACACGCGGTGCGCGTAGAAATTCTCAAGTGGGCATCCGATCAGGTTTTCCTGCAGTTGAGTTACATGCGCGTAGCGGTTCAACTCGTAAACAAAACGTACACATGAGTTCAGCGCGACTTTTAGCCTATTCATGGAGCCCGCACTTGGTTTAACGTGAAGTAGTTCGCCAAATGTGAAGTGGTGTAAAATCAACGCTTTCAACAATTTCAGGCGTGTGCTGGTTGGAGCAGCAGAAGCAGAACCGTAGAGCGTTCGAAGGCTTGCATAGATTTTCCCGCATTGCTGATTTACTAGGCTGTCCCATTTTAGATTCGTCTGGAAGATAAATCCAAGATTCTTCGCACACTCTGTCCACTCAATAGTTTGCCCGTCCATAGTGACAGAAGGTAAAAACTTGGTCTGATCTGTGTTTCTACGACGACTCTTCAAAAACATTGCTGTACTCTTCGATTGGTTGACAAACAAGTGGTTACGTTGAGACCATTCCATTATTCTCGCTAGATCTTCGTTCACCATCCTAATCAATTCATGAGAACAGGGACCAAGGCGGCGGATATACAGCTGAGCGTCATCCGCATACATCTGTATTGAGCAACATCTTAATACGGAGGGTAAATCGTTGACATAACAACAAAAAAGCAGAGGTCCGAGTACTGAGGCTTGGGGAACTCCAGATGTTGAAAACCCCACTTCGGATTGCTGAACTCCACAGAACACGGCTTGGGCTCGTTCCTTCAGATACGACTCTACTAGGTTAACAGCAGAAACGGCAAAGTTAAACTGAGTTTCCAGCTTCGAACAAAGTTTAAGACGATGGATGGTGTTGAAAGCTTTAGAAAAATTCAGTAGTAGCAATATGGCTGAACCCTTCCTGTCGATCGTTTTTGCCAGATCATCGAAAATGCGGACCGCTGCCGTTTTAATGCTTTGCCCTTTACGAAAACCAGCCTGATACTCAGATAGCAAGTTGTTCTCCCTGATAAACGTAGACATTTTTTGCTTCAGAAGTTTTTCAAACACCTTTCACAGGGCACATAGAATACTGATAGATCGTCGGTTAGACAGAGCATTTAAATGCGGCTTTATTCGTAATGGCAATATCTTGGCATGTTTCCAGCATGTGGGAAAGGAGGATGTTTCGATGATGCGGTTGAACATGTACGTAATATGCTGGACTACCAACGGCAGAATTATTTTTACGAATTTGATTGGCAAACCATCCAGACCGGTTGCATTCGATGTAATATTGCATATTACATTCACCACTTCCCCGGACTGCACCGGACGGAAGGAAAAGCTGTAGGGCACGTCTGGCATCGGTCTTCTTCGTTCCCTGATTTCGTCGTTTTGAATGTAGCTCGACAAGAACGTACGATTCACTTCATCGGGATGGTACTCGCAGCACACAGCTGACGATTTATTTTTACCCACTCCAACACTAGTCTAACAGTTGGTTTAAATGGCGCGTTTTTGCCATCGTTACCATCGTATTTGCTCGGTTTCTCAGAACAGTATATCGTCGACGCGCTTCATCCTTGGTGCCCTGATCCAGTCTGCGTACGCCAAATCACGTTCCAACATGGCCTTCCGAATGTCTCTGTTGTACCACAAATTGGATGATTTGCGGGTCTTGCACATGCGAAACGGAATACAATCATCATGAAAATGTTTTACATGAGAATTGAACAAACTAACCAGCTCGTTTGTATCGTGGATCGCATAGAAAACGTTCCAAGGGACGGAAAGAATAGCGTTCTGCAGTATTTGTGCGTTGAAATTGACGTAGTCACGATACGTGTCGATTCTTCGAACTGGTATTGCGTCAAAATCCAGAGAACCAAAGTTGACGTCATGCTGCGATAGCCCAGGGAAACCTACTTGGGCCCAGGGAAACCTACTTGGAATGAGCTGCGATTTTAGTAACCACCACCTTCGAGATCAATGGATCGAATCCAAACACTGCATCACCGGCGGGTATCGATGAAGTGGTACAGGTTTTACGGTGTTCCAAGATGAAAAATTCACTGCTAGTACCACCGCGGTGGGGTCTTGCTGCGTGTAACGATAAAGCGGTACGATACAATGTTGAAAACTTCTAAATACGATCAAAATAACAGAAAAAATTGAATTCGCTTTGGTTTGTGTTTTCGATGTTTAACCGTGTTCAACAAATAGCATAAACAAAATCGATCCGTTGCTACAACGGATGCACACGCATAGAGATGTCGCTAGTGTCTTGATTAAAAGTTTACACACCATTTGCGTTATATTTGTGATATATGAACATAATTGTCTGTTCTCTGTGTACGACTAGCAGGTTTTATCAGTGTCCGTTTCCGTTTCGCACATAACTGACGAAGCCTGCAGGTCGTATGCGAAATGCCGATCTATCAGTAGAGTAATTGGTGGTAAAATGCCCATTCGGGGCAAAACGCGCCACTGTACACGGATAGAAATTTGATCTCCAAAACGAGCAAAATGACTCATGATTCCAGGTTTCTAGGTTATGATTTATGAAAATACACAATGAATAATAATCATGATATCACGAGCTTCTTGCAGTAGCACACAACGCAAAATCATGAACTATTATTCATGATTTTGTGCTGTCTGATATGGCAGTTCAGTCATGATTTGACAGGAATTCACATTTCATGATTTCATTCATGGCATCGGAATCAAATTTCTTTCCGTGTAGTGTTTCACGAAACATTCACTTTTAAACGCTAATTAAGTTGCCAATCGCTTTTATTTTAAGTTATAAAGCAATGTAGATCATACCAGTTTTCTATGTAACACAAATTCTACGAATAATAGAAAAGATATTTTCAAACATATTTCTTGCAATTTTCACATCTCTTTTAGTAAGACATTACGCCGCTAATAAACAGTATTACGTAGTACGTAGTATTCTTAATATTCAGCAGCAAACGTTAAATTTGAATAATTATTTGCTTGATTTAAACGTTTTTCATCAAACAAGGTGAGACGGGGCAAAATGCGCCATGAGAAGCACGAATTTACTCAACAAACGCTTGCAGTGCAATCAAACGTTTTTTGATCTAGTAGTTCTTGCGTATTTGGACATATGTCAAAACGTTCGTATAAAGTGATAGCGATTTTTCTGAGTTGTGCCGGTTTTGCATTAAAAAAACAGTCGGCGGATTTTGTGCATTTGTTGTGGTGCATTTTGACCCTTTGTTGTAGTTCGTTTTGTGCACACTTATGCGCATTTTGCCCCTAACGAATCTGAAAATAAATTTTCGATGGCCTTAGAAAACTTCACGATTTAAACACATTTTATTGATTTTTGTTTTTCAGGACTAGAATGTTAGATAAAAAACAGTTGTACTTTTGAACCTGCTGTCTACAGGGTGCTCCACCTTTTATGTCGGTATGTAAACGCTGTATAACTTTCACATTTACCAACCGAGATCTTTCATTAGATATGTTTTGGAAACGCCATTTCAGTACAATTTTCGCCATGTATCACTTCACACCGAAAGAATACGGCCAAACAGTCGCTCGAATGGTTGACGCTGAGCCTAATTTTTGGAATACAATTTTGATGACTGACGAGGCAAATTTCAACCTCTCTGGCGGTGTTAATAAGCAAAATTGCCGCATTTGGGGAACGGAGAATCCTCACGAGATTCACGAAATGCCCTTCCATGACCGGAAAATAACTGTGTGGGCCGGGATTTGCGCCAAAATCATCATTGGTCCATATTTTTTCAAGAAAATGAAACTGTCGATGAAAATCGATATCGGCGGATGTTGGCTTATTATGCCTGCCCACGAATGCGCGAAAAAGGTCTAGAAGGTTACTGGTTTCAACAGGACGGTGCACCATGCCACACTGCGAATTCAACAATTCAATTTCTGCAACGAAAATTTCCGGGACGTCTGGTATCAAAAAGAGGCGATATTGACTGGCCACCCAGATCACCTGATTTAACCCCCCCGGACTTCTTCTTGTGGGGTTATCTGAAAAGCAAGGTATACGCCAACCAGCCTCAAACTATTGACGAGCTCAAGGCAAATATTCGTACGGAAATCGACGCTATAACACCCGAGATGCTCAAAACGGTAATGGAAAACGCGGAAAAAAGGAGTCAATTTGTAATTTCTAATAAAGGTGGTCACTTAATTGATATTGTTTTCAAAAACTAAACCAAGAAAATTTTAAGGAACCAAACTAAATAAAAATGTATTACTAATAGAAATCTGTTGTTTTGAAGTTGTCTTAAAGTTATTCAATGTTTTCATACCGCCATAAAAGGTGGAGCACCCTGTAGTTTTACATGTTATCTTTAACATGTCAAAAAATAAAATTTTTAAAAAAATGCATTTTTTTAGATATTTAACTTTTTAGTTTTATTTTCTTTTTTTTCAGTAAAAAATTTTTTTTACAGTGCACAATTTTTTCAGAAAGGCAATTTTATTATCTACAACTTTGCTGGAGACACTATTTCGATCAAATCAACCATTTTTCCAATATAAAATATTTAATGGATTAGCACCATTTTTGGTTAGGCCCTTTTGAAAAAGCAGTCGACATCTTAAATAAATACCTGATATGATATTGTACCTTGCAGCAATTTTACGAGCCCTACGCAAATTCGTTTTTTAATAATTATTATCCTGTAGTTACTAAATACATTGAAAATATGCTTGTCTAGCAAGGAGGGGTGCAGTGAGGAGGCAATAACGAAAAATTGCTGGTTCAAATTGCTAAATTGCAAACATGTGTGGCAAACGCAGAAAATAACCACGCTAATAATTTTCGCGTGGGACTCTAAATAGGTAGAAACTCCGCAATAAAATGACACCATTTTTTAAGGAGAACAGCTATGCAAAGTTTCAGCTGAATCAAAAATGATGAATTAAAAAATATAATATTTTTTCGTCACTTGGCGTGGAATCTCTCATTAATGAGTTATACGGGGTTCTTGTTAACGTGGGCATTATACCCCCAATCCCCCTACCTATATAAATAGAAGGTAAAATTTAAACGTGAAAAAAAGTTTCGATTTCTCTTTTACTAATTTTCGTAATCTGTCAAGACGTTCAAAAAATCCCCAATTGTTGTATTTTCAAAACACAATGTTAGTTTAGGTTCAAAGGAGAATAACATCACATCTGAAAATGCTATTTAAGTTTGAGGCACATCACATGTCTGTAAAAATTGCGTATGACTTTTTAAACGCGAAGAAGTGTTTGCAGATAACTGTTAGGTATAAAACCTGCGAAAGCATATAGGTAATACAAAGACCTTTATAAGAATATTTTTCCCGTTGTTATACTTTGCTATTTTTCTTACTTGATCAATGCAATTATTGCGATGTTTACCGCTCACGACACTGACTAAAAATATTATAGAACGCTGTTGCTCTAAAGATTGTTGATGCACGACCAAGTTTGCTATATTGCGTGTCTGCTTTACGAGTGATTTACGTCAATTTACTCAGTCTAGTTATGGTTCGCTAGATTTATAAAATAATTGCAGAATAGATAACGTATCAAACTAAAATTTAAACTGTTTGAAAC
Source organism: Sabethes cyaneus (assembly GCF_943734655.1). Lineage (NCBI taxonomy): Eukaryota > Metazoa > Arthropoda > Insecta > Diptera > Culicidae > Sabethes > Sabethes cyaneus. The sequence goes on from NC_071353.1 coordinate 69,660,882, forward strand.
TGTGCTTTAAGACTACCTAGAAATTAAGCATCGCTATATAACGATTTTCGAAAACATTTTTTACGGAATGCCGCGTTAACCGGGACGGAGTGACAGTGAGAGTAAACTTCCGCGAGCGCGAGAATGAAGAAGATGGTTGATTTAGCCGTGAGTGTGCATTATAATATTGGGGACTGGGTGTGTTGATTTCTCAGCTTGTCCCGACATTCACAGTGCCGCTGTCGTCGTTGCTGTTTCCTTTACGAGTTGTTATTGTTGGTGAGATCATACCTCTTTTCTGTAAAAAAAAATATGTGACCGTACAGTGAATTCCAGACAGGTTTAAAAAGAGTGGTTTATATTGTTCAATAGTGACTATTTGTGAATGCATTCATTTCTTAGACAGTATTTGCATGTACAGAAACTCCGGTCCAATATTACGATAACGATATACAGTTGCCTAAGACTGAAATACTGCCATTTAAGGGAACGTATCGTGCAGCCTGCTGGTTCTGCTCGATGGCCTAAATAGACAAGGAGTGCGATCTTCGCGGAAAGGCGTTGCTGAATAGTGCCCTAGATTATTAATACCGAAGATTGCTAGATTGCTGCTTATTAAAATTTACAGAAAAGAACGAGAATTGCCCAAATTGAATGATTTTGATTTTCAATATAACACAACGTGTAGGGAAGTGGAGAAGTGATATTAAATGCATTTGAAGTGATGTTATTTGTCATATATGTTAAACTATATATATATATATATATATATATATATATATATATATATATATATATATATATATATATATATATATATATATATATATATATATGGCCAAAAAATAACATATATATATATATATATATATATGTATATAATAAGTAGATTAGTAATTTATATAGAAAAGTGAAGGTCGAATTGTCAAATATCCGCTGTCAAATCAATTCATAAATATTCAGCACCATAATAAAGAAATATGCATTTATAAGTGGGAGAATATAATCTTAGCCAGAAAAGTTATATGAAGAAAAATGAAAAGTTAAACGGAAAAAGGGAAAGCGTAGAATTTTATTTTTGGAAATGGTTAGTGTATACAGTGTGTGTTGCTCTGTGTCTGTCGCATGTGTGGTGTATCCAACTCTTGTTCACGACGGCGTGTATTAAAAATACCGCAGAGCTCAAAAGTATGGTATGTGAATGCCATACGACCGAAAGAGTGTAAAGCACGAGAAAGTTTCATTACATACACTCCTCGTACAGCTGCATCATTTGAAAAGGCGTTCAAAACCAGACATAGGATAAGTGACAATCTGTAAAATAGCCACCAAAATTTATGTAACATAATAGTGACGAAAAACGGTCATTGTAATCACAATAAAAATATTGGGATATACATTTGTTATGTCAATCATCGAATTTTGTATTTGTGAAAACAAATATTGACATTGAAGCCTTGCAATTGAAGTAGTACTTGGTAAGTATTTTTGCGCCGATGGCGGTGTTATCATAAATATCAAAATACAAATCTTTTAACGATTACTGGTCATAAATCCAATTACAAATAGTATGCTCAAAATAGTCATTATGACCATGCTATTGCATGAATAAACTTTTTTCTTCACTTCTTTATGAATAAGAAGAGTCGTCAATGAATTCAATCCTATTGACTCCGTACAGATTCTCCCGAATGTTGAATAATTTGGTCTCTCAGCTAGTTTCATACATTAAGTAGAATCCGGTACATGTATTATAATTCTTGGTGTAGATATTTCCATCATCAAAAATACGTACGAAATCGAACCTGCTTGAGCCACAAACACTAATGCATGATGTCAAGCTCCAATCTCAAGTTAATCAGATACCTATTTGGGAAATAATTTACAGTGTCTTTATATATCTTAAATATTACAATATTCGTGACTGTTCTGAAAATGCAGAATTCACAAAATTATTATTAAACTGCATTGCATATGCATATTTTTTAATCAATGGCCAAAAAATAACATTCACTTATTCGAAGTTTAGCTTTCGAGGTATTACTAAAATAAAAATTACGAATTTTACTAAAATATTATGAATAAACAAGTTAGCTTCGAGGTACGATGCTGGTCTGACAAGACAGTCGTCGTATGTTCGAATCTTGGTTAGGAGGTGCTGCTAGATAGAGTCAGTAGGATTTTTACACCAGCCCTGTAACTGTCCTGTACATTAATAACCGGCCGCGAAGTCTGTCGATAAAGAAGGGTCAAATCTTAGAAAGACGTTTAAGTCCACTGCTTTGCTTTGTGTTTATAAGAATTTGTGAGAGTCATTGTAAATGTTTGAAAGAGAAAAGCGAAATATTCAGATTCATTTCTTCATTGAATGCAATGCACAGTGGTTTGATTGCTCTGGAATCGTGAACTTTTTTAACCGTTATGTGTACGGGAAATTTAACACCCATAAGTGTTCGGATGGGTACCCGGGTACCCACCGAAATGAAATGCTTCTAACTTTACCAATTCTTGACCGATTTTGGATCTTGAACCATCAAAAGATTGGAAAATTTGTCTACTTTTAGAGCATGAGACTTACAAAGCCTGGGACCACGTCTGGTTCCCGTAAATCCGAATCTCCAGGACCATGTTCCGGATCCAAAACAAATGTGTACAATTGTCAACAAAACCACACAATATTGGTCTCAAAATTCATGAAATCACTCCAGGAGTTGATGTTTATCCATTTTGAGTCCATTTAACGAGTTGTCTTCGGAATGGCCATTCCGGAGCAGGCTCCTGTGGGGCCCTATGAGACCAGTAACATGTTTGGATAGAAACCCTAGCAATATGTATATCAAAATTCGTGAAATCACTCCAGGAATTGAAATTTATCCTTTTTGAGTTCAGTTGATGACATGTCCTCGGAATGGCCATTCCGCAACAGGTTGTGGAGCCTTATGAGACCAGGTTAGTTTTAGACTAACCTAGACTAGTTAGTCTTAGACTAACTTAGACGACTAGATGGTTTTTAAAATGGAAATTAAATGATGAAGATACTTAAAGAGACAAATGACTTAGCATGTTTTAAGATCAGTTTTGAATGTACTTTCACTTTAATTATATTTCGGTCGCCAGTTTTTCCAAGTTTTTATTGTATAGCAGTACGAAATATGGCTAATTTTACCTAAATCGTTTAGTAACTCGCTCTGTATAGAAGATACGTGTTCACTTTCTTCTGAAAAAGTGTGTGATTTTAATAGATGCAAATGTTTGTAGAACACTATTTTTCCCTAAATCACATAGTTTTGAAGCTACAGTGAAAAACCCGATTTGTGGGGATCCGTCAGAAAAGATGCCTAATATCTCAAAAACTGTGATACTTACTTACTGTGATAGAGTAATAATGTTTTCAGCAAAAAGCTTCATATTAAGATTACCTAAAACTTTCTAGAACATACTATAGCTCTATATCATCAAATTAGAAAGTTAAATTTTGCAGCGCCACCTGTGTTTGAGTTCCGAACTAATACTAAGCATCAGTTGTTGCGTCTATTGATATACCGAAATTCTTCCGAAGACGCCATATTGAAAAAAGCACTATGAAAAGAGTTATTAAAAAAGTTCACGAATCCGAGCAATCAAACCACTGTGCAATGGTGGGCTTCAAAATACGTGGACGGGGGTTCATAAGTACAACGCTTGCAACCATTGAGACATAGAAATTTCTCTTAAAAACCACTTGTGTACAGTGATTTTTAAAAGAAATCTGTATATTGAAGGTTGCTCTACGTTGAAATACTAATGAATGATCAGCCCCCAGATTATTGTATTAAATATGATACATCGCAAATATGACGTGCCATTCGAATGTCCTTTTTTGACATGAATGACAATAGGCACTTCAGTTAGCTGGTCGATTCACTCCGAGAAGAATTTACTAGTTTTACTTTCACAGCTTACCGCTTGTTACATAGCAGCAAAACATTGCACGTAGTAGTAGTAGTAGTAGTAGTAGTAGTAGTAGTAGTAGTAGTAGTAGTAGTAGTAGTAGTAGTAGTAGTAGTAGTAGTAGTAGTAGTAGTAGTAGTAGTAGTAGTAGTAGTAGTAGTAGTAGTAGTAGTAGTAGTAGTAGTAGTAGTAGTAGTAGTAGTAGTAGTAGTAGTAGTAGTAGTAGTAGTAGTAGTAGTAGTAGTAGTAGTAGTAGTAGTAGTAGTAGTAGTAGTAGTAGTAGTAGTAGTAGTAGTAGTAGTAGTAGTAGTAGTAGTAGTAGTAGTAGTAGTAGTAGTAGTAGTAGTAGTAGTAGTAGTAGTAGTAGTAGTAGTAGTAGTAGTAGTAGTAGTAGTAGTAGTAGTAGTAGTAGTAGTAGTAGTAGTAGTAGTAGTAGTAGTAGTAGTAGTAGTAGTAGTAGTAGTAGTAGTAGTAGTAGTAGTAGTAGTAGTAGTAGTAGTAGTAGTAGTAGTAGTAGTAGTAGTAGTAGTAGTAGTAGTAGTAGTAGTAGTAGTAGTAGTAGTAGTAGTAGTAGTAGTAGTAGTAGTAGTAGTAGTAGTAGTAGTAGTAGTAGTAGTAGTAGTAGTAGTAGTAGTAGTAGTAGTAGTAGTAGTAGTAGTAGTAGTAGTAGTAGTAGTAGTAGTAGTAGTAGTAGTAGTAGTAGTAGTAGTAGTAGTAGTAGTAGTAGTAGTAGTAGTAGTAGTAGTAGTAGTAGTAGTAGTAGTAGTAGTAGTAGTAGTAGTAGTAGTAGTAGTAGTAGTAGTAGTAGTAGTAGTAGTAGTAGTAGTAGTAGTAGTAGTAGTAGTAGTAGTAGTAGTAGTAGTAGTAGTAGTAGTAGTAGTAGTAGTAGTAGTAGTAGTAGTAGTAGTAGTAGTAGTAGTAGTAGTAGTAGTAGTAGTAGTAGTAGTAGTAGTAGTAGTAGTAGTAGTAGTAGTAGTAGTAGTAGTAGTAGTAGTAGTAGTAGTAGTAGTAGTAGTAGTAGTAGTAGTAGTAGTAGTAGTAGTAGTAGTAGTAGTAGTAGTAGTAGTAGTAGTAGTAGTAGTAGTAGTAGTAGTAGTAGTAGTAGTAGTAGTAGTAGTAGTAGTAGTAGTAGTAGTAGTAGTAGTAGTAGTAGTAGTAGTAGTAGTAGTAGTAGTAGTAGTAGTAGTAGTAGTAGTAGTAGTAGTAGTAGTAGTAGTAGTAGTAGTAGTAGTAGTAGTAGTAGTAGTAGTAGTAGTAGTAGTAGTAGTAGTAGTAGTAGTAGTAGTAGTAGTAGTAGTAGTAGTAGTAGTAGTAGTAGTAGTAGTAGTAGTAGTAGTAGTAGTAGTAGTAGTAGTAGTAGTAGTAGTAGTAGTAGTAGTAGTAGTAGTAGTAGTAGTAGTAGTAGTAGTAGTAGTAGTAGTAGTAGTAGTAGTAGTAGTAGTAGTAGTAGTAGTAGTAGTCTAATGCCACACATATGCCAGAAATGCATTTTACATTAGTCATTGATCTAATGATCTGATATCGTCTTATGTCACCCTTTCGTACAACCCTTAGAGCTGTATACCTTGTAGTTTTTTATGCATGCTTTTTCCTACATCCTACTCCTTTTTATTTTTCCAAAACGGTATCTTACTTCTGCGCATATTTTATCAGATATTTTTATCGTTTTCAAGTAATTTTAAACTTCCAGTTGTATTTATGATTTGTCAAGGGAAACCACGTTTTTGTTTTTTTTTCTCCTGGATCCACAAAACGAATTTGTCATTTGCGGCACACTTAATAGATTCGTAGATCGGTGATATTTTGTGAAGCTAAGAGATACCCGGAATAGAACCGGCCTTTAATTCGAGCTGATTAATACCAGATTCAAACCGAAAGAACTACTTAGGCCTATGTGATTCAAGGGTTCCGCAATATTGGCTAATATAAGTGGTACAAACCACAATCCGAATAAATCTCCACCTTTCCTATCATTTCTGCCAGTGTAAAAACGATTTTTAACCAACTCGCACGTTACGTGGAAGCATCAAATTTGACGCGATTAAGAAATGTTCAATAAGTTACGATATGTCACGGCAATAGCAAGACTAAATAACCAAAGCAAATATGCATTATGTTCGTAATATTATGTCAAGTTTTTGTGAGATACTCAAGAATCGTCAATTGATGTATAAATTCTATAATATGCCTTATTAGGCCCAAAGTGTTTCTTTTTTTCCTTATATCTACTTATATCTATCCCTACTTATATCTGGCCTCGAGGTACGATGCCGGTCTAACAAGCCAGTCGTCGCATGTTCGAATCTCGGTTGGGAGAAGTTGTATGAGTCAATAGGATGGTAGCACTAGCCCCGCAATTGTTTTGCACTCTTACAACGGGCTACAAAGTCTGTCGTATGAAAATAGAAGGCCAAGTTTCGAAAGCGAAATGTAGCATCTAGGGTTTGTTTTGCTTATGTGTTCATAATTTGAGGTATTTAAAAAATTGTTTACCGTCGCAAACAGTATTTTGTATTTTAGATAATGACACATCAATTTTGGATAATAACACAACCCAGATGAACAAAAAAAATCAGAAAGGTTGTATTCCAGACATAACCGCGTAGCTGGCGTAGAACTACGTTAGGCGGGTTTTTGCAAAGAAACCTTGACTTTCACACCATATTGACATATGTGTGGCGTAAAATAGCGTTAAGTAAATAATAGTGCCAAATAATTATATCGTATTTTTGGTATGTATTTTGTGCAATTTGTGATGCCAAAAACTAACATTTTTACCAGTGCCAGAATCGGAATATAGCCTGAATCCGTTAATTGGGTCACGACTGCACTTCAGCTGATTTGCTAATTGGGCCGACTGACAGTTGTTTGAAATTTTTAAACTCAAAAGTTCAATAGAATTTTGACATTCAAGTTGGAGAATAACCCAACTAACGAACACCCAATTAACGAACTGTAGGGGTATTAGGGGCCTAATGATCACACGGGGCGAAATGGGGGTGCCCCATTTCTTTTCTACGAAAGTACGCATTTTGTAACATCAAATGGCATGCGGAACATTGCTGTAGGTACTACAGTATCTATTTATCAACAAATGAGTGATCTCTCTACTTTTAAAACACGGAGTTAGGTCATTACGAATATTTTATAAAGTTTTTGTCCCTCCAGTGTTGGGCCACTGAAGGGGGGTGGGGCGAAAAAAAAAACAAAGAGATTTTTTTAATCGAGCAAAAAACATAGGTTTTAAGCATTTGTACTTAAAGTTTAAACCTGAAAACCAAATCTATTCTTGCTTTTAATATTATTTATATAATTATATAATTATATAATTGTAATTATAATTATATAATTATTTTCCATGCAAAAATCTACGCAAAAAAGACAAAAACGAGAGAAAATTTTTTAGGCCGATTTTCGGAAATTCCATTGCTTGAATTTCCATTTCTGTTTCGCGCTAGAAGCGTTAACTCAACTCGTACACTCATTTTTCGAGTTTTTCAGACTGTAGAGCCCACAGACAATTGATTTTATAAAAAAAATTAACTCGTATCCTGCAAATTATTTTTTTGCCCCTCGATTTTTCAAGCCAATTTTGAAGGGCGGGGTGACAAAAACTTCAAAAATAGCAGGCTCTACAGCCTGAAAAACTCGAAAAATAAGTGTACGAGTTGAGTTAACGCTTCTAGCACGAAATAGAAATGGAAGTTCAAACAGTGGAATTTCCGAAACTCGGCCAAAAATAATTTCTTTCGTTTTTGTCTTTTTGTTCGTAGATTTTTGCATGAAAAATAAGAACGTATTTATTAAAAGCAAGAATAGATTTGGTTTTCACGTCTAAACTTTAAGTAAAAAAGCTAAAAATCCATATTTTTTTTGCTCGATTAAAAAATTCTCTCTGTTTTTTTTCGCCCCCCGCCTTCAGTGGCTCAACACCGGAGGGACAAAAACTTTTTTAAATATTTGTAATGGCCAAAATCAACATTAAATATGTGTGGTTTTAACATATTTAAGTATATAAGGGGGAGGAACAAATAAGTAAAAGTGGCTGTGGCATTTAGACCTTTATAAGTTGTGTGAGTGGTCCAAATCTAAAAGAGAATGTATAAACTTAACCTCATGTTTGTTGACTTGAACTTTATAATGAGGTTAGACATTAAAAACGGTAGACTTTCCAATAAACAGAGGGAATGGTAGACAGAGTAATGAAATCATATGTGTTTCATAGTATCATGGAGTGGAACTACCGAATGAGTAGTTTAAATAGTTTTCTACCGGCGACGGGGATTGCCGTGATTCGCAGATTCGCACCTCCCCTCACATCAGAGGCCACTATCCTTTTGTCTTTCAGCCACTTGCACATCTGTTTTCGATAAGGTTGACAATCTCAGGCGAGCGAGTGTGAAAAGCATAGCATCCAAAGCTTACTCCACTGACGCAAGCCTACGACAAACAACTGCTGGTACTGTGTGCATACATTCTGTTACTTACACACTCGCGATTGTACAGCATCATAGCAATTTTCGAACATCCCGCCCGCAAATCCAAAGCTCACGAGCTGTCCATAGGTCGCGAGCACGAGCGGCACACTAGGATGTATGGATACAAATTTTACTTTACTTCTTTTCTTCTTCATTTTACACCCTCGCTTACACACGCGTGTGCGGGCCATTACGAGCGATGATAGGTATCAACTGGTGGGTTGCAATGACGAGCGTAAGCAACGACCGTGGCTGATAACTAAATAGCAAAGCCTAGGTGCTACATTCCGTTAGCGAAACTTGACCTTTTGTTTTTTTATACGACAGACTTCACAGCCAGCTGTTAGAGTGCAGGACAATTGCAGAGCCAGTTGCTACGATCCTATTAACTCTAACAGTCTCTCCCAGTCGGGATTCGAACATACGACTGGCTTATTAGGCCAGCATCATACTAGAGGCCAACTGGGAAGTGATAACTAAATACACTATGGCAAAAACTTGTCGCAGTGCATGAGAATATCAGAAAAGAAATCCGTAAGAAATGCTCATGCATGTGTGAAGAAAATCGTGAGAGAAAATTGGACCATACGAATGCGGGTTTTACAACACTACGTTTCAGTTTGCAAATTCTCATAATACAAAACACAAAACTTTTTTCCTCATTTAGACATATCTACCTCTCCCCCTGATTAGCTCTCCTCGGTCAGCGGCCCTTTTGTCTACAGCAACTTGTACGTCTCTCCGAAGATAATGAAAGAGAAACAAAGCCTTCCTTATATTGTTCTTCTCCCATCAAAACCCTCCCATCTTTTCACACACTCTTCATCTTATCTCCCAGCCACTTGTAAAACTTCTAACGGTCTAAATGCAAGGTATTATTATTATTATTATTATTATTCTATATTTGAGAGGTTTTCAACCTGTGGCTGGTTCGCTTCTTAATGCCAGATGATCGCAGCCACTTTTACATATTTGGACCTCCCCCTCCCCTTTTCGCGACCACCCCGCTTTTGTCAAACCCCTTTGCTGATTTACTTATGTCAAGAAACATGTACGCCAAGTTTAATCATGAACAGTAGAGTGTCCCAAAATAGCACTATGTCAGAAAACCCGGAGGCTCAACCCTCAAATGATAGCTTAGGGTGTCACAACAAAACTTTTATATGACGTCAACATTGGTTGCCGCGATTTAGGGGTCGCACATTAGAGTTTTATGAAAAAATGGCATTTTTCAGGAGTAAATTCAGAAAAATATTTTTAGAAATGGTAAAGTGGGTAAAAAAAGATACTTAAATATTTTTTTTCACAATCATTGAGATCTGATACATTCATAAAAAAGTTATGGTGGCATGTCTGGAGTCATATTTGGTTACAAAAATTTATTGAATTTGGCAAAAATTTAAAATTTTTGAAGTTTCATTTAAATAAACGTCAAAACAGGGTATCGAACAGTATATCAGAGTAACGTACGTATACTGTATAGATGAGAAATTTTATGACAAACAACTTTGCCGAAGAAAATACGGACGTATGTTCAAATCTCGCTGAGGTATTCACGTTTTTCTGAAGGCGGGACCAAACATATTTCCGAAATTTTCAAATTTTAGTAGTTCCACGTGAAAAAGGTAAATGATAAAACGTATTTATTCTAAACGTTACCTACGTGTTTGATAGGAAGAAATATGCACCTTCCACAGAATTTAGCACCATTTAGGATCAAGAATCACTTTAAAAAGGACGTACTTATTTTTAAAGGTACTTTGTTTGAAAAATCTTATCTCCCGAAACTAGGGTTGCTCCAAAGTGATGCCTAAGCGTGAGTTGTAGAAAGTTGATTTTTAAACCTGAAAAAATAAACACTGAAATTTTTTTGACCCTTTTTGTACTATCAGTAGATGGTAGAATCAGCAAGGTGTATTCAGACAAATTGAAAGGTAATATTTACCCAAGCAACAATGTGAGTTTTATTGTACTCTTATGGTGGTCTTCAAGACTAATTTTGGTCTTAAATGCCATCACAAGAGTGTAATAAAACCCAAATTGTTACTTGGGTATTCTAGTTGCTAACTTGGTAATATAACACGGATAACATAGGAAAAGGGCACGTTTAAAATAAAAAAATAAAATCTTAAATATCAAATATCTTAAATCAAATATCTTAAATACGGCTGCATTTAGAAGCTAATCATTATTTTGAACACGTGTTGTCAAGCACATACGAAGTTGTTCTTCAAATTCACATTACATATATGTATAACGAGAAATATAAGAATAGTAATAAGAAATATAATAATAATCTTAGGTTACAAAATATTCATAAAGGTCGTTGTTCTACAAAATCCTTTGATAAATGTTGCACCATTTCAGAAAAAGTCTCAAAATGCATCAAATCACCACTATTTTTCCAAAAAAAAATCGAAGTTACCATTTCCTGTATATTTTAATTTTACATTTTTACCTGACGTTAGAACACAGTGAATTTTTTTCAGTGTTTATTTTTTCATGTTTAAAACTCAATTTTCACAAACTGACGCTTAGGCTTCATTATGGAGCAAACCTAGTGTCAGGGGATACAATTTCTCAAACATAGTACCTATTAAAATAATTACGCCCTTTTTAAAAATGATTCTTGAGCCTTAATGGTGCCAAATTCTTTGGATGGTGCATGTTTCCTCTTATCAAAAACACAAGTGACGTTTAGAGTAAATAGTTTTTTCATTTACCTCTTTCACATGAAACTGCTAAAATTTAAAAATTACAGAAATGTGTTTTGTTCCGCCTTCAGAAAACAGTAAATATCTCTACGAGATTTAAAAAGACGTCCTTACTTTCTTCGGCAAAGTTATTCGTCATAAAATTTCCCATCTATACAGTATAGCTACGTTGCCCTGGGACACTGTTCGATACCCTGTTTTGATATTTATTTAAATGAAATTTCGAAAATTTTAAATTTTTCCCGAACTCAATCAATTTTTGTAACCAAATATGACTCCAGACATGTCACCATAACTTTTTTATGAATGTATCAGATCCCAATGATTGTGAAAAAATAGTTAAGTACCTTTATTCACCTACTTTAACATCTCTAAAAATATTTTTTTTGAATTTACTCCTGAAAAATGCCATTTTTTCATAAAACTCAAATGTGCGACCCCTAAATCGCGGTACCCAATGTTGACGTCATATAAAAGTTTTGTTGTGACACCCTAAGCTATCATTTGAGGGGTGAGCCCCCGGGTTTTCTGACATAGTGCTATTTTGGGACACTCTAATGAACAGTCAACCCAAGCAGCACCATTTGTTGCATGAAGGGTTACGCAACTATAATTGAAACATTCAAATATGGTAAAAGTTCGCATCAGTTACCTTTATCGAACTGTTATGTGATTGAAAAAGCGCAAGAGGTGGAGCCTATATGCAACCAATTGTTACACAGATGTTTTATGGAACATCAATGCGCGTTATCTATCCATTCGCGACTACGATACTAAAAGAGATTTTAAGCCTGTTCGCACTCCCACGAAATCCTATGCCGCGTTGTCAAAACTTGCGTGAAAATATAAACAAAAATACTTCCTTCTCTTTTTTTCTCGCACAAAAACCAATGCGCGTTATCTAAATACAAGCAGGTATTCGCGACTACGATACTAAAAGAGATTTTATGCCTGTTCGCACTCACACGAAATCCTATGTCGCGTTATCAAAACTTGCGACTACGATACTAAAAGAGATTTTAAGCCTGTTCGCACTCCCACGAAATCCTATGCCGCGTTGTCAAAACTTGCGTGAAAACAAAAACAAAAATACTTTCTTCTCTTTTTTCCTCGCACAAAAACCAAACAATTATGAGCAACTTCATCACGAATTATGTTTAGCGGGAACCGGGATTTCCTCTCTGGGCTCCAAGACGAAAATTATTTACATTAATATAATGCGACTTTAGTTTTTTGGGCCTATTATGAGCTAATCTCCATGCCATTCAAAATTTATCGTGCAAAATATAATTTTGCTTTGTATTATTTGATGCGCCTCGTGAAAGTTATTAATTTATTTATTTTCAAGTTTAAAGAATTAACCCAGCCAGATTAAGAATTCGTTTACGATGGAAAAATGCGGTGTAAAATCGAACTAGATACTGTAATCAAATAATATTTTAGTAAATGCCACGGATTCCTGATGAATGTTCGTGTAATTATTGTTAAAATAAAAACATTCCTTCGTTGAAAAATATTTTTTCATAAAAATATGGCGGAATATGATGTTACATTGGTTGTATTTGTTTGGTTACATTTTATTTAACAATATGCCGTAATCAACATGATGCAACATCATGTGACATTATTGTTTAGCAATGGCATTATAATAACACGATGTTGCGATGAAGTTTCATGTTGCTAGATATTGACTAATATATTTGTGACAGCCAGTATAAGTATTGGATAACCTGAATCCAACATATTAATAACATGAAGTTGCTTATTTGTTGCGTGTTTCAATACTGTAACCGGTGAAGTTTTTTGCAATTTAAACAAGACTTAATAGCCACATGGAAGATGTTGCAAGTGCTGCTTGGGAAGGCCTTCCGGAGTTATGGCGCAACTCGTTTACTTTTATATACTTAAATATGCTAAAACCACACATATTCAAAGTTGATTTATTTGAGATAGACAAAAATCCACTCTCCAATTTTTTGATATTATGCACAAAAAATCACGATCTTTCAAACGCAATCAACCGATTTTAATTCTGCTTGCATCTTTCTAAGATACTAACATTTGAAAACGGCCTATTTTTATCACAAAATTTAATATAAGTGTAGAAGTAAAATAGATAGCCAGTTTCTTTTTTCACCAAAAGTTGCGTCTTATTGAGCCTCAAAAGTCATCTGAAGAAGTATTTTGCGAGAAATGCAAAATAAAAAAGTTATGGAGAAAATTCTCAAAATAGCAGGGTCACCCTAACTTGACTCAGGAAAATCGCCCTAATATGGAAACGGTTCGGATTAGAGGGATTTCGTCTTCTGCAATATTACTCAAAATACTTCAAGCTATAAAACTGCTGAAATTAATATCGCTCTACCTTGTTTCGTTTTGAAGATAATTTCTGGATTTTGGTTAAGGGTCACTCTAAAATAGCTCATGCCAAAAAAAGCGATATCCTAAATCAAGATTTTATTTCTAACACATAAATAGTCTAAAATCAACGACTACTGAGTAAACAATTTATTCCACCTAATTTGGCTTTCTGGACCACAGTGCAATGTCTAACCGGCGCCTTACGGACAGCCCTGAGAGTTTCCTTGCACCCTTCAATTACTCACACCACAGGTCTTTTAGGATAATCCGTCAGTCCCGCCAGCTCCCGAGCCGATGCTGATGGATTCTGCAAGTGAATGCACACAATAACTTTCGTTTCTCCTCTTGCATGATGAACATCTTGAAATCATGTTACCTATAAACTGTGAAAAAAATATACCGAGCAGAACTATTTACAAATAACACAACGCTACCAAAAAGGAGCATCCACGACCAAAATGAAGTGCCCAATTTCTAAATGATCCCATCTTTACTACCGAACCGATTGAGCAAATAAGACATTCAGTATGTCCCGCATTCATTCAAAAAAAATCTGAAGAAGAAGAAGAAAGAGTCCGGAAGACATAATTGGTCGAAAAAGGCCTTGCAAGCGGCCTTGACCACTATAAGACGAGACGGAATATCTACAAAACAAGTCGCCAAGTACCACAGCATTCTGGGGCACACGTTAACTCGGTATGTGAGGCCATACGAAAGGGCAATCTCAGGGCAGGAGCTGGACCAAATTGGTTCCTTCAAAACTGTTTTCGCTCCCGCTGCAGAACAAGAGCTGGTGGTCCATATTTTGTATATGGAGGTTCGATGCTATGGTATTACTACCCGTGAAATCAGTACCCTCGTATACCAGCTGGCAGAGGGAAACGGAAAAGCATATGTCTTCAACACTAAAACACAGCTAGCTTAAGCGTCATCCGAAACTTTCCTTGTGTGCTCCAAAGGTAACCTCTGCGGCTCAATTGGCTTTAAGCGGCTTGCGGTCAATAGTTTTGACGTAGGACTACGTCTTACGGCAAGTTTTGAGATAGGGTGTCATTCCAAAAAGTCGAAAAATGCGAGCGTCACGAAAAATGACAGGTTTTGAGGGCTAATAGCTCAGCGGTTTTCCGATCGATTTTCAATATTCTTACACCAATCGATCGGAAAATCTTCTAAGAATTGATCCAAATGAAGAAAAGTATGGATTCTTGATGTTGAACTATTGAAAAATTGAAAATAATGAACCTATGTTTTACCAGAATTCTCGCTTCGTGATTGCTTGGATGATTTTTTACGATGATCTAAACCTATACCAATTTGATATCTGTGCTTGAGAAGTTGAATTGAACGTATGCAATGTTACTATTTTGATAAATGTTACATACAACGCATGTAGCATGTATATATGTAGCATATAGCATGTATACATGAAGAATCGAATGATTACAAGCATGAATGCATGCCACTATCACTACAAAGAGACTTACGTAGTCCTGCGTCACCTATATATGCGGTCGTATCTTGTACACAACCCCTCTGATTATTTAGATGTTTTGACACGTTTTATGTTTGTGTATGTGTATGTATGTGTATATGCACGTGTTTCAATATGAGTATATGTGTGCGTATAGGTGTGTGTGTGTCGTTGTTGTACTTATATACACCCTTCAAGCCCCACATACTAACCGATTTTTAGTTTTTGAAGGATAAGTTTAAATTGCAATTTTCGTCATCATATCAATTATTTTTTAATTTGTTAATAGTATGCCTTTTATTATCGCTAGTGAATGTATGTTTTGCAATGACGACACTTTAAAAATTCAGTCATTTTGGATGCTTAAATCAGCCAACAAATTAGGGTGCTCATTATGCCCCTAATACCCCTATCTCCCTCACGCACCCAGCTATTAACAAAATTCTCTCGTCAATATCAAACACTATTGACATATATTTGTATTTTGATGATATCAAAAAATTGTTATGTCAAAATGGCTTGACGTGCTACAGGTTGAGAAATCCAAATTTTTGCGCATCGATAATTTTTCAGATCGTTTTATTCATTTTAACGATTGAAGGCTACTAAGTAAGTTAAAGTTGTTTGCAAAATGTGTTGTACCTTACTGCCTTATACAGAGTTGACGGTCAAATAAACATTAGCACCATTACGGATACCTTCTGCCTTGTCTTCTCCATCATTTTCGTAAGAAATTGATGCTTGAGTATCGAATAGTAAAGAATTGCAGGCAACTAACTGACGCAAAGCAGCAACTGAAACATTCAAAACTATTCTCGGATAAAAGAGTCGCTGCTTTTCCTCACTTTGAGAATTGCTGCGTTACACATATCACATATTTGTGCTGCGGCACAAATATCTCTTCAGCCATGTTTCCTTGTAAGACACTTACTTACTTATTAACTGGCCTAACGTCTTACGACAAGGCCTGCGCAGTGTAATTTCTCCATCTGTTTCGGTCCATGGCAACATGGGATCTCCCATCGCCAGATCTCGCTCCACCTGGTCTTGCCACCTCGCTCGCTGTGCCCCTCTTCGTCTTGTTCCTACCGGATTCGATGCGAAAACCATTTTTGCAGGATAGTTGTCCGGCCTTCTAGCAATATGTCCTACCCAACGAATCCGTCCAGCTTTAACCACTTTCTGAATACTTGGTTCACCGAGCTTGGACGCGTGAGCTCGTGGTTCATTCTTCGCCTCCATACACCGTTCTCCTGCACTCCGCCAAAGATGGTCCTTAGCACCCGTCGTTTGAAAACTCCGAGTGCTCGTAGGTCCTCTTCTAGCAGTGTCCACGTTTCGTGCCCGTAGAGGACAACCGGTCTAATTAGAGTTTGGTACAATGTGCACTTTGTACGGGGGCTCAAATTGTTCGACCGCAAGTGTTTGTGAAGTCCGTAGTAGGCCCGACTGTCGCTGATAATACGTATTTTAATCTCACGGCTGGTATTGTTGTCCTTTGTTGCCAGTGAGCCAAGGTATACGAACTCGTCGACTACCTCGAACTCATCCCCGTCGATTACTACGGTACTGCCCAAGCGGGCCCTGTCGCGCTCGGTCCCGCCCGCCAGCATATACTTCGTTTTAGACGTATTTATCTTGAATCCAATCTTCTCTGCTTCGCGTTTTAGTCTGGTGTACTGATCTTCCACCGCCTCAAATGTTCTGCCGACAGCATCCACGTTGTCAGCAAAGCAGATAAATTGACTGGATTTATTGAAAATCGTGCCCCGCATTTCGATCGCCGCTCGTCTTATAACACCTTCAAGCGCAATGTTGAATAGCAGGCAGGAAAACCATCTCCTTGTCGAAGTCCCCTGCGAGATTCGTATGGGTCCGACAATCCACCCGAGATTCTCACACAGCACTGGATTCATCCATCGTAGCCATGATAAGTTTAGTAAGCTTACCCGGAAAGCCGTTTTCGTCCAAAATTTTCCATAGCTCTTGTCGGTTTACGCTATCACATGCGGCTACAGGTAACAGGTGGTGCGTGGGGACTCGGAATTCGCGGCACTTCTGGAGGATCTGCCGCCGTTTACCAGCCCCTTGTAAGACAACAGTTCCGAAAAAAAATCTTCCAGTACCTATTCGCGACTATGAAAGCTCAAGAGATTTTTAATCCTGTTCGCACTTACACGAAAACCCATTGTCAAAACTTGCATGAAAACAAAAGCAAAAATACTTCCTTCACTTTTTCTCACGCAAAAACCAAACAAATATTAGCAACTTCTTACTCGCGTCGCGAATGTGGATACAATCTGCCAAAAAGAAAGGATTGCTGCTCACTTTTCTGTGAGTTTCACCTTCAGGACATCAATTTGGACTAGATTCAATGTTTAAAAATGAACTAGGTTGAAAGCAGTGATGTCCAAAAATTTCAATTATTCGATTACCGATTAATCGGCGAGCATTGTCTGCACTTATCTATTAATTCAACTATTCGTGCTAGTGGTATTCGATTAGAAATATTTGATTATTTTTTTCATTAATTCGATTAATCGAACGATTATGAACGATTAGCGGCCATTATTCGGGGATTATTCGCATTCATATTATTTCCTTTGAACTATTCGATTAATTCAACTACTCGTGCTGGCAGTATTCGATTAAAAATTATTCGAATATTTTTAAAGTTATTCGATTACTTGAATTAATCGAACGATTAACGGACTTCACTAGTTGAAAGGAAAGGGTGGTTTCATGCTTTAACAAAATTGTTTGCTTTTAAGACATCAAACTGGACTAGGTTTGTCGCAGTCCTAAGAAATCTTGTTGGGACGAGAGGACTTTATCACTCCTTCTGGCATACTTCCCAAGCACAGATATCAAATTACTATAAGTCTAAACGTCGTAAAGAATCTTCGACCTATTGGGACGAGGGGGTTTTGTTGCTTTTTTTCTAAACATAAAGTAATCGAAATCACAACAAACAGATGGTTTATTTAACTGTCGTCCCTGCCTGTGGAGCAAGGCGATCACAAAGAAAATGTATGGGATAATTTGACCTTGAAACTGTTCGGTAATTTTTACTAATTAGTGATTGAAAAAGAATGTTACAATAGAAATCTTATAATTGCTACATCTTTTATGAGTCGATCGGTGTCGAAACCATGAAAATCCATTCATAATTGGCAGAGCTATTAGCGTTCAAAATCTTTCATTGTTTCGTGACGCTGGATTGAGTCCAAATTTTGGATTGACACCCTGCGGTAAAACGTATTCTACGTCCAAAGATCCGCACAGAGTTTCTGGGACTCCTCGCATAGGAATTGTGAGGAGGAATTCTGTAGAAGATTCGTACAGAATGCCTTACTTGAAACCAGAATTCTTGTATGAAAATCCAAAGGTTGGAATCCTCGACTCCTTATACCTCGACAGGGATGGCACGATCACTTTGACCCAATTCACATTCATTTGACAGAACCATCTCAGCCAAGCAAAATGTGACAAAGTTATATATGGGACATTTGTAGAACTAGTTATTGTCAATTGCAAGGAAAATTGTACCATCCAAAGTGCGATATCGCTCATGAAAGTGCTATTTTGCATTAAATCGTTTCGGTATCTTCGGCGCACTTATTGCTTGGAAGATAACGAAAAAGTGCGTCGAAGATACCGAAACGATTTAATGCAAAATAGCACCATTATGAGCGATATCGCCCTTTGGATGGTACAATGTTCCTTGCAATTGACAATATTATCTACAATTTTGCTAAATTGTGTTGCAATGTGTTGCGGATTTTGTATGGAAAAGTAATTTATAAAGGGAAACAAAACAAAGGATTTTTCCTATGTACCTTCCATGGGTGGAAACCCTCTCTTTTGTCACCCCTTTTACTTATTTGAACCCCTCCCCCCATGTTACGGCCACCTCCTTTTGTCAATCCTCCAGTGCTGATTCCCTTATGTCAAGGAACATGTGTGCAAAATTTGATCGGAATTTCTTTACTACACCTAATTGTTTTACCTTTGTTATACTATAACAAAGGTTTAAAAATTGGTCGAAAAACACGAAATTGATCCGAGGCCCGGAGGGCCAAGTCACATATACCAATCGATAGGGTTCGACGATTTGAGCAATGTCTGTGTGTGTGTGTGTGTGTGTGTGTGTGTGTGTGTGTGTGTGTGTGTGTGTGTGTGTGTGTGTGTGTGTGTGTGTGTGTGTGTGTGTGTGTGTGTGTGTGTGTGTGTGTGTGTGTGTGTGTGTGTGTGTGTGTGTGTGTGTGTGTGTGTGTGTGTGTGTGTGTGTGTGTGTGTGTGTGTGTGTGTGTGTGTGTGTGTGTGTGTGTGTGTGTGTGTGTGTGTGTGTGTGTGTGTGTGTGTGTGTGTGTGTGTGTGTGTGTGTGTGTGTGTGTGTGTGTGTGTGTGTGTGTGTGTGTGTGTGTGTGTGTGTGTGTGTGTGTGTGTGTGTGTGTGTGTGTGTGTGTGTGTGTGTGTGTGTGTGTGTGTGTGTGTGTGTGTGTGTGTGTGTGTGTGTGTGTGTGTGTGTGTGTGTGTGTGTGTGTGTGTTTTTTTTTTTTTTTTTTTTTTTTTTTTTTTTTAACGAGTAGGGAAATCTGCTATCAGACACCTGAAAAGACAGCTCAGGGAGTGGGGTTTGGTATCCCGTGAAGATCGTGGAGATCCAGACCCACTAAAACCCTACTCGAGTCTCCAGCCTCAATCCCCCCTGGAACCACCTTATCGGTATTACTTCAGGGAGGGGCTATTGTGCTTAACGCACGCTCTTAGATAACTACTGGACTATGGTAGTTAGGCTGTTTATTCGCCGTTGATCGGCTTTCCAACGATTTTGTAGCTCAAGTACGATCTGGGTAGCAGCCGCATTGACCGCACCCCAGACGTCCGAGCTAGAACACATCCTTTGGACTAAGTTATCCGGAGTAGTGTCCTGTCCGCTAACTGCCATCATGTTGCTTCTCACGCCCTCGAAACGAGGGCATATGAAGAAAGCATGTTCTGCAGTTTCCTCAACGTCCGCGCATTCAGGACACTCGGGGGACTCCGCATGCCCAAATTTGTGCAGATACTGTCTAAAACAACCATGCCCTGACAGAATCTGTGTCAGGTGGAAGTTGACTT
Source organism: Sabethes cyaneus (assembly GCF_943734655.1). Classification (NCBI taxonomy): domain Eukaryota; kingdom Metazoa; phylum Arthropoda; class Insecta; order Diptera; family Culicidae; genus Sabethes; species Sabethes cyaneus. The sequence continues at coordinate 69,680,939 of NC_071353.1, forward strand.
CGCCATGACGCCTGATGACCCATCCGGATAGTTCCGGGATAAGTCTATGTGTCCACCGGCCTTTTGTGGAATCAGACCATGCCCGCTGCCATGTGATCATCGAGGCCGATCTTGTGGTACTCCGTATGCCTCTAGTTCCACGTTGGTTGAAGCACTCTACGTCCTCGCTGATGATGATACCAATAGGCATCATACCCGCTAAGACGCAGATTGCGTCATGTGAAACTGTGCGGTACGCACTCGCCACTCTTAAGCACATGAGACGATAGGTGCTTTCCAGCTTGGCTAGATAGCTTTTGGTACCTAACGCCGATGACCACACCGGCCCGCCATACCTGAGTATGGACTGGACCACGTTGGCTAAAAGCCTTCGCTTGCTGCCATATACCGCAGAGCTATTAGACATCATACGAGACAATGCCGAAATAGCTGTGGAAGCCTTCTTGCAGGCATAGTCGACGTGGCTCCCGAACTTGAGCTTGTCGTCGACCATGACTCCAAGGAGTTTTAAGAACCGCGTTGACGAAATAGTGCAGTCCCCGACACTGATATTTGCTTGCTGCACCGACTTGCGGTTGTTAACCACGATAACCTCCGTTTTATGATGCGCTAGGTCCAGTTTCCTGGATCGCATCCAATCTTCAACAATGCTTATAGAGTGAGCAGCCGTCAACTCAACCTCTCTGATAGATTCACCGTAGACTTCCAAGGTGATATCGTCCGCAAAGCCGACAATCGCCACCCCTACCGGAAACTTTAGCTTCAACACCTCGTCATACATGACGTTCCACAACACCGGGCCCAGTATGGAACCTTGCGGAACCCCTGAGGTGATTGGAACGCATTTCTGACCATCCTCCGTGTTGTAGCATAGCACACGATTCTGGAAATAATTTTCCAGAATTCTGTACAGCGACACCGGCACTTGGACGTTCCGAAGCGAGCTGGCTATGGAGTCCCAGCTAGCGCTATTAAACGCATTTCTCACGTCGAGCGTGACAACTGCGCAATAACGAATACCTGTCCTCTTGGGCTGGATTGCCACCTCGGCTGTCTTAGTGACAGACAAGATGGCATCCACCGTAGATTTGCCTTTTCGGAAGCCGAATTGGTTCCTTGACAGACCGTTTGTACCCTCCGTGTACTGTACGAGTCTGTTAAGGATAACCCTCTCCAGCACCTTGCCGGCAGTATCGAGTAGACAGATCGGCCTATATGACGAGGGGACACCCGGAGGTTTTCCCGGCTTCGGCAATAGGACCAGGTTCTGTCGCTTCCATCTGTCCGGGAAGTGGCCAGCTTCCAGGCATCTATTCATTACTGCCCCGAATAATTCGGGAGCCTCCAAAATAGCCGCTTTAATGGCCATATTCGGGATACCGTCTGGCCCCGGTGCCTTGCTCACCTTTAGGGATTTAGCGATATCAATGAGTTCCTCGTTCGTAACCGTCACTTCCTCCCCGACCTCCAAACCGCCGTCGCCCACGTTACTTTGGATGTTCGGCTGGGAGGCCGACCATCCTACGCTATGGTCTGAGATACTGGAACGTCGGCCGTGGGACGACTCAGCGGTCTGAGGCCAGGGCCTTGGCTCGTGGCGCGGAAAGAGGCCCTCGATGATCCGCTCCAGCATCTCTGGCGATTGCTCAGCGGGCGCCATCACACCCTTGGTCTTTGCCATTACGACTCTGTAGGCATCACCCCACGGGTTCGCATATAACCTTTCAAAGCAGTCTCGTTTACTAGCTTTTATCCCGCTCTTAAGCGCTGCGCGTGCAGCAACGAGTGCTACTCGACATTCAGCCCTGCTTTCATCCGAACGAGCTCTTTGCATAATTCTCCTCGCACGAAAGCACGCTCCGCGGAGTTCCGCAATTTCATCTGTCCACCAGTAAGCCGGTGACCTGCCATACCTAGGACGACCTTTCCTAGGCATGGTAGCGTCACATGCTCGCGACAGTACCTCAACCAAATGATCAGCGTTCGGATCGGGCATACCGCGATCACCGCACTCTCTCCGGATCGCTTCCACAAATACTTCGGGATCGAAGTATGATGTCTTCCATCCAGTGTTGGCCCTACTCGCCGCCTGCCGCCTCGTTATCTGACCGACACCATAGCGGACCGCCTGGTGGTCACTGTGAGTGTAGCCATTATCTACCCGCCAGTCTCCTATCAGACCAGGACTGCCGAAAGTCACGTCGATGATAGACTCCGCACCGTTCCTACTGAAGGTACTTGTGTTGCCGACGTTGGCCAGATCTACGTTAAGCTTTGCCAGAGCTTCAAGCAGAATCCGACCCCTATGGTTCGTGCGACGACTTCCCCACTCTACCGCCCAAGCGTTAAAGTCGCCCGCCACAACCACCGGCCTTAAACCAGACAGCACAACTGATACTCGGTCTACCATCCGCGTAAACTGCTCGATAGACCAACTCGGCGGAGCATAACAACTGCAGTAGAACACTCCACCCACTTTGGCAACCGCAAACCCCTCGTCTGCAGTTGACACAACCTCCTGAACCGGGAACCTGCTTGTTGTCCATATAGCCGCCGTCGCAGACCTATCCGAGACCCAGTTGCCGTTTCCGGCAGGGACGCGATATGGATCCGAGACTATGGCAATGTCCATTGCTGACTCAGAAACTGCTTGGTGTAACAGCTGCTGAGCTGTGCTGCAGTGGTTCAGGTTGAGTTGTGTCACTTGCACTATGAACGTGGCTTAGTCGCCGGCGCACCGGCCGGGCACCTTGGACCTCCCGTTACGTGCTTTGCGTCCCGTTTACCGGTGCAGATCAGGCACTTAGGAGGCTCCGTGCAGTCCTTTGCTTTATGGCCAGCACTGCCACATCTCCTGCACAACTGGCTCCTATCTGGCCCCTTGCAGTTCCAGGCTTTATGTCCGTGCTCGAAACACCGGAAGCAAGCTTCCGACTGCTTGGACACGCTCAGTGGGCATACCGACCACCCCACTTTTAGCCTAGCAGCTTTCAGGGCTTTGTTTCCGTCAATCAGCGGAAGTCGTATGGTGGCTACCTGGGTCCCGGTCGGACCCTTGCGTAGGCGAACCGCCTCGGTTGCCACCACCACTCCACTTTGCTCTTTGAGAGCTTGTACGACCTCACGCACTTCGGTGATCTCGTCCAGGTTCTTAAGCTGGAGAGTCACTTCTGGTGTGAGAGCACGTACCTTCACTCCGTCCCCGAGCACTCCTTCCGCTATTGGCTTGTATGCGGAACTCTTCTTTGTGGCGTCCTTCTTTAGCTCGAGGATCATATCGCCCGTGCGTGAGCGGCGGATGCTCCGTACGTCCGCGCCCAGATCCTTGAGTAGGGCGTCTCCTCTCATGGCCTTCAGAACCTCCGAGTATTTCGACCCGTCGGTTTTCAGGATAAGAGCGTCGCCCTTCTTCGCTCGCTTTCTTGCCGGTTTAGGTGGAGCAGTTTTTTTACTGGAGCCTCCTCCGCCTTTTCTCTTGGCCCTAACCTCGGTCCACGGGCCACCTGTCTTGGAGCTTCCCGCTGGTTCATCGGTTAGCTCTGCCAACCCGCTAGCCTGAGGGCTTTTACCGATCAGGCGTTTTTTCGGTCCGCCAGGGGTGCTATCCCCCGGGGACTGTCTCGGGCGCTTAGCGGATGCCTTACCGCTGCTGGTAGCGCCTTCCGTAGCCTCCTGGGCCGCGTTACGACACTCCGTCAACGGGCAAGCGTCCGTTTGTACTGCCTTCGACGCCTTCACGGTCACCTTCTTAGCCTCTCCTGCACGGGCCACGAGGTCGTTGTGCGTTTTGGTCGCTGCATTCAAGGTTCTCCGAAGCATGAGCAAGCTCTGCTTCAGGTCCTTGGAGAAATTTCCGCGACCTGACGTGAACTCGATTATTACCTCGAGCTGCTGTGACGCTGCTACCACTTTAGGTACAGCATCTCTATTTTTCTCCATCGCCCTGATAAGCGCTGGGCCGTTCATCGCTGTGTCCGGCGTGGTAGGCATACCGCTGCCTTTGCCACCCACACTAGCGCTCCTAGTTGCATCCTTCTCCACCCTTGGTGGAGAACGCTGGATGCCTCCTCTAGCGAACGGGTTTTCCACCGTATCCACACTTGTTATATTTTTGATTTTGTCTTCCATAAGAATCCCACGAGTTGAGGGGAAAGAAAAGTCCGCCACATCAGAGCCCCTCATGATGCGGTAAGGGCTGATTACTGTGGAGGGCGCTCTGGTACTCCACAGGCTCCGTTTGAGGCTGAGTATTTATAGAACCCCCCCCACCATTCATCCCTCGGCACGGGTCGCATGACACCTTGGATTAGGGGTTTATCCATTCATGTTTTTACTTTTAGCCATAGATAATAGCTATTAAAACCATCCTCCTTTGGGGGCTTTGGACCCTCTGCTCAGGTTCTCGGTATTTTCAGGTTCATCGAACATGCTTCTACCGAGATCCGTCATTTGCAGGCGGAGAGTTTACACTCAGCCTTCGCATGAGTGCCCCCTTCTCTGTCCGCATACGACCCTAGTTTCCACCGGTTGTCCGATTTCCACTAAGGAGCGTATCCCGGATGGTACCACGAGGAGGTAGAGATAGGAGTTGCTAAATAAGAGGCTGTGGAACTTCGTGATAGTTCTGGAGCGCATTATTCAACCATTTACCATCCGTGTGTGTGTGTGTGTGTGTGTGTGTGTGTGTGTGTGTGTGTGTGTGTGTGGGTGTGTGTGTGTGTGTGTGTGTGTGTGTGTGTGTGTGTGTGTGTGTGTGTGTGTGTGTGTGTGTGTGTGTGTGTGTGTGTGTGTGTGTGTGTGTGTGTGTGTGTGTGTGTGTGTGTGTGTGTGTGTGTGTGTGTGTGTGTGTGTGTGTGTGTGTGTGTGTGTGTGTGTGTGTGTGTGTGTGTGTGTGTGTGTGTGTGTGTGTGTGTGTGTGTGTGTGTGTGTGTGTGTGTGTGTGTGTGTGTGTGTGTGTGTGTGTGTGTGTGTGTGTGTGTGTGTGTGTGTGTGTGTGTGTGTGTGTGTGTGTGTGTGTGTGTGTGTGTGTGTGTGTGTGTGTGTGTGTGTGTGTGTGTGTGTGTGTGTGTGTGTGTGTGTGTGTGTGTGTGTGTGTGTGTGTGTGTGTGTGTGTGTGTGTGTGTGTGTGTGTGTGTGTGTGTGTGTGTGTGTATGTATGTAATGATTTTTTCTATCGCCTGTTTCTCAGAGATGGCTGAGCCGAATCGTTCGCTATTACTTTTGTTTGAAAGGTATTATTATCTAGTAGATCACTATTGAGTTGTTTCGTGACACGACTTTTCGTTTAAAAGTTATAAGCAAAAATGTGAAAAATACGTGACACGGGTTTCTCCAGAACTACATGACCGATTTCAACGATCTTAGTATCAAATGAAAGCCCTTATTAAAGCTAAACTATTCAGGAATTTTTAATTGAAAACAAACAAGTAGTTTAAAAGTTATGCTTAAAAAACCTGTTTTGACAGAGTAATAATTATCGCCTGTTTCTCAGAGATGGCTAAACCGATTTATGCGCTATTAGTCTCATTTGAAAGATAATATATCCTAACAGATCACTATTGAATGATTTTTTGATTGGACGTTTAATTTGAAAGTTATGAGCAACCGTATACATCACAGCAAAATTAACAATAATTTATAATGATTTTAACCAAGATAATTTACCTAATTTCAATTATTTTAATATCAAACGAGAGGTTTTGACACTACGAATATATATGCAAAATTTCATAAGAATTGGTTGTACCGGTCAAAAGATATTAACCCTCGAACACTCGCGCCAACTTTTGTAACACAGTTACTCGCGCGCTCTATAACCCCAAACTAAAGAAAACGTGCACACTAGAGTTTTGGCTGGGAAAACTTGGTTTTAGGTTTATCGAACCTTTAGAAGAGTTTCTTGAAATTAAAAGCTCTATCGTCTGGTGGAATCTAAATTTTGATTAATCCCCCTAAAAGTGAAATAAAAAAATTATTTTTCTTCAGTGTCAATATAACACATTGATGTATTCTGCAAAGTTATAGAGCATATTATTACAAGAAATTTTACTGAAGACCGTAGCCTTCTATCGCTGCAGCTAAGATAGAAAAATCTTATTTATTGTATATGAATTTGTAAAATCAGTTTTTATATTTGTGCGCTTTTTGTAATTGTTGTATGACTTTTTCCTGTATTACAAAGTTGTACAAATAATAAAAATACACAACTTTGCTGAATATAGTATACCTCTATGTTTGCTTGTTTAGGAACTGTAGAACTTTGATTATAAAAAATACCTTAATTTTGACTACGAATTACTCGATTACCAGCAGACGGATACATTTTAAACATTTTACATTGGCTAGTTTTGCTGCATACAGACACCATTTTTCCGTATGAATAAACGAGAGAAAATTCCAGTTGGGGTCAATTGCGGTACACCTCGCATGCTTGCTTCGATTCTGTGATGGCGGTTTATGCCGATCTATTTTCCCAACAATTTAAATTATTAATGCATTGAATAATTATGATATTTTGCTCAGAATAAGTTTATTGAAGAATATACGTTAGTTAAACAACGATTTGTAACTTTATAACAATAACCTACACGTGTTGTACAAAATACAACAGCGTGAGTAAAACGCAAAGCCTGGGTGCTAATTCCATTATCGAAATTTGACCTTCTGTTGTTATACGACAGACTTCGCAACCAGCTGTTAGAATACAGGACAGTGCTGGGTCAGTGCTACGATCCTATTGGCTCTAACAGCCTCTCCCAGCCGAGATTCGAACATACGATGACTGGCTTATTAGACCAGCGTCTTACCTCGAGGCCAAGGGAGTGAGCGTGAACGTGACAGCGTGAGTAACCAAAGGTTAATAAAAATTGATGAAAATTATTCAAGAAAACTCTATTGATGTGAATCAAATAGAATGGCATTACAGGAAATTATGCATAGTTCAAAAACCTACAAACTAGACCTTTACTAGGCAATGTATATGTTAAAGAATAACATTTCCTCTTACAACTTACTTTTATTTGCACTTACTAAGATTAATAACAACTTACTTATTCTTACTCAGCAATTTCATGAAAAAAGAATCTATCAAAATTTAAAAGTGTTCCAATTTTGTTCAAATTTTGTAAACTCAATTTTCAAAATTTTTATGTAAACCAACACATTACGCAACGTTAACCAATAGATGAATTATGTTCCGAAAACGTGTTGATTTCTATCTCAAATAGCAAGTAAGACCGTATAACAAAGGTTCCTTTCACCACAAGGTGGATTAAATCGGGTTTTTTATGCAGTTTTTGGGACAATACTCACGAAAATATTCAAAGTATTATAACCAAAAATTTACATGCATAAATAAATTGTAAAATTATTTATCATCTATTTGTCATATTTGGCTTGTCTATGAAAATTCATGTAACGCAAAATTAAACTGTTAAGCCATTTTACGTCAGATTCGTAAAAACTATCTTTTGCTTTACGTGTTGCTGATAGGCAAAAACAATGTGCAGCATAAAATATATGTGTGTACTTGCACTTATGTTATGCTCAAGAGACGTTTTTCACCTTCAAAGCATATTTTTCAAGCTTCCTTTCGTCTTAGTACATGTATCATAGGTGCAGTGCCACAATTACTAAAAAGTATTTTCTTAAATAATGTTTTTTTCTTAAATAACTTTGGACACTTTACTTTTTGCTCTTACAATAAGTATAAAAGCAGTACTACTGGCACTCAAGTCCGCCAAATGCGTGTCCCAATTAGTTTGGGTAGTGATGTCCGAATTTTTCAATTATTCGATTACCGATTAATCGGTGAGCGTTGTCTGCACTAATCGATTAATTCAACTATTCGTGCCAGTGTTGTTCGATTAAAAATATTCGAATGTTTCTTTGATTGATTCGATTAATCGAACGATTATGAACGATTAACGAGCATTATTCGGGGATTATTCGTACTCATTGAACTATTCGATTAATTCAACTACTCGTGCTGGCGGTATTTGATTGAAAATTATTCGAATATTTTTTTAGCTATTCGATTAGCTGAATTAATCGAACGATTAACGGACATCACTAAGTTTGGGAGTGCAGCACAGCATTGAGGGTGCTCTCCCGCCAAAACAAAGTTTTATTACTTTGGGTGCCCGGTCATTGCGGAATCAAGGGCAATAAATTTACTGACAACCTAGTAAGACAAGAATCAGCTCAGAAATTTATTGGTCCTGAACCGTTTCTGGGCACCTCTACATTCGCCGTGAAAGGCGAACTGATGACATGGGAAAAGCTAGAGATAGTATCCCGTTGGAATCAAACACAGGGTTGTAGACAAGCCAAACAGTTTATCTACCCAAACCCTGCAGTAGCTAAAAAACTACGCACGTGAACGCTACGCTACGCTACGTGAACTACGCACAATCACGGGACTCCTACACAGCCCCGCTCTTTATCATTTAAAGAATATCGGCAAGGTTTCATCCGACACCTGCCGCTTTTGTAACTCTGAACCTGAAAGTTCAGCGCATCTGGCATATTATCACATTATCAAGGCACAACTTCTTAGGAACTTTCCTTCTTACTCCATATCAGGTATGGAACCGAAATCCCAAAACGGTCATTGGCTTTATAAACCATGTAGTACCGAATTGGGCCACAGGATTACAACTGTCTCGCTCAACTCCATCAATGGGTATTAACGGTACGTAAACTGTGTACAGCAATCGGGGCCTGCAACAAAAGACGATCATTAAGACTGTCGCAGTGGCCTTTTAACCCAGTGCCCTTCTGGCATACAGAAAAAAAAGTTTAAAATTCCTTTCGCGCCGACCGGTTTTGGGTAAGTAGTTACCCATCTAGTTAGACTCGGCCCCATAGATGGGTAACTACTTACCCGAAACCGGTCGGCACGAAGGTAATTTTATACTTATTGTAAGAACAAAAAGTAAAGTGTCCAAAGTTATTTAAGATTCCTACTAGTTCTTACGTTAGCACGACTACGTAATTGAAGTGAAATGTTTTTATTATTTATTTATATATAAGTCCAGATTTTTCCCTTTGATTTGGTGGATTCAAGAGGTGGATAGAGGATTATGTATACAGATATTAGATTTTTCGCGTATCATATTGCAACGTCATTAATATAAACTGATTTCAGTCGCTCATTTTAATCATGAGCAAATTTGGAATAATGTACGTCAAAATAAATTAATATTATTCCGTGTCGATAAAACAGCAGTATACGTCTCTCCTTCCATTTTCGTCTTACTGCTTCTGTCAACCCATGGTTTTTTTATAGTGTCTATAATCTCGAGCCTCCAAGTTGGCTTCGAGGTATAACGCTGGCCTAATAAGCCAGTCGCCGTATGTTCGAATCTCGGCTGGGAGAGGTTGTTAAAGTCAATAGGATCGTAGCAACTGGCCCTGCAATTGTCCTGTACTCTAACAGCTGGTTGGGAAATATGTCGTATAAAAACAGAAGGTCAAGTTTCGATAACGGAATGTAGCATCTAGGCTTTGCTTTGCTATAATAATCTCGATCGATAACTTGCTGAGCATTTATCTCCGACAAGCTCGGTTCCACCTTCTGGAAATACCGTGACCGCACATAATTGCGATCAGCTCCTAATTCCGATCACTTAACCTAAATAGTCATAAATACGTAATTGAAGCTAAATAGTCAATTTTTAGAAAATTGAGCCAAAATCTGTAGTAAATGAGTATGCTCAGTTATTGTGCTATGTGTTTATGCGTCAGATGTTTAAAAATGACTGCCTTTGTGATACCATGCACTTCAAAATAAATTAATTTCGACAGGCAGTAGCAAAATACGCCATCAAAATGTATTTTCTTAGCCGAAGTGTTAAGCGCACGATCAATTTTGCTAAGATCATAGCAGCGTGGAAACATATTAACTTCTTCGGTATTCTATGATAACAAGTAGATACAAGCATATATAACCGTTCTATATCAAATTTGGCTGAAAATATGCTGAATTTGCGGAATTTATGCCATTAAAGTGATTGATCGGAATTATGAACATAACTTTGTTTTCTGCTTTTAATTCCGATCACTATATCAAAGTTATAAACTCACAAAATGCATGCTAACGAAGTCGCTATTTGGATTTTAGGATTATTCGCAACATGATAACATGGTAGGATTATTGAAATCTTTTGACGTAGAAATACGTCTTACGGCAGGATGTCAATCCAAAATTTGGGGTCATGACAGCGTCACGAAAGAATGAAAGATTTTGAATGCTAATAGCTCTTCCAATTGAAAACGGATTTTGATCATAAAGCATGCAACAATTGTATGGCTTTCTTGAAAAGATTGTTTTGCAATCGGTAGATAGTGAAAATTGACAAAAACTTTCAAGTTAAAAATTTTCTATATATTTTCCTAATGATAGTTTTGCTTCCCAGGCACGGGTGACCATTATACACACCAAGCTTGTGGCTGCTCAAAACAAAGAAGCAAAAAAAACTTGCGTGTTTTTTTTTGTAGTAAGCAAAAATAGCAAAAAAAAAAGCATAGTAAAGCCTAGGTGCTACATTTCGATTTGGAATACGGATTTATACGACAGACCTCGCAGCCAGCTGTAAGAGTACGGTACAATTGTAGGACTAGTGCTACAAATCCTTTGACTTTACAGTGTCTTTCAGTCGAGATTCGAACATGTAACGTCTAGCTTATTAGACCAGTGCCGTACCTCGAGGCCAACTGCGAAGCTCAGACTTCTTGCTTTTCTAATGCTGCAAACATGCGACAGCGACAGTGCAGTTATAGACTCTTATTAATGCCCGTTCTCTTATTATAACAACATATTATTTTGAGGACTTAAGTTTTCTCCAAGAACTTTGTTAATAGCTGGATGCGTGATTTTTATACTGAAATACTCCGATTTTGGCACTGGCAAAAATATTCGGTTTTCACAAAATCACATCACAAAATAGCTCACCTACCAAAAATACGATTCAATTTTTTAAGCAAGATAGTACTATTATTATGTTGTTTGTTTTTCATCACTTACGCTACATATATCTATACCTATAAAAATGGATTTCTGTCTGTCTGTCTCTCTGTCTACCCGTATGTTCCTTATAGAGAGTGATTTGGGGCCAGGGAAGGTTCTTATGATGGTTAGAGACCCCTCTCCCACTAAGAGGGGGGGCTCCCATACAAATGAAACTCAAATTTCTGCATAACTCGAGAACTAATCAAGCAGATGGAACAATATTTTACATGTGGGTGTTTTTGGAGACAAGAATTTTTTCTATGGTGAATTGAGACCCCTCTCCACTTTCGGAGGGGGGGGGGGGGCTCCTATACAAATGAAATACAAATTTCCTCATAACTCGAAAACTAATTAATGAAATGGAACTATATTTGGCATGTGGGTGTTTTTGGAGGCATGAATTTTCTCTATGATGAATTGAGACCCCTGACCTTTTTAGGAGGGGGGGGGGGGGGCTACCATACATATGAAATACGCATTTCCTTATAACTCGAGAACTAATCAAGCAAATGGAACCAAATTTAGCATGTGGATGTTTTTGTAGGCATTTTTTTCTATGGTGAATTGAGACCCCTCTCCCTTTTAAGAGGCGGGGGGGCTTCCATACAAATGAAATACAAATTTCCTCATAACTCGAGAACTAATCAAGCAAATTTTAACAACAAACAAACAAAATTTGACATGTGGGTTTTGGAGACAAGAATATTTTCTATGGTGAATTGAAACTTCTCCCCACTTTAGGAGGGGGAGGGCTCCTATACAAATGAAATGCAAATTTCCTCATAACTCGAGAACTAATCAATTAAATGGAACCATATTTGGCATGTGGGTATTTTTGGACGTCATGAATTTTTTCTATGATGAATTAGGACCCCTCTCCCTTTTTAGGGGGGGGGGGCTCCCATACAAATGAAATACAAATTTCCTCATAACTCGAGAAGTAATCAAGCAAATGGAACCAAATTTTGCATATAGGGGGTTTTGGAGGTAGGAATTTTTTTAATGATGGTTTGGGACCCCTCACCCCTGTGGTAGGGGGATAAAGATTTTCCGTGAAATGATACATACCGCGTAAGGTTTTTCAAGAAACGGTATTCTGCGAAACTCTATATTCCACGTTATGGTCAACTGAGAATTGGTGTTCCGCAAAATGGAATATATATATATATATATATATGGTGTAAAACGTTTTCTATAATATTTGAGGTTTCTTCGCGAAAATCAGCCTAACGTAGTTCTACGCCTACGTCTGGAACACAACTTTTCTGATTTGATTTTTGCTATTATGTATGACCAAAACTTTATGAAAACATCAAATGGGGCCCAATTTTATTGGAATTGTAACAGTTGAACGAAAATAAAAGAAGGGGAATGTTTCATAAACCGCTTGTCGAGCTCTCGAGTACACAAATTTTATGAATGTTAGTCTAATGATAATAATGATCACTAACGCAAGCAGAAGATGACTGGTAGGGAGATTGTCGTCAGACTACATAAATGCAAAACATTTCAGATCCATTTGGTACAAGTTGACAATAGTTTTATACTTTCATCATGACGTGATCGGAATTAGAATCACCCCTTAAAATTGATGATCGGAATTAGGTGCACTGGTACATCATACCTTGATGCATTTTTTGTAACTTTCGGAAATAATTTAGGCAGTGTAATATTTTTCCATGAAACATAATTGAAAACGCTTGCTAAAGACACATACCATGTAAATAAATGTCAAAGCTTTATTTCCAGTGAGGACTCAAAGATGAATCATGCCTTGGATGATCTGAATTATGTGCTTTCACGATATATTTTTTGAAAAAAAATGCCTTCGGCTTAAAGGTCTTTCCAAGACCTGCCCCTTCTTTATCGACAAACTTCGCAGTCTGTTAGAGTACAGGATAGATACGGGGCTAGTGCAACAATCCTACTGACTCTATCTAGCAGCACCGCCTTGCCGAGATTCGAACATACGACGACTAGCTTGTTAAACCAGCATCATACCCCGAAACTAACTGGGCAGGCAAAAATAGTGATTATTATGCTTTAGATAATTGGGCGCATGGATGCTCTCTAGAAATTGTTAATTGTTGGCGGTACGTGCCGGGTACCAACTGAGTATTGAAGAACGGATCTCAGTGATGATTTTGAAACTTAAAGTCAATACCTATATCAATACCAGGTACCAGGTACCAATACGTAGCGGGGTTTGGAAATTTTTGAAAAATTATTAAAATGGCAATTTTTTTAAATAAAGGCGTTTTTAATCAAAATTCTCTAATTGAGACCTCATAAAAAACTGAGAAATCAAGTTATCAAAAAAACGGCTACGTATCAATTTAGATAACTCATTTTTTAAATAATGAAATTTTTTTAGCCAAATTGGACCTTTAGAGTCAGAGAACATGGGTTCGAACAAAAAAAGTTGATTGATTTTTTCGCCTTTCCATGGTTGTTACCCGTTAAATATCAAGAACTTTGTACGGGATTTTTATAATTGCTTTGAAATATTCTGCATTATGCAATGAAATGAAATGAAATATGAAATGAAATTATATGAAATTTTATATGATATGAAATTATATGATATGAAGTTATGAAATATTCTGCATAATTTATTTCGTGTGGTAAATACACATGTATATTATCACTTTTAAACAGTTAAATTATGTTTGAAGGCATGTCGAATTCTATCTCAATTGACAAATAAAATGGTATAACAAAGGTTCCTTTCACCAAATCGGGTTTTTCATTAATTCTTCAGCTACTGATGACACATTCCAGCGTTACGAGACACAATTAGTAACTATTTTTACGGTGTAAATTGGCTCTTGTTTCACAAAATTTTTAACAAATAGCTTGTAAAATTGGTGACTAAAGGATACCTTATGTTCCATTTGTATGCCAGGGATTTGGTTCAAAAGTACCTGACTTGCGTGGTGGGCATGGTGTCCCGTAACGCTGGAATGTGTCTGATAACTTTTCAAAATTTCCTAATTAAAAAACCTAAACAATCCAAATGAGAGTTTGTTTTCTTGTACTAGTCCAGCAAAGAATAATTCTCTCTTGGTTTGCTTACATTTGTTTTTGAAAAGTTACACAAGAATTCGTATAGCCGTTTTTGGTATTTTATTTTCGGCATAGTTCATCTTTAGTTTATGACTAATTATATATTGTATCATCTATTCTGCTTGCAGAGCCGGCTTCAATTATATTGAATAGTCGAACGAAAAAAGTAAAAGCAATTCTTCCATACTTGCATCTAAGAGAAGATAATAATCAAAAATCACTTCAAAAATGGTGATAGGAGATGCAACTAATAACGAGGAGACTATGTCTCCTTCTCAGCAATTTACACCACAGAAAGCCACCATCGAAAACATAATGAGCGGAATTGAAAATACTGGTACAGTTAAAATGAATAATCACAGGAAAAAACTGCGACAACGGTAATTGTCACTATCTTCTGCCAACGTATCTGTTTCGGAACAATTATTACCAAATTTTCAACTTAATCACATTTTGCTTATATCTTTTCTTAGATTTGATATTATCAAAAAACTTGGTCAAGGAACTTACGGAAAAGTGCAATTAGGTATCAACAAGGAAAGCGGTCAAGAGGTAGCAATTAAAACAATTAAAAAAAGTAAAATTGAAACGGAGGCTGATCTAATTAGAATTCGAAGAGAAGTGCAAATTATGAGTTCCGTACAGCACCCAAATATAATACACATCTATGAAGGTAAGTTAAAGTTACACATTTACTCACCTGTGAGGCAAACAAATAGTAGAAGGGAAGTGTCGTCATGGTTGGGCCATCTTTTGACGATTGCACATAATTGTCATTAGAAACATACGCATATATGCGTCATACACCCGTTTTTTTTATTTGACGGTTAGGGTCCCCCTTTTTGGGTTAGCATGTTCTCAAAAATCGAATGGAAATTCACACCAAGCGAATTCATTGAAAAATTGTATCTCAAAAATAAAAATAAACATTTCTGAGGTTTTGATATGTTAAGGTGAAATTAGTCGTCATCGATTCTGCCAATTTCAAAAGCAGTTTATTTGTTTAAAACAAAAATTCTGTTTCTGAAAATATATTCGCTGTGTTCAGATTGGCAAGAAGAACGCAGTATTTTAATTTTTATAAACAGAATCCCGCTTTCGAGCCGGAAAACTGCTTCCGAACTGCTAGTTTCCCGTTAACTACAAAAAATCTAAGCTTTCAGGACACAAAAGATAAAAAAATAAGGGTCTCTTCGATAATTTATGCTACCTATCTCAATAATGTTAGTATTAAACGACAGATCTTAACGCTACGAATATATCTGATAAATTTTATAAGAATCGATCTTACTGGTCCAAAATTATTTGAAATTTTATTTAAAAAACTGTTTCGATATGAAAGAACAGCAATTTCATAAAACACCTGGTTTGATTCACCTAGTGGTGAAAGGAATCTTTGTAATTCCATCTTACTTATTATTTGGGGATAGAAATCGACTGGTCGTTAACACTATATTAGTTGCTTTGTATCACTTCTACTTCGCGATTAATAAATTATTAAATATCACGATTTACGACTTTCGTATCGTATCAAAATTATGAAAATCGGTGTAATCGATCAAAAGTTGATTTTTTTTAAAGGAAAGGCAAGATTGGCAAAACGATGATTTGTTGGGCCGCTCTAACTCAGAAAGGGCACCCCAAACACCAAAGGAAAAGTATGGGTCTAAAATATTCTAAAAAAGAATAAATTCACAAAAATTGAACAAAATCGGTGCTCTTTTAAATCTTGATACATGGTTTTTAAAAAAGTTCTTCGATTTTGGTTGAGTTTTGTGCCACGTATATCCTTCTAGAAAATACTACACTCGTATTTTTCTATTTGGTGCTTACGCAGCCCCTTTCTGAATATGAGTGGTCCCAATAAGGGTGGTTCCTTCTTTGATAATTCGTAACTTTTAAAACAATAAATTGATTTTAATTATTTTGGTATCAAATAAAAGCTTTTTTGATCTTTTATACGGGGTTAGAGCTCAAAGTTTTCAATGATTGCAATAACATTAAAAATATTTGTTTTTTCATGTTTTCTTGTTGTGTAGACCAAAAATGCATTTGTTTTTTTTTCTGGAAAACTGAAAATGTTTACATAACATGTTGATTGACATTAACACAATGTTATCTCTCTTAAAGAATTATCCTCACATTTTGTATGCTTTAAGTGAGCCGTTCTGATTATAGTGGCATATTGACCATTTTTGTCAAAAATGAAATTTTTGCATAAATCGTATCTCTTTGCATAGATATAGGGTAGACGCTCCATTATTCGCGTTGCTAAGCAGAATGTAATTTCTTTTTGACATAGGACTACGTCTTACTATACTGGGTCTATACTGGGACTGGGTAGCACTTTGTGAAAACGAAAATAGAAGTGTAACTCAATATTTAGTGAACGGGACGCAACACTAATAGTTCTTACAAAACGGATAGTTTACATTTTTGTAGAAGTGTAACGTTTGAATGAAAGATTTGAAATGCTAATAACTACTAAACTACTAAACGAAATTAAACAACTTATATGTCGTTGGATAGATAAAATGACCAGCAATTTTATGGATGGAATAAGACAGCAATTTTAAGGAGTGCGTAAGACGGGGGGCTCCTATACAAATAAAACACAAATTTCCTCAAAACTCGAGAACTAATCAAGCAAATGGAACCAAATTTGGCATAAGGGGGTTTCAGAAGGCAGGACTTTTTTCTATGGTATACTAGGACCCCTTCCCCTTCTAAAAGGGGGAGTTCCCATACAAATGAAAAACAAATTTCCTTATAACTCTAGTATTAATCAAGCAAATGGAACCAAATCTGGCATGTGGGGGTTTCAGAAGGCAAGGATTTTATCTATGGTGAATTGATCCCTGCCCTCTTTAGGAGGGGGGGGGCTCTCATACAACTACAGGTATACCTCGATAGGACGTACACCCGCGCATCGTTTAGCGTACGTACTATCGAAACGTACGCAATATCGAATCACAATTTTTAATATAAAGTATTATTTTTATTATGTTGAATATTGTCTAAAATTTCCAAATTTTAAAATATAATAAAATAAATAATCATCTTGTGAGCGTGTAGGGCGCTATATCTCTACATATTTGCGTCTGTAAGAGGAAATGCTTATCAACTTAGGGACCAATTACTTCAAGAAATGGTTTATTGATTTCACTGTTCCTGGTTTTCGCTGTCAGCTATTGTGACCAGTTAGCAATGTGTGATTATCTACGTCTTTATGAAAATTGCCAACAATTCGAAATGGTTTCGCAGTGGTCAATGTTCCTAACTTAATTCTAATGATTATTGAAGCAAATTTTTATTCTCAGTTTTCGTTAATAGTGCTGAGGTGTTCAAATTCGGAATATTTTATTGCAAGGGATCAGCATCGCTTGCTTTCGTATCTCGTTCGTTGCAAAATCTTTGACAATAAAATTTTTTCGGAGCTGTGACAATTACCCAGTTTTAAATTCGATCCAGTAGTTTGGACTTTGGAATAGTAGTTTGCATTGTAATTTACAATAATATTTGACTCAGGTGAAGGGTCGAAGTCGCAGAGCAGCAATTTTTTATATGTAACGGTTTGTAAACGAATTAGAACGCGTGATTTTGATGATCACCTTGATATCTTTATCTTGATTTTGCGAGAAACCTCATCCTTATCTAACAAGACGGATGCAATATTATTCGCCCACACAGTGGATTCGCGCGGGACTAGTGTATGTTTTGCTTACGGAAATAAATATCCAAGGTATAATATTCGTATAGTCGAAACGAATTCAGGCCCAAATACGTCGCACACGTTTTCTAGAAGACTATTTGTTTACAATGGTGATCGCGAAAAGTTGAGATAAAAGTTGTTTCGTTGGATCATATCTACCAAGATGAACCCTGATCTGTACCTTACTAACATAAATCCTATCCGGTGATACTTGTGGAGATGCAGTGGTACCTGCGGTCCCTAGCAACAAGTATCGGACTAATATTTTTTCCTTTTCCCATGTAGTACAGCCTTTTGGTCGTGGCCAGCGTCGTTATTGGTCAATTTTCAAAGTATTGAATCAGTAAAAATTGCACGAGTATGTGATGCTACTCCCAAGCTAATTGGACTCCTAATTCAATTGGTTCTTTGTGCAATCTTACTGGTTCGACTAATTACGGAGTGCAACTACGGGCATTCTACTTAAGCTAAGCTAATTATAAAATAAACAATTATCTAAATTATTTTAGAAAAAACACTACAAATGTTAAAAAATAGTTGAAAAGTAAAGCAATAGGAATCCAAAAACATTTAGTTTTTGGCAAAATTCTCTCTCAAATTGAAAATTTACATATTTTAATCGAACAAATCTAGGTAAAGGTTTGGTACATAGTTGCCAATATAAGCTGAAATGTTCGAGTCTCGGTTAGGCGGTGCTGCTAGATAGAGTCAGTAGGATTGTTGCACTAACCCCGTAACAGCCGGCTGCGAAGTCTGCCGATAAAGAAAGGTCAAGTCTTAAAGATGTTTAAGCCCAAGACTATGCTTTATGGGACCAAAATTGGTCATGAAAATCGCCATAAGAGTACAATAAAACTCATATTGTTGCTTGGGCAGTATCTGCAAACAAACGAATATAACATTGCCTGCTGTTCCCCCCATCGCAGTTGGAAAGATTGTGAATCGCAGAAATGGTTAATTTTCTGAGCCAAAATCTGCAAAATCAGAATGCTAAGATAACTGTTATTTAGAACGTATATTTGATTAATTTACTATTTGGGAATTGTTTTTAATTTTAAAATAATGGTTTTTACATAACAGAAATAACTGATATTACCGCCATCCGGGGTGACATTGGGCCACGGGGGTGAGATTGTGCCAAAAACCAAAAATGTTTATTTGTGAAAATTTATTATATCTGTAGAAACTGGTGACTTAAATTCAAAATGATGATGAACATAACATATTTATTCATAACTTAGAATGGAAAACAGATAATATTAGCAAACTATTTAGCCTAAACAGGGTTTCAAAATTCGCGATCAAAAATACGTGGAAATAACGCTTGAAAAAAATGTCCCGCATAAACCAACCCAAACAAGAAATCGCATCAACTTGCTATCTTGAAGGTATATAAACTAATCATTTACAATGTTTTGAAAGGTTATTATGCGTTGGATAAGTTTTGATTACGAAAATAATATTTTTCGAAACTTTGTACTTTTCGAGCTTCACGGGAGTGAGATTGTGCCAAGCCATAATGATCGATCCAATTTGTGGATTTCACATACACAACAAAAATACGTCAGTATACACCAGCATACTCACATTCTTTACTATTGAGCACAATATTTTGACAGATTAGATTGCATCATCCATTTTGGAGCAAACTGCATCATATGTCTGCTGAATAATTTAAACTAATTTTTACTTTTTCTCTGGAAATTTCAGATACTTTGAATAAACACTCTAATATAAGACGAATATATTATACCGTGTATAAACTGCAAGTTTTAAGGAGGGGGAAGGGGGGTAGGATAGGCCACAAGTTCTGCGGCCGCGGGTTCTTGAAGGAAGTAATGGTTACTTTTGTTAAATAATCAAATAGGTATGCTTCCTTAGGATACACTCCTTCATATATCTCCCCCTTGTTAACCCTAGAAACGCTACTGGCTATATAAAGGCTCTCCATTGACTACGAACTCATTTTTAGTTATTTCAGACCACTCCGGGTTATTTTCGTTCATATTTTTTGTATGATGCGTTGTTTTTGGTCGGCCCCCTGCCCCTAATAGTCCACTTAGTTCATGGACGACCCCATGTGAACTACTTTATACTGATCTTCATGTGTATTGTTTATAAACATGCTAATGTTCACTGTTTAGGTTTTTAGCCTAACTTTATGTTTTTGGCACAATGTCACCCCCTAGAAGGGGTGAGATTGTGCCAAAGTTGATGCACTTCCAGTAAAATTAGGTTTCATTGTAACTAGACCATCTCTACGGTAGTTGTTAATTGAACAGTTTAGTATATATTGACAGCTTCGAAATCAACTTAGTTCCTAAATTGTGTGTATACTGAGCTAAAGAACAAAAATATATACTTTTTTGGCACAATCTCGCCCCGGATGACGGTATTCAAAAATTTAGAGTTATTGAATGCGTTTTTGCTTGTATTGACTCATATATATTCATAAAAAAGTGTCTGCTTTATATAGAAAATAAAAAAAAACATTGCTGGAAAATGTACGTACTATCGAGGCAAAATGTACGTATTATGGAGGGTACGTATTATCGAGGGTACGTACTAACGAGGGTACGTACTAACGAGGGTACGTACTATGGAGGTATACCTGTAATATACAAATTTTCTCATAACTCGAGAACTAATCAAGCAAATGGAACCAAATGTTCCATTTGGCGAGTGGGAGTTTTTGGAGGAAATCATTTTTTCTATTGTGTACTGTGACCCCCTAGAAGCGGGGCTCTCATACAAATGAAACACAATTTTCCTCATAACTCAAGAACTAATCAAGCAAATGGAACCAAACTTGGCAAGTGTGGATTTTAGAAGGCAGGATTTTTTTCTATGGTGTACTGAGACGTATCCGTCTTTTAACAGGGGGCTTCTATACAAATGAAACACAAATTTCCTCATAATTCGAGAACTAATCAAGCAAATGGAACCAAATTTGGCATGTGCGGGTTTTTGGAGGCATGAGTTTTATTTATAATGGTTGGTCACTCCTCACCCCTGTGGTAGGAGAGTAAGGACTATCATACAAATAAAACAGAAATTTTTGCGTATGTGCCATATTTTCTGCTACAAGCGGTAAGCTGTAAAAGTAAACAAGTAAAACCTTCTCGCAGCAAAAGACCGTGAATCGACGCCGCTAACTTATATGCCTTTTGCCATTCATATCAAAAGAGAAGGACATTGGAATGGCACGTTATATGTCCGATGAACGTGCTTTGGCTTTAGTGTTATTTGTAACCAATGGCCCTTTTAAAGGCCACAAGCGAGTTAAAGTAAGGTTATTGAAATATGTCAAGCTACGCAGAATCATATACAATAATCTGTGGGATGGTCATTCATTACTATTTCAACCTTTATAATGCACACAAGCGATTTTTAAAAGAAATCTCTATTTCTCAACTGTATTTTCAAAGCCACCATTGCATTCAATGAAGAATTGAATCTGAATATTTTGCTCTTCTCTTTTAAACAATCACTTAAACAATGGATTTCCTATAGATTCCTATAAACACACATATGCCAGAAATGCAGTTTATATTAATCTTAGATCTAATGATCTGATATAGTCCTACGTCACCGTTTCGTACAACCCTTAGGGCTGTATGTCTTGTAGTTTTTCTTATTTATTGAGGTATATGCTTCAATTAATGCTTGTGAGATATAAATTTATCAAACACAAGGTATTTGTCACAAGACAATATAATTGCATTCGTTGTACGAGAAGCTTTATAAACAAAAATATGAATTTTCCGATTCAATTATGTTGTACCAATAGTTGCGCCAATGTTCCCTTAATTAAGTTTGGTGTTCCTTTAATTGTGTTATTCCGTATACATTGCTAGGTTGCTAGGTGAAAAAACATTGTAGCTCAACTATAGAAATGAGTGCCTATAGTTGTGTTCAGGGATGGAAAAAACTACAAGGTATACAGCCCTAAGGGTTGTACGAAAGAGTGGCGTAGGACTATATCATATCATCAGATCAAAGACTAATGTAAACAGCATTTCTGGCATATGTATGTTTACAAGAATCTGTGAGTGCGATTGTTTAAGTGAATGTTTAAAAGGAAGAGCGAAATATTCAGATTCAATTCTTCATTTAATGCAATGGTGGCTTTGAAAATACGTGGACGGGGGTTCATAAGTACAATGCCTGCAACCTTTGAGACATAGAAATTTCTTTTAAAAATCAATTGTGTGCATCATAAAGGTTGAAATGGTAATGAATTATCCTCCTACCATAGGGGTGAGGGGTCTCAAAGCATCATAAAATAAATAAATTCATGCCTCCACAAAACCACAAAATTTGGTGCCATTTGCTTGTCTAGTTCTCGATTTATAAAGAAATTTGTATTTCATTTGTATGGGCTCTCCCCTTCTTAAAGAAAGCAAAGGTTCTAATCCACCATAGAAAAAATTCCCCCCCCCCGGGTGGGTTTCATTATACCAGAGAAAATATTCCTGCCTTCTGAAACCCCCACTTGCCAAATTTGGTTTCAGTTACTTGTTTGGTTCTAGAGTTATGAGGAACTTTGTATTTCATTTGGATGAGAGCCACCCTTCTTAAAAGAAGAAGGGATCTCAGTACACCATAGAAAAACATCTTACCTCCAAAAAACCCCACAAGTCAAGTTTGGTTCCTTTTGCTAGAATAGTTCTCGAGTTATGAGGAAATTTGAATATTATTTGTATTGGTGCCCCCCTCCTAAAGAGGGGCGGGTCTTAATTTACCATAGAAAAAAATCTTGCCTTCTGAAACCCCTACATTCCAAATTTGGTTCCATTTGCTTGATTAGTTCTAGAGTATTGGGGAAATTTGTATTTCATTTGTACGGGAGCCCCCCCTCTTACGCCCCCCTTAAAATTGCACGCTTACTCCCTAAAAAATTGATGGTCATTTTATCTATCCAACGACATATAAATTGTTTAGTTTTGTTCAGTAGTATAGTAGTTATTAGCATTTGAAATCTTTCATTCAAACGTTACAGTTTTATTTTCATTTTCACAAAGTGCTACCAGGTCCCAGTATAGTAAACAAAGACGTAGTCCTATGTCAAAAAATCGCTTTTAGCGATCAAGATCATAGGAGCGATCAGATTCAGATTCATAGACATCACTACTTACATGCTCATTTGAATGCAGCGCCTCAACGAAACAGAATTCGAAAAAGTAGTATAAAGGCAATTGTAGAGCTAATTATTATCTACATTATTGTTGAAGAAAGTATAGTTCTATCTTTTGTATTTACGGCGCTATGCGATTGCTACCCCGTTGGTAGCAAAAAGAGCGCTCATTTGGCTACCAACGGGGGTAGCAATCGCATAACGCCGTAAATACAAAAGATAGAACTATACTTTCTTCAACAATAATGTAGATAATAATTAGCTCTACAATTGCCTTTATACTACTTTTTCGAATTCTGTTTCGTTGTGGCGCTGCATTCAAATGAGCATGTAAGTAGTGATGTCAATGAATCTGAATCTAATCGCTCCTATGATCTTGATCGCTAAAAGCGATTTTTTGACATAGGACTACGTCTTTGTTTACTATACTGGGACCCTTTACACTTCTTTTTCGAGTTTTGTTTCGTTGAGGCGCTGCAGTCAAATGAGCATCTACTGAGCAAAAAACCGAGAATGAAGCCTGCTTACAAGCGACAAACACTTTGTCGCCATCCGCACAGATTATGACAAACCTCATGTCAGATCATGTTCATTGCATGATTGCGTTGAGAAATATAACAGATACAGACGACTGGTTTTGTGCATCGCATGAATCGCAATACAAACAACATGTGTGACCTTTTTTCTCGCAGCTAGGTAAAATGTAACACTATGATCGACTGCTGAGACTGTTTAGAGAACAAAACTTTGTGATCAACGCTAAAGATTCACTGTTTGTCATTATCTGTACGGATCGTGATCTGTGCGTATGGCGATAACTCACAGATTTTATCAAAATCACTGATCTTCCATCCCTGGTTGTGTTGGATTTCAGAAAATCGGCATTTTAGCAAATAATGCTTTAATTTTAAATGTTATAGTCTAACTACCAATACTCCTAAGATCTTGTTTTATATAATGAACGTAATTGTTTTATATAAAATGCTACGATGACGAAAATATGAATTAATAATAAATAGTAGCGTAACTATTGGTACTACCACAACTAGTGGATCAACTACCCTACTCTGTAAACAATAAAAATTTCAAAAAGGTTTCCAACCTGATTCTTTATATTGAATTTTTGGTTTGGAAAAGAATGACCATTCTGTTCCGCATTATAGTGGTCTATGTACATGCGACTCATTAATAATTGATATTCGACTATTTTTGATTTCAAAACTACATTGGAACACAATATTCGACTTCTGTCCGTTAAACCCTTTGATCTGATACCCATATTGTGAGGATTTTGCACTATTTCCAGTCATGTGCACAGTCATTTTCAGAAAACCGGAAGTCGCCATCTTGGATTCCAAAATGACGTCAGGGTTTTTCCAGCAATTCATTCCATTTATTTATTAATCGTTATGTTTCTGTCAGTAGAAGTGAAACGAAGCAACTAATACAACGATAACAGATAATTGAATTATGTTCCGAAGTTCTGTCGATTTTTATCTCAAATGATAAATAAGAGGTTATAACATAGGTTCCTTTCACCAATAGGTGGATTAAATCGGGTTATTTAAACAGACGATCAAAAAGCAAAAAAAAACTTCATTTATAATTTTTTAACTCAAATTCTAATACATTTTTTGCTTCCAGTGTTTGAAAATCGTGAAAAAATGGTTCTAGTCATGGAATTTGCGGCAGGTGGTGAATTGTATGATTATCTCTCAGAGCGTAAAGTACTGTCTGAAGAGGAGGCCCGCCGAATCTTTCGACAAGTTGCTACAGCCATCTATTACTGTCATAAACATAAAATTTGTCATCGTGACCTTAAGTTAGAGAATATACTATTAGATGAAAATGGTAATGCTAAGATTGCCGATTTCGGACTGTCAAACGTATTTGATGAACAAAGACTGCTAGCGACATTTTGCGGATCTCCGCTTTATGCATCGCCTGAAATAGTAAAAGGTACACCATACCTAGGCCCAGAAGTGGACTGTTGGTCATTGGGCGTTTTATTGTATACTCTAGTCTATGGTGCAATGCCATTTGATGGTGCCAATTTTAAACGACTTGTAAAACAAATTAGTCAAGGTGATTATTTTGAGCCTAAGAAACCGTCAAGAGCTTCTCCATTAATTAGAGAAATGCTCACGGTATGCCCACAACGAAGAGCCAATATAGAGCAAATCTGTAACCATTGGTGGGTAAATGAAGGATACGAAGAATGCTGTCTAGATCTTGCCGAAGAATTAGCCAATCAGACACCAGTAAGATTGGACGTATTACTATCTCTTGCACCACCTTCCGTGACTGCAGATCAAGTGGTTGTAGGAAGCGCCAAAGAAGAAGGCAAGACGAATGAACGAATACAGCGAAGTCATTCAGTCGGTTCTATCGTTGATATTGCCGGAACAGAAGCAGAACGACGCATTTTAGACATGGTAGCAGCTGGTGGTGAAGCGGCCCTAATGCCCAGTCCAACAAGGACTATAACACCTTCTGAAATTAGCCCAGCTCAGCCAAAGCGCAAGCTAGAACCAACCGTATCTACTGAAAATGCGTCCGGGCTTATAAAGAAAAAAGAAAAGGCAGCTGACAGATTAAAATTGGGACATTCTCAACCTGTGATCCCGGAGTCGATGGATGTCGAAAGTTTACCTCTGCCGCATCCTAGCTCAGCTTCGGAAGTAGTATCTACTACTACTACTAATATTGATTCTGTTGAAGCAGTACAATCAATACCAAATTCTCCAGTTGCTGCGAAGGACGTTCTAGAAGATTTACAAAATTTGGAAAACATGTGTGATGAACTACTCCAGGAAGCAACAACTCATACGATGAAAGATTCAACATCAGAAGAACCAGTGATCTCTACTGGTATACGTGTCAATCCGGCTAGCTCTACACCAAAGGTCGAGTCGCCAGCTAAAACAGTATCCAACGTGAAAGCTAGATTAGAAAAACTTGAAAAGGCTGATAAACCTACTGAAAAGGTTCCTTATAAAAAAATATATAATAAAAACAAAACTGCTGATCTTACGGCTGTTGTAAATCAAGTATCCAAACAAGATCAAGAATTTTCCCAGATAAAATCAGCTTCTAATTTAGAACGTAAAAATAGTCTTCCTGAAGATAGTCTAACTAAGCCCGCAGAGCGGCGGAAGTCTCGGATCCTTGAAACTGCGGAACGGTTTCAAAATATGAATAATCAAAATAATGACAAATTTAAGAAATTTTCCCTTCCCGGAGTCCCTACAGTAGGAAATTACAAAAAGGAGTTTGAGCGCAAAGCTTCAATGCAGAGTTCTGCTTCATCTGCCCCAATTAGGCCGTCGCCTTTTGAAATGCAAAGAAAACTGGAGAGTGATTTGACATCTCCAAATCATAGTCGCCAGAGTAGTAGTACTGACCTACAATCTTCATTTTCGACAAATGATGATACATTTGTTACAAAAGCAGACCAGGATGAGGTTAAAGAGAGCGATTCAAAGAGCTCAGTCAACAGTTTCTCACTCGAAGAAGCAAGGCGCTCAATGGAAAACTCTATCGCTCTATTAAATAAAGTTCGCACAGATGCCAGCTCTGTCAATGAACTTTGTTCTAAAACAGAAAACGTTTTTGTTTCGGAAGACACTGAACGGGAAAGAAAATTGAAGAATGCTCGAGAAATTATTGGAAACGCAATCCCAATCGGTCGATTACGGAAACCACCAATGCCATTTGGCGCTAACGGTCGCTCTGCCACAGGTGGAATTGTTCTAAGTAATTCTGCATCCAATAAACAGTTTCGATATGGCTCCGAGAATTCAGAGCCAAAGCTGGATAGCATGTCAATACCTAGAAGTAAGTATGAACGCGCTAAAATACAAAGATAGTGATAGTACTTGTTAGGTATGCGTTTGCAATTTAAGAAAAATACATGAGGCAGAAAAATTCTTTCACGAAATTCTTCGCTATAATGTCGTGAATTAAGCCTCCCAGTTGGTCGCGAGCTAAGACACTGTTCTAATAAGCCAGTCGTCCAATGTTCGAATATCGACTGGGAGAGGCTGCAAGAATCTATAGGATCATACACTGAAACAAAACCATGGTATTTTCTGAAACCGCTTGCTTTTTTAAAGTACCATGAAAAAGCTATTCAAATTTACCATGATTCTTGTACAAACAACATGTTCTCAGATAATTTTACCACCTTTCATCGTAATGTCTAGTAATTTTGCCTACGATTCTATTATTTTTGTTATTCATCGGAGTAACGCCAAAAGTAGCGTATAGTGGTTTCGACTAGAACAATGTTTAAGCTAAACAAAAATCTTTTAGCCAAAATTCACTTAATTTTACCCTCTTATATTGTAACAGTTACTGTGGTCCTTGTTTCAGTGTAGTACTAGCCACTCAATTGTCCTGTATTCTTTTGCAGTTGTCTGTGAAGTCTGTCGAAAAACAACAGAAAACCATGTTTCGCAATCAGAATGTAGAACCTAGTTCAAGCTTTTACTGTATAAAATATTTACTAGAAAAAAACCGCGAGAAGTTAATGATAGCGAACATAACTATTTAAAGAACTTCATTTATCATAATCGACCATTTTTTATTAGCCGGAAAATTTATTCACTATAGAAAAACGTCAGTTTGTCATTCTGAAAAGATTTTTATTGAATAACAACTCAATACATTAATTTCCAAATTTGGCATAACGGTCATTTTAGAAACCCATATCTTTCTTTTCAATAGAAGTGTCTGCCGGAAGTATTCCTACTCCTACCGTCGATGAAACCAAAACGTCACACGCTGAAATTACATTGAAATCTGCCACACTACCTAGAAGGAAAATTGGTAAACCTGATACACATTCAGATATTCAGGTAAGAAAGTTTGTTTTTCAATGAGAATATTTTCACAGTCTCCATTAAATCACACAGCTGGGCTCGCTACCTCTCGCACCGCAGCTTCCGTCTATGCGTTTCTCAACTGAAATGCAACACCAGGTGGCAGATCTTCGCAGTGCACCTATTCGCGAACAACCGATTGCGTTTACCACTCAACAACGTTCGAACAGTCTCGAACCACAGGTCAAAGAGCAAACAATACCAGTTCAAAAGCCACCTACGTATCAACGAACGTCGGGCACGTTTGGATCAACACGAGGATCCCTTTCGCGGCAATCTACCAACGATTCAAACGATTCAGATACCACATTATCGCAAAGCCAAACACTAACAACTGGAGCGAGCAGTGGGGGTATAATGCCTATCAAGAAAAGCCCCCGTGAGTTTATAATTCCTATTGCTGTTGAAGGAGGCGGTTTTGTTACACCACGAGCCAACAGTCTGGAACCATCGGAATCAACATCAGCCAGCACATCTACTGGTTTCAGTACAAAATCTCGTCTTGGTCGTACACGTAAGATAAGGTAAACTCAGCCATTACTTTTCATGAGATCAAATTAGACATTAGTTTCACATTTGCGATGAAAAAAAAAGATTTAAACGTAAGGCCAGGGACCTTGATCAAGACAGAGATTGTTCACTTTAATACTAATACTTCGCCGAGTATACTTTTCATCCTGAAAAAATTCCAATCAGAGGCGAAATGATTTTTGGAGAAAAACAAACTATTAACACAACCGCGCCTTAGCAATCTATAAAGCGATTATAAAAGTACTCAACATGAAGTAAATTATTGGCACATGTTACTTGTTGCGGCACAACGATATATGTTCCAAACTCCAGTGCAAATCGACAAAATCTGGACTGGCTAGCCAATTGGCACCACTACCCAGAAAATTACCGGTACTTTTGATAAGAACTTTCCGTATTATTACTATCTGCGTCTACTCTATTCCAATCAAAACAACTCTTAACGATTTCTCTTAAAGTCGTGTATCTATTGAAACAATTCGTCTACGTTTTAGATTTTGGTTATGTCGTTTACATTTTGTGAACGCATATTTTTATGTGCTTGATATCTAACCTAACCTAACCTTTATCAATCTATCCCCTTGCCCCATTCTATATCACTTCTGAAGTGGTTTTGCCTAAGTTCTACTCCGTATCCGTATTTGAAACCCAAAAATGCAAATATATGTGCGTACTTTCGTATCCGTGATTTTTTCAACCACTGAACCACTGTTTCAGTCGAAACAGTTTCTAGGGCCCAACTTTCGCCAGGTGTATGATGGGAATCTTTCCAAGTAGTGCCTGCCACTGTTCATACGTCTACGTCACGCTCCGTTTTCCGTTGGTACTCCGCCGAAAATAGTCCACAACACCTTTCGTTCAAACACGGCAAGTGTACGTATGTCCTCCAAAAGCAAAGTTACTATCTCAAACCCGTAGAGGACTATAGGGCTGATTAGCGTTCTGAACATCTTTTTTGTGCGGCGGCGCATCTTTGATCGAAGCTACTTTCGGAGGGAAAAATAGGTTCAACTTCCAGCTTGAATACGTCGTTTGATCTCCTTATTCATATTGTTGTTGGTGATAACCAGAGATACCAAATATATGAACTCATCAGCTACTTCGTGTTCATCGCCGTCAATAGTTACTGACCGTCGGAGGTGCACGTTGTTTTCTCTGAAGCCTCTTTCTATAATATGCATTGATTTGAAATCCAATCCTCCTAGCCTCCGTTTTATGCATTGCGTAGATTACCTCCGCCATCCCAAGGTTTCTAGTAATGATGTCGAGGTCATCTGCGAAGGCTAGGAGTTGACTAGTTTTGCTGAAGATCGTTCTTCTCGCCTCGATACCCGCTCGCCGGATCATACCTTCAATAGGGATGTTGAATAGCATATAAGATAGGCCATCTTCTCGCCGCAGTTTTGCGCGATTCGGAGTGACTCGAAAGTGTCCCCGAAACACGCACGTAACACATCACTCG
Source organism: Sabethes cyaneus (assembly GCF_943734655.1). NCBI lineage: Eukaryota > Metazoa > Arthropoda > Insecta > Diptera > Culicidae > Sabethes > Sabethes cyaneus. The sequence goes on from NC_071353.1 coordinate 69,710,741, forward strand.
CTTCAAGGTAGCTTTGCTCAACCGCGTCAGTTTTACTAACAAGCCATTCTCGTGCATTATTTACCATAACTATTCGCGATCGACTGTATCGTATGCTGCCCTAAGATCTAAGCATATGTGATGCGTGGACACGTTGACTTACGATATTTCTGGAGGGGTTTTCGGAGAGTAAAAGTTTGATCCTCAGTAGCACGGTTTGGCATAAAGCAGGCCTGGTTCTGCCTTACGTATTCATTTGCTATCGGGGATAGACGACGTAACAAACTCTGGGAGAGAACTAATTAAAAGTTACCTCAATTTTGCAATAAAACAAATTTGCTAGAAGTTTAATCCATGAAACAATTTTATTTCATTTATGTGTGTATCGTTTATAATTATCAAACAAACTAACATTACTTATTTGGTCTGCATGAAAAATTGGCGAACTTTGGAGTTTACCCTTACCATGAGGGTCAGTGCAGACTTGTTGGCAACCAATTTAGCTGCGTTTGTCCAAGATTTACGAAATTTATCTATAGTTGTTGCTTGTTGTTTGTTCTGGGACAGCTCTCTCTTAACCAAAACCCAATATCGCTCGATGGGGCGTTACTCTGGACAGTTAGGTGATTTTGCCTCCTTCGGTACAGTATGGACTCCATTAGCATCATACCATTCCAAAGGATCTTTGGTGTAGTGACAGGATGCCAAATCAGGCCAAAACAGCGAGGGTACATCATGGCTGTGTAGGAACGGTAACAATTGTTTCTGCAGGCATTCTGTACGGTATATTTCCTTGTTAACCGTTCCCGTTGTGACGCCATTCCGTTTCATGGCAGTGGAAAAAGACATACCAGGAAGCTGTTTAAAGTCTTCTAGGATATACGTTTCATCGTCCATTATAACGCATGGAAACTTCGTTAAATATTCGCGATAAAGCTTACGAGCGCGTGTTTTGGCCGTCGTATTTTGCTTATCATTACGGTTTGGCACAGTCCTCCCTTGAAAGACTTCATGCCTTGTCTTTACTTAGAAGTGTGCACGAATGTTGGCGACATTTTTATTTTACGAGCAATGGTATGTACAGAAAGATCTGGTCTCCTCCGTAATATTTGTTTTACCTTCGCATCCTTGTGGTGGTTCCTCAGATCCGTTTTTGTTCCACTTCCCTTCTTCCTAGCTGTTGTCAAGTATCGGACGATTTTAAAACACTGTGAACAGTGCTTGGAGGAAATCCAAGCTTTTTAACAAGTTTTCTTAACGAGAGATCCGGATTTTCATTGCGACCGCACAGAAAGAACAGACATACGTCTACCACTCTGCAAAATATTTCACTCATTGTTAATGTATTTCCGAAGTTGTGTCTGTTTAGGGGTGTCCCAATTTTGTCGCGAACAAGCCTTACGTTGAGCGTCGTAGATAGTGATGTCCGAAATTTTCAATTATTCGATTACCGATTAATCGGTTAGCGTTGTGTGGATTAATCGATTAGTTGAGTATTCGTGCTAGTAGTATTCGATTATAAGTATTCGAATATTTCGTTTAATAATACGATTAATCGGACGATAATGAACGATTAATGGAGATTATTCGCATTTTTGACGTAGGACTACGTCTTTGTTTACTATACTGGGACTGGGTAGCACTTTGTGAAAACGAAAATAAAAGTGTAACGTTTGAATGAAAGATTTCAAATGCTAATAACTACTATACTACTGAACGAAACTGAACAATTTATATGTCGTTGGATAGATAAAATTACCAGTAATTTTATGGGTAATAAGAGAGCAATTTTAGGGGGGCGTAAGAGGAGGGGCTCCTATACAAATGAAACATAAATTTCCTCAAAACTCGAGAACTAATCAAGCCAATGGAGCCAAATTTGGCATGTGGGGGTTTTTGGAGGTAAGAATTTTTTTTATGGTGTACTGAGACCCTTTCCCCTGCTAAGAGGGGGGCTCCCATACAAATGAAATACGAATTTCTTCATAACTCTAAAACTAATCAAGCAAATGGAACCAAATTTTGCATGCGGGGGTTTTATGATGGTTTGAGACCCCTCACCCCTGTGGTAGGAGAATTAGGACTCTCATACAAATAAAACAGAAATTTTTGCGTATGTGCCATATTTTCTGCTATGTAACAAGCGGTGATTTAATGATAACATGGATAGCAACGGTGATTAGCTGTGAAAGTAAACTAGTAAAACCTTCTCGGAACAAAAGACACTGAATCGACGCCGCTAACTTACGTGCCCGTTGTCATTCATGTCAAAAGAGAAGGACATTCGAATGGCACATCCTATTTGCGATGAACGTGCTTTGGCTTTAATGTTATTTGTAACCAGTGACCCTTTTAAACGCCACTAGCGAGTTAAAGTAAGATTATTAAAAAATGTCAAGCTATGCATAATCATGTTTAATGCAATAATAATCTGTGGGCTGGTCATTCATTACTATTTCAACCTTTATGATGCACACAAGCGATTTTTAAAAGAAATCTCTATGTCTCAATGGTTGCAGGCGTTGTACTTATGAACCCCCATCCACGTATTTTCAAAGCCACCAATGAAGAATTGAATCTGAATATTTTTTTCTTCTCTTTCAAACATTCTCTTAAACAATGACACTGACATATTCTTATAAACAGACATATGCCAGAAATGCAGTTTACATTAGTGTTTGATCTAATGATCTGATATAGTCCTACGTCACCCTTTCGTACAACCCTTAGGGCTGTATACCTTGTAATTTTTTATCCCCTTTGAACTATTCGATTAATGAGTTACTCGTGCCGGCAGTATTCGATTACAAATTATTCGATTATTCCATGCTCTTATCGATTACTCGATTAATCGGGCGATTACAGGATATCACTATTCGTAGCGTAGCAAAATCTCGAATACCAGTTAAAGAAAAAGTTTTCCGATTTATTCTGCTACATTATTTAATGTAGCGATTAATGTAGCAGAATAAAACTGAAAACTTCTTACATTCCCCGTCAAACCAATCATTTCGTAACCGTTTCTTAACCTAGTACTCGGTAACTCGCGGGTTGTCTAGTTTGCAAATGCCGAGGAGGAAGGCTTTGTCACGAGGTATATACTGATAGTTTTAAGCAGGCTTCATTCTCGGTTTTTCGCTCAGTAGATGCTCAATTGACTACAGCACCTCTACTAAACCGGATTCGAAAAAGTAGTGTAAAGGGCGATTATAGAGCTTATTATTATCTACACTATTGTTGAAGAAAGTATAGTTTTATCTTTTGTATTTACGGCGCTATGCGATTGCTACCCCGTTGGTAGCCAAATGAGCGCTCTTTTTGCTACCAACGGGGTAGCAGCCCCATAGCACCGTAAATACAAAAGATAGAACTATACTTTCTTCAACAATAGTGTAGATAATAATTAGCTCCACAATCGCCTTTTACACTACTTTCTCGAATTCTGTTTAGTTGAGGCGCTGTAGTCAAATGAGCATCTACTGAGCAAAAAACCAAAAATGAAGCCTGGTTTTAAGTGTACGTGTACTGCTACTAAGTAATGGTTTGAGTCGATATCTGTACACTCAAATCTCGTTTTACATCCACTATTGGGGGGTCGTAAAAAGTCGGTCGTAAAAAAGAGGACGTTAATTTAAATTTTGGACGTAAAACGAGAGGACGTTAATTCAAATTGTGGACGTAAAATGAGAGGACGTTATTTCGATATGATTTCGATTTTTCTAAAACTACTTAATGATTTTTGACGACGACGTTAATTTAAATATCGGACGTAAAACGAGAGGACGTTAATTCAAATGTTGGACGTAAAACGAGAGGACGTTAATTCAAATGTTGGACGTAAAAAAGTTAACGGTAATTCAAATTTTGGACGTAAAACGAGAGGACGTCAATTCAAATTTCGGACGTAAAAAAGGTGACGTTAATCGAAATCACGTAAAATGAATGGACGTAAAACGAGATTCTAGTGTAGCCCTAGGAAGCGTACGTTGGTGATGTTCGAGATAAGCCGGCCATCGATGAGAATATGGTTCAATGTTCGTTGATAAGATGCTCTCTATGTAGCCTTATGGATATCTTTGCGGGGAAAGAAAATGCTTCTTACCACCAGGCCTTGGGAAGCTGCAAAGTTGATGCATCGCTGGCTGTTGTTGTTCGTGTCGGCGTACAGGCTACGGAGCCCAACCACCTACCAAGTCTATAAATTGCTTCCCTGCCGATCTGAGCGTTTATATCCCCGATAATTATCTGATGTCTCGTAGCGAGCAACTGTCGTACGTTTCCTCCAGCTGCGCCTTAAATCGGCCTTCGTATAAGTTTCATCATCGAGTAAGACACATCCATCGTGTTTAGTCAGCACCTCGTCGTACAGGTACAGGTATAGGTTGTCCTATATGTTGAAATCTATCACTCCGACACTTGGTTTACACTTTGCGGGCAGTCGTCTCCTTACGTCTCTATGTAATTTTTAAGGTGAAATTAGTCGTTATCGATTCTGCCAATTTCAAAAGCAGTTCTTTTGTTTGAAACAAAAATTCTGTTCATGAAAATATGTTCGCTGTGTTCAGATTGGCAAGAAGAATGCAGTATTTAAATTTTTATAAACAGAATCCTGCTTTTGGGCCTAAAAACTGCTTTTGAAATTTGGCTCTCCGACGAAAAGTTAATGACTGTTAATTTTGCCGTTAATTACTCACGCCGCAGTTCTTTTACGATAATCTAGCAGTTGTGTCAGTTCTGATGACACTGATGGATTTTACAGGTGGCCGTGTACAATAGATCTATGGAAACAGCTAGTTTTGGAGTAACAACATCTGCTCTGCTCTGCTCTCACTGTGTTGTCTTATAAATATAATTCCAAAAAACTAGGTCGCGTTTTGCCTAGGCTTAAACATTTTTAAGTACAAGCTTTCACAATCAGCTGGAGTTTTAATTTATTAAATTATACATTTATAAAAAAACAATAAAATATTATTTCCCGCTTTATATTTTCACAGTTCTATATTAGGCGACAAAGATGTGGAGGATGATTCGTCATTCCCGAGAATAAACAGACATGCGTCACTGAACAGAGAGAGTGATTCAGATGAACCACGATTCCATACAATGCACAGGTTAAGGTGAGCGGTGCGATATAATAATAATAGCATCGCAACTAATTTCCTGAAAATCCACGTTTCACGTTACAGAAGTTCACGTCCTTCACAGCGAAGTACTGTCGAACTAAATGATTCGGCGAGTTCTGGAGAGGAAGATGATGACGATGGTTTTGAAATTTTAACAGCTGAAAATTTGTTTTCGACGCTGTTGTCGAGGGTGAGTGATTTGTTTGTTTTCTTTGAAAATAAATATAAAAACTGGCTGTATTGGTTTGTATTGTATTCAGGTACGTGCATTGACTAACAGACTCAACGTAAACGAACCACATTCAACTGGATTCCCATCATCGCGTTTCATCAGCAATCTTCGTCAATCTCAAGCTCCATTTTGGCATCATCATGATCCTTTTTCTAGGTAAATATATTTCATTACAAACTGTTTACTTATTTTAAGTAGCATTAGGTTTAAACTCATACATTATATAATTATTCAACTACATATTTTATGTTTGGTTGAAAAACTGTTTCGATAGTCTAATAAACATTCATGTATTTACCTACAAATATGTCAACGAAAATGCACTCTCCCGCCTTCGTAACATTTCTAAACTAATGAACGCTCGCGAAATGAGACGTTGTAGCTCTGTTAAAGATCTGGGAGTCACACACACACACTTGACATCAAGCTTAAGCTCGACGAGCACACTAACATAATAACGTCAAAAGCGTATGGTGTATTCGACCTCATTCGATGGATCACTTCGGATTTCAATTATGTCTACGCTTTAAAAATGCTTTACTGCACCTTATTTCGAAGTATTTTGGAATACGCAGCACCAGTGTGGACACCGTCCCGAGCAGGAGCGAAAAGCAAAATAATATCAAAATGTATTATGGAAATCGAATAGCTCATATCAAAATTTGGTCTTGATTTGGCTGACATAGTTGATAAAATAACAAAAAATAATATCAAAATTTTGCTTCTTTAAGGCCAAAAAATAACTACTTGTGTTATTTGAATAGCAAAGCAATAACATAACTGTATTCAGAGTTTGGAATAACATATTTTATTCAACAAAATAAAATTTTATGAAATAAAATGAAATTTTATGAAATATATCGAATATCATTTTAAGGCCATAATATGATATGATAACAAAATCAGCTATTAAACTCATCTTACAACCACTGTTTTAAATATCTACTCAATAACAAAATGTGTTATCAATGTATCTCCATATCTATTTAATAACAAAATATAACATTATACTTCAGTTTGATATTGTTTTTATATTATTTTGTTCTTCGCTCCTGTTCGGGGTACTACGCAGGGAAAATTAATTCAGGCGGAAAAAGTTTATGAAAATCGTTGTCGGCTGATAAAACTTAGCACGCTTGCCGAAAGAAAACGGACGTCACAGAGATGGCATGATTACGTTCTGCTAATGGGAATTATCGACAGTAGGATGATTTATGCACAGAGAACAGATTAACAGGCTCGAAGGAAGTAATCGATTTTTTGTGTGTAAAATCTGTCGGTAGCGCCCTCCAGAAATAGTTTGCCAAACGCATAAAACAATATCCATGTACCTTTATCAAAATTTTTTGTGCAGGAGTTACATAGCAGCGATGGCAGCGACATCAAGATTTAGTTTGTCACTTACTGCTCGAGGGATGCTCTATTGAAGGATTACTCGTACATTACATAAAAACCTTTTACACACTTTTTGTCAATTAACTGGTAGTCTGTTCTCTGTGATTTATGTATTTTGCATCGTTTATCGATATCACCTTCTGCAGCCAAACGTTGCTAGCCAACATGCTAGTCCGATGAGCACACGCATAGCGACCACCAAACTATATGGTACAAGATTCTGACGGATGCCATCGTGACAAGAGTTGAGGTCGACCGGGCGGAGGGGGAAAGTGAAAGCCTTCGAAAAAGGCCTATTCGTTGAAACATTCAGCGCAGAGAGCAATCGCTCGAACCTGAGTACCAATGCCCTAACACGTGCATATGACTCAACCATGCCTAGAACCGGGCAGCCAACGAACGGTCGTCGCTCGGTATACTGGTAGAATGAGACCGTCGGTTTCCTTCGCTCCAGATACTACAGAGCGAGAAGGCGCATGCAGAACCGATGCGGATTTCGAGGTGTGTGGGATTAAGTTTAGCGCGGCCAGGTTGGCGCTCAACAAAGAGGTTGTAGGCGTAGCAAGAAATCTTGTTTTCAGGAGCTATGTCGTGATGCGGATTCAAACTAGATGGTGATGAAAAAGATTACAGGTGCATCTGCAGAAGCGGTCCTGTAGAAACCTGCCCATAAAAGCTGTCCTGAAGAAACCTGCCCATAAAAGCTGAAAGTCATCGTTAACGGGTGGCAATTAAAATTTTGGAATTTTTTTCTCAAGCTGTCAAAAAAATTAACGATACATTGTCCATTGTTGGAAATAAATTAGTGTACATATGAAAACGTCCGTAATCGGCTGTCGGGACAACGGAGAGGATCCGAGTATCCTTCAGAATCATGACAGCTCGCGGATGCAGAAATCGTGATCTCCACTCTATTAGCTTCGGCATCTCTATTGCACCAGCTTCTACCAACCGTACAGCGTAACATGCTCACAGCACAAAAAACGTTACGACAAATTGAAACGTATCGAACGTGTGGCAGCCAGGGATGCCACATATAATTCTGTTTTTTTGACGTAGGACTACGTCTTACGGCAAGTATTGAGATAGGGTGTCATTCCAAAAAATCGAAAAATGCGAGCGTCACGAAAAATGAAAGGTTTTGAGCGCTAATAGCTCAGCAGTTTTCCGATCGATTTTCAATATTCTTACACCAATCGATCGGAAAATCTTCTAAGAATTGACTCAAATGAAGAAAAGTATGGATTCTTGATGTTGAACTATTGAAAAATTGAAAATAATGAACCTATGTTTTACTAGAATTCTCGCTTCGTGATTGGTTGGAAGATTCTATACGATGATCTAAACCTCTACCAATTTGATATCTGAGCTTGGGAAGTAAGCCAAAACAAGAGACAAAGCTTCCTCATTTCAACAAGATTTCTTAACACCGCGGTTCAACCTAGACCATTTTGATGTCCTTGCTTGGGAAGTACGCCAGAGAGAGTGACAAAGCTCTCTCGTGCCAACAGATTTCTTGAATACGAATGCTTGCCGTTTCATTAGAAGTGTAGTGAAAAGATGTGCTGTTGATAAAATAGGATTGAATTTGTAAAATCCCTTCAACGTGGGAAACCACGGATAATAAAAACAATCTTTAATTTCAGTAAGGTAGCAGGAAAGCAATAGTTTGTGTTCTTGATTTTGTTAAATTGTTTTCAAATGGACAATCTTTTGAGAATTGAACGTATGCAATGTTACTACTTTGATATATGTTACATACAACGCATGTAGCATGTATATATGTTACATATAGCATGTATACATGAAGAATCGAATGATTACAAGCATGAATACATGCTACTATCACTATACAAAGAGACTTACGTAGTCCTGCGTCACCTATATATGCGGTCGTGTCTTGTACACAACCCCTCTGATTTTTTTGTTGGAAAAATCTGACAATCTGTACGGCGAGGAAAAATATCTGTGCAAAAATCTGTCCAATGCAAAACAATGAGAGTGAAAGAGATAGAGAGTCATTTTGCTGACTATTTCCGTCTCTGTCACTCTCATGTAAAAGCTCAAAAATCTGTTTAATCTGTGTAATTTGGCGAAAATCTGTATTCTATGCATAGGGTAACCAACGTATTTTGGACCCCATCAGCAGCTGTACAAAATTTGGACACTTACAGCCAAATCAAATGGAAGTGTCCAAATTATGTACAGTTGCTGAAGGGGTCCAAAATAAGTTGGTTACCCTACAGATTCTGTACAGGCGATTTCTTTCAAATATCTGTTAAACACAGAATAATCTGTGCATGTGGCAACCCTGGTGGCAGCAACAGTTAAAATCTATAGTTAAAATTAGTTAAAATAAAAATATATACGGCTACGAAGTACGGAAACACTGACCACTACAATGTGAGTTTAAAATTAATTATATTATATTCTTTAAAATGATTGAAACGATTATTACAGCTTTAAGCAATTTACATTGTCGCGCTAAGGGACTGTGTTTTTTCTAACCTCACCGTGAAAGAAAGTTCCACGACATCGGCTGTTCGGCGAAGCTTCCGTTTGATGTCGGAACAGGAGCGTTGTACGGCCGTCATGTCAACTTTGCGAATGCATCTCTTGATTCTACCAATCAAATGTTTGCAATTCGTGGTTCTCCAGTTATTTTTGTACACCTAGGAACTCAAAATCCCGAAGAAATCTGCAATTGGGCGCACTGAGACAGATTTATCGGGTCGTGGTTTTTGGGCAAAAATGGGATCGAATGGGTATTCAGGGACGATTGTGTTTTTTGGCGCAATGTGAAGATGCTTCATCCGGCTAAAACACGTATTGTCCATCTACATGATGTTTTTGTAGAAACGGGATCAAAATTTTCTTTAAACATGCGTCTGGAGCACATCTTAATTGGTCGGTGTTAAATTAGACCGGGCCAAGTCGCAAAATTTAAAAAAATGAGTTAATGACAGCAAACGATCAAGAAATTTCTAAGCTACATATTACTCTAATCAGACTACATAAATGTTAATATTTTTTGAAACGATGGTTCTACAATTGATAGAGGGACGGTAGGGGAAGGTAATGAAAATTATTTGCGAAAGGAGGGGAAAGAGTGCAAAGAAGGGGGAGGGCGGGGGGTGGGGTAGGTAATAGGTAGCTACGCTTAACAAGTTGTCGTTGTGGCTCCTACCTTTTGTCCAATGCTGGAAGGTGCATGGGTCGAATCAAGCTATAATCAGAGATTATAACCGGATTTGAACTTACAACACCCGCCAGGGCGTGTGCTCGCTGGTACCCGTGTACCTTTGAACCATAGAGGCGCTGGACAAAAGGAGACTGCGCAACCCGCCTTATTAATGTAGCGACGTATCTGGTTTTGGGTTATTTTTAGACACACAAATTGTGCCTCTTCCTCCGTCAACTGTAAAAACCACCGACCGAGAAGGTTTAGTCCAACTTGTTTTTACTTTCAGGACGACGACACTATGCATTTACGACTTGCAAGGTACTGCGTGTGACGTAGTTACGTTGTTTGTCCGTAAGCGTGTTAGTCCGCGATCCTCAGCGCGGGTTTTTCGGAGAAAAGGCTCCGTTCCTATGAAATAGACCAAACTCGTGTATTAGTCTTTGACCTTGGAATGCGGTCAGGCATTAATATTAATATTTTTTGAAAGGATGGTTCTACAATTGATGGAGGGACGGTAGGGGAAGGTAATGAAAATTATTTAAGGAAGGAGGGGAAAGAGTGGAAAGGAAGGGGGAGGGTAATAGGTAGCTATGCTTAACAAGTTTTCGTTGTGACTCCTACCTTTTGTCCAATGCTGGAAGGTGCATCGTTTCAAAAAATATTAATTCCTTTAACGAACGTTGAATTTTGAATTTGCACTACTTATAAAATTAGGTGTTAGGTGTTGCGTCCTGGATCGGCAGAAGATATTGATCGGTATTGGTATTGGTATTGGTATTGATTTTTATTAGAGAGTGGTTTTAAACCTAGGAGTTCATTCGCCACTCTATTGATCGGTATGTAGTTCGCAATGTTTTACCATGTGTACTGCATTAATTAATGCTTAATGCACTTCCAGTAAGTGGTTGGACTGATGAGAAGAATCGAGTCAGAACCGAGAAGAGCGATTCCACGGAGTTTCGCAAAACGATTTTAATTTGTCATTTTTGATTTAGCTGGAACTTTGCATAGATGTTCTGTTTAAAAAAAGATGTCATTTTATCATATCAGTTATTTTTTTAAGATCTCGAATACTTTTTCAAAAGGGCCTAACCAATAATGCTACAAATGAATTAAATATTTTATATTGGAAAAATGGTTTGTTTAATCGAAATGGTGTCTGTAGCAAAGTTGTAGATAATAAAATTGACCTTCTAAAAAAATACGTGCACTGTAAAAAAAATTTGTTTGTTGGTATAAAAAATAAAACTAAAAAGGTCAATATTTAAAAAAGCGCTTTTTTCCAAATTTTTATTTTTTGACATGTTAAAGGTAACAATATATACTACTAATTATAAAAGTCTCATTGCGGGCCAATGAAGCAAATAAGTTAAAATATTTTGAAAATTTTGCATTTTTTATATTTTCACCAAACATGTTTTTTTACCGTGTATAACTTTTTCTAAAGATTCGAATTATAATGCTGTATAACATTGCTGATGATATCGAATCAATTTCATAAGCCGTTTTAGTTATTAATCCCGAGAAAGGCGATGAGTGGTGTTGTACGCCCACCGCGACTTCTCGTTTGCCCATTAACCAATAAAGTTGATGTTCGGATAATTTGATTCGGTACACAGATTCTCTGTAGCACTTTTTCTTGTTGCTCAAAGATTTAGTCTTTCCCGTAGCTCTTAACTATCCGAACAATTCACGGGCAACCACGGACAATCGTAAGGCAGATCTTTCGTTACTCTTATAGGTTAAATCCTTTTAATCCGTCGCGGCAGATGAGTTGGTATTGGTGCAGGTTCTTCGTATCGGCAGCAAACTCTGGTTACTCGCAGCTATCCGCACTTTCTACAGGGGTGCAATTACCCCTGTAGAAAATTTCTTACCCTTTAAGTGCTCGCCAAGGGTACCCGGGTACCCGCAAATTGAAACGCTTGTAACTTTGGCAATATTTAACCGATTTGGACCATAATACCACCTAAATATTCAGATACTTATTCACTTCCAGTGGGGCTATAACAGAACCGGAAGTGGTTCATCTGGTTTTCGGAAATCCGGTATTCCGAGGATGTGTTCAGGAATTAAAACACTTTTTATGATTTTGGATGTAATCATAGTAATATGGGTATCCAAAATTCCTCAAATTACTCCGAAAGGTAATTTCTCATAGTTTCAAAACAGTATAATGATTTACCCTCGGAATGGCGATTCTGGAACAAGTGCCCGTGGTACCTCATGTGGCCACAGAACTGTTTGGATTGCAACACTGGCAATATGGGTATCTAAATTCATGATTTTTTCCGGAAGGTCGTTTCTGATTGTTTTATCTCTATTTGATGATTTTGCCCCGGCGTGGTCATTCCGGAACATATTCCCGTGGGCTTCACAGTGGTCCAAACCCAAATAAACGTGCGCATTACAGTTTTGAGTGATAAAACTTGATTTTAAGTTTATGGAGCCTTTGCCCGAAGAGTTTCTTGAAATTAAAATTTCTATCGTTTATTGAAATTCAAATTTTGATTAGTCTCCCTAAAAGTGAAATAAAAAATTTATTTTTCTTCTGTTTCAACATAACACATTGATGTGTTCTGCAAAGTTTTAGAGCAAATTATTACAAGAAATTTTGTTAAAGACAGTAACCTTCTATCTCTTCAACGAAGATAGAAAATCCTTATTTTTCTTTAAAAATAAATTGCAATGGCCTGAATATAATAAAAAATAAGGTCTTGATACAATTGAATGTCGCTGACAAATATTTACACACCCTAGGAAAGAAAATATAATTATTGCACGCAGTACGTTGTTATGAATTTTACTGCTAAATGAGAATTTTGAGGAATAAGCAACTAGTATTTAAAAATATAGTCAACTTAATTATAGATGTTACTAAGAAATTAAATTATTGTTGCAGTAGAAAGGCTAGGTCACACCGCTAGGTGGATTAATTCGGGTTTTTGTTAAATATTTCACTAGCTGCTTTTGAAAACACTAGATTAAACTGAAGTAAACTGTATTTAGGTTTTATAAATCATAAGTTCTCTCTGGAGAAATTAAATGAACCACTCCATTTCACTCTGTTTTTTTTAACAATATCAAATGTTTTAGTAGTACAATGAAATCGCTTTTTACGCGGTTTGTTTTTACGTGAATTTCGGAATTTACGCGGTTTTTTCACGCGAATTTCGGAATTTACGCGGATGTGCTCAACCAGTCCATTTTTTCACGAAACGTTGAAATCCATGAAGTTTTTTTACGTGAATTTTTGGTTTTTTTACGCGAATTTTGGAATTTACGCGGTTTTTTTTACGCGAATTTCGGAATTTACGCGTTTTTTTCGCGAATTTCGGAATTTACGCGGAACATATCCTTCGCGTAAAAAGCGACTTGAGTGTATTCGGAAATGTTTGAATGTAGTTTTACTTTAATTTCTGTATTTTCTGATACACAAATAAAAGAATTAAGCTTTAGATTTACTTGAATTGTCTTGCATTGTTACACTGGTCGTTGAATTCTGATGGTATGCTTTAGGCTTCCCTTAGAGCCAATATAAGCTGGCTTGGCGTTTTCCTTGCTTATGTTCAGAAACGTAGTCTTTTTGGTTAATTAGCATGGTTCATATTATCCCCAAAAAATTGATTAACTGTTTTAAGGCTGTAGCAGATTTGCGTGTTTTCGTCATAGTCTCCATTATACCAATTTGTCCAATATCTATTGCGGTATATTTTATAGCATTGAGTTGTTCCATACCTGTTTGTACGTAACCAAGACATTGCACTGTTAGCATCGACAAATTCAATATTTTGTCCCTTCTTATGATAGCTGCATTTGAAAATGTTTGCTTCATACTACTTCATGCTATGCTTCATCATGCCTTGCAGAAATTTTTACGAGTCCTACGCAAATTCATACTTTAATGATACACTAGAATCTCGTTTTACGTCCGTTCATTTTACGTGATTTCGTTTTACGTCACTTTTTTACGTCCAAAATTTGAATTAACGTCCTCTCGTTTTACGTCCAAAATTTGAATTAACGTCCACTTTTTTTACGTCCAAAATTTGAATTAACGTCCTCTCGTTTTACGTCCGAAATTTGAATTAACGTCCTCTCGTTTTACGTCCAAAATTTGAATTAACGTCTTCGGGAAGGTTACTTAAATAACTGCCGCCTTCAAAATGGTATGGAAAATAGCGCAGAATTGACTCACTACGTGGCGCTAGCGTATATGTAGCATTCTTATACAAGCTGTATCTTGCGCTGCTGACTATCTAGGAAGTTGCGGTCTACGGGAAGGTTACTTAAATGACTGCCGCCTTCAAGATGGTATGGAAAATGGCGCAGAATTGACTCACTACGTGGCGCTAGCGTATATGCAGCATTCTTATACAAGCTGTATCTTGCGCTGCTGACTATCTAGAAAGTTGCGGTCTTCGGGAAGGTTACTTAAATGACTGCCGCCTTCAAGATGGTATGGAAAATAGTGCAGAATTGACTCACTACGTGGCGCTAGCGTATATGTAGCATTCTTATACAAGCTGTATCTTGCGCTGCTGACTATCTAGAAAGTTGTGGTCTTCGGGAAGGTTACTTAAATGGCTGACGCCTTCAAGATGGTATGGAAAATAGTGCAGAATTGACTCACTACGTGGCGCTAGCGTATATGTAGCATTCTTATACAAACTGTATCTTGCGCTGCTGACTATCTAGAAAGTTGTGGTCTTCGGGAAGGTTACTTAAATGGCTGACGCCTTCAAGATGGTATAGAAAATGGCGCAGAATTGTCTCACTTGGTGGCGCTAGTGTATAGCGCTGCTGACTATCTAGAAAGTTGTGGTCTTCGGAAAAGTTGTTCAAATGACTGTCACCTCGGAGATGACATGGAAAATAGTTTAGTTTATTCGCAATATGCGGTGCTAGTATATACGCGACGTCTTTTTATTCGCTATATTTCATGATCCGTGTTACCTAAGATATTACTTTCTTCGGGAATGTTGTTTGAGTCATAGCAGCTTTCCAGATATTATAGAAAATAGTACAGAATCGTATAGCCACGTGGTACTACCGTATATGTAACATTCTTGTACTTGTATAAGTTTATTCAAATGACTGTCAAATTCAAGATAGTATAGAAAATAGTTCACAATCTTCTCATCGGTCGGTGCTAGTGATACGTTTTGTACGTCATATATCATATACGTCATATACAGGTAACCTATGATATTACTTTTTTCGGAAAAGTTGTTTGAATAGTAGCAGGATCGCAGATACTAACATATACTAGGACAGGATCTTCGTGATGCGCCAATAATTATTATATATTGTTTATAAATTAAATAACGGATTTTAACCATTTGTCATTCATCGTAATCTATGCCTATAACGTTGAATTTCTGTCTGTCTGTCTGTATGTTCCTCATGGACTTAGAAACTACTGAACCAATTGGCGTAAAAATTTGGGCGTTTTTGGGGCCGGGGTCTTATGATGGTTAGTAACCCGTCCCCCTCTAAGAGGGAAGCTCCTATACAAATGAAACAGAAATTTCTGTATAACTCGAGAACTAAGGCCATTGCAAATTATTTTTAAAGTTTTTGTAGCGCCCCCCCCCCTTTCTTTGAAATCGGCTTGAAACATCGGGGTTTTTAAACTTTGTATCTCGGATAAATTCAACGGTTTCTTCCGCGGAGAGGGGGGGGGGACTAATAGAGTATCTCATCGCGAAATGCAAATCACTGCTTTTCCCAGTGTTGTCGAATGTTCTGTTTTGTAGTTTGCAGTGCATCGGTTACTGGAATCGGGTGGTCTTCTGGGGGTAGGTTTCTTGTATCGTTTGCGAGTCGATCGGCTTCCTCGTTGATTTGATATTTGTTAAAAGTTCATGTAAATAAACCAGCCAAATTTGTCATTTAGTAGCTAAATGACATCATCGTGATTTCAAGATTTCAGTCCAAAAACGCATGATATCATGAGTAAGATTCCACTTATCAGAAAATATATTGATAATTCTAAGCTGAAAGATTCTTGGTTCCACTATTTCACGAGCAAGACAAGGCGGCCTGGCGAAGGGTTAACATGTACATTCCAGAACCTTTGTTCACCAACTTCTATCCCTACCTCCACGTGGTGCCGGCTGACGTACGCAACCTTGGTTGTCGTACGCTAGCAGGGAAGGGGGTACAGTGGCTCCCACAGTGGCGCAAGATACAGCTTGTATAAGAATGCTACATATACACTACTGCCACAAAGTGAGGCAATTCTGCGCTATTTTCCATACCATTTTGAAAGCGTCAGTCATTTAAGTAACCTTCCCGAAGACCACAACTTTCTAGATAGTCAGCAGCGCAAGATACAGCTTGTATAAGAATGCTACATATACGCTAGCGCCACGTAGTGAGTCAATTCTGCGCTATTTTCCATACCATTTTGAAGGCGGCAGTCATTTAAGTAACCTTCCCGAAGACCACAACTTTCTAGATAGTCAGCAGCGCTAGATATAGCTTGTATAAGAATGCTACATATACGCTAGCGCCACGTAGTGAGTCAATTCTGCGCTATTTTCCATACCATCTTGAAGGCGGCAGTCATTTAAGTAACCTTCCCGAAGACCACAACTTTCTAGATTCATTTAAGTAACCTTCCCGAAGACCACAACTTTCTAGATAGTCAGCAGCGCAAGATACAGCTTGTATAAGAATGCTACATATACGCTAGCGTCACGTAGTGAGTCAATTCTGCGCCATTTTCCATACCATTTTGAAGGCGGCAGTCATTTAAGTAACCTTCCTGAAGACCACAACTTTCTAGATAGTCAGCAGCGCAAGTTACAGCTTGTATAAGAATGCTACATATACGCTAGCGCCACGTAGTGAGTCAATTCTGCGCTATTTTCCATACCATTTTGAAGACGGCAGTCATTTAAGTAACCTTCCTGAAGACCACAACTTTCTAGATAGTCAGCAGCGCAAGATACAGCTTGTATAAGAATGCTACATATACGCTAGCGCCACGTAGTGAGTCAATTCTGCGCTATTTTCCATACCATTTTGAAGGCGGCAGTCGTTTAAGTAACCTTCCTGAAGACCACAACTTTCTAGATAGTCAGCAGCGCAAGATACAGCTTGTATAAGAATGCTACATATACGCTAGCGCCACGTAGTGAGTCAATTCTGCGCTATTTTCCATACCATTTTGAAGGCGGCAGTCATTTAAGTAACCTTCCCGAAGATCGCAACTTTCTAGATAGTCAACAGCGCAAGATACAGCTTGTATAAGAATGCTATATATACGCTAGCGCCACGTAGTGAGGCAATTCTATAATACATACAATCCGACGAAAAGCCCTTGATCTGCTAAACAACTATGTCGAAGACACCAACGTTCTATACGGTCAGGATCAGGAGTTATTCCAATTATTGACGTCCGTTTTTTACGTCCAAAACTTGAATTAACGTCCTCTCGTTTTACGTCCAAAATTTGAATTAACGTCCTCTCGTTTTACGTCCGAAATTTGAATTAACGTCCACTTTTTTTACGACCGATTTGATTTACGTCCCCCCAATAGTGGACGTAAAACGAGATTTGAGTGTAATTATCCTGTACTTATCAATTATATTGAAAATATGCTTGTAAAGCAAGGAAGGGTGCAGTGGGGAGGCAATAATGAGAAACTAATGGTTCAAATTGCTAAATTGCAAACATGTGTGGGACACGCAGAAAATAACCACGCTAATAATTTCCGCGTAAGAGTCTAAATAGGTATCCGCAATATTTTGTATAACTTCACTGATCTCGCTAACTGTGTTAGCTTTACCCTTTGCAGTGTTAGTTTATTACACAAGAAGATAACTTGAAAAGACTCTTCCTAATACCTTAGTTAATTTCACGGCATGTGTTTTCAGAATAGTTGGAGAAATTAAACTTTGTTCAGTCTATGATTGTCGTCAGTTACATATTTCGAAGTTGACCGTTTCTGCGAACGCTTTGGTCAATTGATCGATGTTACTGATGGTACAGTTTCCAATATTTGATGCTTTTATTCTCGAACTTTCGATTTCGACTATTGTCTTTTTCGAACTTCGGACAACACAGTGATGTTGAACGAGTTAGAACCCTCTAATATATGAACTTTATGGGCAAACTCTATCGCGGTGGGCGTACAACACCACCCATCGCCTTTCTCGGGATTTATTACTAAAACGCTTATGGAATTGATTCGAGATCTTCAGCAATGTTATACAGCATTCTAATTCACATCTTTAGAAAAAGTTATACACTGTAAAAAATTATGTTTGGTGACAATATAAAAAACCCGAATTAATCCACCTAGCGGCGTGACCTAGCCTTTCTACTGCCACAATAATCATTATTTAATTTCTCAGGAACTTAATTGTAGATGTATAGATGTTATATTAGACTATATTTTTAAATATCCGTTCCGTATTCCTCAAAATCCTTATTTGCCAGTAAAATTCACAACGTATTCTGTAGAATAATTATATTTTCTTTCCTTGGGTGCGTAAATACATGTAAGCGTCATTTATGTTACTTGATGAACACCTTATTTAGTTTTATAATATTTATAGAAAAATAATGTAAACACAAAAGATAATTTTTACAGACTTGAATGAATATGTATAGAAAATTATAAATTAACCCTCTAACGGGTCTACAGACGGCCTTAACTTTCGGGCTTCAGAGCCACATACGAAACTTGTTTTGAATTGACAATATGAAGTATTTGTTCATAGCAGATTTTTTGATATTTTGATATTAATACCATGCATTCAAAAGTTAGCATCTTTGAAAAACAAGAGTTCAGAAAAATTATTATTATATTTCGCTTTTGAAGAAAAAGGATATCTACAACAAAATGATTGATCTCAAAATTTTACTATTGGTTTGCTTGGCTTTAATTTTGCAATATATCTGAATTAGAAAAAAATTACTGAATAGAGAATTAGATATGAAAACGAGAAATTGAACTTTTTCTTAGCTAGCGCTCCTTCAGATAATTATTTTTGCATGAAAATCAAAACTTAAGCTTCTTTTGAATGTACTTTCATGAAAAGATAGTCATTAGCTTGATCGCATCGTTTTTACAATGTTAGAGGGTTAGGAAAACAAGATGAGGTCGAAAAATAGTGCCAAAGCTGCGCCATAAACATGCTTGAGAATGGGAAATACGATCGATATGATTCCCAGTGCTTGTCTTTTTGTGATTTATTTATTAAAACATGATACATGACATAAGACATCTGTCCTTTGAAATATCACTAACGAAAACAAATCTTACAAAATTTCTACCGTGCAACGTTTACTTCCTATTTTTCATATAACATTTCTAAGCTCTAGTATCTATTGATTGAAAAGAGCATCTATTGATGCGCAGAATTTGTTTGGAATTTGTACAAATTTATTTGGAAAAATCAACTCACTAGTATTTTTGATTCTATACACCACTATACCTATTGTACAAGAAAAGCAAAAAGCGAAGAAAAGCAGTTTATTTAAGCATAAACTGCTTTTCTTCGCTTTTTGCTTTTCTTGTACAATTGTGAGTAACAGCAAGTGAAGAAAATGACAATTGAAATCTGAAATCAAAGAAAAGAAAAAACTTTTCGATTGAATCCCACTATTTAAGGGGGCATAGTACTTTTTACACCATATTTTTTGCCTTATTTCAAATATTTTTTTCTCGATAACGCGAAAAGCGAATCGATTCGAGTTTTTTGCATTCAAAACATTGCACTTTATACTAATATTTACAATTTTGTTTGCATATGTGAACCTCTTCCCCTCTCCCCTACGGCTCCTTGAACATGATCATTCGAAAAAAACATGATTTACGGTACCAAGGATTGGCGCTGGGGGGCTTATCCGAATTGAAAAATTCCAAAACGACATGAAGGTATATTAAATTATCTCGTGTTTGACCCATCCTTTTTTTAAAATTCGAACGCATAACAAAATGGCGGACATTCAAACATAAAAGTAACGTTTTTAGTCGAAAAAATTGACTTTAAACATTTCTAAAAAATACAAAAATTGTAATATCAAAAAAAGGATGGGTCAAACACTACATAATTTTGCTGGCTTTAAAACGAAAAAAGAATCATGAGAATTGCTTGAGCCGTTCTTGAGATATTTATGGTACCGACTTTCAAAACCTGGTTTCGAGAAAAACAACGTTGAAGTTTTTATTCGCTGTGTAATCGCTCCCGACATGCGCGGTACAAATAGCTGTAACTTTGTTAATTTTTGGAATTCATCGAAATGACTTGAAACACGCATGGTCAAAATGTTAATCTCTCGAAATAATCAATAAAAAAAATTTCGATTTTTTTAAATTGAAAAAGTACTATGCCCCCTTAATATTTATTTGCAACAGATACGTAGTTCGCCTACGACGTGCAGGCTTCATCAGTGTCTTATTTCAAAGCGTATACGTATCTGTCGCGAATAAATATTAAATAGTGAAATTTAGTCGGTAAAAGTTTTATCTTTTCTTTAATTTCAAATTTCGTATTCCACTAAGAGGCTTCAAAAACTTCAGACAATTGACATGTTTCTCACTTTTCTTGAATTTCATGGCAAATTTTAAAATTGCAAATTGTCATCACATACATACATACATACATACACACATACATACATACATACATACATATATACATACATACATACATACATACATACATACATACATACATACATACACACATACATCACACACATCTCATACATTCAATACAATCAACATTTGATTGATATGTTTTGATTTCACACGTTTTAACGGTTTAATGTACGGTGCTTAAGTGTTAAGGTTTGAATAACTTTTGAATGAAGCGTCCGATTTTAAATAACTCGGTTTCGTTTGATAGATATCAGCAGTAATTTTCAAATAATCATAAAATGTGTGATATTTTTCATTAAATTAATGCTTATATGTTACATAAATATGTTTTAAATACTATTTTTTCACATTTCTTTATGTAACTTTCAAACTACAAGTCCAATCGTCATGAAATTTGGAAGTTAAGGGTTTGCAAGGCTCCTCTTTCATATGCAATCAATTTTGTTCAAATCGGTTAAGAGACCTATGAGATAATGAAGTCCCATATTTTTCGTATTTTTATACATAACTTTTGAACTAAAAGTCCGATCAGTATGAAATTCAATAGCGACCTATGGGACACCTAGACCTTTCATTTGACACTAAGAACATTAAAATCGGTCCAGCCATCTCCGAGAAAAGTGAGTGAGATTAAAAGCGTCACATACACACACACACACATACACACACACACACACACACACACACATACATACACACACACAGAAAATGCTCAGTTTTCGAAACTGAGTCGAATGGTATATAACATTCGGCCCGCAGGACCTTATTTCCATTTCCGGTTTTCCAAGTGATTTCTATACCTTTATACTATATATTTATATAGTAGAAAGGCAAAACGTGAAATTTTCAAAATATTTTAACTTATTTGCCCTTCATTGGCCCGCAATGAGACTTTCATAAATAGTAGTATATATTGTTACCTTTAACATGTCAGAAAATAACAGTTTAAAAAATGCGCTTTTTTAGATATTTAACTTTTTAGTTTTATTTTCTTTTTTTTACCAACAAAAAAAATATTTTTTTACAGTACACATTCTTTTAGAAGGTAAATTTTATTATCTACAACTTTGCGGAAGACACCATTTCGATTAAACAACCCAGTAAACCATTTGGTTTGTATATCTCGATTGCAACTGAGGTATACGAAATCATATCTGAACGAAAAAGTATTTCACGCCATATAAGAACATATATGTACCAAAGTGGAGGCGATATACGTGCGAAAATTTTGACAACTATTTGTAATTCTATTTTGCGCAGTTTTTATAACACGCAACTAAATACTCCTGAATATATGATTAAGATATAATCAAATATTGCAATTGTCTATGCTGCTTTATAATTCACAGTCATGAATTGTATATGAAGACACGCACGACTGCAAAACAACTTACTGTTCACTTCGATTTGACATACTCTAATCATTATACAATTCCAATGTGAAATTGACATGAAAACGATTTATTGTGAACTTTCTATTACGATTTTGTGTTATCTGGGAAACCATTTTTCTAATACAAAATATTTAATTCATTAGATCCATATTTGGTTAGCACTTTCTGAAAAAGTCGAGATCTTAAAAAAATAACTGATATGATAAAATAACATCTTTTTTGAAAGAGAACATCTATGCAAAGTTCCAGTTAAATCAAAAATGACAAATTAAAAAAAATGTTATTTTTTCGACGTTTAGCATGGAATGCCTCAGAAGTCACATATTGGCTGCAACTGTGACACGCCAGAGCCACCATATTGACATCTCTATATCGAGCTGCAGTAAGTGACAGCGACTGAATGTCCCGGGCTCAATATTTGACAGCGGGCCCAAAACACTGTCGAGGCAGTCGATTGAAATGCAGCGACGAAGTGCTATCTCATTTTTGCTCACGCTATCATGTTGGCACCCAAAACATGGTTGCCTGCCAATAGGGTGGCCAGAGCAGAGAGAGATACCGAGATGGTAGAGCTACCGAAAAGAGACTTCACTGTCGTAAGAAACGCCAGTACTGGGATCGCGATCTTGCGGAGGCGGAGAATTGCTTCGAGAGGCACAATACGAGAAGCTTCTTTAATACACTCAACGGAATCAGGAACCAGACCGTGCCAACTCCTGCTATGTGCAACGACAACGAGGGGAACCAGATTACCGAAAGATTGGAGGTGGCTAGGTGTTGGAAACAACATTTTGATGCAGTGTTGAATGGTGAACAAGATGGAGCGGTCAACAGAAACAGGACAACGATTGAGGATGACAGACAAGTTGTGGATTCACCAACTTTGGACGAGATTAGAAAACGAGAGAGCTGGAAAACGGCTTAGCAGCCGAAAAGGACGCCATCCCCAGCAAACTTTTAATCGTCAGGAGCGAACGGCTGTATTGTTCAATCCATCAGGCTATACTAAAGGTATGGACTAAGGAGGAATTACCTACGGACCGTTGGGGTGAACCAACTACCGGTTGAAAGCCCCATTAAAAAGTAAATAAATAAATAAATAAATAAATAAATAAATAAATAAATAAATAACTACAGACTGGTTGGAAGGTCTCATGTGCCCTATTAAGAAAAAGAGCCATCGACTCGAATGCAGCAATTATAGAGGCATTACTCTCCTCAATTCTGCATACAAAATTCTCTGCCGCATCCTGTTTCTCAGACAAGAAATACTCTTACTCTCCCTACACTGAATGGTGCCAGACTAAGCTTCACCAATGCAGTTAAACATCCGGGTATTATCCTGGATCATAAACTGTACAGGACTACTCTCCTAGACTTTGCTGTCAAGAAAGTAACTACAGCCTTCTGGGCTTGCAGTTCACTGTTTGGCAAAACCGTAGCAGGAAACGTTGACGAATACCAGTGCGATTTTCGAGAGGGACGCTCCACGACGGACCAAAAGTTCACCTTGCGACAGATCCTCAGATAAATTCCGGGAATTCAACTTGCAGACTCACCATTGGTTTATGTAAATCAAGGCGGCGTACGATTCATTTAAACTGAGCTGAGGTAGATTACTCATGAGCATGGTTTTCCAACAAAACTAATTAGGCTGATACGTGCTACCCTTGACGGTTCAAAATCAAGCGTCCGGATGGTGGGTGAGATATCGGACTCGTGTGTCACGTTAGATGGTTTGAAGCAAGGACCGTCGAATTTGCTTTTCAGCATTGCATTGGAAGGCGTTATTCGAAGGGCAGGCATGCAGAGAAGCGGCACCATCATCACGAAATCTCTTATGCTCCTAGGGTTCGCGGACGACATCGATATCATCGATATCATCTTAAGGAGGAAGCTGAGAGGATAGGACTTATCATAAATTCTACCAAAACAAAGTATATGGTGGCTGGTAGAGAGCGCGATAGCCCTTCGGAAGTTGGAGCTGCGGTGGTGATAGATGGAGATAATTTTGAAGTGGTCGACGCCTCGACGGATTTGTTTATCTTGGTACGTTAGTGACATTTATCAAGGATGTGAGCCGTGAAGTCAAAAGGCGGATAGCGACTGCCAACAGGGCCTTCTACGGATTACATAGCCAGCTGACGTCCCGTAGCCTACAACTCCGCACAAAACTCGTGCTGTATAAGACGCTAATTATTCCGGTGTTGAAAGTTGAAAGAGAGCGACCGACGAGCTCTTGGCGTTTATGAGCGTAAGATCCTGCGATCAATTCTTGGCGGCATATTATAC
This sequence comes from Sabethes cyaneus, assembly GCF_943734655.1. NCBI lineage: Eukaryota > Metazoa > Arthropoda > Insecta > Diptera > Culicidae > Sabethes > Sabethes cyaneus. Next base: position 69,734,962 of record NC_071353.1, read on the forward strand.
GAAGGAGTGTAGCGCAGACGCATGAATCATGAAATATACCAAGTATAAAAAGATGCGGATATTGTGAAGCGATTAAAACACGGTAGGCTACAATGGGCTGGCCACGTAGCAAGGATACCGGATGAGAGACCAGCGAAAACAGCCAACGACTTGGAGGCAGATCCCGTACCCGTTCGTTGGATGAGAGCTGTTGACTAGGATATTTTCCTGTATCTGATCTATAGTGATATCGCCCAGGTGTTTTGTGTATAACCTGCACTGCATTTATTTTTGCTATAATCGCTATTGAGTGAGCGATGAGCTTATTGAATTATATGCGTGCTTGTGTGCAATTGGGTACCCTTCCTTCAATGCTTTTCTCTACTTTGCCCACCTCGTTCCACATGACAGCGCTGTCCCCAATTATAGCCATTCCTGATGCAGATAACCAGTGCATTTTACTATAAGAGTCACTTTTGCACTATCAATAGGCCTTATCGGGATAATATAGAATTCAGCATGAAGGAAGGGTGATGAGGGGCCTGAGAATAAACCCATGCTAAAGTTACTTTGACATCGAATGGCCTGATTCTACTAAGATTCGAACCCATGACCATTCGCTTGTCAAAGCAGACTCGGTAACCTTGCGGCTACAGAGCCGCTCTTGTTGCCGAGGATGCTAGAGTAGGGATGTTTGGGGCGACTGGAGAGCGGTAGCCCAAGACCGAGAAATGTGGAGACTGCTCCTGAATTCGGCATGGATTCGATAAGTGGATTGTCGCTGAAAACGTAAGTAAGTAGTACCTAACACCCTGTATATTAGATAATGATACTAAATAAGTTAGATGTTGATAAAGAGCTCATAAAGGTTACATTATCTGCTGTTTAATATTTTTTAGTAGCTTAAGGGAAAATACCGCACCCTTAACATGCTTATTTTACTTTATTTCAGTCGCTTAAATGGAGGAAATGCAACATCATGGCGACGCAGTGTGTCCCGTGATCTCAGCTCGGATATTGATTCCATGTTTTCGCGGTCAGGAGCAACTCTTCCTAGAGGTGAATACCGCAGTTTCTTTGATTAGAATTTCAATTTGTTTTGAATTGATAGTTTATGTTGTAGTTTTTATTTTTTAGTCTTATTTTAACTTTTTGTTTTCATCTCATTTTACAACTGCAATAACATTTATTTTGAATCCTTTTCTGCTATTTTTATTTTTAAAGAAGGGAAACCTCGACTGAAGATTTACCTTTAATAATGCCCCTTCTCCAACTTAACTTAACTGAAGATGGCGTCTCTACACACACCTATTAACATGGATTTTGAAAATACTAGAACACATCGCTAACTTATAGAGCTGAAAATTTTGTTATGGAATGCTACACATTAGGCGTAAATACGATGGTTTGCTATTCAGAATACATACATATTACCGACTCTACAGAAAAATCCAGTACAACAGCATTACGACAATAACACTTTAAAAATATACTCTGTTTCATTTATAACGTTAGTATTTTTGAATACGTAGTTTCATGAATATTTATTGTACTGTAGACTTACCAATTCACGCACGAATAATATATTAGAAATAAATGCTTTTTATAAGTTGTGTTGCTATTGTTCATTTTTGTTTACGAATGAATGAATGTTTCATTTATGTATGTACCTAGTGTAACATTAAATAGATGTTTGGATTGATGATGAATTTGAGACATGATAGAGATCAATAAAAACATGCAATGTTTGTTGAAACGTAAAATATAGAGTCTTTTCTTCTATCAGTAAATGCAGTCAATACGTTCTTGTCGGGTTTTAGTTCTGTATCGATTCCATTGATTTGTTTTTATTCGCGTAGTCCCAATTAAGCCACAAATCACCTAATATACTCTCAATCCAAAATATTTGTTTAGTGTTCCTCTCAGTTTTGGTTTACTGAATTGTTTGTTTTATAAATTTTACGAAAGTTATTGTTGTTGGTTTTTAGTAGCTTGCCGCTTTGCAAATGAAATGTTTGAATATAAATTTTTAACTGTTACTTCGACAAGTTGATTGCGAAAGATGGTTAAAGTTGATGATGAATCGATAACTTACTATCATTTCATCAATCAAGACAGAATGAGAGGTAATTACTAATCAAATATTTTGCAAGACATACTATTGATGTACGGGAATACTGGAAGCATCGTTCATTTTTACGTGTACTAAAAGTTATAGCAGATATGAGGGTATTAATTATACTGTCACTTAGCTGCTGTAGAGTTATATTCCGAGTACTTTAAATAACTTTAGTTGAATAACTTTAACCATCTGTCAATGTCAGCGTAGTGAACCAAGATAACTAAAAGTGATTTGCGTGACGAAATATTTCGTTTATACATATACGAGCAACAAACGAAAAACACAGTAAGTAGACCTTAAATCAACTTTAATTTTTGTGTGTCTGAAAATTGTTAATCTGATTTTATAACCTTGCTTTATGTAATAATGTTTTTATGTTTCAAGTACAGTTGACGCATTAATTGGCAGATAAAATGACCCACAATTGTGTGTGATTCATCATTGTGGACTGATTGTACATACTGTACTCTACATACATGTACTAAATTTGGTAAAAATGTCAAAATCTAGACAGGTGACAAAGCACCAAAATAAACTGAATCTCAACAGCTTTTTCTTCTACAACTAAATTATGGCGAAGTGGCTCATTAAATGTCAATAATTGCATTCCACTTGTTAAAGAATGCATAAACCTTTTACCCATTTATTTAATGCTCAACAATGATTTTACTTTCGAGAGTATACTCTGAAGTTGCTTGTTACGGATTATTAGAGCAATTTTATTGTGAAAATAGTTTCGACATTTCTTTCGTTCAATTTTCATATTCTACTGAGATACTCAAAGAGCAAACTTTAGGTAATGGTCAATTGCTTAACATGGAGCATGAAAATGCCCACGCTTGGCCACGAAAGGAGAGGAGGTGCTATAAAAAATATACACGTGGATCAATTTTTATACAAAAAATTGAAATTTTAATTGCACCTGTTGAATTAATTGAATGATCAACAGAACCTATTGATAATTGGTTGTTTTCAAATAAAGATTTATTTTCATCTTCTGAGGCATATGTTGACGTAAACATATGCACCGAGAGTTATCAGAGCGCATTTTTTGAATAATTTTTGTTGGAGAACCTATGCCTGCGTTAATACTTAAAGATGGTGATAGTCCAACATTTAAGTTGAAGTAATATAATTTTTTATTACTACGTTGTTACAACCCTATGCAAAGCAAAGCCTTGGGCTTAAGCGTTTTTCTAGGACTTGACCCTACTTTATCGACAGACTTCACAGCGTAGAGTACAGGACAGTTACGAAGCTAGTGCAACAATCGTACTGACTCTATCTAGCAGCACCGCCTAGCCGAGATTCGAACATACGACGACTAGCTTGTTATACTAGCATCGTACCTCGAAACCAACTAAGCGGCTTCAACCCTATGCTAGAGTGACTATATATAGAGTGGCGACAATGTCAAAATTGGAATGATAATTATCTTTCAGTGTCATTCCAATCGAGCAGACGACCAATCCAACGCGTATGCAGGAAAGAGAAAAAAAAATAAGCATTCTGCATAAGCATAAGTATTTCTGGGAGTATTGTGTTTATATGCGGCTCATGATAATCATATGGGATTTCATATGGAAATTTACTATGTGTTGTTGTTGTGTATTAGTTATGTGCAGAATATTTTGAGTGTATTTTGCCTCAAAATCTATGGGCGCTGGCCACAAAGAGAACATTTATTACAGACAATGTTGGCGCGAAAATGAGAGCTACTACCCTACTCGTCACGAAGGCAAGCGGACGGACGGTGTCGACTAACAATAGAGTTATCTCGCTTTATAGACCTCACTATTGCTCCTTTGAATATCTTCTGGCTTTCTGCCTATTGTCATGTATTCTGCGATCAATTATAAAAGTCAACCCCGGTGAACAAATATATTCAGAATTGATATTGATTTACTAGAGGTAGCACGTATTTGCCCCGTTCTCGAAAGTTTTTTCCGACAGTTTCGTCCGCTTCGGTCATCGATATTCCACGCGCTTTTTGGACCTCACGCTAACAAACAACATATTTGAAAAAAGTCGCACTCTCAAAATTTGAAGTCAGCGGCTAAACTGAGGTACTCTGGCTGGACAAGAGTCCTGTTGAACGAGATGAATTGGCAAGCGAAGGTCAAGTTGAGACCAGTGTTGCGAAGCCTACACTCGTGTGGTCCAATTTTCTCACACACACGTACTCATTCTAACGAACACGCCGGCATAAGCATCCCTTTAAAACTTCCGCTTTCATTTCGTCATGCACTGCAATGAGTTTTTTCTAGTGTGTGTTTAGCTAACAGCTACATTCGTCGCTCATCGTTCGTCGTTGCAGTCCGATCTGCTGATACCGATTACTCGCTACGGCTCGTACTCCCGCCGAGCCTCCCGAGTAGAATCGGGAGCGAGGATGAAGAAGAAGAAGAAGAAGAAAAAGTAATGCAAAATGTGTATCCCAGTGCGCCATCAGCCTCAGGGGCAGCTGATTCCCCTCGCGTTTTTTGACTCGGGAATAAGCTATGCAAGAAGACGATGTGAGGATGTGCGTGCGCGAGTGTGTAGGTAGCAGAATGTCTGCACACAGCACCGGCAGATGTTTCTGTTACGCCTGTGTGTGCAGCGTAAGCATTGAATGTTATGTTTCTCATACTCTTTCGCGAGTGAGTAGGCATCTTCACGCGATTCGCTCGATTCGCAACGCAACTTCTCGCTCGATTCGCAGCGTTGGCATGCGACGGTCTTTCATGTAGTCGATAATATTTTGTAGTGGTCAACATTAACATGAGCAGAAGAATTAGAGTGGATTACCTGCCTGGTTCAGCTTTTACGTAGGCTCTTTTCTTATTTTTTTTATTAATTACAGAATAACGAAAATTGAAAACAGAATTTAGCACCATGCAATTACGATTGTTGAATTTTACATTAAAAATGTTACGTGGACAAACAGGGGAGGAAATGTAGTTTAAGGTAATGTCCTTGTAGCGGAAAAAGGGTGTTGAAAATTGGTATTTTTCTATCAACGTGGTATGATTGTCCCTTACAAATTTGAAATTTTTCTATCTGTTATAGCGTTAGCGCGCCTTACTATGCACGTGATGCTCCCCACATTTCTGTCAAAACTTTTAAATTTTTGCAAATTTTTATCTTAATTTATGCGTCTAGCAAAATAGGCTTGTGTACATTTAGTTATTGAGAATACTCCAATTTTAAGGTAAAATATGCGGTGTGCAGAATTAAGAACTATGCGCAATATTACTCGCTCGCTCGGACCCAACTGAAGAAAAGTAATAGAGGTCCATAGACCTAAAAAAACGAATAAACAGAGGTGATTTCTGCGGGGGGCTGACTCCTCGCATTGGCCGAAGCTTCCAACGGCCAGTCGCCGACAACACTTGTGCCCCGCGGGCGTCCCGCACTGAATCATCTAGTGTTACTATAGGTAGTTTTTGGTGGCATTGTTATTGATTACTGTTTAATGGAAGAGTCTAAAATTTCTCGAGTTCGATTAGTTTTTGAGTTATGCGAAAATTTCTCTTTTATTTGTATAAAATTTTATTTGAGAGGTCTCAAACCATCATAGAAAAAATTCCTGCCTTCAAAATCCCCGCATGTCAAATTTGGTTCCATTTGCTTGATTAGTTCTCGAGTTATGAGGAAATTTGTGTTTCATTTGTCGGCCCCTAAAACCCCTGTTTTCGCATTTTCGCGTCGATTTGTTTCAGTAGTTTCCGAGTCTATAAAGAACATACATACAGACAGATAGACAGCAATTAAATTCTATATCTTGTAACGGGGCGGTGCACGGGGCAGTGGCAACCTTCACTTAAGCACCAGCAAGGATTATCTTGCCGTGAAAGAGCGAGGTTTTAGAGATCAATCCCGGTCCGGCTAGACTACCTCAGGACAGGTCTATCAAACGCTCAACTTAAACTTACGGACGAAATGCCGTGAACCTAACGTCGGTTGAATCCGTTCGGCCAACTCAACAGGGGAGCAAGAACAACCATCGGATAGTGAAGTATCCCCTAGGCGTCCTACACTAACCTACCGGGGGTTAAATCGCGAACCAATATCAAGGAAATGAGCATATTCGAGGACTTACACCTTATGAGAACACATTGCTTGTGAGAAACACCGTTTAGTTTCTTTTAGATGGCCTTACTTTACATAAGTGACTTGTTCTAAGGGTTAGTTTTGGGGTTTTTCTTACGGCATGCTGCTCATTTTCGATGAAGTGTCTCCAATGTGCCTCGCACAGGTAACTAGGGCCCGCGCTAGCAAATTTGTCGCTCCAAGCAAATCCTCAAAATGGCACCCCCAGAACCTTCAAAATCAAACACTCAAAATAATCCACACGTCCTTTCCACGAGAAAAATCACGTAAATTTCTCTACAGGGATTTACGTGACTTTCAGCTGATTGTTATTGGAAAAAATAATAACATCTACCTGATTTTCACGTTAACGCATTAGTATGCGTGCGAACTACCTGAAAATAACGTTAATAGTACAGGAAAAGCTGGATGGAAAATATTCACATAACTTTTCCTATGACTTCCACGTGAAGTTTATTTTGAGTGAAAAAGTTCGATTCAGAATTCCTATTGCTTCAAAAACTTTGTCCTCATACCTTGCTGCTGCATCGAAAGATGAATCTGCAGATTGCTGATTTTAAAAAGATTCGAAAATCTCTCCCGAAAAATTTCTAAATAACTTAAAAGCGTCAATCGACCATCTGAGTGTTTTAATTGTTAAGTTTTGTTGCAAATAAGTTTTCAACAGAATAATCAAGGCTGTAATTTTGTAGCATTGTAACTAGGGGTTTTTTTTTGGCGGAGTACAAATGGAAAACGGAGAATGGTGTAGGCGTATCAACCATGAACTTAGAGGGATCCGCGTAGTAGATCTAGCGAAAACCGGGAAAATACGGTGGGCCAGTCACGTCGCAAGCACGCCGGACGACTGTGCAGTACAATCTGCTTTCACCAAGATCTCCATCGGCATTAGGAATAGAGGAACCCAAAGTGTTAGTTGGCCGACTTGCTTCTACCGAGACGCTCAACAAATCGACAGCAAATAGCCCTGTATCAAGTGTACAGCGCAAAGTAACTCTAGACACAGCACGAGCCATCCCGGCTCTATGCTGCTAGAGAAGAAGGAGAAGAGGTTTATATTAACCTCTTATTTATTTAATGCTCCAGTTTTTTTTAATGTAGCTGAAATGGCGCCCCCCTCAAAGTGGCGCGCCAAACAATTGCTTGTTTTGCTTAAGGGAAGCGCCGGCCCTGCAGGTTGATTTTGGCGGTTCCTGAAACCGGCTACAGGTAGATCGTAATTGGCTACGGTGATAGATGCAATGTGGTAACTGTGCTGATTTTGGCGGTTCCTGAAACCGGCTACAGGTAGATCGTAATTGGCAAGGGGATAGAAGCAATGTGGTGAGTTGGTAAGAAGTTTGCTTTCGGACTCCGACAACCGTCAGATGTCACACAGTGGGTGGTGTATAGGGCCACGGACGGTCACAATCACTGAAGTGGCGTGTATGGCAATTGGCACGGTTTGTTTCTGGGGGATCGGTTCCTACGATCGGTAATGTATAGGGCCACTGGTGGTAGTCGTATTCCACACGGTTCGATCTTGGGGAATCGAGTCCCACAATCAAAGTCGACACGTGGTGAGGTCGATAGTCTACAGTCGTGCACACTGAAGCCCTAGGGGTAGACCTCCGTTTGAAGAAGGGTGCTATTAGGGTGTTGTTTTGTGTCACTATCTCTCTAGCTTCACACTAGCGTCTCTATTGTTTCCTAACCGTGCTTTTACAATTGTTCACTTTTATCTGTACTTACTTTTCTGTCTTTATTTTACTTTATACTGGTCTTTATTTTCCGTACTTCTCTTAACTGTTTATCCGTGTGAACTCTTTAGTGGTTGTCCTGAAAATGGCTCTTTCCGCAGACTCCTTTGCATGTCAAGCACAGGACTTCACGACGGGACCGACGATTCAGCTTCGGCTAGTTGCGCCAGGTTCCATCCGGTAGGCATTAGCAGGGTTTGTTTACTGTCGCAATATTCTAACCATTTTTCGGAGATAACGACAGGTGACGCGAAAAGGTTTTTTGTGAAGGTTCTGTGTGTGGGATTAGACAATAGGGTTTGTTACCTTATTTCTTTTGTAACATCGTTGCAATATATAGATTAAGGTTACAAATGAGAATTACCGATCAATATGTATCCAACTAAATTGTATTCGAAGTACAAAACTAGCTTATACGTACTATTTTAGAGACGATATAAGAATAGAGGAATTGTCAACAATTCAATCATTTAGGGGTTATTCCACGTTCAGTGACCGAGAAAGATTGTTCATTTTAGGTCAGAAAGTAAAAACCCAAAATCTGGTGCCGGTTAGACTTCCCCTTGGGAGAACCTCGATTTTGAAGGAAACACCCGTTTTACTTTTGCTTATATCTCCGGAAATATTTGGTTTAGAAAGACAATATTTTCACGTTTCCAAATTACCCAAGGAATTCGAAAAAGATATTATTTTTAAGCACCAGTGCTGCCAAATATTTGTAAACATGATTAGAAAACTAAATTGACATATTTCTCCTAGAAAATAAATAAAAAGAAACGCGAAAAGGTGGATAGAGACTGTAGATTCAGAGGCGACTTAGCACTCAAAAACCCGCTAAATTTTGAATCAAAATGGAGAGTTACCTTTATTTGTGATGGTATTCTCCGTTTTGATTCAAAATTTAGCAGTTTTTGAGTGTCAAGTCGCCTCTGTAATCTATAGTCTCTGTACGTTAAAGAAACTGACTAAAGAAATGACATTGGAGCTCAGTCACTCGCGGCCACCTGTCATCATTAAATCTAATTTGTTCAACGATGATTGTTGTGCGTGACTCTGTTCAATGTTGCTCGAAGAAGTTCTAACAATATTTTTTTAGAGCACAACATTAAGGCGATTTTATGAACAATACGCTACCAATTTGATTGCCTGGTGTTTTCGTTAGGCGTTTTCGGTTCGTCGAAACCAAGTGCGCATGAATCTCGATGAAAACTTCTGAATCTTTTGCTCGAAAACTTGCGGAGTATCAGTCGATGAACGCAGCAGAAAATATTGACTGCAAGCAAATGGCAACAAATATCGTATCATCACGAAATTGATCCGTGCTGCCTAACGAAAACACCAGGCAATCAAATTTGTAGCTTACTGTTCATAAAATCGCCTTAATGTTGTGCTCGAAAAAAATATTGTCAGAACTTTTTCGAGCAACATTGAACAGAGTCACGCACAACAATCATCGTTGAGCAAATTATGTAGATGAAATGATGACAGGTGGCCGCGAGTAACTGAGCTCCAATGTTATTTCATTAGTCAATTTCTTTAGTATACACTTTTGCGTCTTTACGTATTCGCAACTACGAAGTTGCTATTTGCTTGATTCTTGTGTGAGAAATAAGAGTAGGAAGTATTTTTGCTTTGGATTTCACGCTAGTTTTGACCATTCGGCATGGGATCTCGTCACTGAGGCAAATTTCCGAATACTCTTTATGTTTATTTGTTTATTAATTAAAAGTCAACAGATTTTTCTATCCTACTGACTACTTAAAAACTAATAGCAAGAGCTCTAAATCGGGTTTTCAACACGTTGCGGCTGACGTCAAAGTCGAAGTAGGACACAAAACGGTTGAATTTCCGTTGTAAGCCGGTTATAGTACCGAAAGTACTGTAGTTAGTTCTCCGATGCGGTATATGCATGAAAGAATTGTTCCGCGTTAATGGAGACCGAGTTAAGATGTCTAGTCTTCCTAGAATCCAAGGACAGTCAATCCGGGATGTCAGAACATCTGATACGAAGATGGCTCTACTTACGCCCGACGTGTTTGCAGGGTGTCCAAGTTGATTAATCTGCAGCGCTGTTCGTAGCTTGGTAGCCGGAATGGATCATTCCATGGTTACCTACGGAGGGCAAAGCGGATGAACCTCCGTTGCACCGACTCTATTCGACTGACACCGTTTAGGTAATACGGGCTCCATACGGGTGCGCAATACTCGAGGTTGGTGCGAACTAACGCACAGAAGAGTGATTTCAAACAATAAATATCGTTGAAGTTTTTGGCGATACGCATGATGAATCCCAGGTTTCTGCAGGCCTTGTCGACAACGAATGAAACATGCAGTTTGAAAGTCAATTTAGAGTCCAGCAGTACCCCAAGATCCTTGACGCAATCTACACGGCGTAAGGGTACGCTTGATAATCGGTAATCGAATATTATAGGATTCAGCTTTCTCGCGAACGTTATTACTTCACATTTGTCGGGGTTTAGTATCAAGCGATTGCTCTTGTACCATCCAGCGAATATCAATAGTTGCTCCTGGAGAGCGAGAGTGTCCAATGAATCGTTAACTTTCGAAAACAGTTTCAGGTCGTCGGCGAACACAAGCCGAGGACCTTTGACCATTAAGTTGACGTCGTTGAAATAAATAAGAAAGACCAACGGTCCGAGATGGCTATCTTGCGGGACTCCAGAAAAAGCGGTGAAAGCCGGTGAGGTGTAGCCATTGATAGACACGTTGATAGAACGGTTCGTCAGATACGATTTAAACCACTGAAGCAGCGGCCCTCCAATACCCAGTTTGTCCAGTTTTGCAACAGCGATTTGATAATTTAGCTTGTCGACAGCGGTGGAGAGGAATGTGTGAAACTACATAATTTTTTGCAATTTGATTTGACAAATAACATATATGTGTGAGGCACATAAAAAATCATGTGTATCGACATGAATAACATTTATGGCCCCGTTCAAATTATGTACAAGAGCGCATAATTTTCGACTGTAGGACATGAAACATAATTTTTATGGCAGTTCACACATAAATATAATTTCCAAGTCATATACCTTTTATGGGCTGCCACATAATAAATTTCTTTTGATATTTATATTTAAACATATAAAAATAATGCTTTAAGTAACATAAAAAGTATGAGGTCCAATAATTGTTAGGTTTAAAATTTTATAAGTGTAAGTGCGAACAGGCTTTAACATCTCTTTCTGCTTCGTAGTTGCGAATATGTAGAGTAGGGCGGGGCTTAAGTGCGATGTTTGAAGTTGTCATCAATTTTCGCGAGATATAAAGAAGGACAACAACAAAATATATTTTATAGTGATGCTGCTACTCAATGTCTTTACATTCAACTATAAATCATCTGGAACAATAGTGTTATTGAAAATAAATTCTTCATTCTTCTGATCAAGTGCCGATTCGCATTTTTACCCCACTAGCGGGGCAAAAATGCGAATACCGCGGGGCAAAAGTGCGAAGCTCGAATCCATGAAATTAGCACAGCAGTAGCTAAAAAAACCATATTATCTTAAATCTGCGGTATGTTTGGGCAAGGAATATTCTCAATTTACACCTTTCCTATTTTGCACTGGTGTATTCCAGCCTCCGACAGATCGAAACTTTCCCAAACGTTTGTTTTTTGTTTCATCAGCGGAAAAACATTGTTCTCCTTCGACCAACATCTGTAGAGCACACAGTTTTCTGCAGATTTTCCATTTCTAGTATCTGTAATATAGTGCCAAAAGCTGTATATAATTAGCTATACATTTTTGCCTCGTCCATGAATCGCAATTTTGCCCTGTCCGTGAATCGGACTTTTACCCCTCTAGGCGCTTGACGGGGCTTGATTAAATTATGGAAAAGCGAAATATATTTTGTAAACTCTTTTTACCGTATTTTCAAAACAGATATGCGAGTGATGTAAAACACTGCTACAATTTTTCAACAAGTAGGGTAGTTGATCCAATAGTTGTGGTAGTACCAATAGTTACGCTACTATACATTATTAATGCATATTTTCGTCACCGCAGCATTTTAGATAAAACTACATTCATTATATAAAACAGGCTTTTAGAAGTATTGGTAGTTAGACTACACCATTTAAAATTAAAGCATTATTTGCTAAAATGCCAATTTTCCAAAATCTAACGCGCAGTTGAAGCGCACAATTATAGGCGCTCATCTATAGTTTTGCTACGATGTTTTTTCACTTAGCAACCTAGCAATGTATATGGAATAACACAATTAAAGGAACATCAAACTTAGTTTAGGAAACATTAGCGCATTAGCTGTTGGTACAATATAATTGAATCGGAAAATTCAATTTTTCTTTATAAAGCTTCTCGTACAACGAAAGCAATTGTCTTGCCTTGTGACAAATACCTTGTATTTGATAAATTTATTTCCCACAAGCATTAATTGAAGCATATACCTCAATAAACAAGCAAAATGAAGTTAAATTGTGCTTAGTGGCGCAACTAATGGATCATCTACCCTAATATCTTCCTGTTGATATCGTATTATCCGTATAACAAAAATTACATCAAAGCCGCCCCAAAATAACATTTGCACATAACTCAGCAACTACGCTTCGTAAGCAACCAAAGTTTACGTTAGACTCAAGCTGTCAAAGTAGTCACCCATTAATGCCAATGTAGTCAATTTACTCGGAATCCGCACTGATAAATCATTGAATCGCACTTTTACCCCTCCTTACTCTATTAAAACAAAGGTAAAAATGTAGTTTCAACCACATTTATGGTTGTTTTACGCACAAACAGAAATTTCATTTTGTTTCAAACTGATATGTATGATTGAAATGAAAATATTTATTGTTATTTCGAAAACTCAATTTGAAAATACTTTACTTTTAATTCAAAACTGTTATTTTCTTGATTCAAATAACATTTCGTTATGAAACAAAAGTATTTTTAGCTTGTTATAAAAATTTTCGTTTGAAGCAAATTGGAATTTTCTCGCTCCGTGATAGAAACGAAACCTTTCCCTGAACAACCCCGTTGAGAATCACGGCTATAACGCTGACAAACGAACAGCGTCGCGCGCAGTACCTTACAAGTCGCAAGGACTTGCATAGTGTCGGCGTCCCGTCAGTAAAATGAGTTAGATTCTCGATCCAAGAATCGAACTTTTACCCCGTCAGTAAATCGAATTTTTGCCCCGGTAGTCGCTTGACGGGGTTTGATTAAATGATGGAAAAGCGAAATATATTTTGTAAATTCTTCTCACCGCAATTTCAAGAGAGATTTCTGAGTGATGTAAAACGCTGCTACAATTTGTCAACAAGTAATATCCTCCTGTTGACATCGTATTTGCCGTACAACGAAATAGTACATCAAAACCGTTCTAAAATAACATTTACCCATAACTCAGCAACTATGCTTCGTAAACAACAAATGTTTATGATAGATTTAAGCTGTCAAAGTACTCACCCATCCATGCCAATGTAGTCACTTTACTCGGAATCCGCACTGATAAATTACACATTGAACCGCACTTTTACCCTCATCGCACTTTTACCCCTCCTTGCTCTATTGCTGATTGCAAGAAAAAACTTGCTGTCAATAGTGCACTCAAAAAAATCGACACGATGCGACGTGTCACGTGAAAAATCATGTAAACTTCTGTACAGCAACTTACGTGAACTTCATGTACTAGTTAATGGGAAAATTGATCAAATTTACCAACCAACCAAATTTACCAGTTACTAACAATTCACGTGAATGTTACATGAAAAGTGTGATGGATGAGAATTACCTAGGTTTTCACGTAAACTTGACGTGCTGATTTTTTTGAGTGTGCGTATTTCTCACAAAAGCCTAATTTTAGATTAAATCATTTTAATGTCTTTGGCACATTTATTGCTTGGAATATTGCACACATGCACAGATCGTCGCGCGATTTCGGTGGAATCGTCGGTGGATTTTGCACGTTTATATTTAAGTTGAATATTTGATAATTTTATTCCTTTCACATTCGCGCAAATTGCGCACCCTATGAATTTGTTCTTTCGATTTGACGGAAGCAAACGTTTTAAAAAGGTATCAATTGTACACGAACTCTCAACGTCCAATTGTACACTCTTAAATTATTCTACCCGTAAATAAGTTGGATTTAGTTAAAGCCAGGTTGAAACTATACTCAAAATGCCCTTGAAGTGCACAAACTCAAATTTTGAGTAGTTTTTCAACCAAAAAATTGGTAGTAGGAACTTGAAAGTGCGTTATTTGTCACAGAGAATGATTCAATTATCGGTAGCAAGCAGCCAAAATTGGTTGAATTTTTTACTCAAAATTTGAGTTTGTACACTTTAAGGGTATTTTGAGTAGTTTCAACCTAGCTTTAGCTAAATCCGACCTATTTACGGGTAGAATCATTTAAGAGTGTAGAAAACATGAAGATCGCTCGGTAATTCCAACTTAAACTGTCTATTTTGGATGCACAACAGGGCTGAGCTAAATATATTATTACAAAATCTACCGGGCAAGAGAAAACGTGTTAGTTTTTTCTTTATTTCCAAATTGCCTGGTTAACTTAACCGTCCATTGTTCATGACGTTTGACCTTTTTTTAGTGAGAACGCATTCAAATTACCGAAATTTAGATTAAAAATGTTGAGAAAAGAAGGTCACATGAGCGGGGGCAATATTTTTCTTGCAATCTGCAATATAAGTCTTGAAGTGAACGATCGTTTTTATGAAGTGTTTGATAACAGTTAGTAAAATCACAGTCATCAGCATTATACCTATAACATAATACATATTTCAGGTTTGTATTTGCGCTTACAGCATGGAAAGTTTGAAGTAATGTTTCGCGATATAATTTATATTGCAACTTCAAAAAACATATTACGTTGATTGTAGCGTATTTCTTTTTTCATGTGATTGCAGTGGGGTTCCGCGTATCGTTAACGCATGTACCAAATGTCAATAAAGATAGTTCGCCTCATGGAACAACCCACACAACAACTTCTTCCGCTACTACCACAGTCACACCACCGAACACTTAAAACTGAACAACGTATCTTCAATCTACGGTTTGTTTGTTGCAAAAATACAGGATAGTAAAATTCATCAAAACAAAGAAAACCATACCCTAATTATATATTTTCTTTTAAATAAAACCGAAAATACTGTCTCACACGTTAAGCATAATCAACCAAAAATCCTTAAAATATTTTTTTTAATTAGATGGATTAGACCAACAGAAAATTAATATTGATTAGTAATGAGTCAGCTATCAGTTTATAGTAGGTTCACTCGTATAATATAACTCAATTAAAATATCAATTAGGGTTTGCAAAGAATGTTAATTAGACTTAGAGTGACTATATACAAAGTGGCGGCATGTCATCCCAAATGTATGGAATGCGAATCTTCTTTCTCTTTCCTGCATACGCGATGGATAGGGTGTCTGCTCGATTGGAATGACACTGACAGATAATTGTCATTCCAATTTTGATATAGAGCTTTCTGACAGCTCAAGCACCCACACTAGCGAGCACGAAATACGCTTGTATATACATGATATTTGCCTCATTTTGGGGAAGAGCTGATGCTTGTTTGGCTTATTTTCAAGCACCAACACACACATAAATGGAAAGGTCTATTGTCACCACTCTATATATAGTCACTCTAATTAGACTATAGACTACAGAGCTGTCAAGATCCCTAACGTGATTACAAAAATGGTATATTGCCTCTGCTCTATAAAAAAATACTTATTTCCGAACAACCCTACCAAATGCAAGTTTTTTGTCACTTATATTTTTTTTTTTTTTTTCCTTGTTGGGGACCTTGGACCACTGCGACCAGTTCTTTGATCTATTGTGGTGTGTCCTCTTTTGCTGTATGTCTTTACAGCTACTATATTGTTTAGTAATTGTTATTTTAATTGAAGGCTTCATCCCAACACGGTAATATGTTGAGAATAAATTGTATTACTTTCTGAGGAGAACTAGCCCATATTTCCGAAGGCTCCAACAGTCCTTTATCAAGAAATTTGCGCCTTTTATTGAATAATGCCGTGCATTCGCACAGTATATGATGAGCACTTTCACACTCTAGATTGCAGAAACGACATCTATCATCATTAAGCTTTCCTATTACCTTCAGATGATATTTGCTTGGACAATGACCAGTAACCACTCCGCTAAAAGTACTCAAATCTTTTTTTGAAAGATTCAATAGCTTTTGCGTGATTGAGGCATTTGGCTTAATAAACCGTTTTGCATGACGAGCTGATAGAGTATTATTCCAGTTCAATTTGACCTGATTCTCTTCCCATTTTTTCAGTTCCATCTTGCACGTACTATTGGATACCCCACAGAAAGGTTCGGGACCTATAAATTCCATTGCAGATCCAGTTCTGGCTAACTCGTCTGCTCTTTCATTACCTTCTATACCACAGTGCCCGGGAACCCAAAAGAGGTTTACCCTGTTGTGTGTAGATAGCTGTTGAAGCAGTTTTACACAGTCCCAGACTAATTTGGAAGTGCAAGCAACAGATTTTAGAGCTCTCAGAGCTGCTTGACTGTCTGAGAAAATACAAATATTTGCATACCTATATTTTCTCTTCAAGCAGATCGAAGTACATTCTAGAATAGCATATATTTCGGCTTGAAAGACCGTTGGCCATTTGCCCATTGCCACTGACCTATTCAGTCCAGGACCAGTAATGCCAGCCCCCACTCGGTCTGCCAATTTCGAACCATCAGTGTAAAAAGTTATTGAACCATCTCTGACATAGGGGCCCCCTCGTTCCCATTCACTACGATCTGGTTCATGGATGCTAAATAAATGGTCAAAATCGAATTTTTTTTCCATTAGATCTTCAGCTTGAAAAATAAGAGGATTAATTTCAAATTCCTTTAGGATACTTAGGTGGCCTTTTAGATCACCACTGAAAAGATTTTTGGTTCGTCTGAGTCTTATCGCGTTTTTAACGGCATCTAGTTGAATGACCTGAGATAATGGCAGCAGATTTAATAGAGCATCTAGGGCTTTAGACGGAGTAGTACCCATTGCTCCTGTTATAGCGATAGTAGCGAGCCTTTGCAGCTTTTCAAGTTTAATTTGAATCGTTTTTTGTTTCGTTTTCGGCCACCAAACTAATGCTGCGTATGTGATTCTAGGTTTCACTATAGCCGAGTAAATCCAATGTATCATTTTTGGCCTTAGACCCCATTTTTTACCGAACATTCTTTTACATGCCCAAAAAGCACTAGTAGCTTTGTTGATCACTTGTTCGATATGTGTATTCCAGTTAAGTTTTTTATCTAGAGTAATTCCAAGACACTTAGTTTCTGTAGAAAACGGTAGAGGAGTTTGGTCTAAGTGCAAAGTTATGAAATTAGTTTTATTTCTTTTTGTAAATGGTACAATTGTGGTCTTACTAGGATTTATATTCAGTCCTTCTTTTTTGCACCATGAAAGGGTGAAACTTAATGCTGTTTGCATTCGTTCTGAGATTGTTGTATCAAATTTGCCACGGACTATAATGACGACGTCGTCCGCAAAACCAATCACTTCGAAGCCTAGCAATTCCAGGTTTTTCAAAAGGTCATCTACCACCAACGACCAAAGCAGTGGAGATAGAACTCCCCCTTGTGGACAACCTTTAACAGCTATAACTTTTAATGAAGATTCTCCAAGATTGGAAAGTATCTCTCGATTTGACAGCATTTCAACAATCCACTCAACCAAGCAGTTTGCAAAACCATGTCTTTTCATTGCATTTTCCATTGAGATATAGTTAGCATTATCAAATGCTCCTTCTATATCCAGAAATGCTGCTAGTGAGACTTCTTTGGCTTCAAAAGTTTTTTCTATTTTATTTACGATAGAATGGAGAGCAGTAACTGTTGACATGCCACTTCGATACGCGAATTGATTTTTACTTAGAGGGTTTTTGCAGAGTATCACACCTTTAACATATTCATCAATTAGTTTTTCCATTACTTTCAGGAATATGGATGACAAGCTAATTGGTCTAAATGATTTTGGTGAAGATTTGTCTTTTTTGTTTGCTTTTGGTATAAACACTACTTTGGCCTGTCGCCATACTGTAGGAATATATTTCAGCAAAAGACTTGCTTTATATAGCTTAGTTAAAGCAGGAACTAATACAGTCTTGCTTTTTTGAAGAAATATTGGCAAAATTTCATCAACTCCTGGAGATTTGAGTGGGGCAAATGAATCAATTGCCCATTCTACTCTTGGGTGTGTGAAAATTTTATTGGCCAAACTTTCATTCTCCCTATAAGATCTTTCTGATCTATCCGGCGGGTCGTTTGATCTAGTCTCAGCACACTTGTCCATTATTTCAGAGTTTGAGTCTGAAATGTCTAAGATTTGATTGGGAACTGCTAGAGAATCTGGAAAATGAGTTTTCATCAGTACATCTAGCGTTTCCTTTGTATTTGAAGTGAAAGAGCCATCACTATTTTTGAGAAATCCTAAGCCATTAGAATGAGATTTTGAGAGAACCTTCTGAAGCCTACTAACAACCGGGACACTTTCAATGTTTTCACAATTGAACCTCCAATCCCTACGTTTAGATCTTCTGATCTCTTTATTGTATTCAGTCAGGGCCTTTTTATATTTGGACCAGTTTGATGTGGTTTTGGCATGATTAAATAGTTTCCTGGCCCTTTTCCTTAATTTCTCTAGCCTATCGTTCCACCACGACACATCCCTGTTTGTAGAACGCCTTTTTTCCGGACAACTCAAACGGTAGGCTTGTTTAATTTTGTCTATTAGAATTTGTGAACCCTTTTCCAGCTCCTGATAACAGCTTATTTCTACTGAAATTATCCCGCTCTCACCCTCAAGCTCCGAGCTGTAACGTTCCCAATTTGTTTTTCGGGGATCTCTATAGTATTCCTGTAACAAGTCATTTGCAGCATATTCAAATAAAATTTGACTATGATCAGATAACGATATTTCATCTGATACATGCCAGTTCTGTATTTTATCAGAAATTTTTGAGCTGCATAATGTTAAGTCAAGAACTTCTTCCCTGATTGAGTTAGTAAAAGTTGGAGAATTGCCCCTGTTACATATATCAATATCATGCTGAGAAATATATTCGAAAAGTGACTCACCTCTCTTGTTGATATTTGAGCTGCTCCAAATTGTATGATGGGCATTCGCATCGCACCCAATAATAAAGGCCTTATTATGTCTTTTGCAATAGGAGATAAAAGCTGTAACCTTTGGTGGTGGGACATCATCCACGTCCCCTGGAAAGTAGGCCGATGCCACATAGAGTATTGTCTTCCCGTTTGTAGTAGGCACTTCCAGCATAATGGCCGCAATATCTTTATCAATAAATTCTGTAATCGGCACGAATTTTATGTTGTTATTTACCAGAATTGCAGCTCTTGAGAGCTGATTACTGTCGTAAATCAACTTACAATTTCGTGCAGGCAATCCCAAAACCTTTCCATTGTGTACCCATGGCTCCTGGAGGAATGCTACATCCAGTTTGCTTTGAAAAAATGTTTTACTAAGAATGCTTGAAGCTGCCTTTGCGTGGTGAAGGTTATTTTGAATGAATTTAATGCTGTTCTTAGCCATTTAAGAAATTAGTTTGATGGGCTATAGGGCATTTCGGTAGAACTACCACCCGAGTTCATGTCTTCCGAGCATTTAACAAGCTTGCTTGTCAACCCAGAAGCATGGTCACAGTCCTGTCTGTCTATTACTGCTGACGTATCCAAATTTGCACAGCCGTCGCCTATCACAATATCACCTGAAGATCTGCAGACTTGTTCAGGGCTACCACGGACCCTTGTACTGCTCTCACCTGAGTGATTTTGTTTTATTCGAGATTGGCCGGTTATGGATTCATCTACAGCTTTCCTGTTGCAATTAGTATCTGTGGGCTTTTGCTGCCTCCTGTCAGCTGTCCCTTCACTTTTTTTATTAATATTTCCACTACTTTTATACTGTCTCTCTCTCAGTGTTTGCTTTCTGAGAGGAGCAGTCCCAAACTTGTAGTCTAAAAGGAATTTACAGTCTTCTAGAGCCTTCATAGAGCCTTTATCCACTGTGAAAATAAGTTGAATATGTTGCTCTTTGATAATTTGTCTCTTGAAAATTTTCCACGCATCAACTTCTACACCATTATTTTGGCTTTCAACTAGAGCGAGGATTTCATCGTTGCTATCCTCTACGCTGTGGGGAAAGAACCCAATTAGAACTTCAGGCTGGGGAATATTTTTCTCATCAACTGCGATTAGGCTTGCATTTTCCCATGGCTTAACGCTGGGAATTATCGCCTTTAACCATTGGACCGTGTCCTGGTTTTTGCAGATGATGATCATATGCCCCGGCCGTATTAGGCATGTACCAAATTTTGGCTTGACCTTTTCCTTCCTTTGCTGAGCCACCAACCTCAAAATTGCCTTTTGAGTAGCAAGTGTTTGCTGCGTTGTTAGCTCAGTTTCAGGAAAGTCTTCCGGAATGATCCCAATTTTAACAGACGCTAAAGCATCTCTATAAGATGGGTTGTATGAAGTCCCCCCCAGCCCTGAGGACCCTGCTCTAATTTGATCCAACCTGTTTTGAACCGAAGTCTTGTGCGGCTGTCCAATGACAGATTGGTAGGCAGTCCTTTTTGGGTGAGGATCAGTTTCGCTACTGTTTGACCCATTAAGCTCGGTATTTCTAGGTCGCTTATTTTGTTCATGAGTGAATTTTTCCCTAGTTTTGGGGATCATCGGAGCTACAGCCAATTCACGGGCCTGTTGGGCACTGTGCCCTTTAGAAATGAAATATTTAAACCTTTTTTTGCCAGCCCCGTTAAGCCGAATAAATTGTTTTCGATCCGAAAAGGATTTAGCATTATTAGCATCACTAGAAGCAATTTTCACAGGAGCCTGAGATGACAATAGCGTTTGGTCAAGATCGTCTTCACTAATCTCTTCGGACATCATCTCAACTCCTTTTTGGGGACTATTGAGGATGGACGATGAACATGACATAATTTCTTCATCCATCATACTACTTAGAGACTCGTTTGTTGCCTCTTCGATCTCTTCAGTAACGTTACTCATCCTGTAATTGATATAAAGTGAACTCTATTTAACAGGTATAGTAGTTCGTTATAACACCACCATTAAACAGAAATTTGAGTGGAATATTAATAGAGAGTAAAATGACTGTCACATAAGTGTATATATAAAGAGTAGTAAAAAAAAAGAGAAAAAAAAAAAAACTAAATAAATAAGTAAAATTTTAAAAATTAATCTTCAATTAGCTATTTGTAAATATATCTAAAAACTCGTCAGTTTGATTTTTCCTTTTTTCCCCTTTTTTTTTCATTTTATTAACACACTGCATACCAGCCTAAATGACTTGCCATTAGTAGCAATCAATGCGAATGAAAGTGTAGGAAGCGAAATACCAAAAGTGAGTAGTGTGAGAGTTAGTACGATCGGTGTTTTGCCCTCTTGCTTGATCATGCTATCTGTCACCTTTTATCACTCGGTCGTTCCTATGAAAACAGTGTGTGCTAATAAGAACCACTTGTTCTCTTCGATCTGATCCTCACATATATCAATAGGTGATAAATGATAATAGACAGACGTATGCACCGTGAACATACACCATAGATAGTTTCAGATTTAAGACTTGCATGCAAGACGGCTTTAATTGTACCGGTAACACATGCACACTAGTACACCCTAGTAAATTTCTTCCTTCTGCCTATCCTTAGAACTTGAGCGTTCTTTGGAATTTAATTATTTATAAAACCTTACCTTGCAGTACTGCTACAAAACAGGAAATTTTTAATTTCTTTTTGTTCACTTTTATTTGCCCGTACTTTATTTGCCTGCGGGCTCTTGCATCAATTTCATATATATGTAAACACTGTTGAATTTTCCCCCCTTTAGAACTACGTTTCCTTTTGAGGTTTACTAAATAACTGAAGCAAAAATAAATATGTAGTAACTGATTATGACACTTATCTGCTCTTCCGACAACAATTTCACTAATTGCTGGTCACTCGCGAAAAAAAAAAGAGCGAATTTTACGGAAAACAGTTTCGTCCACTAGCAGCAATATTCAGCCATTCATACAATGTTTATATCGTTGATCCTCACGTATGCCAACACAGTATGTATGGCAACTGAGAATAGACAGACGTATACACCGTGAACGTGCCCAATAGATAGTTGTAAGAATTGCATTCACGACGGCTTTAATTGTACCGAAAATACATGCACACTTGTAAAATTCTTTGTTCTGCTTTTCCTTAGAACTTCAGCATTCTTTGGAAAATCACAATTTAACATTTTTAAAATTAAAGCTTGCACTACTATTAAAATTAGGAACTGTAATTTACCAATGCACTTCTTATCAACCCGTTATTTGCCTGCGGGCTCTTTTGATAATCTCGTGTACATGTAAGCACCGTTGACTTTATTTTTTTTTCCCCCTTTGGAACTAAGATTCCTTTTGAGGTTCACTATATTGCCAAAAAACTAATGATAACAGCTGAAATTACACTTTTCTGCACTAAAACCGTATTTCCACCAATAATTTGCATTATCTGCCAATACCTCGCGAATGTTTTATCGAAAGATTGACTTTAAATAGCAAAATTTACGGAGATCACTACAGTACACTAGCAGCGGTGTTCAGCCATCTTTTGGATGGCTTGTCACTTATATAATCCATAGGGTTTATCAACAGTACCAATGAAACATGTAATAATGGACTAAGTTTGAAGTCTGATCAAATTTCTGCTCACATGTGTATTTGTTATTGCCACATTGAATTTACTATATTTTTTTTTATAAATTGCCGCAAACATAACAGTTTTGGTGGCATTTGTAATCGATGATTAATGTATAGTTTTTAATTGAATATTTAGTTTGAATGTTATATTTATAAATATTTTTATCGTTTTTGACCTAATAAACAGGTGATTTTCATAGCTTGGAATTCAATAATTTTTACTAGGTTCATGCTTTTTGTTAACTAGTGTAATTGGGGAAATGTTCCTGAAATGGTGAAAGATGTTTCAGTAATGATGGGATTATAATTACTATCTTTGAAATAGTTCATCTATGTATGTATTCTTCATTTTCTCCTTCATCTGATTATGACGTCAAACACTTGGAATTATTTTTTTCGAAAACAGCTGCGAATCTTACCGCAAAAGCTTTTATTGCGCCCTCCATTATTACCGGAACAGGGATACTAATGTGGTTCTAGTAGTAGAGTTAGAGTTTTAATTCTCAAACTAAATTAATAAAAAGTCATTGTTATTACGAGTATTAGAAGTATTTGAAGTTAATCAAATCGTAATTGTATTTCTAGGGAATAATTATGAAATATTTGATGTTAGTACTTGATTAGTATTTGATACTGGCGCATCTACTCTACGTAATTTAAAGCTAAATTTTGCCATTTTGGAATAATCTGCTTTATATAGACTTTAGAGCATTTCCAGCTCATATAGTAGAACCGTTTGATTCGGCTATTTTTGATTGGAAAGAAATTTTGCTGATATGTTGGACACCACTCAAGGATTCATTTTTCATTAAACATTTTTTGGTCAAGAGTAACTTTTTTTGAAATTAACTAATGTTTATTTGAGCGTCTTAGTAGAATACCTGAAACAATAAAAAAGAAGAAAACAAAAAGTTATTTATATCCTTTAATTCTACTACTGTGTTTTATTGATAAATACGTATTTCGGTCTCGACGTCAGTATCTAACTAACTTAGACTGTTTTACTTTTTTTGGTTTGGTTTGGTTTTTATTAGAGCCTTTAACCTGAAGGGCCATTCGGCTCTTAAGAGTAATAGGGCGTATCTAGAAATGAGATTATGAATGAGATTGCAGGAAAAAATTTACATTCAAGAGTGCGCAATCGTTAGTAAAAGTTCCATTCTGGATTGAATCGTATCAGTGTCTTCGGCGCACATATTGCTTGGAATATAACGAAAAATTTCGCCGAAGATACCGCGGCGACTCAATCTAAACTAGCACTTTTATAAGCGATTGCACAATTTTGCATGAAATTTTTTTTTGATTTTTTGAAAAATCATGATAAAAATGTGAATTATCTTAAAACTAACCCTCCGATTCGCCTCATTTTTTTTAAAGATAGCTTTAGTTATGCCCTAAAATATAATAAAAAGCTATCGATGGACACTCTTTCAGATTTTTTTGAAATATTTGAAATTTAACAAATTTTTTAAAAATATCCAATTTTGTTTTGTAAAACTGAAACAATCGTTTTGAACCAATTAAGCCATTACAATTATTTAAAAAAGTTTTTGTCCCTCCGGTGTAGGGCCACTGAAGGGGGGGGGCGAAAAAAAACAAAGTGAATTTTTTAATCGAGCAAAAAAAATATGGGTTTTAGGCATTTTTATATTAAGTTTAAACGTGAACACCAAATCTATTCTTGCTTTTAATATATACGTTGTTAATTTCCATGCAAAAATCTACGAAAAAAAGACAAAAATGAAAGAAAATTTTTTTGGCCGATTTTCGGAAATTCCACTGGTTGAATTTCCATTTCTATTTCATGCTAGAAGCTCAACTCGAACACTCATTTTTCAAGTTTTTCAGGCTGTAGAGCCCACAGGCAAATGATTTTATAAAAAAAATTAACTCATATCCTACAAATTATTTTTTTGCCCCCCGATTTTTCAAGCCAATTTCCAAGGGGGGGGGGGGGGGGGGGGGGGTGACAAAAACTTTTAATATGATTTGCAATGGCCTTATATAAGTTTTTATAACCTGATTCTTTAGTTAAAAAGATCTGGCAAACACGATGGGATTGGAGTAGAATACCTGAAAAGATAAGTAAGAAAACAAAAATTAATGCTATCCTATATGTAAATAATATAATTCCAACTGGAGAAAAATTTCTAGCCTATAATATTCGACAAACTTCACAGATGTGTGCCAAATGCGTATATTCCACAGAATTAAAATATGTCATAGTGCGAAAAAGATATGGGATTGGTATTTTCAGGTCATTCGATCACGAATAGGCATTATAATTAATGACATTGAAGATATTATCCCGCAGAAAATATGCTTAAAATCAAAAGAACAGAAAGCTGCATTGTGGTTAACAATACGGGTCATTTCCTTCAATTTGAGATATGAGAATCCGTGCTTGTTTGTTTTGAAAAAACAGTTGAGAGAAATACGTTGGAACAATCGAAAAGTTTTCATTAAAGACTGACACGCTTATAGAGTACAAACATATTGACATAGAATTCTGTGATTAAAAAACACATCAGAAAATATAAAGCTGGTGGTCACGTAATAGGAAGAGAGCAGTGAAATATTACTACCCGCTTGAGTATTTAGAAGGTTGGATGGATTTTCTTTAAAAATTCCAAGGGATTTGGCACTCCGCTTCCAAATATTATTGACAAGGCGGAGAAGATCGATGTTCTCTGAGAACAATGCAATGGGATGGAGATGTTTTTCCACGAAAATGTGCTACGCTGGATTTAAAATGGTAAAATTCATTCTCCTGCAGTTCTTTTCTAGCTTTTGTTACTTTTTTTCTGAAACATAATTTAAGCTTTCTTTTAAAAAAAGGCAAATCGGAGGGGATAGTTTTGAGATAATTCTCATGCCCTTTTGAAAAGTGACTCTTGACGAAAAAATATGTCTAATAGAAAATGAAGCCTTGATTTTTTTAAACGCCATATTTCCGGAAATGTAAGCAAAAGAGATTAAGGATTGTATACCATTCCCTCGGAAACCATTCCTAAAAATTCTATACCCCAGAATGACCCATTCTCCAGAAAACTATTCTCCAGGAAGTCACTTCTCAGAACTTACTATTCCCTAGCAAATTTTTTGTCTCAAAATGAACCACTTTTTTGATTTTATTTTAGATAGGGTACTTGATCCAATAGTTGTGGTAGTTGCGCTACTATTCATTATTAATGCATATTTTCGTCACCGTAGCATTTTAGATAAAACAATTACATTCATTATATAAAACAGGTTTTAGAAGTATTGGTAGTTAGACTACACCATTTAAAATTAAAGCATTATTTGCTAAAATGCCAATTTTCCAAAATACAACGCAGTTGGAGCGCACAACTATAGGCGCTCATCTATAGTTTTGCTACGATGTTTTTTCACTTAGCAACCTAGCAATGTATATGGAATACCACAATTAAAGGAACATCAAACTTAATTAAGGAAACATTAGCGCAACTGTTGGTGCAATATAAATGAATCGGAAAATTCATTTTTTCTTTAGAAAGCTTCTCGAACAACGAAAGCAATTGTCTTGCCTTGTGACAAATACCTTGTGTTTGATAAATTTATATCCCACAAACATTAATTGAAGCATATACCTCAATAAACAAGCAAAATGAAGTTATATTGTGCTTAGTGGCGCAACTAATGGATCATCTACCCTAATAGATTATTCTATATTCTTTGAACTTACCTAGGCCGAATATCAGTAGTTCCAATCATTCTAGCTCGAGCGGTTTGATAAATTTCAGCTTTCCTGTTGGAAAGCGATACAAGGACTAAGAGTTTATAACTAGAGGCCAGTAAACCTAGATAAACGAATAAACCTAAGAAGAGGCGTTTCCTATCTAAAAAACAACAGTTGTCACACAATGTTGTGTGTAAAATATTTAGTATCAACAGAACTATTATTGGGTATAAAGAACAAATAGGATTGGCAAAATTACGCGAGAAAGTCTACTCTAAGTCTAAGTGAGAAAGCCTAAATGATTTGGTTATCATTTTTATTGGCGAAGAACTTTAATCTCCTAGAAGAACTTCAAAGCTCCCAAACAAATTTCTGCTTCCAAAAACATAAATTTCTACATCAAAAACTAATCAAACAAATGGAACCAAATTTGGTATATGAGAGTTTTTGGAGAAGGCAATTTTTTCTACGGTAAATTGAGACCCCTCCCCCCTCTAAGAAGGAGAGCTCCCATACAAATGAAATACAAATTTCCTCATAACTCGATAACTAATCAAGCAAATGGAACCAAATTTGGCATGTGGGGGTTTTTGAAGGCAGGAAGTTTTCTTTGGTGAATTAGGACCCCTCTTCCCTCTAAAAAGGGGGCTCCCACACAAATGAACCACAAATTTTATCATTATTCGAGAACTAATTATGTAAAAGGAACCAAATTTTGCATGTGGGGTTTTTTTGGGGCATGAATTTATTTTATGATGGTTTGAGACCCCTCACCCCTGTGGTAGGCGGGGAGGACACTCATACAATTAAAGCGAAAAATTTTACGTAACTAATTGAAATCGATAAAAAGATTCTTCCATAAAACATTAGTCAATAACAAGATCATCAGAAACTACCTATAGTAACACTAGTTGATTCAGGCGAAACGGCGGAAGCGCCGGTCACTGCGGGGGAATTTAAATGCCGGACACTGCAGGGGGGATTTAAACGCTCTCAACTTTATTTTATCTGGCGTCGCAATAAGGGGGGTTGTTTTCTACTTCAATGTGAGGAAAAATTGAAAATTTGTATAACTACCCTTGGTTAGCTTTGGTTAGCTCCCACTCACCCGACAGCATTGCATGAAAATGTTGTGCATGCTCTGTAACGACCTCACGTAGCTTAAATCATGCCAGATTGTAGTGTGCCAATCGATGTTTGTGCCACGATAGGTTCTAAAGTCGATAATAAACGTGGTCGATTGGTGACTCGGTCTGTTGTGGTGATCCTCTTTTCTCCATCTCTGGAGGATATGTAGGAAGTAGGTATGTTGTATGGCTATATTTTTGGGCTAGCGAATCAACTGATTTCTCCGTTGCGAGCGAGAAATATCGTTACAGTGCTGATAGTGAGCCACCTTTTAGTGACTAGGTCACTTTTTGGTTCTGGTCACTAAAAAGCCACATTTTTTCACAAATGGTCACTAAAGTCACTTTTTTGCTGCTAAACTCTTTTTTATGCAAAATTTTATTTGGAGAACGCACATCGCAAGTCAAATATCCAGATTATTGAAAATTGCAAGATAAGAAAATCATTACGCCAAATTGAAACAAACAATCAAGTACGCTCGATACGCTCGGCATTTACAAAAAATATCCGAATGAATACGGGAAGAAATTCAATCTTCGGAAGAAGATTTTTTTTTATTTATTTATAGGGAAAAGCCGATGGGAGTAGTATTCCTTTGCGAATTCTTCCTCCCAAAGGCATAAAACCTACCCTTCTTTTAGGAAAATTACAGTAAACTGTATGCTTCAAGTGAGAAAATATTTCTTTGAAGGAAGTATACCATCTTATTCTAATTACAAGTTAATACAAAGCATAATTTATAAGGATCAAAAAAAATATTAGGTACAATACTATAAATATTGATTTCCCTGCATGATTGTGAGGGATGAATGTGATCGTCGGCTTAAGCGGTTGTAGCTGGCGAGGATGAGCTAGAATATCTTTTGTTTATCGGATTATTAGGTAGGTACGACGGTTGCATAAATTGGAGATCCGCTCGGCTGTTGCGCTATGAGGATGTACCATAGACGGTTATCCACTCCACACGGAACGTAAGTGTATCGCGGGAAAGCATCAGTAGAGGATCTCGTAGCCAGTTTAAATGCTGGTTCTCCGCTTAGCCCTTGCACCAGAAAGCTGTAGCACCGACGGTTGTCCACGGCACGGAGAGAAAGGAATTGTATCACGGAGAAGCACCAGTAGATGATCTGGTTTTAGTTTCAATGCAGTCGTTCTGGCAGGAGTGTACTACGGACAGCATCCACGACCACGGCACAGAGGGGTCAGTACGGTATAATGTAGCCGGCTGTTGGCGTTAGTTAAACTTAGAGGAGCTGGAGTTACACTTGGCCGTTGTGCCAATACTGCACCACAGATGGTTGTATTTATTCAGGACTGAAGTATTCTATGGGTGATGTCCACAGTCCAGAATAGGGAGCACCGTGCCTCATACCATTTATTCGAATTACTAGACCAGATGTGTTAAACATATCTCAAAACGTTCGAATATTTCTTGTTTGTTCCGAAAGATGATTATACAACTTGATTCCTACATTGGTAAATCTTTTCTTGCCTAGCTCCGTATTGCATCTAGGCAAGGTGAAGTTTCCAGCTTGTCTGGTTACTCGTGTCAAATTGCCTCTTCGCAAAACCGTATTATGGTGTAATGAAGGATCTTTGATGATCTGTTGCATTCGTACCAAGATTTGAAATTCGTGTAACGCTTTTATTGTGAGCAGTGAGTCACTGAAGTTTGAACACAAGCACGCAGTGGGATATAGGAAAAGTTTTCGCAGAACTTTTAGGCAACGGTTTTGTAGAACTTGCAACTGCCGCAGATTTGACTTACTAGCAGAACCCCTGTGTCGTAATTTTCGGACGCCGCCAGGAAATCTTTCGTCTCCATTCTGGCAGTTTATTCAACGCGGGACGCGAACCAAATCTATTGCTGCTGCAGCGAAGGGACTATTCCAATTGGTGTCTGTGCAAGATTACCACTGGTGGAGTCTTACATAGAGCAAAAGGAAAACGGACTATCCCTCGCTCAACAGAGAATGATGAATGAGCTGGTTGCTAAGCAAGTATGCTATAGAATAGCTACTCCTTGTATGCTGCTATGTGAATCCAGCCGGGGAGAAAGCCAATACTGCTGCTCTCGCTGTGACCGTCCGTCTCCGCAATCGTCCGTAGAATGAGCTGATTGCAAGTACGTTATGCTCGTTTATAGCTACTGTTGCCGCTTTGGGAAGCTAGTGGGCGGAAACCAATTCGATTTATCCGTCAAAGTGATCATAGGGGAAAACCAAATCGATGTCTGCTGCTAATATGACAGTACGACAAAGCAATCGAATATTCAAAGGAACTTTTCGAATATTAGACATATTATTTCATTTTTTTATTGCATTGCATGTATTTCTCTACACCCAGTTAGCCACAAGATACTGCAGTCGAGAGATTTCTTCCAAATTGAGACCGCGAATCCTAATCGGCGTATGATCCGAAATACTTCTATTAGTATGTGTATATGTATCATCATGAACTTAGTTTTCATTAAATTGAGGGACAACATATTTTCGCCAAAGAACTCTGTCAATAATTCCAGGTCATCCTTGATTTGGTTACGAATAGTTCCACTGTCCGTACCGTGATAGAAGAGAGCGGTATCATCGGCAAAGAGGCGCACTTTACCGTGGAGTTTTAGGTTTGCTAGGTCGTTTATGAAGAGCAAGAATAATATAGGACCTAGATTACTTCCTTGAGGAACTCCAGTTGATATGTGGCTGAGTAAAGAGCTGCTGCAATCTCCAATTGTTACGAATTGTTAATGGTTTGTAAGATAGCTTTCCAGTAATTTCTTAACGTTCTCTCTTATGCCATATGTTTCCAGTTTTTTAAGAAGTAACTGATGGTCCACCGTATCGAAGGCCTTTTTCAGGTCAATGAATAAAGCTTCCACATGTTTTTTTTTATTATCCAACGCCTCATAGATCTCTTCTACTAGTTCATGACACGCAGTTAATGTACTAGATCCATGCCAGAAACCGTATTGGTGATTGTATAGTATATGATTACGGGCAATAAACTCCAAAGTTCTGGACACGATTAGTTTTTCTAATACCTCATCCAATATAGATAACGTGGATATAGGTCTGTAGTTATTCATGTTCTTTGGATCACCTGACTTGTGTATGGGTATTACACGAGTAATTCTAAGGCAGTCCGGAAATTGGTCAGTACAGTCGATTTCATTAAATAAGTCTACCAGCAATGATGCGAAGAACTCATGGTGTCTTTTGATGAATGAAACTGGCATAGAGTCAGGTCCAGCTGGTTTCTTAGAATCTAACTAATCGATTATTATTACTACTTCATTACAAGAGATGGGCCCAAGAAACATCGAAGTTTGCAATGGTCGCATAGTTTCGAAACGATTGATGTCATGATTGGTATTTATCGTAGAAGCAAGATTTGGTAAAACTTCACAGAAAAACTCATTAAACTTGGAGCATATTTGCTGTGAGTCCGTGATCATTTGAGCGCCATCACATAACACAATCGCATCGTCTGAATGCGTTTCTTTCCTGCCACGCCGTTAATTAGTTTCCACGCCATTTTCTGGTTGCTACTATTTAACCTCCTTTCGTAATACTCGCGTTTGGCTTTTACTTTCCTTTCGTGCAGCAACCTTGGAACGTGATTTAGTAACTCTGAAGCATGCATGTCATCCGGGTTTCTCCGTTTTCGTTTAAGATCTTTTATTTTAATCATCCTCCATAAGTCAAGCGACTGACATAAGTGGAGACTGTTTTCGTACAATCTTCTGGGTTCGCATTCTGTCCGTTTATCACATATGTTAGTTTTTCGTTAGCAGGCAAATTGTGTGGAAAATTTGTCATAGAATGTCTAAATCGGTCATCCAGACGAGAATGGTCAATGATTCGCTTCTTCAGGATTTTTATAGAGGTATAGCATGTTATATTGAATGATGTGCAAATCAAACAATGGTCACTCAGATCAGTGAAAACAGTTTCATTTACAACAATCTCAGTCAAGGAGTCAGAGCAAGCAACGTTGTCTAATATATTGTTGCTGCTAGACCTCGTTACAGAGGTATTAGTTATTCGTATATTGTATGTCTCAAGCAGTCGCATATATTCACACACAATGTTATTCGAGGTGATGTTAGTCGGAATGTTCATATAACCAGCTAAAATATTTCTATCGTCGCTGTTCGACGTTGAGACTATCCTTTCAACTTCAAACAAAAACTTTCTGGAATCAATAGAAGGAGGCCTATAGATTGCATGTAAGTTAATAGCTTTTCCCCGTGATTTCAATCGGCAATGTAAGTGATAAAGAACAGCCACGTAGCCAGAAGGGGGGGCCCGGGGGCCCAATTTTGATTTTAACTGTTTTATGTGCATATTTTTTCGTTCAGAACCACAATACATTAAATGTATTATAATATATTATAGTTATAACCAATAAGATATGCATATAATGTATTAAGAGCCAAGATAGGACTCCTGGCCCCCACCTCTGGCTACGTGGCTGATAAAGACCATCTATCGTTATGTTTCTACACACATCAACATCTAGTTCACTATGTACAAAAACAGCCAATCCTTCACTAGAACTTTCTTTGCAAGAGAATGTTCCTTTATATCCGTCGATGTTATACAAATTCTTTCGGTCAGCTTTAAGCCAGGTTTCACTCAGTACGATAACATCAATTAGATCTTCATACCTATGCAGAATCTCTTTTAGACTGTCGAATTTAGTCATTTATCCCTCGCATGTTTAACTGGAGTATTCGAAATGATGAATCTGCACCATAAGTATGTTTATTTTTGATCAAATCTTCAATGCAAATATAGCTCTTATTACAATACACTAGTTGAGCCCGAATCTTACGATCCGGAAAATATAAATGTCTATTCAGAATTCCGAAGACTGTGGATACATTCCATTGGCCAGTGTTTGCGAAGATGTTTAATCTTTGTATTAGTTCTTTGAGTTCTTATATTGCATAATATAGCTCTAAGAAGTTGTACCTAAAAGAGTCATAGCCGGAAACTGAAACAAATAGTTTTTATGGTCGTATTGGATTTAACTGAATAAAAACTTCTGGCTGTTTGCAACATTTATGTAGTTTGATTAGAGTAAAATGTTGCTTAGAAAATTCTTGATCGTTTGCTATCATTAACTCATTTTTTAAAATTTTGCGACTTGGTTCGGTCTGATTTAACACCGATATGATATCGCGACAAGCAATCGAGTTGAGTAGGCGAGTCTAGCAGTCGAATCAAGCAATCGAGTCAAGCAGTCGGCCCGAGCAGTCGAGTCGAACAGTCAAGTCGAGCAGTCAAATCGAGCAGTTAAATCAAGCTGTTCAGTCAAACAGTCCGGACGAGCAGTTGAGTTGAGCAGTTCAGTCGAGCAGTTTAATCGAGCAATTAAGTCGAATAGTCCAGTCGAGCAGTTGAAACGAGTAGTCTAGTCGAGCAGTCGAATCGAATGGTTTAGTGAAGCAGTCGGGTCAAGCGGTTAAGTGGAACAGTTGAGTCGAGCAGTTCATTCGAGTAGTCGAGTCGAGCAGTTCATTCGAGCAGTTCATTCGAACAGTTGAGGCGAGCAGTTCATTCAAGTAGTCGAGTCGAGCAGTTCATTCGAGTAGTCGAGTCGAGCAGTTCACTCGAGCAGTCAAAGCGAGAAGTTCATTCGGGCAGTCGAGTCAAGCAGTTCATTCGAGCAGTCGAGTCGAGCAGTTCATTCGAGTTGTCGAGTCGAACGGTATATTCAAGCAGTTGAGTCGAGTAGCCCAGTTGAGCAGCTGAGTCGAGCAGTCGAGTCGAGTAGTCAAGTCGAGCAGTCGAGTCGATCAGTCGAGTCGAGCAATCGAGTCGAGCAGTCGAGTTGAGCAGTCAAGTCGAGCAATCGAGTCGAGCAGTCGAGTTGAGCAGTCGAGTCGAGTAGTCCAGTAGAGTAGTCCAGTCGAGCAGCTGAGTCGAGCAGTTTATCGAGCATTTGAATCGAGCAGTTAAGTCGAGCTGTCGAATCAAACAGAAGTCAAGCAGTTGAGTCGACCAGTTGAGATGGCCAGTTGAACCGAGTAGTCGAGTCGAGCAGTTTAATCGAGTAGTCCAGTCAAGCAGTTTAATCGAGCAGTTAAGTCGAGTAATCCCTTCGAGCAGCTTAATCGAGTAGTCTAGTCGAGCAGTTGAGTTGAGCAGTTGAGTTAAGCAGTTGAGTTAAGCAGTCTAGTCGAGCAGTTGGGTTAAGTGGTTCAGTCAAGCAGTTGAATCGAGTAGTTAAGTCGAGTTGTCGAATCAAACAGTTAAGTCAAGCAGTTGAGTCAAGCAGTCGGGTTGAGAGGCTAAGTCGAGCAGTCTAGTCGAGCTATACAATCAAGCTGTCAATTGAGTCGAGTAATCAAATCGTGTAGTCTAGTCGAGCAGTTGAATCGTGCAATCAGGTCGAGCAGTTGAGTCGAGCAGCCGATTCGAATAGTCCATTGAGAGCAAATTGGAGGTACGCTATGTAACGCTAACGCTATGTAACTCTATGAGGTGCAACTACATTACTTTTGCTCGTCTTGAATGTAATCTGGTTATGATTGGTGTGAGCAGGGCTTCGACCGATCCTTTTTTTCTACCGCAGTCACACCAACGCGCATTCAAGTTCACACCGTCCGTTTAGAGGTGGAATACGAATGCTATGCATAACACAACTGGCATTTTGCTCAGTCAAACGCCGACTGCACGCTGCAGAACGAACGGCTTCTAAAACTTTTTGACATTTTCGTTTCGATCAAGTTGCCTTTACCGTTTGGAGCAGCGAATGACTGCAAAACAGTCAAATGACTGGCAATCACCTTCACCACGCTACGAAAAGCAACCGCACAATCGTATGATTCAATACTACAAAAAAACAACCACTACATGTGCATGGAAGAAGTCGGTCGGACTCCGTCCAATACAAACGAATATTTTGCTTGCGTCGGACCGACGTCTGGGTGACAAACTTTTACTGTGAGCAGCCGATTTGGAGACAAAAAGAGAAACGAAAAAATACTTCACCGTATGCTTCCAGTCAGTTTGCAGTTTATATTCTCAAAGCGCAAAGCAAAACGGGAGATCGACTGTTTGCTTTTGCTGAGATGCCGCATGAATTGTACGACGGCAGCAGCGCAAGCGGCAGTTTGACTGGATTAAAAAAACGGTCAAATGATCGTTCAAAAATCGGAGTTTGAATGCGGAAAGTTCGCATTCACGGCAGTCACATTCAACTTGCGATCCCTTTTTAAGCCCTGGGTGTGAGTCTTTGCTTTTTTTGTCGGAAGATTTGACCACTGCGATCATTATTTTGATCTATTGTGGTATGATTCTTTGCTTAATGTGGGCGATTATTCCCACGAAAATACATATCGCGCCCCTTGTTTTGGCGACAGACATAAGCCTCTTATATAAATAGATTATTAATAATAAAATATTATACAGCAATACAAAATTCCACAACTAACATTAACGTTTCGATGGTGATCCCACAGGCGAGGAAGGGATATCCGTATACCCTAATGTGAAACGAAATGTGAAATGATGTGCTTGAAACGAAAGTACAGGCATGTGAAAATCGGTATCATCACGGACAGCCAAGCAGCACTACTGGCACTCAAGTTCGCCAAATGCGTGTCCAAATTAGTTTGGGAGTGCAGCACAGCATTGAGGGTGCTCTCCCGCCAAAACAAAGTTTTATTACTTTGGGTGCCCGGTCACTGCGGAATCGAGGGCAATGAATTTACTGAATTTAGCTAGCAAGACAAGGATCAGCTCAGAAATTTATTGGTCCTGAATCGTTTCTGGGTACCTCTACATTCGCCGTGAAAGGCGAACTGATGACATGGGAAAGGCTAGAAATAATATCCCGTTGGAATCAAACACAGGGTTGTAGACAAGCCAAACAGTTTATCTACCCAAACCATGCAGTAGCTAAAAAACTACTTCATTTAACTCGTAGTGAACTACGCACAATCACGGGACTCCTAACAGGACACAGCCCCGCTCTTTATCATTTAAAGAATATCGGCAAGGTATCATCCGACACCTGCCGCTTTTGTAACTCTGAACCTGAAAGTTCAGCGCATCTGCTCTGCTATTGCGGAGCTCTTGCATTATCAAGGCACAACTCCTTAGGAACTTTCCTTCTTACTCCATATCAGGTATGGAGCCTAAATCCCAAAACGGTCATTGGCTTTATAAACCATGTAGTACCAAATTGGGGCACAGGATTACAACTATCCCGCTCAACTCCATCAATGAGCATGAGCTCCATGGGTATGAGCGGTCCGTAAACTGTGTACAGCAATCGGGGCCTGCCACAAAAGACGATCATTAAGACTGTCGCAGTGGCCTTTTATCCCAATGCCCTTCTGGCATACAAAAAAACCCTGATGTGTTCCTTTGTCTATTTGATCCATTCTTATCCAACTTTTCAAAGTCAGCACGATTACGGATTACTGCCACTTTCGCCTTATCAGTACGATTTGCAAGAACCACTCCATAATGACCAGGCCAAATGTACTTCCACTCTGCAAGTTCCTTTTGTTGGCGGACTTCGGTCAACAGCTTCATCCCGAATGTTGTTAGCTCATCTCTAAAAACTATTCTCCTGGCAGGGTTGGAGAATGATTTGTCGATGTCAAAAGAAAGTAATTGTCACCGAATTTTCTCCTTAGCAAATATATCCTCCTTGATCTTTTCATTCTTGAAGCATACTTTAATGGGAGCTGCTTTACTATCATTTGGGTTAGAGTTTTTTACTACCAATCGGCGAGTTTCCACAATTGCATCATCCGGTAACTGGCAGCCAAGCTTATCAGTAAATACCCGAACTATCTCTGTTGTGTTCCTACCACTTTTCGAAGGAATTGCCAGTCTGATGGCGATTTTGGAGATAGCAGCCTGATTAGCTCGATCATGTTCTCCTTCTAGGTAGTCAACACGATTCTTCAATGATTCCTGCTCTACACTCAAAATAATCCACACATAACTAATGGCAAATTTTCATATGAAAATCCTTATGATTATTATGTGCCACATATAAACATAATCCGCCCAGAAGTATGCATGAAAATTATATGCATATGAATAGTATGTGCAAATTTTAAAGATAAATTTTAAAAACACATGAATGGTAACTGTAATGGCACATAAAGTTCATTTACTGTGCACATGGCAAAATCTATGTGTGAAACACATAGAAACTATACGAAAAGTTTTCTCAGTGTACTGATATCGATTGAACATTCGTTTTTAGTGAGCTGTGGTCTGCTTTCAACGACTTTTGCTCGGACAGTAGCGTGTCGAATTTCTCCGACAGGAAATTTTGGAACTTTTCTACTTCACCTATTTCTTGTTTAACCGACTGCATCTCACTTTTGGTTTCACACACCTCTAGTAAAACTTGTCCTAGATCGTTCAAAACTCGTGATTCTGCATTAGCATTAGTGGTAACCCGCTGGCAGAAATTACAGCATTCCATAGAGCAATAATAGAGTTGCTCTCGTAGTTTCCGGACTGCATTACCTTTAACATTATTGCACTTGAAGTGCACGGATTTTTGGCAATATATGCACTCAATGACCTTTTTCAAATCCTTCTCTTCTTTATCGAATTTCTACATATCACCAGTTCTTCAGACATGTTAGACATTTCTTATTTGTTACTGAGCCGCACAGGTCACTACGGACACGAAGACAATGCACTTGGCAGATAAAAACCTCCACATCAACAACAACAACACTCGTCGGTCTAAATAAAATTAAATATTTCACCCCATTTCCCACCCCATTGGGATCCGTAACGCCTGAGCAATATAGTAACTGATCAATTCCGATCGCTCAGGTACCGACTTTTTGACTAATTTTAATGTATTTCCCCACAAATGACTGATATAATGCCTATGTTTTCAGATTTTTTTCATACCTCAAGCTAGATGTGTGATGAGGGATTTTATGTTGCCTAGTTCCACAGAAATTCGTTGAAATTTACAGTACAGTTGGTACTTATGAGTTAATTTCACAGATGAATTAATCATGATCTTAGAATTCTAGCTTATGGTTCATGAAAATACGCCATGAATAATAATCATCATATCATGAACTTGCGGTACAAAGACAACACGAGATCCTGATTTTATATTGCCTAAATAGCAGTTCAGTAATGATTTCACAGCAATTCAAACCTTATGGTGTCATGATTTTATATATGGTATTGGAATTGGACTTATTTCGGAGAACCCTAAGTACTTTTGGACGTTTGTTAATACGAAGCGTAATTGGGGGCTTCCGTCCTCAGTATATGTTATTATGTAGTGCATTTGCTAAAACGTGCACCCTCACAAATGCAAAGTGCCAAGGATGACCAGTTTTGAGAAATTTTTTCCGCAGTTTCGGAGCGATGTATCATCACGAACATCTGTAGCCCAAACTAATGCGAAGGTGGTTGATTTGTCTATTCTAAAATCATCATCAGATTGGGCGAAAAGTGTTATGATTTTTAGTTGGTTCACTATGTAAACTGAAACTGAAACCGTAAACTGAAAGAAATATTGATATTACGCCAAAAATATAGACTTAGCGAAGGTGAGAGTCGAACTCACAGCTCTCAATCTCTAGTCGAGTGTGTTGTTTAACCAATTCACCACTAAGCTGTCTTATTATAGTATTAATCTCTCACCTTATATGCTTTAAGTGTTCACGAGTGAGTGAGTTTTACAATGATAACTGAGTAAAGTTTAGATCAAAATTTTGTGATATAGCTAATGCGAACCGACTAAGAGAACGAGTTTCTGAATATATTTAACAGACAGTTAAATTAAGACACGTCGATTTCTACCTAAATGAATTAAATGTGTTGGTGTAACAAAGATTCCTTTCACTATTAGGTGGTTCAAATCGGGTTTTTGGTAAAAAGTCATAAATTTCCTCAAAGTTTTATCAATTAGAAGATGATACATTCCAACACATAGTAACATTGTGATATATTATTTACAAAGCAAAGAAAAACCTAGGGATTAAATTCTATTCCGGAGCTTGACCTTCTGCTGTTTGTTCGACAGACTTCGCAGCTAGTTGTTAAAGTACAGAACACTTGCGAGGCAAGTGCAACGATCCTATTGGTTCTTACAGCCTTTCCTTGTGGAGATTCGAACATTCGACGACTAGCTTGTTAGACTAGTTCATCAGCTCATCAGTAACTAAATAACGTACAGTAATACTTCGATATAAAGCAACTTTATTTTTATTTTTGTTACGCTATATCGAAATTAGGTTATATCTTAGCTTAGCTTTAGCTTAGGTAGACTACCCGTAGTTGCACTCCGTGATTGGCCGAACCAGTAAGATTGCACAAAGAACCAACTGAATGGTGCTTGGGAGTAGCATGCCATTCTTATTGTGCAACTTCTACTGATTCAATACTTTGAAGATTGACCAATAACGACGCCGGCCACGACCAAAAGGCTGTACTACATGGGAATAGGAAGGAATATTAGTCCGATACTTGTTGTTGCTAGAGACCATGGGTACCACTGCATCTCCACAAGTATCACAGGATAGGATTTGTTGTGTTAGTAGGGAAAGGTACAGATCAGGATTCATCATGGCAGATGATATGATTCAACGAAAAAACGCGCGCGTCAGCGATTAGATTTAATCCATTACAAAAACGTTTCTGCGATCACCATTTGAGATTGTCGTTTAGAGAGCGCGTGCGGCGTATTTGGTCCTGAATTCGATTCGATGATATAAATATTATGCTGTGAACATGTATTTCTGCAAGTAAAACTGACTAGTCGTGCGCGAATCCAATGTATGGACGGAAAATATTATATCCGTCTTGTTAGATAAAATTGATGATTTATCAAGAAAGTTTTGATCATTGGCGTAACTAGGGGGGGACATTTAGCCCCCCCCCCCCCCTAGAAAATTTAGGCTGGATTTTTTAATTTAAGAAAAAACTATAGTTAGATAACTTTACATAATAAAAACCTAAGAGTAATTTTTATATGCATCGCAACTTAAAGTTCCTATGCGTCAATGTACATTTAATCTTAATATGCAAGGAAATAAAATGGTCGAAAAAATGCCGGGGGCTATAGCCCCCCCTAGAAATGAGCGCTAGTTCCGCCAATGGTTTTGATTTGATTAAACATTTTCTAGCAAATTCATGATAACGCTATTGAAGAGATCATCAAAATCACGCGTTCTAATTCGTTTACGAACCGTTACATTAAAAACTTTAGACTGAAAACTGATTTGATTGTAAGCCAGCGTAATCGTAACGGCTTCGGAAAAATTTTGTTGTCAAAGTTTTTTGCAACGAACGAGGCACGAAAGCAAGCGATGCTAACCTTGCAATAAAATGCTCAGAATCTGAACACCTCAGCACCATTAACGAAAATTGAGAATAATATTTTGTTTCATGAATGATTAGAACAAAATAACTTAAGAACATTGACGAAAACACTGCGAAACAGTTTAAAATTTTTGACGATTTTCATGAAGATGTAGGTAATCACACAATGCTAATTGACTCACCATACCTAACAGTAAAAATCAGGAACAGTGAAGCCAATTAGATATTTCTTGCAGCAAATAGTCCCTAAGTTGATAAGCATTTCCTCCTACCAACGCAAATATGTAGAGATATAGCGCCCTACACGCGTACTATATCGAAATTAGGTTATATCGAAGCAAAAACGAAAATTAATCCTAGTCGAACGGAATTGATTGCAATCGAAAGGT
Source organism: Sabethes cyaneus (assembly GCF_943734655.1). NCBI lineage: Eukaryota > Metazoa > Arthropoda > Insecta > Diptera > Culicidae > Sabethes > Sabethes cyaneus. The sequence continues at coordinate 69,775,210 of NC_071353.1, forward strand.
GAGCCTTTCAAACCGTTAACTTTCAAATTTTATAGATACTATAGTTGGAAAGATACATTAGGAAATGCGAAGAAGCGAAGTGTGTGTTAAGATTTTGTTAATAGAAATTTGAAAATCTGAATGACGGAATTGTATTGGAACTTACAAAATTTTAAAAATAAAAGTAACTTTCACACAGTAGCAATACGTGGTCATACGAAGTTAATGCAGTTATTTTTTATTGATTTTAAAAAATAACGTTATATCGAGGTGAAAGTTATGTTACATATATTGAGTTACGTTAATCGTAGTTACTTTGAAACGAGGTTGCTTTATATCAAGTTATTACTGTAGTAAGATGAATTTTTGGAGGTGCACACAAAATAATTTTCACGTTGAAATTATGGGAAAAGTTATGTGAATATTTTCCATCCAACTTTTCCCATGCCATTTACGTGAATTTAACGTAGTTTGCATTAGTATGCGTGCATTTACATGGAAATCAGATAGATGTATTGTATTTTCCAATATAATGTTCAACTGAACGTCACGTGGATTATTTTGCGTGTGCGGTGTGTGTGTCATTCGTAACTCAAACAAGTATGGATGACTAGGATACCATCACCTACCATTCATGATGCCAACTTCTGGATGACTATAGTATACTTTGTTAATTTGCATACTTATGTGTGTTAATCCAGTGCATCGTAACGTTTGTCCTGCTGCGGACCAAACATTTCAGGCCTGTTAATCAGGTTCTTGATAGCAAACAATCTAGTTACGTAAGCTCGTTAGCGTGATTGATTCCATTTATGACATGATTTTCAAAACGTTACAAATCAAAAACAAACGCTTGTTAAGTACCATGCAGTTGATATTCCTACACGCATACAAAAAATAAACCATTTCAGTGAATATCGTGGTGAGGTAAGTGACATAATTTTTCTTTCTAATCTGCTACATATATTTTTAAGTAAGAAAAACACTAAATTATCTGGCATTATAATCATGTAATAGGTTTTGCTCCGAGCTATTAATGATAACAAAGGAAATCTGTATCTCCTGCGAACAATGGCTCTAAAACAAGAATCATTAATCTGTTATCAATCCATTCATATTTATAACCACTTCATGACCGATCAATACTGTTTGTTCTTCTTTTTCTTTTCTCTTTTTTAATTCTTCTTTCAGGAGTTAAATACAAAAATCAAAACAATAACAACGACAACAACTTTGGACTAACTCATAAGAAATTTGTCAACAATAGTCTCAATAATAACCAAATATCTGTTCCATCAACTAAACGAAATGTTAGTAACAGTAGATGTGATACAAATGACTCTAGTATTGGGAATGGTAGTGATAGTAATTTTATTAATAACAATTATGCTTCATCAGAAAATAATATGATAAATTCAACTATCGACAACAGTGAGGAAATATTAGATTTAGGAGATTTGGACCTATCTCAACTGCGCTTATCAAAAAAAGATTTACAAGCACTTTCCAGCATTACCCCGGCACTATCACAGAGAGTACAACAGCAGTTACTAGCTCAGCTTCCTCCTCAACAGGCCAAAAAATTATCCAGAACACTTTCCATGCAAAACGGTAATATTACCCCTAATACGAATATTTCCTATAGGCGTAGTATCAGCAGTAGTACAAGTCGTACAAAGGATTACGATATTAACCATATGTGCGAATCAAGGGACAGTATCACACCAACAAATGATACGGTTGACGATACCTTATGCGTACAAAATCGAGATTTAAGTAAAACAGATAGAAGTACAAGGAATTCCATCAATGCAAAAGACGCACCATTAGTTTCTAGCTATAACGAAGACCTTGGGAAATCATCTACCCGTTTTCCGTATCTAAACGTAAGCCATGAACGATTTAACAGTTACGAAAAGTATACGCCATATTCAACGAATTATCACAACACGTTAGAAAATGAGAGAAGCAGATCAGTGGAGGTTGACAGAAGATTTAATAATTACGATTCTTTAACATCCCGCTCATCTTGCCTTAGCCCTACTAACGAGTACTGCCGGAGACCACCGAGTGGTTATATTTCTCCACCGCCAGCATCGTCGTCTGGTTATTCTAACCAAAAACCAATTAGACGTGTATCCAGATTTTTACGACCAGACTTTTTTAATCCACCGAAGGAGAACTATGAACAAAACACACTAAGAAAAGAATTAGAGACACAACAAGTACTACGAGAAATCCGAGAAAAGAGTCGTGAAAAAAGTATCGATCGATGTTTCAGTAGTGATCACGGCAATGACGGCCCAGATCGCCTAAGTTATTTCATTTCTAAATACGGAAACTTGAACACAGATAATAATAACTTAATCGACAAAGATCACGAGAAAGACTTATCAAAGCATTCCCTTAGTACACGTTCACGTCGCAGCACATCTATAACGAGGGAGGAGTATGACAGAAACAGTTCGGCCTTGAATGCAAACAATTCATTTGCTAACATAGTAGATGACCTTCTCAAGGTATCAATTAATCAAGAAAGTGCAGATGATAGCAAAACATTGCAACATTCAAATGATGAAACAACTACAATTGTCCCTATTTCCGAAGCGATATGTAAGATGCCTTCAGTACCAAATGCTAATGGCACATGTTCGGAATGCAATCAAATCTCCGTCAATCCAGTGGATGAGTTTGTTGACAATAATAACGCACAGGGGAAACAAACCACAGAACCTGCTACCGTCGTTAAAACAGTGAAAGTGAAGAAACTTAAAACTAAATCAAAATTAGAATCCGAAGGAAACTCTGGAACAGCAACTGTGAGAAAAATTAAAAAGGTAGTTAAACCTGTTAATCCATCTCTAGAGGAATTGAACAACGCAAGTAATAACGTATGCGATAACACAATGCCATCTAAAAAGGAATCCAAACTTACTAGGCCAAAGTCATATCCTTCGAAGGAACCCGCAACTTCTATGTCAACTGCTACCATTGACACGGCAGTTTCCAACAAAAATTCTTCAGAAAAGAAGGAGGAGATCCTAGATTCAAAACTTGTTCATATCAACACAGCAACAACAAGTAAAATAGCGAGACCAAAGAGTTTTCCAAGCTCCAAGCTAACACCACCAAAGGAAATACAAATCCCAAAAAATACTTTGGATAATTTGACGCTCTCTGCAATCTCAGAAAAAATAGAGAATAAAAGTCAGGTTGATACTGATAAGTCTGCAGAAGTCACTGCATCAATACCAGCTGATAGTCCGACTGTAACACCTGTAGTTACTAAAAAAGTGCGCAAAGTAATACGCATAGTAAAAAAACCCGTGGCTTCGAAAAATAACAATACCCAGAAGGTTGATAGTACTTCCGGAGGTTCTGCTGAAGTAAAAGAAACAAATGGAAAAAGTGTAGAAATAATACTTCCAACAGCAAAAGAAAAATCCAAATCTCCCGAAAAAAAGGTCAAGCAAGGCTTTTTAGCCACTATTGGACAAAAATTTGAAAAGTTCAGGGATTCCAACAAAATAATGAAAGATAAGAAAAGTAACCCAGAAATTAATGAAACGGCACTAGATGAAAACTTGAAAAAAGATGACAATTGTAATATAGTGGCGAAAAATGAAAACAAAAAATGTCATAGTGACGGTAACGTACTTACTCTTGCCGAAGATGGTCCTGTTACTGAAAGTAATCGAAAATCAAGAATTGATAAAGTGATAAAAAATCTTCGAGATATGTCAGTTCCAAGGCCACCAGTAATCACAGAATCAAACCTCATCAAAAGAGCTGTTAGTGTTGAGGAAATGCCCGGAACATTTAACAAACGCGGTGTTAGTAAGGTACTTGGATTTTTCAAAAAAATCGAAAAAGAATCAAAAAATAATAAAGTTCTTAATACCAAGTCATCTAGTCACATCAACACATTAGATGCCACTTCAATGATTCTGGAACCTACTTCTACCAAATGCACGATTGAGTCAACGGTTGGAGAAGATGTTGTGAAGCAAAGGCCCAAATCTGGAAGTTTTGTCAGTAAAATTCACAAACCATACAGTGGAACTCGAAGCGACACAGTGCTGACTTTAACTGAGCAGCCAAGTAAGTCTAATATAAAACCAAACGGAGGTATCAAAAATTTAAAACAAACTGGCCAAAACAAATGCCTGGATTGTTACAAAGTAGACTCTGTCAAAAAAATTCCATCAAGGCATTCCTTAGCAACTGACACCAAGCATCTCTTGCAGGACGAGAAAGCGCGAGTAAAATGTAAATGCCAAAGTTTAGCTCTAAATATAAAGCAGCTCAACGATACCAGTCATGCTATAAATGCTAATAATAATTACAGTTATCCACCCCCTCTACCCAATGAAATGTCGCATAGTAATTTAGTCACCATAGGTGGAACAAGTACAGTAAACAACAATACTCTAAACACAAACATGCTAACGCCATCCTACGACAGTATCACCAATTACTCCTCTGGATCCAGAAGCAGTCCTTTTGACGATTGCAACTCTTCCAGTACATTCATGTCACCATCAGAAGAAAACGAACTTTGCTCTGATAACTGGTCAATCTCATCTGATGATCACAACAGTGTGTTTACCACTTCGAATTCCGCCTCGCGAATGTCCAGGCTTACTTATATGAACTCTGTTTCTCCGGTAGATAACGATTCCGAAAGTGTTATAGAACGAATCCGCAGGAAAAGTTTTTACTCTCGATTCAATGACAAAAGGCTGAAAACAGTTAGCGCTGCCACAGGAACTGGCACCCTAAAGGAACACTATCGTGATCAATATCTTTCCAACTGTGGGCAACCATGTAGCCGATCAAAAGAGTACGGTAAGTCTTCCGCTCTTGCTAGTACAGATCGAGAAAAAAACAATTATGATTATTATCGGTCACTATCCAGGACACCAAGTGTAAGCATGAGAAACTATTCGAATTCCTCTAATGGATATTCCAAACCTTCGACAAGCAATAGTGACTATTATCATCATCATCACCATCACTACCATTACCATCTTCCTAAGTCTAACTCGTCACGGAAACTAAATGTTTCCAGTCACGATTGTGCAGATAAACTTAACTATACCAATACCAGCAAATCCTTTTTGAGAAATACGTATCACGAGACGTTGTCACCAACGTATTATGCTACATACCAACCGAGACGGTGTTCCTTATACACCAACAATAGCACAACTGCTAATATAACTTCATCCTCTTCATCGATAGCCCTAGATACTACCAATATAAACAAAGAATGTACTGCAGGAGCGGCAATTACATCTTCTTCTTCTACTACACTATCCGGTTCGGAAGGTTTCGCTACATTAAATAAAGGATTACGTAAGACTCGGGCGTACGACAATCGAAGCATTTCATTGCTAAATTCTTCCGCAATCAGAGAGTCATCTTTTGACACTACAGGGACTCCCAGGTAAATTATTCATTTGACTTTGATAAAAAGAGATAATATTTGAATCTTCATTGATACATAACTACTCGGTCATACGAAAACAAGTGCAATTTGAGCACTTTTACGTTATCAGCATTCGATTTTATTGCAAGTTCCTGAAATTGATTCAATACACCAATTGCATTATTTCTTCATTAGTTCAAACCAAAAATTTAATTTCATAATACCATTGATCAAAATCAACCTAAAAAACGTAAATAGCGTTAGTGTTAGTGCTGACCCTTTCAAAAGACTCTTCAAATACTTTGTTCGAGATACGGGGTTGACTGCCGGTATCGAAGGGTTACTTGTCCGCGACCGCGACTGGCAGAAGGGCCAGTAGTGAACTTCGGAATTTTCTGACCGTAAAAATATCACATTTACGGGAGCTTTAACTATTTATTGCTCGTCACCTCAAGTGATCAGATTGTACTGCCAGTTTCATTTGCATGACGATCTAAAGATAGATTCAGATAACAATGATTGCCTATCTGTAACAGTGGCTCTGTCCTACATCTCTCTCTGTATCAACTATCTCGCTTATCATCGATAAGTCTTTAATGATAGTTGCATTTGACGTGTTTTTAGATCATCATATAATTAGGGTAAGCAAATTTAACAATAGTGTAATTAGAATTTAGTTGTAAGCAAATTTAGATACTAAGAAAATTGATTTAATGTAGCATTAAGCTTTAAATTTAGTTATAGATTAAGTTGTTTTATCTCTATCTCCTACATTCCGGCCCCTTTGAAATATTAGGTGTATTTCAACTATTTTATCTACTATTTTATATCTGCTAATCAATCTTTGATTTTGATGGCATTGTTGTTTTCATTCACTATTTGACGGTGCCCCTCGTTTCCGTCTTGGTTGTATCCAATGGCTTGTCTATTGGTCTATTGGTGTTTCTCTCTCTTGGCGCTTGCGGGGATGGTTCAATGTACTTTGATGCAGTTAACAACTGCACGCAATATCGCTCCAGTCAAGGGATGTTTAGCAATGATGCAACGTTGCGACGCTCCTCGTCGTTTTCACCGGCAAAATAGAAGACCAGGTAGATCATACGGGGTTGGATTAAGTAATTGGAATGATAATTACCTGCTGAAATTCCAAAAGCGCAGCGAGCAAGTAATAGACTGCTCTAATGATCGATGGTTGGCTGGATGACTTCAGTTGGCATCGAAAGCAAAGCAATTTTTGCTATAGGTACTGGTCGCACGATGTTGTTAGTGGTAATTGAGTTAACTATTCCGGTATTTTCGTAGTCTTGTAGTTTACAAACAGCTCACGTAGAGTAGCCAGGCATTTGAGTGCGATCAAACAAGCGGCGGTGAATAGATCGCTCATAAGTTTAATGTGCACTGGTTGTGTAGAAAAATATACAAGCATGGCCACATACACCTTTGTTGGAGCGTGTCTTCGGATTGGCGGTCTTATAAAATAGGGTCCACAACAGACTACTTCGCAAACAGGAAATGGGTGACTGGTGGTAACGCCAGAAAGTGGCAGAACAGTAATGCTCTGAATGCTCATTCCTGGTTTGAAACGAACACGAGTACGGCATTTGTGGTAAATTTGGCGTACAAGATTTCTTGCATTATGAAACCAATGTTTTTGTCGGATGGGTGCTAGCATTGATTGCGGACCAGCGTGCAGTAGAATTTTGTCGAAAAACGTTGCTAGAGTGGCACTTAACGGATGTTTTGCTTTTTCGGGTAGTGTGGCGTAGGCTAAACGACTGCTGACTCGAATGAGATCCGTTGAATCCTTCAAGCGTTTAAGCCATTTCAGTGTGCTGGGCTTGCCAAGACGTATACTATTAGCAAAGTTGTTGCGTTCGTCCCAGAAACTATCTCGCTGAGACATACAGCGTAGTGCAATATCGGGTAACACAAGTTCATCAGTGTCAGGTCTATGAGATGAATCAACTGTTGAACGGCGAGGAGTGAGCTTAATGTAGCTCGCCGAATTGAATTGACGAACGATGAATTTGCGCAAATTTTGGCTATGTTGGAGACAATGCGCAGTAGTTCGCCGTAGTCCTGAACAGTCCGGTTGTCGAGTGAATGAACGTCCATTTAAACTACTTTGTGTGGTAGGCATGGTGAATAATGGAACGTTTTGGCTTTCCGTTCTTGTTTCGGCTAAACTTTGCGATGTTGGTCCGGAGATCGTCCAGCCGAAGAGGGTTTCAATAACTTTAGGGTGGCCTGAACCCAGGGAAATGTTCTTGCCTGTGTGCAATTTCCAATATGTTTCTCCGCCTATAACAACATCTATTTGGCTGGGAGTCTAAAACTGTGGGTCAGCAAGAGAGACATTTGGAAGATTCCACATCATTGGTGGGTGTTTTGATTACCAAAAACTTGAGCTTCGTGGAAAATGGATAAACTTTAGACTTGACGGTTGCGGTTATTGTGCGCTTTACCGTTTTTATGGACTGACCAATTCCCGCAATATTAACGTTTATTTTGGATTGGCGATTGTGGAGCAGATTGGCAAGTTTCTTGGATATGAAATTTGCCATTGAGGCGGAATCTAAGAGTGCTTTAGCTTCATAGGTGTGTCCATAATCATCGGTGATGTGAAGCGCAACTGTTTCCAACAAAACTGTACTGGGGTGAGACTGAACCGGTAAACTAACTTAAATGTTGGGAGGCCCTGCCTTTCCTGGGAGTGCCGACGATGGCGGATTCGGTTGCTGCTCTGAAACAGTCGCTGTCACTATTGGAGTAGAGGAATTCCAGAACGATGGGAAATTATCGTGCAATAACGTATGGTGACGGTTATGACACACACGACAGGTGAATTTGGATTCACAGGTTTTTGCTTGATGATCAGTATGGAAGCAATTCCAACATAATTTGTACTGGGAAGTCAGTTCGCGACGTTGACTGACCGGCATTTTCCTAAAGGTTTCGCATTGGAACAAATGGTGATTTCCGGGGCACGCGACACACGATGGCACTGGTGACTTGCTTTGGGAAGCAACATCATTGGGTACAGTTCTTGAGGGAAAACTTATCTTCTGGGTCTGGTTTGCACCAGGTACTTTAGCGTAATTAGGTTGGGAAAGTTGTAGTAGATCTGATGCAACAGATTTCTGTATGCGCACCTTTTGATATAGGAATTCTATTAATCCATCGTAGCTGACTTCTTCCATTTGACTGCTTTGTTCCTCCCAGGCTCGCAATGTTGCTGGGTCGAGCTTGTAGCATAAAATGTTAACCAATAGAGTGTCCCAGTGTTGGATTGGTTCCTCCAGCTTCGCTAAAGCTTTCACGTGGCGTTGGAATTCATCGATTAGTTCGTGCAATTCCTGAGCGGATTCTCTTTTCATTTGCGGGAGATCGTAAAGTGAACTAAACAGCTGCTTTTTCAGGAACCGACGATTGTCATACCGTTTTAATAATGCATCCCACACCGATGCATAATTGTCTGCCTCAATATCGACACTTTCAAAAGGTTTTCGTGCTTCATCTTGGAGAGATTGCAGCAGATACTGCAATTTTGCTATCGTGGGGATGTCAGCGTTTGAGTGAACCATGGAGCTGAATGTATCCCGAAACGACAACCATTTTGTAAAATCTCCATTAAATTTTGGGAGATCGATTTTAGGCAGTCTTAAGTGGAAGGTGTTGGAAGCGGTATGTGGCGCGGGCATGATAGACGTATTGAACACCGTTTGGTTCAGGTCGGGTGCTCTTTGGGAAAGCAAAAATCCTTTCGCTACAAAATAGCGCGTTTCCAGATCGGATCGTTCAATTAGATGGGCATCTAACAGTTCAGCATCGTCTATTTTTTCAATTTCACTCTGCACTTCATGGAATTCCTGGTACATTTTGTCCAACGATTCCAAACGGACGAAAATCTGGCAAGCATCACGTTCATTATCGTAACGTTGAACGAATTTTTCCACTGAATCGCGTACCACATATACTGCCTTTCTAGCCACTAGGAGTTCAGTTAGCCTCTTCTCGGTTTTCTTGTCCGTGGGCATTTTGCAAAAACGATCGCGGAACGAAATCGAGTTTCTCCTTCCCGACGCGGACGATACGGTTTAATCCTTCCCGACGCGGACGATAACGAGATACTCCTTCCCGACGCGGACGATATCGATTCAATCCTTCCCGACGCGGACGAGAATCGCGGAATGCACCACAAAATCGAGTCTTAGCGTTATAAAGCTTGGTTCGAGCTCAGAATGCGGTCTCACTTATTGTCGAAGTGAACCTTATTTGAGGCAACCACAGCTTTTGATATCACAAATCGGAACTTTCTTTGATCAGCGTACCCAAGCCACGCTATCAGGGTACCGCGAGGAAAAATGACGCCAACACCACACAATTGAACAATAGAATTCTATATCACACAATACGGTATAGAATTTGCACAATTGCACTTTCAATGGATCTTTGTCCAATGATGTATTGGACCTTTGTATTTGCGGTCGCTCAAACAATAACACTACACTATGTCCTTCCGCGGGGGTGTCCTTCGATCCGGTTCGAAGGACCAATGTTCGTGATACGGGGTTGACTGCCGGTATCGAAGGGTTACTTGTCCGCGACCGCGGCTGGCAGAAGGGCCAGTAGTGAAGTTCGGAATTTTCTGACCGTAAAAATATCACATTTACGGGAGCTTTAACTATTTATTGCTCGTCACCTCAAGTGATCAGATTGTACTGCCAGTTTCATTTGCATGACGATCTAAAGATAGATTCAGATAACAACGATTGCCTATCTGTAACAGTGGCTCTGTCCTACATCTCTCTCTGTATCAACTATCTCGCTTATCATCGATAAGTCTTTAATGATAGTTGCATTTGACGTGTTTTAGATCATCATATAATTAGGGTAAGCAAATTTAACAATAGTGTAATTAGAATTTAGTTGTAAGCAAATTTAGATACTAAGAAAATTGATTTAATGTAGCATTAAGCTTTAAATTTAGTTATAGATTAAGTTGTTTTATCTCTATCTCCTACATACTCTTTCATTGCTTTCGATAATCCGACAATCAATTTGTCAGTGTCGTTTTGACGCTTCGTCTTGTTTACATTACTGCATAAATAACTGAAATAACTACGGACTGTTGGTTTCAGATTCTGACTTTGAGACTTTAGTTGAAGGAGTATTAGAAAATAGCTCTAAAATATTTTTTTAAAGAGCTGGGTCCCTAGAAAGATCTCTACATTCTCTTTATTATCAATGCATAGAACAATTTCTGTTCGATTGATGCAAATATCTCCAAAATCCATTGAAAATTGGCTGAGTTATAAGCGTGCAAAACGTAACAAGTTTTCGTTATATGTTTATACCTCGTACTTTTAAAGTGCACCTCAATATATAGTAAACAAAAACATAGTTCTACGTTAAAATAATCTATAATTTATATGTTTGCGTTTAAGTTGTATCTTTCATTTCTAGACAGATCCAGTTAGAGGAAATAAGGTTGAAACATGTTACGTGCTCCGTTCTCACTTACCCCGTATTCACATTTGCACCGGCGTGCCTTATATATTGTGTCTCCAGCAGAAAATTGGACTTCCGTAAAAACGGCAAACGATTATACCTTGTTGAGGTGCATGGAAAGTTCCGAGGTAGCAAAGATATATATTTTTGGATAGAACTTCGTGTAAACTCAATTATCTGAACAATTTTAGGCGAAATTATAGCAAACTTATAATAATTGTGTGGTAAATACATATTGTAGGCACCGAATAGATGAATCTAAGCGTACTGTCGATAATTGTAAGCAGTGGGCACCATTCAATTGTCCTAGCGTTATCGAAACATTAGTATTCAGCCCAGATTTGAACCCTTTTGAGCATCTTTTGAAATAATTTCATTTCTATAATGAGAAATCATGACTACATGACTATAGGGTACTTGATCCAATAGTTGTGGTAGTACCAATAGTTGCGCTACTATTCATTATTAATGCATATTTTCGTCACCGGAGCATTTTAGATAAAACAATTACATTCATTATATAAAACAGGTTTTTAGAAGTATTGGTAGTTAGACTACACCATTTAAAATTATAGCATTATTTGCTAAAATGCCAATTTTCCAAAATCCAACGCGCAGTTGGAGCGCACAACTATAGGTGCTCATCTATAGTTTTGCTACGATATTTTTTCACTTAGCAACCTAGCAATGGATATGGAATACCACAATTAAAGGAACATCAAACTTAATTAAGGAAACATTAGCGCAACTGTTGGTACAATATAATTGAATCGGAAAATTCATTTTTTCTTTATAAAGCTTCTCGTACAACGAAAGCAATTATCTTGCCTTGTGACAAATACCTTGTATTTGATAAATTTATATCCCACAAGCATTAATTGAAGCATATACCTCAATAAACAAGCAAAATGAAGTTATATTGTGCTTAGTAGCGCAACTAATGGATCGTCTACCCTAATGAGAAATGACTTAAAACGAGCCCTTGTGAAAAAATGGTTAGCAATTCATAGAGGGATATTTGAAAAATAGTTAATTTTATGCCAAACAGATTGAAACAGGTCATCGAGAATGTAAATGGTCCTACAAGGTAGTAGTTGAGCGAGAAACGACATTTATTTTGACTAATAAGGCTTATACAAATTTGAAAAAAAGTTTATGTCGCCCCCCCCTCCTTCAAAAATTTTCGAAATTTGAAGGAACAAAAAAATAAATTATCGAATATGTGCAGAGTTAAAGCAAGAATATGGTTAGTCTTGACCAACTTTCATTCACCAACTAAACTATCTGGTTCCTGCTGCAAGTCACAGGCGACTATTTTGCTTAACCTTTAAGTTCCCAACGTCGAAAATTGTGGTGCTTGCAATCAGACGTTTAGCTCCATTTGCTTTAAATTTGGTTCCATTTTAATTCAACTTGTTTTAAAAGAACCGAATTAGATTGAGGCAAGAATCAATCAAACAATAGTTGAGTGAAAATCGGTACCGCTTCTCCATCATAGATACTAGATAAGCTAAAAATAGAAATACGACAAATTAGACACTCCGGAATATCAGCTACAGTTGGATTTCAAATTTGGCATGGTTTGATTTTGGCAACAAAATTATTCGTTTTTGGCAACATAAGATATTTCACTTCCAAAAATATGCTTAAATATCAATCAGCTTCCGCTTACATGCTTTAAATGATGCCCTGAGTATGTTCATGAAAAAAAGTTATGTGGTTTCGAACAATAATATTTTTATTGCCGTAGGACTAAGTCTTACCGCAGGATATCAATAACTTATTTGCACCGGACGGATAGCTCTTGTCGGACTTTTTAAACATAAAATGGTTGCAATCGTTGATTAATGATATTTAGTCAACTTCTAAAGCATTTACATTAAATTTTTTCGTATCGAATAAGGGTCTCAATTTTGGCAACATAGACGACACGCACTTGTTGCCAAATTCGAAATCTTACTGTATCAGTGCTTTCGGGCTCCAAATTCGTCGTTTTATTCCGTAGTGTTCAAGTACATACAATTTTGGATGTAAGGAACGTAAAATACAATGATACAGTTTTTTGCTATGTATTAGATGCATGCAGAAAGTGTCATGAACTGTTCGAAACATGAAATTTTCGAAAAGGTTTGCATTCTTAATATATAAAGCTTGTTTGAAAACAAGCATCAACTGAGGCATGGGCTGATATTCATGACTAAAAGGTTGACCAAGAAACAAGCGGTTTCGAACGTAAATCCTAGTTTCAGAGATTTCTATTCTTGAAACATAGTGGTAGCACAGCATATGCGTTCCAAGTGAAAAAGTTGTAGAGACTTAAACTGCCATTTTCACACTAGGGGTATTCACGTAGCGCTTGCTATGTTACGTATACGGCGTGTTGCGTATTTATGCTGCGGCTACTCGCATAACAGTTCCAACTCCATAGAAACCGGAACTTTAATGCGAATATTAGCGGCAGTATATACACGGAATACACCGTTTACGCAACATAACAAGCTCTACGTGGGGCTGGTATCGAATGGCCGAAACACAAATGGCCGAATCACGAATGGCCGAAATCCAAATGACCGAATTCCAACAACAGTCACAGAAGGCCGAATCGCGAAAGGCCGAATCACTAATGGTCGAATCACGAAAGACCGAATCACGAATGGCCGAATCACGAAAGGCCGAATCATCCCGAAATGCCCAAATCAACAACATTTTTATTGCTCATGTTGTAAGACCTTACACATTTTGAATATATTTTATCATCTATTTCTCTCCGCAAATTTGAAACATCCCCCTGAAAAACCTTTAAAATTTTCCCCTCTATTTTGTGATTCGGCCATTCGTGATTCGGCCATTTGTGATTCGGCCGTTCGTGATTCGGCCATTAGATATATTATGCCATTTGTTATTTCTGCCATTCGTAGGTAATCCGTTACGTGAATACCGCTACTATGATTAGATTACGATACTATTTCATGGTTACCGAATTCTGAACTAGTAAGCGACACGGATTTGGGTTATTAAAAAAAACTAACCGAGTGACACGCAAGTCCAAAGAAAAATTCAAATGAAGGTCAAGTTATACGTTTGTTGCTCTTTAAGGGGATCCTGTGGCAAATACTGTTATCAAACTGGTTCATCTCTACCAGAGGATGCTTACTTTATGTGGTTGGGTCAAAAAAAATTTAAAGTTTGGTTCGGTTTGAACTAAAATTTAAGTACTGTACAAAATTTTTGTAATAATTTTTTAAAAATATGGAAAAATAAACGCTGGTTTCTTCTCTTTAGTTTAGTTATTAAAGGTTTGATATTATTTTTCCTGGAGCCGACCGCCCCCCCCCCCCTTCAACAATATTTTGAGATCAGGACATAAACTTTTTTCAAATTTTGTATAAGCCTAATTAACTGTCCGAATACTTTTTTGGCTGCACTTTTAGGCAATTCAAATTATATGTAGGGTAAGGTGGTGCAGAATGCACCGCTTAAGCAAAACATCATTTTCCAGAGCAACGGCGTGTTTGTTCCACGTTTTTCCAATTCTAGAAGACTTTGGGATCTTTTTTACACTTACTCCTGGTGAAATTTCCTAACAAAAACCAGTATTTTTTGTTATTTTTGACGATTTTTGGCAAGAGTCAAAATCATTATGTGAGGCAGAACGCCAAAGCCCGTGGACAAAACGCACCTAGTTTGCCCAGCTAGGCGTTAAACGCAACCAAAAAATTTATCATTCAATCACGTGTTAAATAAACTCCTAAAACTAGGCTGCCGAAATGGCGAAAGCGTTCGTTATAGCGTTTGTTGCAAACGCTTGTTTGCTGGGACATAATGGGTTCATATCTCAACATAATTGGCAATAAAATTTAATCATCTAATTTTCTCCAACTGATGTGTGATGAAATATTATAAGTTAAACAATGTACAATTAGGTTTAAGGCAAATTCTAAGTCCTATACAATACATAATATTGCTACATTTTTAATAAATAATCCGAAACAAAAGATGTACTGCAAATTAAAAATATTTATATCTGTTCGATCCCGCTGTGATGCATTCTGCCCCTGTTTTGTATTTTGAAGTTTTTTGCAATATATGTGTAAAACATGCCTAGTTAATGCCGTTTTTGTGATGAATCATCGAGTATGACAGTATATCAATTAGATAGACTGTATTTATTATGAAATTTGCATACCGACTAGTGGTAAAAGCTTAAGAGAAAACCGTGATTTCTTACATGTGGAATGAGATCGCGGATATTCGCTTGTTTTTATTGGATGTGGCTATGTTTGATGCTTTTACATGCTACATAATTATGAATTAGCTTGTTTTACACCAAAATAAAATGCGCATTCATAATTTTACCAAATAGTTTCCGCGTTTTTAAGCAATTAATAGCATGGGCCATTCTACCCCCACGGTGCGTTCTGGACAGTCTTCCCCTACTCTATATCTCTAAAACAGAAAGCTTTTCACCTAATTTTTGTTGTACATCTAAACATTTTTTTAAAAAATATGTAGGTATTATTATTCTTTGCAAAAATCCTGCACAAAATTATTAAAAGAAAAATTTATGCTCTGCTGTCCGAATACTTTTTTGGTTGGCTGTATGTTGTATACCACGGAAGACTTCATTTTACATTGAATATAATTCTTTTCGTCAAGAGTAACTTTTCAAAAGGGCGTATCTAGAAATGAGATTATTTATTTTCGAACGCATGTCTTGAAAAATACTTGTTTGATCAAAATGACATCAAAGGTAAAATTGTATTAAATTTAGGGTATTTTCACAAAAAAAATACACTGAAACAATCATAACAAAAATCATAAAATGTAAATTATCTCAAAACTATTCTCTCCAATTAGCTTCATTATGTTTAAGAATAGCTATTTAAGAGAAGCTATTTATTGGATTTTTCTAATACTTAGAATTTAAAAGGATATTTAAAATGTGACAACTTTTCCCAGATCTTTAAATTTTACATTTTTTGGAAAAACTGAAACAAAATCAAATTCTACGTATCATTATCTCATATAAACTTTTTTCTTAGGCACAGCCGTTCGCAAGTTATTGCAAATTTAAAATATAATTTGTATTAGGGTCATTCCACGCGAACTGTCCGAGGCCCGTGTAATCGAGCTTCTCAGATTTGAACAACCTCATTTTTGGTCAGAAGTAAAAATACGTAATTTGATGTCGGTAGGTACTTCCTCCGATTAATGAGAGTACCTTTTTTTAAAGAAAAGAGATTTTTGTCAAGTCCTCTGGAAATTAGGTTCATAAAGAAACTATTTTCACATTTTTCTAGAAAATTATCCAAGGAATCCGTTTTAAAAAATACGTTTTAACTCGCTTTAAAAACTGACAATTAACAATTTGCTCTCAATAAATACAGTTTGATCTAAAAAATCCAACCCCATCAAAGCAAAGCAAAGCCTAGGTGCTACATTCCGTTATCGAAACTTGACCTTCTGTTTTTTTATACGACAGACTTCGCAGCCAGCTGTTAGAGTGCAGGACAATTGCTGGGCCAGTTGCTACGATCCTATTGACTCTAACAGCCTCTCCCAGTCGAGATTCGAACATACGATGACTGGCTTATTAGGACAGCGTCATACCTCTGAGCCAACTGGGAGAAATATCCAACCCCATCATACTTTGCAAATCTTTTTACATAAGAATCACTCGTTATCACGAGGTTTTCATGTAAAACCAACTGCAAAATTACATCTTGAAGCAGTAACTCTATGCAATGTAAAAATACTGTACTCCATTGTTTGTATATATTAATGGTACACGGAGAATAAAAATGTAGTTTCAACCATATTTATGGTTGTTTTACGCACAAACAAATATTTTGTTTTGTTTCAAACTGAAATGTATGATTGAAATGAAAATATTTATTGTTATATCAATGTTAAGTTCAAATTTGAAATTTCTTTACTTTTAATTCAAAACTGTTATTTTCTTGATTCAAACAGAATCTCGTTTTGAAACAACAATATTTTCAGGTTGTTATAAAAATCTTTTATTGAGGTTTAAATCAACAATCATTTTGTTTGAAACAAACTGGAGCTTTTTCGCTCCGTGTAACTGTAGGACAAAGATCGGATAGCGTTGCGTAATAATGACGCATAATCATAGAGCGATAACTAAAGACTAATTTATTTACAGTGTGACACATATGTATTCGAACAAAACAAAGTCATATATTTTTGTAAATAAAGGCTGTTTCGAATTTTACTTTTAGAAGTTGTTTACCCATAGATACAGAATACATCAAGCAATCATTACTCTATTGAATCGCTTTTTGCCTGGATAACACGCTTCAAACGCTAAAAAGCGTTTAAAAAAAGTTGTTGCATGCGGCACGCACTACTTCCATCGGAATATCATCCCATATCCCATTCCATATCTTAAATTCATCCAAATTATGATATTTATAAACTTTGAACTTCCGCTGCATGTACCGCCATATACAAAAATCCAGTGGATTCAAATCAGGAGAACTTGGAGGTCATTCTTTTTTCTATATGAAATCCGCCGGATTGGCTTTGTACCACGTCTTCACAAGATTTGCAGTGAGGCTGGAGTTCCATCGTGTTGAAAGCATTCGTATTTTCAAAAGAAATTCCCCAGGAAATGTAAATAAACTGTTATTTTGAGTGGCAGTGCTGCCCAATCCTTTAATACGATTTGAAAACTAAATTTACATTTTTCTCTTAACAAGTACAACTTGATCTCAAAAATTGCAACTCTGTAATTTTTGGCTTTTAAGCAAGTAGCCCCCGATTTCTCATGTAAAACTCAGGTCAAAATTACATCTTCTTGGAGCAGTGAGTGCTTCTTGCAGCTCTATGCAATGTAAAGGCACTTTGCGTTATAGTGCAAGCATGTATTCAGTATGTATGTAATAAAGATTCGGATTTTATTCGGATTCCTTGGATTTTTTTTAAATTATGAAAATACGCGGATAAGTTCTACGTGTCTATTTTTACGCGTAGTTTTGGATTTTACGCGGTTTTTACGTAAATTTTGGAATTTGCAAATTTCGAGATTCATGCGGTTGTGATATACGCGGAACGTATCCTTCGCGTAAAAAGCGCCTTGAGTGTAGTTTCATTTTAAACCTGATATTAGGCCGTATGAATAAAAGATATAGAGCAAATGCTCCCATACGATTTAAACGGGAAAAGCAAAGTAAACTGTTTTATTCATACGGCCTATTGATTCTAAACCGGATAAGCAAAACAAAATAAGAGGGCTTTTTCTTGCAAAAAGGAAGTGCTCCCATTAACCGAAGCGAATTTCAACTGCCGCCAAATTTGAGATTTTTACTTACTGTCTAAATCTAAAAAAAATTAGTTTAAATTTAAACACGATCTCTTCGTGTGGAATGAGCCAAAATATTTCAAACAATTTTAGTATAATATTACAATATATTTACAGGAGTGGCCAGCTAGGAAAGTCGTCAATACCTCGGCATCCCACCAATGTCTGATCGTCTATCTTCGAAAACTGCGATATTTATTACATTTTTAGTGAATTACGCCAAGAAGGCAAATAATATTTACAGTGTAGAGAATTATTTTATAACTACTTTGGAAATAGCATTTCAACGATTGCTTAGTAAAATTACTTTACGGTGCCAAAAATGCAAGTAGCGCAATGAATAAAACTTATAGTTTTATGAGAGAAAGAGAGAGAGAACAAGACAGAAAGAGGATTTTTACATTAACTTAAGTTTTAAGAAAAATATCTGAACAAGTTAGGCAAATAACTATGAAATGATTTTGTTGAAACAGTATTTTTATTTGTTAAAACAAATCCGAAACTATAAAAAACTCTCGCACTCTTTGTATGAAAGAAACACCTGTATCCTTTACTGTTCATCTGTGCATGTAGTTGTTTAAAGGTATGCGCATATGGGTTTCTATGCACGGGAAATTTACAGTCAAAATTTGTTTCCCGACGAAATACGTAATACGTTCCGACAAAGAACGTAAACTTTGTTAAAAAAAATCGACACGATTTTTGACGTAGGACTACGTCTTTGTTTACTATCTGGGACTGGGTAGCACTTTGTGAAAACGAAAATAGAAGTGTAACGTTGGAATGAAAGATTTCAAATGCTAATAACTACTAAACTACTGGACAACACTGAACAATTTATATGTTGTTGGAAAGATAAAATGATCAGCAATTTTATGGAGGGGGCGAGAGAGCAATTTTATGGACGGCGTAAGAGGGGGGGGGCTCATATACGAATGAAACACAAATTTCCTCAAAACTCGAGAACTAATCAAACAAATGGAACCAAATTTGGCATGTGGAGGTTTTACAAGGTAGGATTTTTGTCTATGGTGTACTGAGACCCCTTCCCCTTCTAAGAGAGGGGGAGGGGTGGGGGACTACCATACAAATGAAATACAAATTTTCTCATCACTCTAGAACTAATTAAGCAAATGGAATCAAATTTTTCATTTGGAGGCAGGAATTTTTTCTATGGTGAATCACCGCTAACTTACGTGCCTGTTGCCATTCATGTCAAAAGAGAAGGACATTCGAATGGCACGTCATATTTGCGATGAACGTGTTTTGGTTTTAATGTTATTTGTAACCAATGACCCTTTTAAAGGTCACAAGCTAGTGAAAGTAAGATTATTGAAACATGTCAAGCTACACATAATCATATTTAATACAGTAATCTGTGGGCTGTTCATTCATTACTATTTCAACCTTTATGATGCACACAAGTGATTTTGAAAAGAAATCTTCTATATCTCAATGGTTGCAGGCATTGTACTTATGATCCCCCGTCCATGTATTATCAAAGCCACCATTGCATTCAATGAAGAATTGGATCTGAATATGTCGCTCTTCTCTTTTAAACATTCACTTAAACAATGGCACTCACAGATTCTTATGGACATGCATATGCCAGAAATGCTGTTTACATTAGTCTTTGATCTAGTGATCTGATATAGTCCTACGTCACCCATTCGTACAAATTTAGGGCTGTATACCTTGTAGTTTTTTTATTTCGATGTTACTGTTGGAATTTGCAAGACTATTTTTTAAATGCTGATTGACTTAGTGGTGGGCACCGCTAACCGAAAATTTAGCGTCGCGAACTGCTAACCGAAAAAGTTAGCTCGCTAAACGCTAAACCAGAGATGGCCAAACTGTGGCCCGCGGGCCGCATGCGGCCCTTCAAGATGTTTTGTGCGGCCCGCGGACTGATTTGAGAAATGGTGCACTTATGAGTAACTTTTTTGATGACACAGGGGTCACTCAAATCAGCCGTAATGCCTCGTGCATTTTATAGTTCCGAATGATTTTCGGTTTAAATCTTGTGGTAATTCCCAGAAAATGGTTTTTATTACCGCATATTTTGTTTTTGTGTTATGCGCAGGAATGGCCAGAGGAATTTGCGGCCCACGACATCATGGGGCGATCTCATTTGGCCCGCACCATGCCTATGCCTGGGCACCACTGCGCTAAACGGTAATCGATAAACTCTGATTAGCGAAAGTTTCGCTGATCGCTAAATCTAAATTATTCAAAAATTATTATAATTTTCATTGAACCATGTAACACATATAACTGACGACAATTGCTAATTTTTGGATATTCAGAGTGGCAGTTCTTACCCGGTTCCACCAGACAATTCAATGTACAAAAACAATTCCAGCTAACTCCTCTCTCAGCAGCTGTAACGAAAACAGTCAAGCAACTACACTTGATGCTTTATTCGTACTGCCAGCTGCTTCCCGGAGTGAAGAAGTTGGACATCGTGAGGCACTTCGTGTCCACCGGATATAGCCGATCCGGCACATATAACACCCTCTCCCTTCTAGAGAAAGGTTAAGTGCAGCAGAAGCTTTAAAGGGACACCGAGAGCAAGGTGCACTCAGCCTCAGTGTTTTGAAGAAGTCGGAGCCGAGCGATGAAGTAGTACCCCGGCAAAATGGACGTTTTTATGTGGATGTGTCAGTCGATGTCGGTCATAACTGAGCAACAAGCAATCAAGGCTGAAGATGCTAATGAAAAACATCTTTCCGGCGAAGGATGCCGAGACTAGGGTTGGGAGTACCGTGAATTCGGGTGAAATTGATCACTTTTTCGAGTATTTTTTAAATATCTTTGAATAGAAACATATTTAGGAAGATGATTCAATTTTAAAATAAGTACTGTAGTGCTGGCTACACGACAGTATCATCTATATCTTATATAAATAGTTTTATTTTAGATAAAACTTAATGTAATCGTGAAATTGGAAATTTACAAATAACGGGTGAAATTGATCACGTAGAAATCAAGACGATATTGCTATTAAACCATACGCTCTGACAGCAATAACCAAACGTGCAGTATAAAATCTGGCGTAATCGAGATATTGCCTGTATGTAGGCAACAATGTCGCGTACAGCAACTAGCACAAAAATCAAACAGTCAGCTCTACATTAGCATGGTTGATGCATCTGCTAAATAAATATGAACGATAAAAAAGATATTAAGCCAATTTTAGCATCGTTATCATTTGTTTTTGTTTAAGCATTGCTGTATATATGTGTAAATGTACGATTTTCGTATACAATCTTCATCAATCTAGTGAAACAAATAATTTAATTCTCCTCATATACGGGAGCTTGACTGTCTCTTTGAATGTGTAGTTGCATTTCGCTATGTAAGCACAAACCGATCTCTTGCACTCTCATGCAACTGCCATATGGAGCGTTTGTAAAATTTGTGCGAAGTATTGTCTGTCTTTTGCACCCTTTTATAAATCTCCATTCTGCTTCACAGAAAGAATAAACTTTCGCAGGTGGCAGCTCCATTTCGCACCCATAGCGATCTAGAAATCTATGTTGCCTCAGTTCATGATGTTATCAATCGTTTTATTTCGTAAAAGGTCAAATCAAACAATTTCTGTCGCATAATTTTATTCATGGAAATTATCAAAGCACAGCCAGATAATTAGAGAATCGAATTAGTTCTATCAAAATTTCCTTCTGCAACGAAATTTGTGTTAACAGCAAGGAGTTTTATCGCGCATGTTGAAAATTGCGATTCGATCAAAATAGTAAATTTTAAAAAATCAAGCCATTTACAAGATCAATCTTGCTGAAAGCCAAGTGACTTTGACCTGTAACTCAATCTTTATATGGATGGGTGCATATTCAGTTTTATGAATCAGTATAAACGTAGAATAAAGAGTTTTTTACTCGTTGGTCCAAGGTGATCAATTTCACCCGACTGATCAATTTCGCCCGAATCGACGGTACCGACAGGATTTTGAGAACCGTTATTTCTGTATTGGAAAATCTGCTAATACTTTTTTGAGGTCCAATTCTTAAGTCACATCACCTCACCTTGCAGTTACCATTTCATTTGTACTGTCACTTAGGTAACAGGAGTCACCCAGGAACTTTCAAAATCGCTAATTGTGTTCTCATCTAAGATATATGAGAATAGGGCCCTTGTAAAAATGAACAGAGTTAGAGACATCTGGCGAAAGTCGGGCGAGGCTACGATGGGTCGGCAATGTCGCAAGGATGACGGATGACTGTGCACCGAAATCTGTTCTTTTCAAAAACCCCACCGATATCATGAATAGAGGGGCCCAACGACCAAGTTGAAGCCGATTTTGAGCAGCTCAATGAATTGGTAACAAGTAGCCTAGGACCAAGTACAGTGGAGACTGGAGACAAGTTTTTTTATACAATACGACCCCCCGGTTGTATGCTGCTAGAGGAGAAGCTTGCAAAATTCAACTTTCAGATGCACAGAATATTCAATGTACTGTGCACCATGTGAAAACGAATCTGCCAGACACTGAAAATGCTTTCTCAGAATGTATCGCTGAAGGACAGACTGTACTCAGGGTACCGAAAAGCATAGTCCAATACTTGCTCTTCAATCCTTGAGTTACATCGAAGCGAATTCATTCCGCAAAGTGTTTTGGTGTACAGTAGAGTTAGTGGTCATTGGCGTAGCTAGGAATTTTCCCTGGAGGGGGCCTAGGGGGTGCCTTCTAAAAAAATTTTGATTATGATCTTATTACTCTGGCTGTCACCGATAGCACAAGGTTTTGTAGGGGAATACCAGGCGAGCTAGAGAGGATCCGCGCAATTACCAGACATGTCGGGAGTACAACCTGTCTGCGCATCACATCTTTATTGATTTCAAGGCAACATACGATACAGTCGATCGAGACCAGCTATGGCAGATAATGTACGAACACGGTTTTCCGATTAAACTGACGCAACTGAGCAGAGCTACATTGGAGAGTGTGTTGTGTTTCGTGTGCATCTCGGGGATACTTTCGAGTTACTTTGAGACGCGGCGAAAGTTGGGACAAGGTGACGGCTTATTTTGCATGCTACTCAACATCGCACTTGAAGGGGTGATCCGACGAAATCGGAATCTAGGACAAGTGTTCTAAACGTAAATGCGGCCAAGACCAAATACTTAAAGGAAACAAACCCCAGGTAACAATTTGGGTTTTATTACACTCTTATGATGGCATTTAAGACCAAAATTGGTCTTGAAGACCACGATAAGAGTTCAATAAAACTCACATTGTTGCTTGGGACGCGTGCCTCTCGCGGACGGTAACTGTTGATGGAGACGAAGTAGAAGTGTCAGATGGGTTCGTGTATTTGGGAATGCTGGTTCACACGGACAACAACACTATTAAAAAGATCTAGTAGCGCATTTAAGCGGGAAATTAGGCTTCCTTAGCCCTTCGCAAAACGCTAGGCATATGCTATTTTCGAGTGGGAGGTACTGCGGACGATATTTGGCCGAGTACAAACTGAAAGCGGAGAGTAACGGAGACGTATGAATCATGAGCTACAAGCACTGTTTGGAGAGATTGCCATCGTCATCTGGCGAAAGTCAGTAGGCTACAGTGCGACGAAAATAGTTCTCTTTAACAACTGCACCAGCATCAGATGGCTCGACCAGGTCGAAAGAAATTTGCGACTTCTGTGAGAGGGAAATTTGCGACGAGTGGCCCAAGATGTAGTTGAATGGAGACGAATGCTTGAAACAGCATGAGCCGGGGCTACTTATGACGACGAGAAATACGCTTTTGCGATGCCTAGTGGAAAAGAAAATATCGACACAGCGGGAACATATACACTGAGTTTTTTCCCGGTTTCCAATTCCAATGAGGAAAATTTCTAGAGGGAGCCTGCAGAATTCTGGAGGGGGCCTGGTACCCCGGGCACCCCCTCTAACTACGCCAATGTTAGTAGTACAGTAGAGTTCTGTATTGAGGGACTGGCCATGTCACTCAAAAATTCGCATCATTAAACCAACGACACTCACTGATTACGTGAAACGTGTGTCGCTGGTTTAATGATGACAAGTTCTCGCGAGCTACTGAGTTGCCATGGCCAGTCGCTCAATTCAGAACTCTAGTGTACAGGTCTAATCGAACTCCTTAAAGCTTGAATTGCTATAGGGGTCTGAAGTCCGTTCTAATGTTTTCTTCATGATCAGCTAGCCATATTCATTCCAATAACTAACGCTCAACAATTTCCTCAATCTCGTCACTGGTGTTAAATCGTTGTAGTAACTCATCCGCTAGCTTTATCAAAATATAGCGCGTAGTTTTAGAAATTATTTTAAAATTGTTATCTTCGATTTTAAGGCCGAATGTTAGAAAAATTGCATAATTGATCAGTACCGAAAGTAGTAGGCCCTTCTGTAACTGACGATTGGCGAGAAAGGAATGTTCAAGCCGCTGTTCTAAAGAAACCGACTAAAGAAATGACAAAGTAACTCATCTTCGGTTCGTCGAAAGCAAGTGCGCATGAATCTCGATGAAAACTTCTAAATGTTTTGCTCGAAAACTTACGGAGTATCAGTCGATGAACGCGGCAGAAAACATTGACTGTAAGCAAACGGCAACAAATATCATCGTATTATCACGAAATCTGGCAACCTATATTTTATCTGGCAACCTTGCCTGTAACGTTAAGTAACTGTTTTGAGCTCCGGTTATTCATTTAATTTTCGTTGAACTTCCGTATTCGTTTTTCGCGTATGTTATTTCATCGGCTTATCACATTCTACATTGTCGTGAACAAAGTGAAGTTTTAGTGCAATCGACATCAATTGGCTGAATAATTGCCTTAGTGATTTTGATTGTACTCTTCATCTATAACTGTCACTACCGCTACGCTCATGTTTTTCAACTGAAGCGCCATCTGTGAGCAACGAGTCTAAGTTCATCATCTATTCGCTCAAACCGCCACCTGTGTTCAACCGTTTGAAAGTAGTTTGATCTTGCATCAAAGCTTTGTTGCAACGATGGATAAAACTTGCTATGAATGCTGCCAGCTGCCACCCCATAAAGAACCTAAATCTGGTAAAATGTCATTCATGTGAGCGTGTCGCTCATATGAAATGCTTAGGTTGGGTCAGATCAAATTTGGATTTCTTTAATGAGCAAACAAATTTGCTATGGTTCTGCACTGAATGTATGACTTCGGTCGAAAATCTGAAGGCGCAAAGCTCATCCAACTTTGCTGTTGACAACTTTGCTGCTGTAACAACGATTGCTGAATCAGTTAAGAAATGTATGAAGGAAGTAAAAAATGAAATCGGCCAAATTGCAACTGTAATCGGATCAATTTCGGACAAACTTTCAAAGAATCCTGCTTCTGCAGTTGAGACAGCCACTCGCAGAAACAAGCGCCCGAGAATGGTCCCGCCTAATGACACACCCGTACGGCCTGTTGAATTTTCAAGTTTAGTTAGCGGAACTAGATCAATCGAAGATTTTCCTAAATTAGTCGAAACTGTTCCGCAACCTACCGCAAAATTCTGGATTTACTCACGTATCGCCCCTCATATGTCTGAGGATGAAATTTCAGCACTTGTGCAACAATGCGTTGCTGGCTCTCAACCGGTCGTTAAAAAACTGGTAAAAAGAGATGCTGATCTAAAGTCCTTAGCATTCATTTCATTTAAAATCGGGATTGATGTACAACTGAAAGATGCCGCCTTGGATGCTGCTAACTGGCCGGAAGGAATTTATTTTCGGCAGTTTGAAGAGCGGAACAAATCTGCAAATTTTTGGGAACCGCTAGCAGTAAAATTTCAACGAACCGCTCTTTCGATTCCATCCCAGTCTATGACGACTTCAAACTAGTTGCCCGACCGGCGTTGGATTTTGGGGGCCAACTGGCCCCCAGTTCAGTTAAGTCATTGCAAGTTTCAAAATTTCAAAAAAATCATGCATACTCTGTTCCCCATAGCCGTACCACCAGCCGCTGCGAAAGTGTCATCCATCGCAACCAACTACCACCCGCTTCTTCGTCCGAGCCGACGCTCGCACTTCTCACATTCTACTATCAGAACACACACGGATTGCGCAGCAAAATTTTGCACTTTGCCGATTTTGCACTGGAGGTTTGCGACTCGCCGTACGACTGCATTGCTTTAACTTGATGGCTTGACTCGCAAATCAATTCTGCTGAGCTGTTTGGGACTGAATACACTGTGTATCGCTGCGACCGTACTTCAAAGAATAGCACCAAAGCAAGGGGCGGCGGAGTGGTCATCGCTATTCGACGTTCATTGTCGTCTGCTTTGTTAGTCGAAGCAATGGATGAATCGCTTGAGCAGTTATGGGTAACAATAATGATCAATGATTCGAAAGTTGTGATTGGCGCTGTGTATCTTCCACATAATTTACGAAATGAAGTTAATATTATTGATCGTCACATTTCGTCACTTGGAAGAGCGGTCAATTCGATGGATTTTAACGACGATCTACTTTTATTTGGTGATTACAACCGTCCTGGTTTATCGTGGTCGGCTCATCCACACGCTGGCTATCTCTTTGTGGACGCCCTTCACTCATCAGTGAATGCAGGAAGCTCATGCCTATTAGATGGTATGGCTTTGCATAGCATGTTTCAGATCAATCATATATGCAACCAGAATGGAAGATTTCTGGATTTAGTTTTTTCGAATCAGCAAGCTTTGTCAGCTTGTTCAGTCACGACTGTACTTGTTCCCTCTGCAACATTGACATATATCATCCACCCTTGATGGTTACTTACAACAGGACAATCAAAACTCATTTTCTCGACGAATTCGACTCTAACAGTTTTGACTTTCGGCGGGGTAACTACGATGCCATCAATATAGCATTAAGAGAATTCCATTGGACATCAATCAGCGCGTGCAGTAATCCAGATGAAGCTGTTTCGGAATTTACCGTCAAAATTCAAGAGCTAGTTCTCCAACATGTTCCCAAAGTTCGTCCTCGCCCTAAGCCTATAGGACCCGGCATCAGGGAAACTATCTCATTAGGAAAGTGGCCCACCGTTTTTCAAGCAGAAGTATATGCCATATACATCTGTGCGACAATATGCTTGAAACGAAAGTACAGGCATGCGAAAATCGGTATCTTCACGGACAGCCAAGCAGCACTACTGGCTCTCAAGTCCGCCAAATGCGTGTCCAAATTAGTTTGGGAGTGCAGCACAGCATTGAGGGAACTCTCCCGCCAAAACAAAGTTTTATTACTTTTGGTGCCCGGTCACTGCGGAATCGAGGGCAATGAATTTGCTGACAACCTAGCAAGACAAGGATCAGCTCAGCACTTTATTGGTCCTGAACCGTTTCTGGGCACCTCCACATCCGCCGTGAAAGGCGAACTGATGACATGGGAAAAGCTAGAAATAGCATCCCGTTGGAATCAAACACAGGGTTGTAGACAAGCTAAACAGTTTATCTACCCAAACCCTGCAGTAGCTAAAAAACTACTCCATTTAACTCGTAGTGAACTACGCACGATCACGGGACTCCTAACAGGACACAGCCCGCTCTTTATCATTTAAAGAATATCGGCAAGGTATTATCTGACACCTGTCGCTTTTGTAACTCTGAACCTGAAAGTTCAGCGCATCTGCTCTGCTATTGCGGAGCTCTTGCATTATCAAGGCACAACTTCTTAGGAAGTTTCCTTCTTACTCCATATCAGGTATGGAGCCTAAATCCCAAAACGGTCATTGGCTTTATAAACCATGTAGTACCGAATTGGGGCACAGGATTACAACTATTCCGCTCAACTCCATCAATGGGTATGAGCGATCCGTAAACTGTGTACAGCAATCGGGGCCTGCCACAAAAGACGATCATTAAGACTGTCGCAGTGGCCTTTTAACCCAATGCCCTTCTGGCATACAAAAAAAAGCGATTTAGGGAAATCGATTACTTACCCGAATCAATCGTTCCCGGAAATCAGCACTTCGTGCCTACCAAAGAAATAGAAATTCAGCTGCTCGATATCGTTTTATTACATCAAGCAGAACATATAAAACGCTGAACAAAAAACTGCATAGTGATTATGTACGCAGAACTGAGAGAAACCTACGATCAAATCCAAAACGCTTTTGGAGGTTTGTGAATTCGAAGCGTAAAGAGGACGGGCTTCCATCTAGCATGTACCTGCGGCATAATGAAGCGTCCACTGACAGCAGCAAATGCGAATTGTTTGCTGAACACCTTGCAAGCGTTTTCAATTGTGAGTGTGCTTCAAGAGACGATATCGCTGCGGCCCTTGTACACGTTCCTAGCAATATGTTCACTGTAGAAACTTTTACAATTTTGGACGAGGAAGTGGCAAAAGCAATTATCAAATTAAAACAGTCCTATCGCCCCGGACCTGACGGCATTCCTGCTGTTGTGCTGAAGAAATGTTTTGAAACATTAAAGTCACCGCTTGCCTGTATTTTCAACCTTTCTTTACGATGCCAACAGTTTCCTAGCAGCTGGAAAGAGTCGTTTATGTTTCCGATGTTTAAGAAGGGTGATAGACGTAATGTGGAACAGTACCGCGGTATTTCATGTCTGTCCCCCTGCTCGAAAGTTTTTGAAGCTATTATGTATAACCATTTGATATTCAACATAAGAAGCTATATCTCTACGGCACAACATGGCTTCTTTCCTGGCAGGTCCGTAACTACCAATTTATTGGAATTCACTTCATTCTGCTTGCGTGGTATGGATCGGAGTACCCAGATAGATGCTATCTACACTGACCTGAAGGTTGCATTCGATCGCGTTGATCATGGTATACTATGTGCTAAATGCGATAAACTTGGAGCTTCTGTTGCAATTGTATCGTGGCTGGAATCTTATCTACGAAATCGGAAAATTGCTGTAAAGTTGGGTGCGTCTCAATCTGGCTGGTTCAGTAACAATTCTGGAGTTCCTCAAGCCAGTATACTGGGACCCTTACTTTTCTCGTTGTTCATTCACGATGTAACCAAGCTACTACCACCTGGTACACGATTATTGTACGTAGATGACACTAAGATTTTTCAGCTTATCAAAATGAATTATGATTGCTATAGACTTCGAGCGTTGATCGACTTATTCGCAGATTGGTGCTCCAGCAATTATATGACGCTTAGTATATCAAAATGCAGCGCAATCAGCTTTCATCGTAAAAAACAGCCTTTAGTTCACGATTATCACATTGATGGAATACCTCTGCAACGCTGCGAAGTAGTCACTGATCTCGGTGTAGTGTTGGATACTCAACTGACGTTTAGGCAGCACTATTCCATGATTATCAGCAAGGCTAATCGACAACTCGGACTGATCATGAGAATTGGCAAGGAGTTTAACGATCCTGGTACCCTGCGAGCTCTTTATTGCTCGTTGGTGCGCTCAATCTTAGAGACTGCCTGTGCTGTATGGGATCCATTCTACGACAGCTGGATAAAACAGATTGAACGCGTACAGAAACACTTTATTCTTAGAGTCTGCCGTACTCTACCATGGAGAAATCATGACAGCTTACCTTCTTATGCTGACCTTTGCCTACTGATAGGAATTAAATCCCTTGAACATCATAAAGACATCATGGCTCAAATGGCTCATAAGATTCTCAATGGAAGCTACGACTGCCCAACCATTCTTTCAATGCTTCAACTACATTGCCCTCTTCGTCAACAACGCCATCAACGCACAGTGGGACCATTCTGGAAAAAGGCGGTCAAAAGTCTTTTCTCGCTTTTCCTGACGTTTTCGAGCTTAGGTATCTTAGGAGAAGTTTCATAAAAAAGTATTCTGCATCTAATGACATTTTTATATAATTATATATTAAGGGGATAATAAATTTGAAAAAATTAATTTTTTATAGAAACTAGATAGCATGGTCATGTGTTCAGCAAAGTTGTAGAACTTTGAATTTCATTAAACTTTGCCGAAGATACTATGTATCTGCATCATATGGTTTGCGAGATATAATTGTCTTTCTTTCGTGACCCCCTTAAAATCAGTTTTTTAAACTTCTTGTACACAAAACCTCATCTAACAGGTTCGACATGTTCTACAAACTTTTGGATACTATCAAAATACGTAGCTTTCTAGAAGGTGTATATATCATATGTTGCTTTATTTGCTTTGAAAATGGATTTGAAGCATAAATTTTACCGTTTTTACAACTAATTTTTTCCGTAAATAGGCAGCTACTGGCAGCTAAAGTTAGCATCGCTTGATCCGCCATAGAATGTAGTATAAGTGTGCCAAAAAATTTTGGCCGGGTCTGGCCGGGCATTTTGGTTATTTCAATTATGAATTACATACATATATGCTGGTTTTAGTAAGTTATCAGGGTTTTATTATTCGTACATGTTCATAATAATTTCACAGGACCTCGTCCACGTCTGTTTCGTTATCTGTTGCAGAATTATCTTCGTTCTGGGATTTTTGTAAAAGTTTGTATGCTGCTGGTAACAACCGCATTGATTTTTTTACTGTTGGTTTTCTTAAAGTTGAAATCAATGGATCCGACGTCATTAACAATTTTTTGAAAACATTTTCGTTTGACGATATTCTTAAATGTTGAGCTCGAAAAAAATATTGGTAAAACTTTTTCGAGCAACATTGAACAGAGTCACGCACAACAATCATCGTTGAGCAAACTAGATTTAATGATGACAGGTGATCGCAAGTGACTGAGCTCCAATGTCATTTCTTTAGTCAGTTTCTTTACGCTGTTCTTTCCTTCGGGGCTTGCGATGAACGGGGAGATATGCAGCATGAAAGACTTGCTGGAAGTTGCCACCTGTGGTCTTTTGGCCGGCCTAGTCTCGGCCCATTATGTCAAAAGATCACTAGAGAAGATTAAAGAATCTGGCTAAAGAAATGACTTCGGAGCTCATTTTCGGTTCGTCGAAACCAAGTGCGCATGAATCTCGATGAAACCTTTTAAAGAAAAAACCAGGCATTCAAGTTTGTAGCGTACAGTTCATAAAATCGCCTAAATGTTGAGCTCGAAAAAAATATTGGTAGAACTTTTTCGAGCAACATTGAACAGAGCACAACAATCATCGTTGAGCAAATCAGGTTTATTGATGACAGGAGGCCGCGAGTGACTGAGCTCCGATGTCATTTCTTTAGTCAGATTCTTTAGAGGAGATCATGGAAGACACAGAAGTTAGTACTCCTACCGAAACCAGGAAAGTCCTTAGGATATCCTGGTGCTTACAGACCCATCTGTGTGCTGGACACACTAGGTAAACTCTTGGAGAGATTAATTCTCAACCGGCTTACAAAATACACGGAGAGCGAACATGGACTGTCAGAGAGGCAATTCGGATTCAGGAAAGGAAAGTGTACGGTAGACGGTACAGTGATCGAAAAAGCTGAGAAGGCAACTAAGCAGAAAAGAAGAGGAAATCGACACTGCGCCGTAATCACGATTGACGTTAAGAACGCTTTCAATAGCGTCAGTTGGCAAGCTATCGCTGCAGCGCTGTACGCAATGAGGGTCCCTGCTATTCTATTTCCTACACATGATAGCTATTTCCAGAACCGCTTTCTGGTTTATGAAACGAACATCGGTCAGAAGGCGTTTAGGGTTACCGCGGGGGTTCCACAAGGCTCACTACTCGGCCCATCGGTCTGGAATGCTATGTACAACGGCGTACTAACACTGAAACTGCCTAGAGGTGTGGAAATTGTCGGTTTCGCGGACGATATCGTAACGACGGTAATAGGCGAGACTTTGGAGGAGGTTGAAATGCTGGCATCCCAGACAATAGACGCGATCGAAACCTGGTTGAAAGAAGTAAAGTTGCAAATAGCCCACCACAAAACAGAGGTACCATTCGTTAGCAACTGTAGAGCGGTGCAACGGTTGGAACTCAACGTTGGTAAGCACACTATAGCCTCTAAGCGTGTACTGAAATACTTGGGTGTGATGGCCGACGATCGGCTGAATTTCAACAGCCACGTCGACTATGCCTGCAATAAGGCTGCCAAGGCCTTCAACGCGATTTCCAGAATCATACCGAACAGTGCTGGTCCAAGCCACAGCAAGAGGCGTCTTCTGGCTAGCGTATCCTGCTTAATCCTGAGATACGCGGGTCCAGCATGGAACGCAGCGCACTCTGCGTCAGGGGGGAGGCCCCCCCTTTGGACGTCACACAAACCTAAAATAGAAATAAGAAGCGTGTTAAAAGCAAAAAGTGTTTTAAAAATAGCTTAATCTTTTAAGAAGTAGTGTAAGATTATAAAACCATAGAAAATAACAGTCGCGTATTTTCTCAAAAAAAAAAATTTAATTTCTAGATTTTTCCGGATTAACTGATCTCAAAGTTATCTTTTTAACGAAATTATAAAAAGATTCCACGTTTTGCTAACTTTCTCCACCCAGCGAGTAGACTTTTACTGATTTTTTTTACCGAATTGCTGTATGTAATTTTATTAGTAAAAACCCGATTTAATCCACCTAGTGGTGAAAGGAACCTTTGTTATACGGTCTTACTTGCTATTTGAGATAGAAATCGACACGTCTTCGAAACATAATTCATCTATTGGTTATCGTTGCGTAGTGCGTTGGTTTACATAAAATTTTCGAAAATTGAATAAGTTTACAAAATTTGAACAAAATAGGAACACTTTTTAATTTTGATAGATCCTTTTTTCATGAAATTGCCGAGTAAGGATAAGTAAGATGTTATTAATCTGAGTAAGTGCAAATAAAAGTATGTTGTAAGAGGAAATCTTATTCTTTAACATATACATTGCCTAGTAAAGCTCTAGTTTATATGTTTTTGAACTATGCATAGTTTCCTGTAATGCCATTCTATTTGAATCACATCA
This sequence comes from Sabethes cyaneus, assembly GCF_943734655.1. NCBI lineage: Eukaryota > Metazoa > Arthropoda > Insecta > Diptera > Culicidae > Sabethes > Sabethes cyaneus. The sequence goes on from NC_071353.1 coordinate 69,808,272, forward strand.
ATAGAGTTTTCATAAATAATTTTCATCAATTTTTATTAACTCACGCTGTAGTATTTTATACAACACGTGTAGGTTTTTCAACGCCATATTGTTATAAAGTTACCGTTGTTTAACTAATGTATATTCTTCAACAAACTTATTATGAGCAAAATATCATAATTATTCAATGCAATAATAATTTAAATTGGTGGGAAAATTTATGCAGCAAAACTATCAGCAAATGTAAAATGTTTAAAATGTATCCGTCTGCTGGTAGTCGAGTAATTCGGAGTCAAAATTAGGGTTTTTTTTAGAATCAAAGTTCTACAGACCCTAAACAAACAAACATAGAGGTATACTATTTCCAGCAAAGTTTTGTATTTTTAATATTTGTACTATTTTGTAGTACATGAAAAAGTCATACAACAATTACAAAAAGAGCAAAAATAGAAAAACTGATTTTACAAATTCATATACAATAAATAAGATATTTCTATCTTCGCTCCAGAGATAGAAGGTTACTGTCTTTATCAAAATTTCTTGTAATAATATGCTCTATAACTTTGTAGAACACATCGATGTGTTATATTGACACTGAAGAAAAACAATTTTTTTATTTCACTTTTAGGGGGATTAATCAAAATTTAAATTCCACCAGACGATAGAGCTTTCAATTTCAAGAAACTCTTCCAAAGGTTCGATAAACCTAAAACCAAGTTTTCCCAGTCAAAACTCTTATTGTGCACACGTTTTCTATGGTTTGGGGCTATTTTGCGCGCGAGTAACTGTGTTGCAAAAGTTGGCGCGAGTATTCGAGGGTTAATATCTTTTAACCGGTAAAACCAATTCTTATGCAATTATGCATATATATTCTTAGTGTCAAAACCTCTCGTTTGATATTAAAATAATTGAAATTAGGTAAATTATCTTGGTTAAAATCATTATAAATTATTGTTAATTTTGGTGTGGTGTATACGGTTGCTCATAACTTTCAAATTAAACGTCCAATCACAAAACCATTCAATAGTGATCTATAAGGATATATTATCTTCCAAATGAGACTAATAGCGCATAAATCGGTTTGGCCATCTCTAAGAAACAGGCGATAATTATTACCTTGTCAAAACAGGTTTTTTAAGCATAACTTTTAAACTACTTGTTTGTTTTCAATTAAAAATTGCTGAACAATTTAGCTTTAATAAGGGCTTTCATTTGATACTAAGATCGTTGAAATCGGTCATGTAGTTCCGAAGAAACCCGTGTCACGTATTTTTCACATTTTTGCTTATAACTTTTAAACGAAACGTCGTATCACGAAACAACTCAATAGTGATCTACTAGACCAGCGGTTCCCAACCTTTTTTCGGTTCGCGTACCCCCTGGCGGATTTCCCTATACTATTCTGCAGCGAACTAAAGTTTTGGCGAACCCCTGGGGGTTCGCGAACCCCCATTTGGGAACCGCTGTACTAGACAATAACACCTTTCAAACAAAAGTAATAGCGAACCATTCGGTTCAGCCATCTCTGAGAAACAGGCGATAGAAAAAATCATTACATACATACACACACACACACACACACACAGACATTGCTCAAATCGCCGAACCCTATCGATTGGTATATGTGACTTGGCCCTCCGGGCCTCGGATCAATTTCATGTTTTTCGACCAATTTTTAAACCTTTGTTATAGTATAACAAAGGTAAAAACATTTTTATGGACACGATTTATGAACTGTGAACAAAGGCTCTAACAACTTTCAATTGCAAATCGCCACAAATCAATGAAGAAATGAAGTTTTGGTTTCAATTGAAGAGCACCGCTCCGCTTTAAAACAACTTCAATCTGTATCGGCGAGGCAGGTTTCACTACATCATGACGATAGCTTTTAAAGTTTATTTTGTACTTATCTATCAAATATTTAGTAAAAGGCTAGAAACTTTGATTGCAATTGAACTGGAAATGATTTACATATATCCTTTAATGTAACGCATGGTATAATTAATCTAGTGTAACATAGGGAAATCGTTCCCGACTTTCGGCGCCGTCAGCTGAAACAATTACCAGCATCAATTGAAGCTTGCTTGAAAGAGTCTGTTCAACAAATGAAACAAGTTGCTTTTTGAGTGAAGAGAAGGTAGGAGAGAATCAGCTTTATTTATTTGTTTCGATGATGTCGGGTCCTCTTGCGATCTTCTGAAGTAAGATAAATTCGAAAATCGAAATAAATCGATGAGTTTTTGTAGCCTTTTTCTGAGAATAAATTTTCTTCGGCGGATTGCACATTTGCCTAGACCCCCTCCCCCCCTCTGTCACAACCTGTCACAAAATTGACACCCCCCTCCCCCCATAAGCAGTGGACGTCATTATTGAATGATCCCTATCACAAAATAATTCTCAAATATCTACAGTACTATTATTCTTACAGAAAAATGAAGTTCAACTAATCAATAGCAAATTTTCTCCCCTTTAATATGGAAAAAAGTGATTTGAAATTGGTGCACCGCAGCCGGAGAAATTTGTGTTTATATGCATGTACTTTTTCTCTATAAGCAAAATTTCAACTTTAATGCATATCTCAAAAACTATCCCACTTTAAATTTTTCTGACCACATTTTCGGATTCAGCGACCAATTTTACGTGAAAAATCACCTTCAGCTTACTGATTTCATAAAGGCTGTTAACTAGTGCTATCATAAAATAAATTCAAGACTCAAAAATCTCCTTCATGCTAAATTTGGTTCCATTGGCGTGATGAGTACTCAAATTATAAGGAAATTTGTATTTCATTTGTATGGGAAACCCACCCCCCCCCCCTCTTAAAAGGGGAAAAACTCTAAAACTCCCACATGCCAAATTTGGTTCCATTGGCTTAATTAGTGCTCAATTTATAAGGAAATTTGTATTTCATTTGTATGGAAGCCCACCTCTTAAAAGAGAGCTCGCTTTCTAAAGAGGAGAGGGGTTTCAATTCACCATAGAAAAAAACTTGCCTCCAAACCCACTTACATGTCAAATTTGGTTCTATTTTCTTGTTTACCTCTCGAGTTATGAGGAAATTTGTTTGTCATTTGTATAGGAGACCCCCTCCTAAAGTGGGGAGGGGTCCTAATTCACCATAGAAAATATTCTTGCCTACAAAAACACCCACTTGCTAAATTTGGTTCCATTTGCTTGATTAGTTCTAGAGTTATGAGGAAATTTGTATTTCGTTTGTATGGGAGCCCCCCCCCCCCTCCTAAAAAGGTAAGAAGTCCTAATTCATCATGGAAAAAATGGTTGCCTCCAAAAACACCCATATGCCAAATATGGTTCCATTTGTTTGATTAGTTCTCGAATTATGAGGCAATTTGTATTTCATTTGTGTAGAAGCCCCCCCTCTTAAAGTGGGGAGGGGTCCTAATTCACCATAGAAAATATTTTTGCCTCCAAAAACCTCCACATGCCAAATTTGGTTCTATTTGCTTGATTAGTTCTCGAGTTATGAGGAAATTTGTATTTCATTTGTATAGGAGCCCCCCCATCCTAAAGTGGGGAGAGGTCCTAATTCATCATAGAAAAAATTCTTGCCTCCAAAACACCTACATGCCAAAATTGGTTCCATTTGCTTGATTAGTTCTCGAGTGATGAGGAAATTTGTATATCATTTGTACAGGAGCCCCCCGCTTAAAGTGGGGAGGGGTCCTAATTCACCATAGAAAATTTTCTTGCCCTCGAAAACCTTCACATGCCAAATTTGGTTCCATTTGCTTGATTAGTTCTCGAGTTATGAGGAAATTTGTATGGAAACCCCCCCTCTTAAAGGGGAGAGGAGTTATAATTCCCCTTATAAAGAGAGGAGGGGTCTCAATTTACTATAGAATAAATTCTTGTCACCGAAAACACCAACATGCCAAATTTTGTTCTAAGGACTGTATCGAAAAGTAATTAGCAACTTTTAAAATGATTTTACGCAAAAATGGGTGAAGCAATTTTTATGTGCATGCAAGCAAAAGTTTGTTTAAATTTCTAGAAAAAGTTATGCAATTGATTTGTTTCGATTTTTTTTTTCTTTTCGCTATGCTTCGGATTGATCTTGAAATTAGAGAAAAAATTCTGCACACTTGGTGCACTGAAAACGGTGTTTTTTATCAACCAAATCACAAAACAGTTTAAAGTGCACCATACAAGCGAAAAATATCATCGATAAATAAAGAACAGTTATCCTTGAAGGATCTGCCTTGGTCCGGAAGAAAACCTGGTTCCAGTTAGCCCCCGGTAGATTCTGAAGCAATATGTCATATTAAACGACATTGATTGGTAACAACGTCTTATTTGGCTAAAATACTTAATACAAGCACTGCTCTATCAAAACCTTATACTAATTAAATCTTCTAAATTAGCTTAAAACTTGGACTAAAAATCTCTTAACAATAGACCGCAGAGCTAGTGCGCTTAGCGTAAAACGATACCTATGTGAGTAAAATTATAATTTTGTACGTTACATGTTGTCAATAAAACAAACAATTGTTAGATTTCCTTTGAAAAAGGCCAAAACCAACGGCCGAAACGTCGGATATACAACAAATATCGTTTTAAAATCATTTCGTGGACTGCATACGCCGTATACCTAAACCAAACACTATTCACAGTCGAAACCAGTAAAATACTTAAAATAAGTATTGCAATAATTCAGTGAATCAGCGTCAGGAACTCCGCAAAGACATACAAGAAGCATGAGGATTCTAAGAAATCCGGAGAGCAACAATCTCGAGCCTAAATAAGGGCATGGTAACTATAAACGGATAATAATAGACAACGGCAACAAGTGCATCTATATGGACGACGAAACTTACGTCAAACAGGATTCAAAAGCGCTTCTAGGGCCGAAATTCTTCACGAAATCGGCGGACGAGGTGGTGGACGATACCAACTGTATGATTGCGCCGGAAAGGTTTGGACAGAAAGTTTTAGTATGGCATGCTTTTTGTACTTATGGTCTGCGAAGCGTATTTTCTTCACAAAGTGTGCAATAAATGCTCAAACTTACAAAGATGAATATTTGTGAAAAATATTGTGGCCCCTCTACAAAACAGTATCAGTCTCCCCCTCTCTTTTGGCCGAATTTGGGATCTGTACATAGCGCTAAGCCTGTACTACAGTGCCTTTCAGACAATCATATCCAATTCGTCGAGAAAAACATCAATCCACCAATTTGTCCAGAGCTCTGATCAATTGAACGTTACTGGTCGATAATGAAGAGGATCTTCAGGAGGGAAGGAACAGTTTCCCAAAGCATGGAGGAATGCAAGAAAAATTGAACAATAGCATCCAGGAAATGCACAAAAGCTAGTGTGCAGAATTTGCTGGGAGGAGTTTTATCAAACGTGCGCTCATTCTTTAGGACCTAATATTTTGAATAATGTAAGACATGTTATTGTTTCAAGTCGTACTGATCTTCAATAAACCGAAAACAAAAATTGAAATAATAATCGTATTTCATTTTTATTCACGAATATATGTTGCTAAAGACTTTTCGATACAGTCCTTATTTGCTTGATTAGTTCTCGAGTTATGAGGAAATTTGTATTTCATTTGTACAGGAGCCCCCCCTCTTAAAGTGGGGAGGGGTCCTAATTCACCATAGAAAATTTTCTTGCCCTCGAAAACCTTCACATGCCAAATTTGGTTCTATTTGCTTAATTAGTTCTCGAGTTATGAGGAAATTTTTATGGAAGCCCCCCCCCCTCTTAAAGGGGAGAGGAGTTATAATTCCCCTTATAAAGAGGGGAGGGGCCTAAATTTACTATAGAATAAATTCTTGTCACCGAAAACACCCACATGCCAAATTTTGTGCTATTTGCTTGATTAGTTCTCGAGTTATGCAGAAATTTGTGTTTCATTTGTATGGGAGCCCCCCCTCTTAGTGGGGGGAGGGTTCTCTAACCATCTCTAAAACCTTTCCTGGCCCCAAAAACCTCTACATGCAAATTTTCACGCCGATTGGTTCAGCAGTTTTCGATTCTATAAGGAACATACGGACAGACAGACAGATAGAAATCCTTTTTCATAGGTATAGATATATTTGATGTTCGTTCTAACAGCGGTGCAGGATTTTGCATAAGATAAAAAGAGAGGGAAGCATTTTTCCTTTTATCATCACAAGTACGTTCGCAATGAGATTTCCTGCAAGTGTGAACAGCATTCAAAATCGCTTTTACTACCGGTAACGGCAATAAAGCTTGCTTAGAGCATCTAATCAGCTTTTCATAGTACGTCAACTAACTTTTAATTCAGCATTGAAAATGCGATTTTAAAGCTGCTATGCATTGACAATGCTGAATTATATCTGGCAGCATGTAACTTTCAAATATAAAGCGGGTTTCAAGCTTAATGCAGTGCTTAGCGGTTACTTGGGATAGCCAATGCCAGGCAGGCAATACAGGGATACCTCGATATAAGACAATTTATAATTTCAAAAAGTTGTCTTATATCGAAATTGTTTCATATCGAAACATGATTTTTCCAAGCATTTTTGCATTAGCACTCTGCTCTTTTGCTCTGTGTTATGTGTTTACGTTTTTTGAACTATTTATTATTGTTTGAGCTATTAGTTTTTACAATTTTTAGCATACCGTGACCGCCCCTAATGCTATGCAGCTCCTAATTCTGCGCATTTTTCTTTATATAAGTATTTTTTAACATTGTGCATAACTATGATCATTGCGTTATTTTTTATAAAAATCTGTTGAATATTACGCCATTATTCATAAACGGGACATAATATTTGAGAGCGAAATAATTTAACGCGAAAAAGAGTGATGCCTTGCATTGCTTTCCTTAGAAAAATGCGATGCAATAATGCGCAGATTTAGGCACAGATTTTTTATTCATGTTCCAAATTTTGTGCAGTAATGTATCCTACGAAGAAATCGTGAAAGAATACGCAACCTCACCCAAATGACTGAGGTATAGAGGCTTGAAAATTCAAGTAGAATCATTAACTTGCATTGATTGGCATCCTGTGCTGTGTCTCGTGGTCCGAACCTACGAGCGCCAGTTCATGAAACCATTTTTTCTATTTTTTTTCAATGTCATGGGGCTGTCAGAGAGTTGGGAAGTTGATTCTACATGAAAACACAATTTACAGTATTAGTTTACAGTGTAATATTCAGTATGCAGAAAACCCGAATCGATTCACCCTTCACGTTTTATCGAGAATAAAATATTTAAAATGAGGCAATCAAAATTATAACAATATTTCTTTGCCACCCGGACAGCACAAGAAGGCCGGATCATGGATTTAATTAAGGTAATGGCTAATGCCAGATTATTTGGTGTGCTTTCAGGGTATAAAAAACATAAACAGCATTGTAGGAGTGTTTATTTTCCCTTTTTGGGTGCGCAGAATTAGGAGCAAACATGTGCAGAACTAGGAACATGGGCAAGAAAGTGCGCAGAATTAGGCACCGTGGATAAGTTTACAAAACGAAAAATATACTCAATTGTTGGTCGACTTATAATTCCCATATTTATTACCAGATATTATAGACCGTAGCACTACACGTTGAGGCTATCCACGTTGTTAATTTAAATCTAGAATACTTAGAATAGCGTAAGAATCATAAAAATATCTTAATTGCGCAGAATTACGGTAATTTAGAAATAATGAACATCTTTATGGCGCCGCTTTTGGATAGGAAAATTGACTCAGGTGTCGTTACCAACTATATCAAAAGAATTTGTCCTATATCGAGGTAAAAATTGTCTTATATCGAGGTTGTTTTATAACGAGGTTGTCTTATATCGAGGTATCGCTAAACGCTAATCGATGTACTCAGATTAGTGAAAATTTCGCTACTCGCTAATCGCTAAATCTGAATTATCCAAAAACATTTTTGTTTTGAGAATATACTATATATAGCGCAAATAATTGTCGACAATTCATAATTTTTGGACATAATATATATGCATAAAAAATGAACTGATTTTAGTAATTTTTCATGCGATTACCCAGCCAACTGGTGATGAACTCACCCATGTACCGCCAATTGGAATTGATTATGTACATAAATAAGTTGGCAGGATTTTTAATTGATTTTTAGCAGTTGCGACGAAAACAGACAAGTAACTACACTCGATGCTTTATTCGTATTGCCAGATGCAGCCCGGAGTGAAGAAGTTGGACATCGTGAGGCACTTCGTGTCCGCCGGATATAGCCGATCCGGCACATAGGGTAAAGAACTAGTTTTAAGCAGCCTAAGCGGGTCACTGATTGTTTTACCTCATTACAAGCGATGGGTTGACTAAGTGGGGGATATCAGCATACCAATCTTCTTGCTATCTTTAGTTCTTCAAGCTGTTACCATTGGAAGACACTATTGTTGAGCTAAACTTTTGATTTTTCGCTTTAAAAGTTGGAGCGGCGGAACTAATTTTGAACAGACCGAACCTATTTTCACCCGCAGGGTGCTTTTTAAGCAATCCTGAAATCTGAATTTTTTAACGTCCCTTTAAAAAATCCCTCGAACTTTTCCCCCTATTCAGTAAGTTCGCGTTCCTATCCGCGACCTACCAATCGGCATCTGATGCGTAATCAGCATAGCGTACCGGCATAGATGCGTAAAATGCCATCTGTCTAAATTGTTTATCGGGGCATACACTCACCGCACCGTTCGGCAAACGGGATTCGTCGTCTCTTTTATTCTCTAGTGTTCTTATGGGAAACTGCGAGTTTGACGTCTCACTCGCTGTTCATAAGGATGGTGGGAGAACAAAAGAGGTAAACATATAGCAGTACAAACGATCCGACTCCGGAACGACAGAACAGTGTTGTCAAAGCAAATAACATTGCAACACATGGTTGCTTTATTAAATCACTGAGAAAATCTTCGAAAATTATTGAAAAAGCTGTCTTTTGTGTTGTTTTTAATAAAGAAAAATTAATTATGAACATACATTTCTCTTGAAAGTATTGAACCACGTTTTCACCATAGGAGGTTTCAGTTAATTTTAAACTTAAAATTCTTATTTCCATAACCGAAACAGTGTCTTGGCAAGACGATAGTTCATCAGTTGTTCTGCAGCTGCTGCTACTGGTGAACAGGTTCCGGCGATTCAGAATTTGTTTTCAGTTTTGTTAGAAAATAATAAAACTTTCGGTTAGTGACAAAGCCTTAGATAATAGAAAAAACGAGAGTGAATAATATGGTATGTGACAATTGAGTGCTTGACTTTTAGAGTGGTTGTAATCCGTGCTGAAAAATGTGATGGATTCGTTAGTAGCGAGGTGGCGATTGCGTTCAGCAGCTGAAAAATGTACGTTTTTGGACAACAATTTTTAATTCATCATATTTCTTGTCGGAAACCCAATAAATTGTGTTTGTGTGAATCAAATGTATGGTTAAGTGATTTATGAAGATGATCCTATCAAAAGATTTTGAAAATATGAATAAAAAAGTGCATTTTCGGCTCATTTATGTTCAACTGATTAAAATAGGTGACACCGCTTAACTCGTTCCTTACCCTACAACATTCTCTCCCTTCTAGAGAATGGTTAAGTGCAGTAGAAGCTGAAAAGGGACACCAAGAGTAAGGTGCCCTCAGGTTTCCGCGCCTTGGGGAGGTCGGAACTAAACAGTGAGAAAGTACCTCGCCAAAATGGACATTTTTAAGTGGATGCATCAGTCAAGGCTGGCTGAAGGCTGAAGGTGTTGGTGAAAAACCTCTTTACGGCGAAGGATGACGAGACCTACTTGATGTTAGACGGCAACGACTGTCAAAGCACTGAGTATGAGTGAGTACATTTCGTTCGAAAACAGACACTGATAAAGCCTATAAGTCGTAGGCGAAATACGTATCTGTCGCGAATAAATATAGATAGTACAATTTCAGGTATCGTATTCCACTAAGATGCTCCAAAAATTTCAGACATTACGCCCTACCAAGAAGGTAAGCGATGGCGTCAAATATATCTCCCACAGAAAGTTCCCAAAGCATGTCCTTCTGTAACTGACGATCAGCGAGAAGCGAATGTTCAGGCTGCTGTTCTTTCTTTCGGGGCTTGTGGTGAACGAGGATATATGCTGTATGAAGTGCATGCTGGAAGTTACCGCCTGGAGAACGTGGTTTTTTGGCCGCCCCGGCCTCGGTCCAATGTGCCAAAAGATCAATGGAGAAGATGTACCGGTTAAAGATAATCATTGTATTGATTACCGTCAACCCTTCCGGTGTCCCCCAGCTGCAAACAATAGAATATTTTCAATGTTTCATCGGTCATGACCTAGGTTCCGCCTAAGTGCCGTCAGGCCGGCCGACAGGGTGTCGAAGCATTTGTTGTAGAAGGCTTAATAAAAGTAGCATTTAAGGAAACCTTTTGTGATTCTTTTCATCTTCCTTGAAAAAGCTTTTAAAATAAAAAGCGAAACATCGGAGGGTAACTAAAAATTTTTTACGATTTTAGTTTGACTACATACGCCATTTTCCAAAGAAGTTTTTTTAATCGCGGTCCGTATTTAATTTTTGTAATGCATACGTTATCACCACAACTTGTTTGTCCTTAAAGAAAGAATCTTAGAAACTTAGTATTTATTATCCAGAAATATTCGTGTTTCAGTTCCATATTGCATGCTCTATCAGTGTCTGTTTCTTATGTTATTATTGTCAATTGCAAGGAAAACTGTACCATCTAAAGTGCGAAATCGCTCATAAAAGTGCTATTTTGCACTAAATCGTTTCGGTATCTTCGGCGCACTTTTTGCTTGGAAGATAACGAAAAAGTGCGCCGAAGATACCGAAACGATTAAATGCAAAATAGCACTTTTATGAGCGATATCGCACTTGGATGGCACAATTTTCCCTGCAATTGACAATATTGCTGGAAATCAAATTTCGATTCAATTAGAACTCGTATGAATTCGACTTTTCTGGAAAAGATGAGTGGACCTCTCGGTATACATGATACTCCCTCTGTCATTCCCCAAACAGTAATACTATTATTTTGGTGATTCAACCGCATACAAACTTGTTGATTTGTGACATTATTTTTGACCAATGCAATACAAAAATGGCGAGGTAAAGTTTGAATGATTTCACAATTTCCATGCAGCTTTAGCGATTTAGCGGTTAACGATTTCAAGGGTTTATTATGAATGCGTTCACATTAAAAAATGCCCAAGCGTCGGTTGACGATTGTTTTCGTCAAATCAAAACAACAAGTTCATAGTGTGCATGCCTTTCGCGTATGTGAAAATGAACAGAGTTACCAAATATTCAGATTAAAAATGAATTCGCCTGACTCGAACGAGGTGTTTTAAATATTTGCGGGGATTGAGTGCATAACGTATACAAAAAAAAGAATAATCTATGGATTTCATCGCTGTCCTAAACGTCCTAAAAACTACAAAAGATAATTCAAGGGAATATATTTCCCCCAAATGCTACGTCTTAATCTTAATAAACTTCTACAACAAACGATTTGACGTCCTGCCGGTCGGCCTTACGGCAGTTGCCAGAACCTTAGTCATGGCTGATGAAACGATGGGTGTCGGTATGTTGTTCAGCTCTTTTGTGGCGTTGGCGAACAGCTGCTTCTCCGTTTTGGTCACGAAATTATTCGAGACCATCCGTTTGAGGTTCGCCCAAAAATGTTCTATTGTATGCAGCTGGGGAACGTTGACCCTCCCAACGGTATTCAGGTATTCAGCACAGCGATTTTTGGCGTAGAACTACATCTTTCAGGAAGGTTACTGGTATAGGGGGTAAATCCAAAAAATCTCGAAAAGTGGTCAGGTTTTGAACGCTAATAACTTAGTGGTTTCCCGATCGATTTTCAATATTCTTACACCAATCGATTGGAAAATCTTCTAAAAATTGGCCCAAATGAAGAAAAGTATGGATTCTTGATGTTGAGCTATTGAAAAATTGAAAATAATGAACCTATGTTCTACCAGAATTCTCGCTTCGTGATTAGTTGTTGGAAATGACGTCATCAAAGTGGAAATGCGTTTTCGTGGAAATCGATTTGGAAAATATTGAAAATATAGAAAACTATTAATTTTCAATGCGCGTCATTGAAAAATTGAATTATAATCATACTTTTGCCTTCCCACGTCAGTGTTTCCCTAGCACGGATGACAGAAATATATACGATATGAGCTATGGGTTGAGCTTCCTTATGATTGTATTTAATTCACGCCCTATAGAATCCGATCAAAAATTCAACAGCTTCAGCTGTTGCTGCTTCCCCCGGATAAGGCAACGAAGACATCCAAATTCACCAAGCGAGACGCCAACAAACCGAAGAATCCATCGACTCACCCGCCAGTGAACGATATGGTTTTGGCTGCTATGCCTTTTACTGCGCATCCTCATTCCGTCAGCGGTTTTCGTTGGCGACACATCGGCAAGCAGTTAGCATGCGACACATCGGACAGGCAGTTTTCGAGTCACATCCGTGGTATAATTTTAAAGGTTGTATTTGAAACATTGTTTGCCTTTGCCTTACGGTGCGCGTCGTCAGTCGGACAGCGGCTTTCGTTGGCGACACACATCTCGTCTCGCTGCCGTGATGGAATATCTGGCTGCTGAAGTTCTGGAACGAGCAGGAAATATGCTGCTCGCGACAACAAAACGACCAGAATTATACCATGTCACTTGTAGTTGGCTACCTGGCCTGGACTGGTATTTCATCGTGACTCAGGACCATACACGACCGGCTTCGTCGATTGCATAGCTGCTGAGGTTTTCTGGCTGGTCCGTTGCAACAAGCCGTGCCTGGTTAGCGGTTATCGGTTATATTCCTTCTATACATCAATGATGTGAATTCTAAACTCAAAGTTCCTCGTTTGTCCTTCGCCGACGATTTGAAAATCTTCTATCGAATCAGCTCTATCGCCGACGCCCACGCGCTTTGGACTTTAAACTTTGCAGACTGGTGTTGCACAAACCGTATGAAAGTTAATCCGAGCAAATGTTGCGCCAATACTTTCTCAAGAAAAAAAGAACCTATCTCTTTCGACTACAAGCTCTTAGGTTAATTATTATCACTTTAAATCGAGATTATTCCCATAGACGCATAGTCGTGAACAATTAAGTATAATGCGACTGCTTAGCAGTTAAAATAAAGCTTATCTGTCAAAATTACATACCTATCTGCCATAAATTGCATGTTATAGAATTTCGTCCAGTGCGTGTTCCAGAAAATTTCGCGGTGCTGAATACCGGTGATGATAGTGTTCCACCGATGCGATGCGAATCTACCGTTGAAGACATTATTCCGGTGCTGGATGCTATCGATGGTAACATCGACTATTCGCCCTTCACCCAAGAGTCGATTCCCGATCAGGCCGTGGTGATGCTGACTGTAGATAGTAAACATGATGGTTCACCGTTTTCTGAGCGTTCCAGCTCAGGTAGGTAGTACATTTCAGATGGATTTTTCAAATTAGTAATCAATATAATTTTATAGAACCATTTGAACCCAACCTGGCAGGAGCTTCAGGGAAGTTTACCAAGCGGTTGATTAATAATCGTTGTGGTGTCCCGTGTGGCGTTTGCGACAGGTTGTGGTTCATCAATGATATTAAGACGCTGTCTGCTTATGAAACCGAGGTACTGGGTTGTCGGCTTGCGCTACGTGTCGAACAAATCCAAGAAGGCAAAAATAACATTTTCATCAAGCATATTTGAGCGACAGTCCACATTTGTGCAAAAAATGTGATATAGTGTTTGACATTTTCAATATCTATACCTATAAAAAAGGATGTCTGTCTGTCTGTCTGTCTGTCTGTCTGTCTGTCTGTCTGTCTGTCTGTCTGTCTGTCTGTCTGTCTGTCTGTCTGTCTGTCTGTCTGTCTGTCTGTCTGTCTGTCTGTCTGTCTGTCTGTCTGTCTGTCTGTCTGTCTGTCTGTCTGTCTGTCTGTCTGTCTGTCTGTCTGTCTGTCTGTCTGTCTGTCTGTCTGTCTGTCTGTCTGTCTGTCTGTCTGTCTGTCTGTCTGTCTGTCTGTCTGTCTGTCTGTCTGTCTGTCTGTCTGTCTGTCTGTCTGTCTGTCTGTCTGTCTGTCTGTCTGTCTGTCTGTCTGTCTGTCTGTCTGTCTGTCTGTCTGTCTGTCTGTCTGTCTGTCTGTCTGTCTGTCTGTCTGTCTGTCTGTCTGTCTGTCTGTCTGTCTGTCTGTCTGTCTGTCTGTCTGTCTGTCTGTCTGTCTGTCTGTCTGTCTGTCTGTCTGTCTGTCTGTCTGTCTGTCTGTCTGTCTGTCTGTCTGTCTGTCTGTCTGTCTGTCTGTCTGTCTGTCTGTCTGTCTGTCTGTCTGTCTGTCTGTCTGTCTGTCTGTCTGTCTGTCTGTCTGTCTGTCTGTCTGTCTGTCTGTCTGTCTGTCTGTCTGTCTGTCTGTCTGTCTGTCTGTCTGTCTGTCTGTCTGTCTGTCTGTCTGTCTGTCTGTCTGTCTGTCTGTCTGTCTGTCTGTCTGTCTGTCTGTCTGTCTGTCTGTCTGTCTGTCTGTCTGTCTGTCTGTCTGTCTGTCTGTCTGTCTGTCTGTCTGTCTGTCTGTCTGTCTGTCTGTCTGTCTGTCTGTCTGTCTGTCTGTCTGTCTGTCTGTCTGTCTGTCTGTCTGTCTGTCTGTCTGTCTGTCTGTCTGTCTGTCTGTCTGTCTGTCTGTCTGTCTGTCTGTCTGTCTGTCTGTCTGTCTGTCTGTCTGTCTGTCTGTCTGTCTGTCTGTCTGTCTGTCTGTCTGTCTGTCTGTCTGTCTGTCTGTCTGTCTGTCTGTCTGTCTGTCTGTCTGTCTGTCTGTCTGTCTGTCTGTCTGTCTGTCTGTCTGTCTGTCTGTCTGTCTGTCTGTCTGTCTGTCTGTCTGTCTGTCTGTCTGTCTGTCTGTCTGTCTGTCTGTCTGTCTGTCTGTCTGTCTGTCTGTCTGTCTGTCTGTCTGTCTGTCTGTCTGTCTGTCTGTCTGTCTGTCTGTCTGTCTGTCTGTCTGTCTGTCTGTCTGTCTGTCTGTCTGTCTGTCTGTCTGTCTGTCTGTCTGTCTGTCTGTCTGTCTGTCTGTCTGTCTGTCTGTCTGTCTGTCTGTCTGTCTGTCTGTCTGTCTGTCTGTCTGTCTGTCTGTCTGTCTGTCTGTCTGTCTGTCTGTCTGTCTGTCTGTCTGTCTGTCTGTCTGTCTGTCTGTCTGTCTGTCTGTCTGTCTGTCTGTCTGTCTGTCTGTCTGTCTGTCTGTCTGTCTGTCTGTCTGTCTGTCTGTCTGTCTGTCTGTCTGTCTGTCTGTCTGTCTGTCTGTCTGTCTGTCTGTCTGTCTGTCTGTCTGTCTGTCTGTCTGTCTGTCTGTCTGTCTGTCTGTCTGTCTGTCTGTCTGTCTGTCTGTCTGTCTGTCTGTCTGTCTGTCTGTCTGTCTGTCTGTCTGTCTGTCTGTCTGTCTGTCTGTCTGTCTGTCTGTCTGTCTGTCTGTCTGTCTGTCTGTCTGTCTGTCTGTCTGTCTGTCTGTCTGTCTGTCTGTCTGTCTGTCTGTCTGTCTGTCTGTCTGTCTGTCTGTCTGTCTGTCTGTCTGTCTGTCTGTCTGTCTGTCTGTCTGTCTGTCTGTCTGTCTGTCTGTCTGTCTGTCTGTCTGTCTGTCTGTCTGTCTGTCTGTCTGTCTGTCTGTCTGTCTGTCTGTCTGTCTGTCTGTCTGTCTGTCTGTCTGTCTGTCTGTCTGTCTGTCTGTCTGTCTGTCTGTCTGTCTGTCTGTCTGTCTGTCTGTCTGTCTGTCTGTCTGTCTGTCTGTCTGTCTGTCTGTCTGTCTGTCTGTCTGTCTGTCTGTCTGTCTGTCTGTCTGTCTGTCTGTCTGTCTGTCTGTCTGTCTGTCTGTCTGTCTGTCTGTCTGTCTGTCTGTCTGTCTGTCTGTCTGTCTGTCTGTCTGTCTGTCTGTCTGTCTGTCTGTCTGTCTGTCTGTCTGTCTGTCTGTCTGTCTGTCTGTCTGTCTGTCTGTCTGTCTGTCTGTCTGTCTGTCTGTCTGTCTGTCTGTCTGTCTGTCTGTCTGTCTGTCTGTCTGTCTGTCTGTCTGTCTGTCTGTCTGTCTGTCTGTCTGTCTGTCTGTCTGTCTGTCTGTCTGTCTGTCTGTCTGTCTGTCTGTCTGTCTGTCTGTCTGTCTGTCTGTCTGTCTGTCTGTCTGTCTGTCTGTCTGTCTGTCTGTCTGTCTGTCTGTCTGTCTGTCTGTCTGTCTGTCTGTCTGTCTGTCTGTCTGTCTGTCTGTCTGTCTGTCTGTCTGTCTGTCTGTCTGTCTGTCTGTCTGTCTGTCTGTCTGTCTGTCTGTCTGTCTGTCTGTCTGTCTGTCTGTCTGTCTGTCTGTCTGTCTGTCTGTCTGTCTGTCTGTCTGTCTGTCTGTCTGTCTGTCTGTCTGTCTGTCTGTCTGTCTGTCTGTCTGTCTGTCTGTCTGTCTGTCTGTCTGTCTGTCTGTCTGTCTGTCTGTCTGTCTGTCTGTCTGTCTGTCTGTCTGTCTGTCTGTCTGTCTGTCTGTCTGTCTGTACTTTTGATAAGTTAACTACCAAGGATTGCAGTATCCCCTCGGGGGTACAAAAATCTCTCGGTATATATATGTTTGTATTTGTCCAAATTCCTCATCCTCCCCTTCCTATTCCTCCTGTTTTCCTTCCCGTCCTCATCAGGTAAATGATGACACGGGCAAGATGGGCAAGGCACAAATCTTCCACATGATTGTGAGGAACGTGCTGCTCGAGCCAAAGATGCTGATTTCTGATACCACCTCTATCTAGGTTTATTTATTTTCCTAGATCTATTGACCTCTATTACTTTCCTTTAGTTGGGTCACCCCTGCGAAATGATACTTTCTACGAAAAGATTTTCCGTGAAATGGTACATCCCGCGTAAGGTTTTTCGCGAAATGGTATTCTGCGAAATTCTATATTCCGCGTTATGGTCAACCGAGAATTGGTGTTCCGCAAAATGGTATTCGGCGAAATGGTTTGTAATGATGCGAATATTTAAATGCTTTATTTTATCAGGCTAAGCAATGGGGGAGTTGTTTTCTACTTTACTGTGAGGAAAATTTGTATATTAAAATACCCATGAACTCCCCACAAACTTGCAAAACTCAAGATTGTGACAAAGGTCAACCGAGATTCACGATTTATGTACAACACAGTTTAATATGTGGCAATACGAAGTTTGTCGGGTCAGCTAGTATGCTTATAAAGCAGGTGGTTTTTGGATTGCGTTTATTGTCACCGTAAAGCAAATTTCTGCTGGTTTTCACCAAGAAACTTTAAAAAGCAGTTATTTCTTACAATTTAAGCTAGATATTTACTAGTATTTAATTCACTTTTGTGCGTGAGTGAAACAGAAGTTTTGGAGTTACAGAAAGTCTACACACTTAATTTTGATTTTTGCTCTCGGTAAAATTTCATGCCGAATTCAACGGTAAAAATTATTTTTAACGATATCTCGTTAAAAAAATAACATTTTACATCATCTCGGCAATTTGGTTTCACGTACTTCAGTAATTATTTTCAAAATGCCGATAATCGTTAATAAAATGTGACGAACATTGCGGTTTACTTTATTTTACCGGAATCAGCAATTTCAAATACCATTTCTCGGTAAAACAGCATCTTGCTTTGCCATAAATCGGCAAATGCATGGGATATTTTTTTGTTCCACCAGTTTTTTGGCGGCAACATGACAGCGAGAAATGTCAAACGTTTTTTTCGTTCGTCACTTCGTCAGCCAGCGCATTTCAATATTTTTGTTTGGCATTTCGCTAGCGATTTCGTTTTCGTCGTGTGAAGGTGCGTAAGAAATTTGGAAGTATATTAAGTTTTTTGTACTTATTGTAATACTTTTTTTCAGAATATTTGAAAACCAGCACCGTGTGAATCTGATCTATTTCCATTGCCGTGCGAATCTGATCTTTCCTGTCTGCGGGAGGCCGCTCACAATATGGTTGTCTTAACACCGCCCGAAATTGTGATCAACTATAAGATTTCACACCCACCCTAATATGTACCTGTACCGGCACGCATTCGAATCGGGCGCAACGCAGCATGAACAGTACTCGACGGTGGCTCAACCGTTGATTGAAGCGCTGATCCGTATGAAGTCTTCACCTATGGAGTAACAGGCAATGGGAAAACGTATACCATGACCGGGGTTATTCAGTACCGCGGCATAATGCCGCGCTGTTTCGATACCCTGCTTCGTACCATCTCGGATATTCGGGCGAAAAAGTTCGTTTTCAAGCCGGTCCGGTTGAACGGGTTCGACATCCTGTCGGAAACGGATGCCATGCGGCAGGCCGAGCTGCACTCGCAAATGAATCGAATGAAGCGAGAGGACACCGATCCGGAGCTGGCGTCGAAGACATCGGTCGCATCGTTCGAGGTTAGCGGCTAAGCGATAATATTTATTCCGTTATTATTACATGCGTTGAGGTTTTATGCTATTTTCAAAAAAGTGGTTTTAGTTTTTTCCGAATATCGGCAGTAAATAATACTGATCATTCAGCAAAATTAACTGACAAAATCGGCAAACTTAATTTAAAAATACAGCGGATCTCGGTTAAAAGCTACCGAGTGTGTCGGCATGTTTTACCAGATCTCGTCAAAAAACTACCGAGCGCGTAGGTAAAATTTGCCAGATCCTCTTTAAAAAACTGCCGAATGAGTCAGTATATTTTGCCGAAGTTCTCAGTATATTTTGACAGTTCGATATCATTTGCGCTTACCGAGTGATCAGTAAACGTAACTTTTGCCGAGAAGGTTACCGAGAGCTCAGCTGTCCAATTCTCGGCATTTTTTTTTGCCGATTTCGGCGAAAAAAATTAAGTGTGTACAACATTCAAATTGACTTTAGTTTTTAACTATGATTCTACCCGAATCTAATCATCAAATTACTATCTACTGATTCATTCAAGTCTAAAAAATGTGTCCGTGAAGGTTTTAGCTGCTAATACTTGCTAGTGAGTTTGGCGCCTTTGATTTAAGGATTGATAATTGATAGGCATGGTACAATGACTTTGATCCAATTTTGATTCATTTTACTATAGAGCCTCTATTAAGCAGAATTTAAAACAGTAATGTATGAAGAATTTCTAGAACTAGTTAATGTCTATAATATTGCAGAACAAAGTTTTACTGTATCTTTTGTATTTACAGTGCAATAGAATGCCGCTACTACATTACTAGCCAAATGTACGTTCACTAATTACCAACAGGATAGAAGTCGTATAGCACCGTAAATACAAAAAAACACAACAAAGTTTTCTACAGCAAAATTGTAGACAATAACTAGCTCTATAAATGCCATCAATTGAAGTTTTTCGAATTCTGTTTGGCTTAAGCGGTACACTCAAATGAATCAAAGTCGATTCAAAGTGCGTGCGCCATCCTTGATAGTTGATTAGTCTCTAGACCCTAGAGGAAGTGAGACATCTAATGATGGCAATACAGCGAACAAATTTTTCAAATGCTCTAATGTTAGAAATAACTTGTTTAAAAGTACAATTACTCGAACGTTGCAGAACTATCCTGTGGCACTCGTCCTCTGGGTACGAAATCAATACGGTAAAATTGAAGGAATAAGTTATAAACACTGCTCGAATACTGGTAGATGAATACACATAGTTTTATCTTTTCTTGTCTATTAATAAATTCTCATTTACGATTATTTTGTGATTTATTACATACATTACATTGCGCTCCAATTGCAGAACTATCTAAAGAAGCAGCAGGAACGAATAATAAAAATATCGAAAATTTTCGTCTGACTCATACCCGTTGGATGCCACGGGTAGCCACCAAAACCATTTGAAATGATTATTGCTAAGTTCAAATTCATTCATCGCAAGTCTAAAACTATTCATAAAATCCAACAAACCAAAATTACCTCAAGAAATGTTGAAACCATTATGTATTTTGAATGAAATTTGCAAAATACTTGGATAAATAACATAGAAATATTTGCATTTTAATTACTATCGTTATACTACTTGCAATTTTTTATTATTGCAAAAATATACATACAAACATGAAAATTAAGTGCAAAAAGTATTTTGGAACTACGTTTAAGTCAAAAACAAAGAAAAATGTGGCGCTAGCTTACTAAGAGAATGACATTAAAAAGGCTCCAGTAACAGAGCTCTTAAGTTGAAAGTATTAGATCTTCCAAATTGAAATTATTGCAACAAAATCGTAGATATACAACTTTGACGTGTGTTTTGATTAAAAGAGACTTATTTTCGTTCATTTAGATGATGCTGGATGTCATTGTTATAAAAAATCGATTTATGGCCGCCCTTCCTAACAAATGGAGCCACAGTGCAACGCTAGCTGTATCTAACCGATGTGAAGTACTAGAGGTGTGGAACAACGTACCGTTTGTTTGTGTTAGCAGCGCAAATAATGTAAACAGCAAGGGTGACGTCAATCTCGCCCTATTCTTCTACGGGCATAAAAAAATCAGAGGGGTTGTGTACAAGACACGACCGCATATATAGGTGACGCAGGACTACGTAAGTCTCTTTGTAGTGATTGTGGCATGTATTCATGCTTGTAATCATTTTATTCTTCATGTATACATGCTATATGCAACATATATACATGTTACATGCGTTGTATGTAACATTTATCAAAGTAGTAACATTGCATACGTTCAATTCTCAAAAGATTGTGCATTTGAAAACAATTTAACAAAATCAAGAACACAAACTATTGCTTTCCTGCTACCTTACTGAAATTAAAGATTGTTCCTATTATCCATGGTTTCCCACGTTGAAGGGAGTTTACCAATTCAATCCTATTTTATCAACAGCACATCTTTTCACTACACTTATAATGAAACGGCAAGCATGCGTATTCCTACAGAGTCATATTGTAACCGAACACTACAGCTGTAGCACATTTTTCCAACACAGATATCAAATTCGCCTAGGTTTAATCGTCTCGCAGTAAAGAATTTGCGATCTGTTGGGACAACGAACTTGTGTCATTTTTTCTGGCACACTTCCCTAACACATACATCAAATTGGACTAGGTTTATTCGCGTTCGTAAGAAATCTGTTGGCACGAGGGGGCTTTGTCACTCTTTCTGGCGTACTTCCCAAGCAAGGACATCAAAATGGTCTAGGTTGAACCGCGGTGTTAAGAAATCTTGTTGAAATGAGGAAACATGGTCACTTGTTTTGGCTTACTTCCCAAGCACAGATATCAAATTGGTATAGGTTTAGATCATCGTAAAGAATCTTCCAACCAATCACGAAGCGAGAATTCTGGTAAAACATAGGTTCATTATTTTCAATTTTTCAATAGTTCAACATCAAGAATCCATACTTTTCTTCATTTGGGTCAATTCTTAGAAGATTTTCCGATCGATTGGTGTAAGAATATTGAAAATCGATCGGAAAACCGCTGAGCTATTAGCGCTCAAAACCTTTCATTTTTCGTGACGCTCGCATTTTTCGATTTTTTGGAATGACACCCTATCTCAAAACTTGCCGTAAGACGTAGTCCTACGTCAAAAAAGCATAAACATTGTGCCGTACAACGATGACACTAACACACCTATGCTTTTTAGCATATTACGAACACAAACATGCCGCGTTTGCCGTACCTAAGTAATAGTGTACATAGGTATCTAACCACCTCTTCCACCTCTTGATCCGATTACAGAGCGCTTAATTTCGCCGCGTTTACCGTTTATGCTAATCCGGCGGCTGCGTGTCGCAACAGGTAAGATATGTATCTTTGTATTTTGTAATGTTGCATATTTCGAAAACCGAATGTACAATTTTAGGCAGGATGTGGACTCGATAGTGAAAGAGCTTCCAAGTGCTTTGGACGACGACAGGCCTCTCTAATAAATGTCAGAAACTTTTCAAACGTGATAGGACTTTTACTAGTAACAAATGAATCTTGAAATAAATGAAAACACAGCGTTGATACTGACAGTGACAGCAGCAACCAGCGCACAGATAAAAAACAGACAAATAACAATGAGCAACTTTGACAATTAAGTTCCCAATTCACAGACTTGATACAGATTGTTAGCATCATGTTTACCACAATAAGTCCTATAGAACAACAGCGACACTGGCATTATATATATATTGATTCTACTGTGACGATGCATAAGTGGTAGACTTGTATGAAATTAGATAAATTTGGCTCGATTGTGATTTGCCGGAGGCGGTGCGGGTTTTCTCTAGAATGTATTTTTTAAACTGAATGACCTCTATATCACTAATCGGTTTCTTTGTTATGAAAATGTTTGAAGGGATTGAAGTAGTTGAAGCATATTTTGTAAAAGCGATGGTAACGATAGTGTTTTTTTTTAAACGATGGTTCTACAATTGATGAAGGGACGGTAGGGGAAAGAAATGAAAATTTTTTGGTGAAGGAGGGGAAGAGCGGAAAGGAAGGGGGGGTATTGGTAGCTATGCTTGACAATCCGGTTTCCGGAATCCGGTTTTAATCTCACATTACAGCTTGGTTCGACTCATGCACCTTCCAGCATTGGACAAAAGGTAGGAGTCAAAATGATTACTTGTCAAGCATAGCTACAAATACCCCCCCCCCCTTCCTTTCCGCTCTTCCCCTCCTTCACCAAAAAAATTTTTCATTTCTTTCCCCTACCGTCCCTTCATCAATTGTAGAACCATCGTTTCAAAAAAAATATTAATATATGTATGATCACATTTCAAGGTCAAGACTAAAAACTTGAGATTAGTCTATAACGATAAAGTGTATTAAAAATTCTGTAGATTAAATTTTCCGCATGGAACTGTCGTGCAGTCCTCTTTTAATTTTTAAAATCAATTTATATTGACAATCAACATGACTGCTGTACTATGAAAATATCGAACTAGAGGAAAGTATATGTCCAGCACAAACACCGACAATTCATTGACGTTTTCTTTGTTTATACTAGAAAGGTTGCAAAAAAGCTTGGTGCCCTGAAGTAATTTAAACAATTCTCAATCAAGCGCAATTTGTCCTCTTTAACCGTTATGTGTTCGACAAAAAAACACCTTCAAGTGCTCGACAAGGGTACCCGGGTACCCACAAATTGAAACGCTTGTAACTTTGGCAGTCTTTGACCGATTCGGACACTTACCACCTAAAGATTCAGGAACTTATCCACTTCCAGTGTGGTTACGTCAAAGCCGGAAGTGGTTCATCTGGTTGCTGGAAATCCGGCATTCCGAGTATGTGTTCCGGAATTAAAGCACTTTTTATATTTTTGGATGTATTTATAGTAATATGGGTGTCCAAAGTTCTTCTAATTACTCCGAAAGGTCATTCTTCATTGTTTTAAAACAATGCCATCCCAAGTAACACTTGCAACATGTTTTTTAGAAAAATATTCAGAAAGCAGTTGCATTTAAATTATAAATAAGTTTCATGGAAAACAAGATGTTCTAAAAATGTTTTATTTCTAGCGCCGATGTTTTCAGCCAGAATGACAGGTTAAGGGGAAACCGAAAGTGGCTCAAACATGGCTGGATAAATGGCTACCATTCGAAGCATGTATTGTTTTGCGCCTTAAAAATGCATCTGTATTGGCAGAGCACGCTTTCGCCACGTAATCAGTGCTTCCAGCGCTGTTATAATGTCCTAAAACTTGTAATTCAATTTATCGATCTGCTGTGTATCAATAAACGCTCAGCAAAACATAATTGCTAATGGAAAATAAATTTAACTGAACATATCGATCATTACGTGTTCATAAAAGCGACCAATGTATAATTTGGAATTAGTTAATAGATATTTGGTTACGCACATATTTCGTTGAACTAGCGATTTCGGAAAAAGCAGCAACACAGTATCAAACTTTCGTCACATCAATGAGCTTTTAAAGAGCTTTCAACTTTCGCCGCATCGATGAGCTTAGAGTGAAATAAACAAACAAAACGCAAACGCAGGAATCAAAAACGCAATCCGATGCAAGCGGATTAATTAAACATCCTAGTGATCCTACGCATTATTCAGTTGCTGCTGTTAATTTTGATTGAATCGGAATGCCTTGATAAAGAAAACAAACCCTTTTTCGGGATGTTTGTAGTCAGTGCGGTTGGCTGCGGATCAGCTGTTTATGTTTGCAAGCTCCGCTATTTGACATATATTACCAATACTAATGCAATATTCAAATAAACGTTTAGGTTTTTAACGAACACATGAGATGTATAGTACAGTGTTTGTCGCACTAACACAATAACGTTAGCCACTTTCGGTTCCGCCTTAAAGTTGCATTTCGGTTGTAAAGCTAAGTTTTTATTGAACATTTACAACTGAGTATTCGCGACTACGAAAGTAAAAGAGATAAACCTGTTCGCACCCACACGAAACTCCATGCCGAATTGTCAAAACTTACGTGAAAACAAAAGCAAAAATACTTCCTTCTCTTTTTTTCTCACACAAAAATCAAACCAATATCAGCAACTACGTAGTGGCGAATTGCCGGCATTGAACAGCGGCGAAGCGATGACAATGAATACAGCACAGATCCATAAATTTGACACATTTTCGCAACATTGCAATATTTTATTGAGCTTAAATGCTCCAATTTATGAGTATTCTGGGTATTTTTTTAGCGCAATTTAAGTTCTTTCACAAATAAAAATTAACTGTGAATCAGTTGTAAGTTAACGCGAAACAAAATGCATACAGTAAAGCTTTTTATTGGTTTCGAATTTTTCGGTTATCGGTGTGCTCATTTGAACGCAATCTTGTATAAACATGGCTGATGACTGCGCCAAAATATAATGTAATAGATCATTATTTTTGTGTCGTAGAATGATTTTATATATACAAGGGACATATAACATAATTAATACAAAATATCCCACCGGTTTTCAAAGAGATTAGCATGTTTTGTGAGATTGTCAAAAAATGATATTTATTTCGATTCCACTCAACTTTGGCTTATAAAAGTAAATCTTGAGCGCATCAATTTTTCGGAAGTAGAATGGCAAAGTTCACGATAAATTTAAAATTGCACTTTAGTTTGGGTTATTTGAAGGCTACAATGTTGCTTTGAGTGATTGATGAATTACCGAAATATAACTTTGGCCATTTTATTTTGAGAAAAATGTCTGTCATTATTTGCTTGTAAATGTAAATATAACTTCAGGGAAATATCAGAAAAAAAATCCTGTCAACAGCGCGATTAAGCTTTTTAGTTGGTAGTCTAGTGATGTCCGATTACTTCTCGATTAATCGAACTAATCGGTTATCCGCTAAAATAATCGATTAATTTTTAATCGATTGCTTCATGTTCCGATTATTAGATAATCGATTAACTGGCCGATCGATTATGCCGGATTATTTCAAATTTTATTCTTTGTCAATTTCTAACAAATTTAATTATTACAGTGGCAGGCGCTTACCTTCAAAATTAACCACACGCAATCAGCCAGTTCGTTGGTTTCGAGATACGATGCTGATCTAAGAAACCAGTAGTTCTATGTTCAAATCTCAGCTAGGCAGTGCTCCTAGATGGAGTCAGTAGGATTGTTGCAATAGCCCCGTAACTGTCTTGTACTCTAATATCTGGCTGTGAAGTCTGTCGATAAAGATGGGTCAAATCTTAGAAAGGATGTTTAACCCCAAGGCTTTGCTTTTAATCATCCAGTTTGCACGCAGTAGGCCGGTTTAAATACCACGCTGAAGCCTAAAAACCAAACTAAACTTTATCTAGATACTAACTGTGCCACCATCAAAAGATAATTCGAAAATTTGTCAGTCTGTCAGACACGGAATTTTGGAAGGAATTTTTAGAAAACTGGGTAAAACCATTCGTCTTTTTCTATACAAAAACCAAAAAATGCGGTCTCCTCGATTCCTATGTAACTAGCCTAAGTCTGACTGCACATTCCAAAACACTCGTGGACAGTACTACGGGACGCAAAACTATTTTTTGGTAACGAGGTAATTTTGTAACGAGGTTACAAAAAGGTAATTTTGTAACGAGGTTACAAAATAAATAAGGTAACAAACCCTATTGTCAAATCCCACACACAACCGTCACTAAAAGCCTGTTCGCGTTACCTGCCGTTATCCCCGAAAAAAGGTTAGGGTACCGCGACAGTAAACAAACCCTGCTAATGCCCACCGGATGGAACCAGGCAAAACTAGCCGAAGCTGAATCGTCGGTCCCGTCGTAAAGTCCTGTGCTTGACAGGACAGGCAAATCAGTCTGGGGAATGAGCGATTTTAAAGATAACCACTTAAGAGATGACACGCAAGATTGGAAAGGGCTAGAAGTTAGAAGACGCAAAGTGATACATGAGAAGACGAAAAGCGAAGTAAATTAGTATTCGGAAAAGATACAATAAGTAAAAGTAAAGTGGAAAAAACACGGGTAGAAAATATAGGCGCTAAAATTTAACCGCTGGTTGCTCGTAGATATTGGCTGGAGTCTTCCCTGATGCACTGCGTACTTGCCCGTTTTACAGCTGACCTCCACCATTCGTCCCTTGGGCCAGGAGTTCCGAGGCAGACCCACATCCACGACCACCACCGCGTCACCGATCTCGATCGGTTTTACCGGATAATTCCACTTAGTCCGGCGGCTTATGGTCGTCAGGTACTCGAGTAGCCACCCTTTCCAGAAAAGGTGGGCGTAAACTTGTGAAGTCTTCCAAGTATTGGTTAGCGTAGCGAGGCTCTCGGTGTACGGTACAAGAGAATTCGAACTCAATTTATTTGGAGTCAGCGCTTCACTCTCGCGGTCCTCGATAAGCACGTATGTGAGGGGGCGCGAGTTGATGACGTTCTCCACCTCCAGTAGTTTGTTCCTTAGTACTTCTCGCTTGGTAGGAATCTTCTGCCCAGTTAGCAAATCCTGTGGACACCGCTTAGGACTTTTGGACATGAAGGTGTCGCTGACTGTATCCCACCACATTCCGTGTATCTTTTCGGTCCCCAAATCTTCGTTCTGGTTCAGCTTCTTACTCGTTCTGTTGTTGCACATAGAATCCAGCGCCTTCTGGGAGTTCGGCAGCCATCTACGTATCTCGAAACCACTTTCATCAGAGATGCAGCGAACAGCTTGCGCAAATTCTGCTGCCTCTTCCTCTGTCTCGACACTGTACAGCATATCGTCCACGTACGTTCCTTTGCACATCGCCTCCACAGCTTCCGGGAACTGGTCCTTGAAATGTTTTGCGTTTAGGTTCTTGACGTATTGTGCACTGCTGGGCGAGCAGCTCACACCAAACGCCATCGCCTGCATCACGTATACCTTGGGCGCGCTACCAGGAACTCCGTCATTACAGAAGAATTTCAGACAATGCTGATCGATGCAGTTCATCATCACCTGCAGGAATATTTCGCAAACATCCCCTGAAACAGCTACTCGATACTCGTGAAGCAGATGGAGAACGTGGGGAAGTGGTGTCACTAGGTTTGGTCCTTTCAGCAGAAGGGAGTTCAAGGAGGATCCTCCCACTTTCGCAGCGGCGTCCAAAATAATGCGAAGTTTCCCAGGCTTATTCTTGTTAAACACAGGAAAAATCGGCAGATACCACGAACGTCCTTGGTGCATGGCTTCCTCGTGAGGCGACGGTTCACGAATGTATCCCTTCGATTTGTGGTCCAGGATCTTTTCACGGAACGCCTTCGCCGGATCCGGATCACGCCCCATGTGCTTGTCGAAACAGTTATGGCGCTTTAAGGCCATCGCTCCGCTCCCCGGCAGCTGCTTATCACCGAATCTCCAGGGCAGGGAAGTTTCATATCGGTTACCTTTCAGCTCCTTGCTGGATTGTAGTAGCTGCATAGCCCGCTCATCCTCTGTCGATATCAACGATTTTCCAGAAGGCAGAACTCCCAGGCTGTCCAACGAGAAATAATCCTTGACCGTTGTATGAGGTGTTTCACATACACAGATATGGTAGCTATACGCCGTAGCACTTTCCTTCTTATCCTGCGTCGGCACCGAGCAGGGTCCGTAAATCAGCCAGCCAAGCCGCGTTAGTACTGCTGTAGGTTGATTTTCACCTCCTTCCCGGGAATCCAACGCATAGTCTAGTCGAGAGTTGTCCACACCCATCAGGATTCGTGGCTTTACTCCAGAGTACGATGCGACAGGAACACCAGAAAGATACTGGAAATGCTCCGTGAGATCCGAAGTGGACATTGACTGGGACGGCAGATCCAGGTTCTGCACAGTATGCACCTTCGAGAGATTGAAACGCTTACCAGGATTATCGGTGCTGGAGATTTCAACCGCACACTTCACTGAGTTGCCTTCATATCTGCCTTGGCCGCCAGTCCACGCGATGCACAATGGAGTCTTCTCACCCTCCAGATGCAATTCCTCCCACAAGCTGTGCTCCATCAAGGTAGAGGTTGAGCCGGCGTCGAGGAAGGCATACGTATTGATCGAACGGTCTTTTCCATGTACGGTCACTGGGATGTATTTCAACAGTACACCTCCGAGTGTGCAATGATGCGCGTTGCACGAAGCTGTCTGCGTCGTTTCGCTCGGCTTCTTGTGTTTGCTATCGTCGTGCAGCAAGCGATGATGTAGAAAGCTGCAACCGTTTTGATTGCAAGGAACTTTCCGTTCGCAGGTGTTGAAGTGTTTCGTCAGGCACTTTCGGCAGATCTTCTCGTTTACCAACAACCAGCGTGCATTCAGTGTCATTTTGAGAAAGCTGCTGCACTTATCGAGGCTACCGCACTCACCGGCGCACGCTAGACAAGCTCTACTACTTGCCACAGGCTCTGGTGGTTGCGTGGAGTGCACATGTACGTAGGCTTCTTCTTTTCGATCTTTTTTCTCGGTGTTTGATGGCTTGCTCCACACCTGAGGTCTACTAACTTGACTAATCGCTTCAACCATGTTTCCGAGCCACTCATTGAAGTCCAATAGCGTAGCTGTCCCTTTCTCTTTCCGGTAGAAAGCCCACTGCATTTTCAGAGTAGATGGAAGGCTGTCGACGAGCTCCTGCAGCAGCGCAACGTTGTACAGCCGTTCATCCATTTGGCACACTTGTATAGTAGCGCACAAATTCTGCACCGCAACGCCAAAATCCACGATTGACTCCAATTTCTCTGCTTTCATCGGTGGCATCATTTTAACTCTCTTCACCATGGTCTCCACGATCCATTCCGGGTTGCCGAACAGTATTTTCAACCGGTTCATGATCACCGGAACGTTATTCGGATGTAGAAGCAGACTTTTGACAGCATTCAGAGCTTTGTCGTACAAACTTCTCTCCAGACGATCAAGAAGCTCATCATTCCGGAACCCACACATCCGGGTTGTTCGGTCATACGCTGCAATAAACCGAGGCCAATCCTCGGGATCTCCACCGAACTTAGGTAGATCTTTCACCGTCTGTCTGGCCGCCAAATGACCACTGTTCAGAGGAGTAAAGCTCTCGTCTAACGATAGTTGAGGGGAACTGGTATGTGGAACAGACGATACTGGTGGTAGTAGACCAGGCGCAAGAGAAACGAACGGATACAGCTGTGGATTCAATGCAGTATATGGGACCGTGGATACTGGTGGTTTTAGCCCAGACGATTGAGAACTGAATGGATACAGCTGTTGATTCAACCCAGTACATGGGACCGACGTTACTGGCAGACTAGGCGGAAGAGAAACGTATGGATACAGCTGTGGATTCAATCCTGTAAATGGAACCGTCGTTACTGGTGGCATTAGCCCAGACGATTGAGAACTGAATGGATACCGCTGCGGATTCAACCCTGGGTACGCTGGCACTGCAGAGATCGGCTGAGATGCTGTAGTATACAGTGGAGGAGGTTGGTAACAAGACAACGGTGGTTGAAGATGGGAAACCGACATCGGAAACTCCGTACGATCCGTTCCCTGCAAGCGATGTTGATTATTAGAATTCGATGGCGGAAGGTCAGTGCAATCCACTCCACGAAAACGTTGACTGGAAATTTTCGCTGGAACGACGCCGCTAGAAACAACCTGTTGGTTTGACGGCAACACCGGAACTGCGAGTAAGTTGTCGTACACCGGTAGAGAATCATCCAATCCCACTTTATCGGTCTTGTTCAACCAATCTGCAATTTTGTCCGCTTCCTCCACAGTAACCTCAGAATCGCTCGAATCATCCAGCATTTGCTCCTCTAACGCCAAACGCTCTTCAAGCTGTTTTTTCTCCAGCGCTTGTCTGGCTTCCAACGCTTTTCTCTGCTGTTCATGAAGCTTCGCGGAACGTTTTGATTGCTTCGACGATGCCATGGACGACGCCCTGTTGCCTTTGCCAATATTAACTGCATTAGCAGTTGAACTCGCCAATGGTAACGAATCTCGTCGATCTTCTGCGGATAATACCGGAACAGTGCATTTCGCACCTACATCGGACTGCTGTCGTATTTTTGGAGTCGCGCCCAATCGACTACTCCGCGGGGTTTGGGGTTCGCTGGATTTACATGTAGCACCTCCCGCTTGCATACTTTGCTGCTGCAATTGCAACTTCGCCATCTGCAACGGATCGACCTGCTCTCCGCCTTGCTGCTGCAATTTCTGCTGCTGCTCAAGCTTTCGCTGTCGTTCCGCATCCTGCTCCAAACGATTTTGTTGCTCTTGTTGCCACTGCTTCTGCTGCTCTTCGAGATGCTTTAACTGCGTATTCAGTGAAACCCGTTCCTTCTCAAGCGACGTTCTGACGCATCCATTACAGCTCCAATCTTTATCCCGAATACTATCATTCACGTTCACACAATCATAGTGATACCACTCATCACACTCGTCGCATTGTACCATACGACTATTGTCGACCTGCCGACACGAACCACAACTGGCCCCCTCATTGCCAGGAGAATCACTTTTATTCCTCCGGGAACGATTCCCAGCACTCGCTACGCTACCGATTGACATTCCGAAATAAAACGGAAAATTTAATTTGTTACCGAAACAAATTCGGTTGCCGAGATAAGATTGCAAGACGTCCGAAAACTTGAACGAACCGTTTATTTTTAGTTGTTAAATTTTCCCTATGGGATACAAGGTGTATTTAATAATTAGTTTTAGTATATTTTAATATGTAATGGGTAGCTAGCTATTTTTACGAAAACTCACGTTTTGTGTTTCTTGCAATCCGTTTCGTCCTGAAAGCCAACCGTGAATCTGTAGCCTGTCTGTCAACTGTTCGTCGGTATTTTAACCTCTTCTGCTCAACTGCACAAATAATCTTCTTCTGCTAGTCCGACTCTCGTCATACAGCAATTCAATCTGTGATATAGGTTTAAGCTCTAGGTTAGATTTGCATGTTTAAACGCTAACCAATTTTAACTATTAAATTTAATTTTTACCTTACTGAATTAAATTCGTACTGCTAGTATAAACATTCACACTCTTCAATGTTTTAGAAATGCACTTTAACCAGTAGTATTTAAGTAAATTACTAAGAGATTTTATCTATGTTTTTCGTTCTGTTAGACAATGATTTTTGTTTTCGTATGTTTACAATTTTTACGTGACAGCTCTCGATGCTAATCAACCTTACCAGTGCTGCCGATTCCCGGTCGAGATTGGAAGACATCGGAGGCGCGTTTCGCATATCGCGTAACAACCCTCCTTCAAACGGAGGTCTTCCCTTAGATTTTGAGAGCGCGACCGTCGTCAGTCGGCATCAACACGTGTCGACCATGAGTGGGTGATCGGATTCTCCGAGCAACGCACCGAGCGAGCAGGCAGTTGCTACCATCCGTGGCCCTATACACCATCGATCGTAGGAACCGATCGCCGAAGAGCCAACCGTATGCTATACCCACCACATAACCAATTGTTACTGTCCGTGGATTCATCACCGTTCGTACCGGCTTCACAAACATTCGATTCACCATTTGCCACCCACCACGTATTTGGTTCGGGCTATCTGTAAGCGGTCTACGAAACCGCTAGTCTAGCACAGTCACCTGTTCATCGTAACATCAGATACCCTTCGTCGACAAAAAGCAGCAGACCGTAAGAAAAACTGAAGAAAACTAACCACTAGATTAAGCGAAACGTGTAAATGAAGATCTGTTAACCCTCGAAATGGTATTTGCTACGATATTTGTCCGCGGAAAGTGTGAGTCCCCGAATGTGCCCCCCCCCCAGATCGGTTCGCGAGTTAGCCTCCGGTAGGTTAGTGTAGGATGCCTAGGGGACACTGCACTAGCCGATGGTTGCTCTTGTCCCCCTCTTGAGTCAGCCGAACGGATTCAACCGATGTTAGGTTAGTCGGCATTTCGTTCGTAAGTTTAAAATTGAGCGTTTGATGGACCTGCCCTGAGGTATTCTAGCCGGACCGGGATTGTATCGCTAAATACGCTCCTTCACGGCAAGTTAATCCTTGCCTGGCGCTTAAGTAAAGGTTGTCACTGCTCCCTGCCCCAAAACCCATCCCGCCCCGTTACAGGACGTAATGGTTATAACCAATCGATTATTTCGATTAATCGATTATCCAGCGCCGATTAATCGATGTCGATTATTGGCCGCCTAAAAAGTAATCGATTGTTAACTAATCGATTAACTGAAGAAATCGGACATCACTAGGTAGTACAAAAACCATGCAACGCATAGGCGTCACTTTGAAATATTTCACGAACATGTTATATTTTAGCTCGTTTCTTGCGCTGTTTCAGTGTTAATCCGGTCGTAATTAAGTATGTGGAAACGAAAGGTTAGCAATTCGATTTGTTTTAAATCCGTTGTCAATTCTTATTTGAAACCAAGTGTGTTACTTGGGATGCTACGACAAGTTCCCGTGGGACCATAAAACTGTTTGGTTTGCAACACTGGCAATATGGGTGTTCCTAGGATATATCATTATATTGTTTTAAAACATTGAAGAATGAGCTTTCGGAGTAATTTGAAGAACTTTGGACACCCATATTACTATAATTACATCAAAAAATATAAAAAGTGCTTTAATTCGGGAACACATCCTCGGAATGCCGGATTTACGGCAACCAGATGAACAGCTTCCGGCTCTCTCTCTGGCACTGGAAGTGGATAAGTTCCTGAATCTTTAGATGGTAAAAGTGTCCAAATCGGTCAAAAAGTTACAAGCGTTTCAATTTGTGAGTACCCGGGTACCCTTGTCGAGCACTTAAGGGGTAAAAATTTCGAAGCCCCCCCATTCCACCCCCTGAAGTGCTACATGAAAATGTATTCTATGAAAAGTTGCAATTTAATTAATTCTGAGATGTCACAGAGTTTCAGTATCCTTGATCAAAGAAAACTGTGGAATTTCGTACTTTGAAAGCTGAAAAGGTACCCGGGTACCCTGTCGAACACATAACGGTTAAGAATGCAATTTATCTATAGTTCTCTTGGAAAAAATTTCTTTGTCTTGTAAAAGAAATGTTAGTCTAAGAATCGTTTTCTGGTTGATTTAGATAAAGCCGTTGCAAAAATGGCGAACATGGCTATTTTAATTACTTTTGAAATTGTAGCCAATTGCATATGGACGTTTATAAATATGGTGTTATGCAATATCATAAGTGATCTTATCTTTTTAAACAAATGTTTGGACATATAAAAGGCATTTTGCCGCAATTTGTTAAAAATTTGGTAGCTATCAACTTCTTAATGAAATTGTTGAATTTTTTTTATTAATTAGATTTTTCAATAGTCTAGCAAAAATAACTGGCGCGTTAAAAATTTCTAACTTTCATGCCACAAAACATCGGCAAACTGAGCGTGGCTTGAAAAATTTGTCATTTATGGTCATTGGGCAACAAAGCAGCTGTTTTTGTTACCATTTTTATTTTCTATTTTCATTTATATCCATTTTGCAAAAGCAATATCTGTGACTGCTTTTTTCTCTCATAGCTCTCAGTCAATTAAAAAATTTAAAGCTGTGAAAAGTGCATGATGTCTGGCAAACGTTCTTTGAGAAGACAACCATAACATCATCAACACTTGTGGTAGTTTTCTTTTAGTTTCAAGTGACTCTCGGAAGTCATAAATAGAATCGATAAAAATTACAAGTTTTAAAAGGACCATCGGAAATATTCTTGAGAACCTTCTTTAGTGTGGGCCTCCCTAGTTTCATAAGGGTTTTATGGCTGTTTCTATCGCAGTTTCGCAAAATTGCAAGTTTTATGATCGGTTTTGAGGAGCAAATGCTACAAACCTCTTCAAGTGCACCTTAAAATTGAATTTGTTACTTGGGCTTTGAATGTTTCCATTAAGAAACATAACGTACAATGATGAACATTTACGTGGCATCGATCGTGATGCTCTGCCTAGAACATCTTATACAAATGAGGCCATTGAGGTCATCGAGAGCGGAAACGACGTCGAACTACTTATAGGACAGCAGCAGACGCTTCTTTGGAATGAGGATAAATGTCTGGAAATAGCCCAGTCTGGAAACAGAACAGAGTGCCTCTGTCCATCATTTACGATGAGCATGCCGACGAGCTCTCGTTCCCGGACATTTATTTGGGGCACCCGAGAACGTTCAACCCAAAAGTGCGAGTGACGCCGTTCATGATGGCAACAAGTGAACTGCGGCACCGTGATCGACGTGCAGCCACGCCAAAACATTTACTGTACGTAGCAATGAAAATTCTCCATCTGCGTGTTGCCGAGGGACTCCAATGCACATTCCGGTGCATGGCAACAGCAAACATCACGCGCACCATGCTAAGCGACAGGGAGTTTCTGGAGCAGTGCGTTGATCGGAATTTCTCGTTTCTAAAGTCGACCCCAAATTCTGTGCAATATTGGCAGCAACGAAAGCATGATCTATTTGCGATGATCCGGCAGCTGAGAAACCCAACGTTATTCCTAACGTTGAGCACCAGTGAAACCAAATGGCCGCACCTTCGCAAATATTGCACCACTTGGCAGGTGGAGATATTACTGACAATAAGGCTTATACAAATTTGAAAAAAAGTTTATGTCGTCCCCCCCCCCTTCAAATATTTGCGAAATTTGAAGGGGCAAAAAAATAAAGTGTTATATTAATATGTTGCATTCTTTAGTGATAACTATAAGCAGATTTTTTACAGTTCAACGAGCTTACATCTCTAAATTAAAGAATATGTGCAAAGTTAAAGCAATTATCCCGTTAGTCTTGATCAACTTTTTTTCGCCAACTAAACTGTCTGGTTCCTGCTGCAAGTCACAGGCGACTATTTTGCTCAACCTTTAAGTTACCGACGTCAAAATTTGGGGTGTTTGCAATCAGACTTTTGGCTCCATTTGCTTTAAATTTGGTTCCATTTTAATTCAACTTGTTTAAAAAAACCGAATTAAATTGAGGCGAAAATCAATCAAACAATAATTGAGTGAAATTTGGTACCGCTTTTCCGTCTTAGGTACTAGATACAATGACGTCATAGGTACTAAATAAAAATAGAAATACGTCAAATACTCCGGAATATCAGCTATCAGTGCTTTCAGGGCTCCAAATTGGTCGTTTTATTCCGTAGTGTACTTGGACATACCCTAATTTTGGATGTTAGGAACGTAAAACTCAATAATACAGTTTTTTACCATGCATTAGATGCATGCAGAAAGTGACATAAACTGTTCGAAACATTAAATTTTTGAAACGGTTTGCATCCTTAATATACAAAGCTTGTTTGAGAACAACCATCAACTTAGGAATGGCCTGATTGATATTCATGACTAAAAGGTTGACCAAGAAACAAGCGGTTTCCAACGTAAATCCTAGTTTCAGAAATTTCTATTCTTGAA
The DNA here is from genome assembly GCF_943734655.1 of Sabethes cyaneus. Taxonomy (NCBI): domain Eukaryota; kingdom Metazoa; phylum Arthropoda; class Insecta; order Diptera; family Culicidae; genus Sabethes; species Sabethes cyaneus. The sequence goes on from NC_071353.1 coordinate 69,843,890, forward strand.
ACATGGTGGTAGCACAGCATATGCGTTCCAATCCAAGTAAAAAAGTTGTTGAGACTTAAACTGCCATTTTCACACTAGGGGTATTCACGTAGCGCTTACTATGTTGCGTATACGGCGTGTTGCGTATTTATACTGCGTTATGCTACTCGCATAACAATTCCAACTCTATAGAAACCGGAACTGCAATGCGAATAGCGGCAGTATATACACGGAATACACCGTTTACGCAACATAGCAAGCGCTACTTGAATACCCCTACTATGATTAGATTACTATACTATTTCGTGGTTACCGAATTCTGAACTAGTAAGCAACACGGATTTGGATTATTCAAAAAAAACAAGATAACTAACCGAGTGACACGCAAGTTCAAAGCAAAATTCAAATGAAGGTCAACTTATACGTTTGTGGCTCTCTAAAGAGATCCTGTGGCAACCCAAGTAACAACGGTAGCTGAATTTCAAGAGCAATTGCTGTTTACGGGTTGATTTAAGGCGATCAAAGCTGCATAAAGTAAGTACTAAATGGTGTTTAAATAAGCGATGTTTAAGCTACTTTAAGTTTTTTAAACCAGTTCTCTCCCAAAAGCTGATAAACAAGCTTAATAGCGGATTTTTCTACTAAAAAATCTGCTTCTAAACAACCATAAACATCAAACCGGTTTACGGCTGCTTAAAGGTGTTAAAGTGTAGAGTGTAGAGCTTTCATTAGGCTCACAGCTTTCAAACTACTTTAAGGCTGCTTAAGGATGTTAAAGTGGTTTTACAAACTTCTACTAAGTTTTCTTTCGGTTCACAGCACACATACTGTCAGAGCATAGAATTTCGCAATTCGGCTGACAGCAAAAGTTTGTCAGTTATCAACATTATCGACTGCTTCACGCTAGGAGGGCTAGGCTTCAGGTGTAAAGATATTCTCACTGTCTGTTTTGCAGATGCAAATGGGGCGGATCACACGGTGAGTGCTTATAGATCAAAAGATGGCGGGTTCAATTCCCGGAAAAAAGACATGCATTTTCAAGTAGCTAGCTTTAATTATACGAATTAAAGTTATTCGAAGTTAAAAATATCGCGTTCGAAACATTTCACAGCCAAATAAAAAGGCTGGGCTCCATTTTTTTAATATAAAAATAATTTTTTTTTTGCTGCATAAAGGTTGATGAAGCGTTGATTAAGCGCCTGGAAAAGCAGATAACAAAACTATTTCTCGTTCTAAAAACAGAATTGACAGCATTACGCAAATTCTCTTAAGCTTCATTGCAGCTTCGAAAGCAGCTATTAATTAGCCTGAAGCTTGATAAAATCACCAGATTTAGATGTTTAAGAGCTGAAAAAAGTTTTTTATTTCTAAACCTGAACCATAGATCAGCCACAGGTTGAATAAAATCAGCTATAAAAGCGTTTGATCAGCCTGAAATTATTACTTGGGAATCCACTGTTATCAAACTGGTTCATCTCGACCAGGATACTTACTTGTGGCTGGGTCAAAAAATTTGAAAGTTTGGTTCGGTTTGAACTAAAATTTAAGTAGGTACTGTACAAAATTTTTGTGTTAAATTTTTAATAATATGGAAAAATAAACGCTGGTGTTGTCTTTTTTGCTTAGTTATTAAAGGTTTAATGTTATTATTTTTTTCTTGCCCCCCCCCCCCCCCTTCCCTTCAACAATATTTTGAGACCAGGACATAAACTTTTTTCAATTTTGTATAAGCCTAAATATAATGCAGCAATTATTTGCCCTACAGCGAGCGGCACTGGTGAACGAGGATTCGGTGACCTACTGCATTTATTTTAACAAGCTTACGTTATTATGCAGCTTCTAGAGTCATCGCGATTCAGTCCGTTCGGACAATACCGCGTGGTGGAATATTTCAAGCGCATCGAATTTCAACATCGCGGCAGTCCCCACGCGCATATACTGTTATGGCTGGCGAACGATCCCTGTGAGACGGTTTCGGAGGACATGCCCGCAACTGCTCGTCTGATCGACAGCCTTTGTTCAGTTGAAGCAGTCAACTTGCCAGACAGCTACGGAAACCAGGTGCACAAACACACCTTCACGTGCTACAAACGGGGTGAGAAAAGCTGCAGATTCAATATCCCTTATTGGCCCATGGATCAAACTAGAGTTTTACTCTCACTCCCGGCTGATGATGGACGCCACGAACAGCTCAAGAAACGATCCGTCAGGATTCACAATGTACTAGAGACGAGAACGTTCATTCGTGCGTCGATAAATCGACCCACCGTCCTGCTCAAACGGTTTATGACGGAGTTATGAACGAATCCCTTCAATCCATGGATTGCCAACATCCAGCGCTCAAACATGGACTTCCAGTTCATCCTTGAGGAGTTTTCCTGTGCCGCGTACGTTATCGAGTATGTCAACAAGGCAAATCGTGGCATCAGCAATCTGCACCGAGATTTAGTAAGCTTCAAGAAGAGCTCCCGGATCAAGACTACAGGTCATTGCTGAAGAAGATCAGCATCAAGATGCTTAACTCTGTCGAAATGTCTGCACAGGAGGCAGCCTGGTACCTTTTTCGTCAGCCGATGTTCGAAGCCAGCAGAAAAGTGGACTTCTTTCCCACCATGTGGCCACTCGAGCGAACCTAAACTCGAAAACGTACAAAGCAAATGGACGAGGAAGGCATTTCAAATGATTCCAGTGATATCTGGACAACCAATGTCATCCAGAAGTACGAAGAACGTGAGGGGCTAGAGAATGTCTGCCTGGCTGATTTTGCAGCTTACTATGTGAAGGTTCCGAACTCGGCTAACACGTACAACCGTCGAAACACTGCACGCGTGTTGCGTTGGCGAGCCCATGACTGAGCTGCATGACTGCAAGCGTGAGATGATACTGCTATTTCTTCCATTTCGGAGTGAGATGTGTGATGTGCTCGACAAATTCATTCAATTGTACGACGAACATGAAAGCCACTTGTTGTGAAAGCAGAAAGAATACGACTGCGAGCTCAATCTCGAGCAAACGGTCTATGAATACCTTCGTATGTGCGGCACCAATGCGAATCAAGAACAAGATGCCCGCTAACGACAAGCGCGACGAATGTGTCCGAGCAATCACCATGGAGCCCAACGACGACGATATCCAAAACTTGCCGATTTATACGTTGACTGCGGTGGTTAAACAGAGATCCAACGTAATAAGTAAGCAAGCCTTTTGCGAAATGGAACGAGCCACCAATCCCGAGCAACGAGCGTTGATTCTCACGTCATTCACGAGATGCACAGCTTCAATAACCCGAAAACAGTTGCAGATCTTCTTTACTGGTCCGGCTGGTAGCGGTAAAACTTTTACATTGCGCATCTTGATGGAAATCTACAACCGTTTCAGTCAAGCACACAATGCTCAAAACAACGCTTACGTTGCTTATGCGTCGACTGGAAAGGCAGGTGTAGCGATTGGAGGAACAACGGTGCATTCTGCTTTCCGCTTGACTTTGTTACGCAGGAACACTCCAAATGTATCACAGCTTCCGCCAGTGAATGCAAGACATGTTTGGAAACCACCTGCAAATTCTATGCATAGCGCTGTTCTCTGGCAATCACTGCAGTTTTATCCCCTTGTCAGAGTCATGAGGCAGAGTGACGAACATTTTACCAATGTACTGACAAAGATTGGCAACGGCGATCGATTGTCAGGTAATACTTTAATTGCATTCTTAAAATTGGATTTATATAGATAACTAACTGACCCGACAAACTTCGTATTGCCACAAATTAAACTGTGTTGTGCATAAATCGTGAATCATGAATGACCTTTATCACAATCTCGAGTTTTGCAAGTTTCTGGGGATTTCATGAAAACATCCATGCAACAATATACAAATTTTCCTCACAGTAAAATAGAAAACAACTCTGTAGCAGTATCATTTCGTTATGCATAATTAATGTAGCACTTCAGTAGTTAAACGGAAATTTATTACATCCAAGCTTTTCATTTATGATATACGAATAATTACATATCATAATTATTCATATAATAATTATTCGTAGTTATTTAATTAGTCCAACGAGTTCGTTGCGCTAAAATGTAGAACCGGTTTTTAGCCTAATGGCGAAACCCCCAAAATATCTCTCCCGTGCAGCTACTCATAATTTCCGTTAAGACTGAACTGTAGGGAAGCAACGAAAGATGCTTCGTAGAAAGGTTGGAGAGAATCGGATAGAGCCGGTTGGAGAGAATCGGATAGAGCCAAGTTAAGTGGCCGAAATGAAACAGCTAGCAGGATCGTAGATTTCCGAATTGACCCGACGGAGTTAGCGGGAAATTACGAATTCACTATGACCTATAACCCAAAGACAATAATTAAGTGCATTGACAGAAGTAATTAAATAAAATCACTTGAAAATCATATCTTTAAAGTACACAAAAACAATAACATCAATGAATGGGAGGGTCCATCAGGGTACTTGTTTGAAGCAGTGTGCTTAGGGAGAGTGAAGTGGTCAACTTCCTAAGGTTAACCTTGGCCCGGCTAACAACACATTGTGGATAATGAGCGGGCCTTTCTCCCCACCTATTGGGGCCATTCTGCATTGAGAGAGCTTACTCAACGATTGACTCATGTGATCTAGTTTCTGGAAGGAGATTCTTAAATACCCTTGGTACGTGCAAGTGATGTTGCTTGCCGACCGAATCCCTTTTGGCCCTTCATACAAGAGCTGGTAAACGTGACCAATCGTTATGTTTGTACGATTCCCCTTGTCAAGATATGCCCATTGCTATGAACAGTTGTTCTGCTAAGATAGGCGGTAGTTCCCATACATACATACATACATACATACATACATACATACATACATACATACATACATACATACATACATACATACATACATACATACATACATACATACATACATACATACATACATACATACATACATACATACATACATACATACATACATACATACATACATACATACATACATACATACATACATACATACATACATACATACATACATACATACATACATACATACATACATACATACATACATACATACATACATACATACATACATACATACATACATACATACATACATACATACATACATACATACATACATACATACATACATACATACATACATACATACATACATACATACATACATACATACATACATACATACATACATACATACATACATACATACATACATACATACATACATACATACATACATACATACATACATACATACATACATACATACATACATACATACATACATACATACATACATACATACATACATACATACATACATACATACATACATACATACATACATACATACATACATACATACATACATACATACATACATACATACATACATACATACATACATACATACATACATACATACATACATACATACATACATACATACATACATACATACATACATACATACATACATACATACATACATACATACATACATACATACATACATACATACATACATACATACACACATACATACATACATACATACATACATACATACATACATACATACATACATACATACATACATACATACATACATACATACATACATACATATGGTAGGGGAATGGGAACCCCATCCAGCGCCATGGCGTTACCGGTTGATCCACCCGGTGAGTTGGATAGGTGTGGTGGGGCGAGCCCTGGGCATGGCGAGTCTCCTAAAAAATGCCACAAAATTCCGAAACCAGCTCGTCAATGCGATCTGACACCGCTATAAGTGTCTTGCCCCGTCCTGATAGTGCTTGTGACGTTAATCAATTCCGTACGGTGAGCACATTAGGATTAACGCCAGTAAGATCCTAATTATGGTATACTGGTTACTGGAATGCACGATTGGATTTGACGCTAAGAAGCTGGCTTCTGAGCCATTCTACTCTCTGAGTAAGGAAGGGTGATACCTCCCTGAAATGGCGAGTGGGCTAATGACTTGGTTGCCTCAGTCCCGGTAAAACCTTGGCAGGCCTTCGGGTACGTTCAAAACTCGTTTCCAAAGTGGTGCTTTGGTAGTACTAGGATCAGATGAAACATTCCTGATTGCGCCGATCTGGCTCTGAACATGGTTTCCCATAAAGGACCATGTCAACCCTAGCATGGCCTCCCTGCTTGCATAGATAACCATGGGATCACATTCAGGCGACTATGTACAACGAGCGGAGATAGCGGCCCGAAGGGGGGACCCAACAATATGGAAAATAATCGAAAATATCAGAGAGATGACGACGAAGGTGAGATGGACACGACCGACAGTGATGCAAATGTGTTTGCAAAAAGCGGAAAATTATTGCGATCGCCAGTGTTGGAACGTGCGGTGTCAACAATGTTCACCAACAGCGGTGTTAATGCTGAGCAGCAAGATGCGCACATAAACGGTAGCGACTTTACCGAGATGCTTACACCGAAGTCTAGTAGAGGACTTCCAGGAGATGATTTCAAAAACACGAGGTTGGCACAGGCTATGGATAGGGTCACTAACCTCTACGAGTTCGTTAAAGCGAGAAGCAACGTCCACAATGAGATTAAGCAGCAAGTGATTGGTATTCAAACTGTTCTGAATGCCGCCAAAAGGGAGTACTTAGCGCTGATAAACAGAGCCGCAACTGCTGAATTAGCGCTGTCAGAACAAGCCGAGATGGTAGAGGTCGGAGTACAGGTTACACCTCGGGCATTTCGTAACTTGCGTACCGAGAAACGAGATCGTGACTCACCAGGGGACAAGGAATCCCCAGCGGACAAGAAACGTAAGGACGACCAGGAGGGAGATAACGTACAGGAAGACCTTGACGAACCCGAAAACCCAGCAGAAGAGAAGGAGGACAGCGACTGGCAGACCGTCGAAAAGAGAAAAAAGAAAGAGATGGAGAAAAAAGCGAAAGAAAAAGAGCGAAAGGAAAAGGAAAAGGAGAAGCGTCGTGAGAAAAAAAGAGGCGATGCCCTAATCGTTGGTGCAACGGGTAAATTGACATATGCCGACATCCTCCGGAAAGTAAGAGCCGACCCTGACCTGAAGGAGCTTGGGGAGAAGGTGATGAAGACTAGGCGCACTCAGAACGGTGAAATGCTGTTCGAATTAAAGAAAGACCCTACGGTCAAGAGTACAGCCTTCAAAGAGCTCATTGAAAAGGCTCTCGGCGAAGAGGCGAACGTGAGAGCCTTGTCTCAGGAGTCAATAGTCCTATGTAGGAACTTAGACGAGGTTACAACAGAAGAAGAGCTAAGGAAGGTGCTGACGGAAAAATGTGACCTTCAGGGTGTACCAATGACAATCCGATTAAAGGAAACGTATGGCCGCACGCAGACGGCAACGATACGACTCTCGGTGATGGCAGCTGAAAGGGTCCTGAAGCTGGGTAAAGTGAAAGTGGGATGGTCTGTGTGCCCACTCAAAGCCATTCCTCGCCCGAGTAAAGAAACGGAGAGATGCTTCAAATGCATGGGTTTTGGCCACTTAGCGAGCAGCTGCGATGGACCTGATAGATCCAAGTTATGCAGGAAATGCGGTCAAGAGGGACACTTTGCTCTGAATTGCAAAAACCCACCAAGGTGTTTGCTCTGCAAAACAGAAAAAGACCACGCGACAGGAGGGTTCAGATGCCCAGAGTTTAAGAAGGCGGCGGCGTGCCAGAAATGATAGAGGTAGTCCAAATTAACCTCAATCATTGTGACACTGCGCAGCAACTGTTGTGGCAGTCGACGACAGAAGCAAAGTGCGATGTTGCAATTATTGCGGAGCCATATCGTGTTCCTCCCGATAACGGCAACTGGGTGGCGGACAAAGCAGCTACCACTGCAATTCATGTAATGGGGAAATTCCCGATCCAGGAGGTAATAGACAGATCGCATGAGGGGTTCGTGGTTGCCAAAGTCAATGGAATCTATATATGCAGCTGTTACGCTCCACCAAGATGGACTATGGATCAGTTTAATTATATGCTAAATGAGCTAACCGAAGAGCTTATTGGACGGAGGCCAATCATCATCGGAGGTGACTTCAATGCCTGGGCAGCGGAATGGGGAAGTAGATGTACAAACGCAAGAGGGTACAGTCTGCTAGAAGCTCTTACGAAGCTAGAAGTTACACAGTGTAACGTAGGTAACACTAGCACATTTAGAAGGAATGGGCATGAATCCATTGTCGATGTTACTTTCTGCAGCCCGCCGCTAGCAGTAAGCATGAACTGGAGAGTCAGTGAGGACTTCACGTACAGCGACCACCAGGCGATTCGATATACCATTGGTCGCAAGAATCCCGTGGTACCACGAAGAATTAGGGACTGCGGACGGAAGTGGAAAACGAAAGTATTTGACAGAGAACTTTTTGTCGAGGCTCTACGTGTCGATAGTGACTCCCTGGACCTGACAGCGGATGAACTGACAGAAACGCTAGCAAAGGCATGCGATGTCACAATGCCTAGAAAACGGGAGCCTAGAAACAGACGGGCACCTGCTTACTGGTGGAATGACGCACTCGGGGAACTTCGTGCTGAATGCCTTAGGACCAGAAGAAGCTTTCAACGGGCAAAGAACACCTCTGAGAGAGAGGCACGGAGAATAGTGCACCGGGTGGCCAAGGCAGCATTGAAACGGGCAATAATTCAAAGTAAATCCAACTGCTTTAAGGAACTTTGTCGAGATGCTGATGCTAACCCCTGGGGTGACGCATATCGAGTTGCAATGGCAAGGATAAGAGGTCCGACGACGCCCACAGAAACGTGTCCAGAGAGGCTAAAGATCATCATCGAAGAGCTTTTCCCGGAGCACGATACAACGATCTGGCCACCTTGTCCATACGGTGAAGTTGAGGAGGTTGACGCCGATGAAAGACGTGTCTCCAACGAGGAACTCGTAGCTGCCGCGAAAAGTATGAAAGTTAGGAAAGCGCCTGGCCCAGATGGAATCCCCAACGTAGCGCTGAAAGCGGCACTGCAGGCATTTCCAGACATGTTTAGACCGGTTTTACAAAAATGCCTGCAGGAAGGCTGCTTTCCAGATCCATGGAAGACACAGAAGTTAGTACTCCTACCGAAACCAGGAAAGTCCTCAGGAGATCCAGGTGCTTACAGACCCATCTGTCTGCTGGACACACTCGGTAAACTCTTGGAGAGAATTATTCTCAACAGGCTTACAAAATACACGGAGAGCGAACATGGACTGTCAGCGAGGCAATTCGGATTCAGGAAAGGAAAGTGTACAGTAGACGCCATACGTACAGTGATCGAAAAAGCTGAGATGGCAACCAACCAGAAAAGAAGAGGAAATCGACACTGCGCCGTAATCACGATTGACGTTAAGAACGCTTTCAATAGCGTCAGTTGGCAAGCTATCGCTGCAGCGCTGTACGCAATGAGGGTCCCTGCCTATCTGTGTAGGATCCTCAATAGCTATTTCCAGAACCGCTTTCTGGTTTATGAAACGAACATCGGCCAGAAGGCGTTCAGGGTTACCGCGGGGGTTCCACAAGGCTCACTTCTCGGCCCATCGCTCTGGAATGCTATGTACGACGGTGTACTAACACTGAAACTGCCTAGAGGTGTGGAAATCGTCGGTTTCGCGGACGATATCGTAACGACGGTAATAGGCGAGACTTTGGAGGAGGTTGAAATGCTGGCATCCCAGACAATAGACGCGATCGAAACCTGGATGAAAGGAGTAAAGTTGCAAATAGCCCACCACAAAACAGAGGTACTATTAGTTAGCAACTGTAGAGCGGTGCAACGGTTGGTACTCAACGTTGGTGAGCACACTATAGCCTCTAAGCGTGTGCTGAAATACTTGGGTGTGATGGCCGACGATCGGCTGAATTTCAACAGCCACGTTGACTATGCCTGCAATAAGGCTGCCAAGGCATTCAACGCGATCTCCAGAATCATGCCAAACAGTGCTGGTCCAAGCAGCAGCAAGAGGCGTCTTCTGGCTAGCGTATCCTGCTCAATCCTAAGATACGCGGGTCCAGCATGGAACGCAGCGCTGGAAACCCACCGGAATAGGACAAAGCTGAACCGTACCTTTCGGTTGATAGCTATACGAGTTGCTACTGCCTACCGAACCATCTCGTCGGAAGCAGCTTGTGTTATCGCCGGAATGATCCCTATTTGCATTACGCTGGCCGAAGACAGTGAATGTTATAGGCGGAAAGGTACTAGAGGAATACGTAAACGGATGAGAGCGGAGTCGATAGCCAAGTGGCAACAAGAGTGGAACACTGCTACGAATGGAAGATGGACACACAGGCTGATACCGAACTTGGTCAGTTGGGTTAACAGGAAGCACGGAGAAGTGAACTTCTACTTGACGCAATTCCTATCAGGGCACGGCTGCTTCAGGCAGTACCTGCATCGGTTCGGGCATGCAAGGTCCCCGCTATGCCCCGAGTGTGATAATGAAGAGGAAACTCCAGAGCATGTAGTTTTCGTCTGCCCAAGATTTGAGTCTGCGCGACGCGAGCTGCCATCTCTTAACGTAGATAATATTGTCAGGGAAATGTGTAGAGATGAGAACATATGGAATGTTGCCAACAGGGTGATAACACACATCTTGTCCGATCTGCAGCGAACATGGAGAGCCGAACAGCGCTCCAGCGGCACCAGCTAGCGTCAGAAATCCAGCAGTGCTAACATCCAGTCGGGGTGGATAATGATGACGATGCAGCCAATCGAACAAACGCCCTTGGGCCGCATATGACATCTTAATCCAAAGCAACGCGATTCTGGGCGCGGTAAAACCCTTGACCGGACTCATATGTGTGGGGATGGGCTTCGTACCCTAAATAATCCCGGTACCCATTTTGTGCAAATGTTCATAACTGGCGGAGATCCCTGCGAGGGTGGCTGTGACGGAGTGCGCGTCGTGATGGAGGGCACTTACCAATCAGTACACGTCTCGAAGGGAGTAAAGCACCACGAGGGTGGCCGTGACGGGGTGCACGTTATGAACGTAGGCACTTTCCAATCGGTACACGTCTCGATGGGTGAAAGCATCCATCATTAATGAGAAATCCTGCGAGGGTGGCTGTGACGGAGTGCGAGTTATGGTGAAGAGCACTTCCCAATCAGTACACGTCTCGACGGGTAGCAATACCCCGCGAGGGTGGCCGTGATGGGGTGCACGTTATGATGACAGGCTCTCCCAAATCGGTTCACGTCTCGATGGGTAGCAGGTGCGTCGTTATTGGAGCAGTGCATAAGCACAGCCTCTCCCCGAAGTAGTCGCCTTGTAGCGGTCCCGGGGGGATTTTGAGCTAGGAGCAGTGAGGTTTTTAGTGGGTTAGAGTCCCACACCGTGCCACGTGATGAATACCATCATTAGTGTGCCAGGCATAGAGCGTTTCCTCACTTAAAAAAAAAAAAAAAAAAAAAAAAAAACATACATACATACATACATACATACATACATACATACATACATACATACATACATACATACATACATACATACATACATACATACATACATACATACATACATACATACATACATACATACATACATACATACATACATACATACATACATACATACATACATACATACATACATACATACATACATACATACATACATACATACATACATACATACATACATACATACATACATACATACATACATACATACATACATACATACAAGAGAAACAATATTTGAATATTATTTTGTACTATGTCAGCCAAGACAAAACCAAATTTTTATGCAAAATTATTCGATTTCTAGAACACAGCATGATATTATTTTGCATTTCGCCGCTGCTCGGTATCTCTTGGTATTTTAAACCAGTTCGTCGTTTTCTATTTTAAACGAGAAGTGCTGATAAAATTCAAGAAGCTGACTAATTTTACCTTAACGCTAAAACATGTTATCTTTGACAAGGCGCCGACAATTGTTGTGACTGGAATTTCTTGAATTCCAATATAATTTCATGCCCCATTTTGATTTTATATATCGAAAATGAGATAATTCTGATATCACCATGATTAGCTGACTGATTACAATATTGGCTTGATGGAACGACACTGGGTTAACAAGCCAGTCGTAGTATTTAATATTTTCATTTCTTTCCCCTACCGTCCCTTCATCAATTGTAGAAACACCGCTTCAAAAAATCCGAGGGGTTGTGTACAAGACACGACCCCATATATAGGTGACGCAGGACTACGTATGTAAGTCTCTTTGACGTGATAGTGGCATGTATTCATGCTTGTAATCTTTCGATTCTTCATGTATACATGCTATATGCAACGTATATACATGCTACATGCGTTGTATGTAACCAGGCTTGACATACACTTTTCGCTTCGATTTTGCTCTTTTGATTACTGCATCTCAGCCAAGCAAAATTTGAATAAGTGATGTATGGGGCGTTTGTAGAATTTGTTATTATCTACAATATTGCTGAAGTAAGCATTACTGTGCATTTTGTATTTATGGCGCTATAACGCTGCTACCCTCTTGGTAGCGAAAAGAGCGCTCTTTTTGCTACCAACGGCATTGCTGCCCTTCAGCGCCGTAAATACTAAAGATAAAACTTCACTTTCTTCAGCAATATTATAGATAATTACTAGCTCTACAAATGTCCCCTACACCACTTTTTCAAATTCTTTTTGGCTGAGGAGCAGTAATCAAAAGAGCAAAATCAAAGCGAAAAGTGTATGCCAAGCCTGTATGTAACATTTATCAAAGTAGTAACATTGCATACGTTCAATTCTCAAAAGATTGTGCATTTGAAAACAATTTAACAAAATCAAGAACACAAACTATTGCTTTCCTGCTACCTTACTGAAATTAAAGATTGTTTTTATTATCCATGGTTTCCCACGTTGAAGGGATTTTACCAATTCAATCCTATTTTATCAACAGCACATCTTTTCACTACACTTCTAATGAAACGGCAAGCATGCCTATTCATATAGAGTCATTATAACCGAACACTACAGCTGTAGCACATTTTTCCAACACAGATATCAAGTTCGCCGAGTTTAATCGTCTCGCAGTAAAGAATTTGCGATCTGTTGGGACAACGAACTTGTGTCATTTTTTCTGGCACGCTTTCCTAACACAGACATCAAAATGGACTAGGTTTAATCGTGTTCATAAGAAATCTGTTGGCGCGAGGGGGCTTTGTTACTCTCTTTGGCGTACTTCCCAAGCAAGGACATCAAAACGGTCTAGATTGAACCCTGGTGTAGTGATGTCCGAAATTTTCAATTATTCGATTACCGATTAATCGGCGAACATTGTCTGCACTAATCGCTTAATTTAACTATTCGTACTAGTGGTATTCGATTAGAAATATTCGTATACTTTTTTCATTAATTCGATTAATCGAACGATTATGAACGATTAGCGGCCATTATTCGGGGATTATTCGCATTCATATTATTTCCTTTGAACTATTCGATTAATTCAACTACTTGTGCTGGCAGTATTCGATTAAAAATTAATCGAATATTTTTATAGTTATTCGATTAGTTGAATTAATCGAACGATTAACGGACATCACTACCCTGGTGTTAAGAAATCTTGTTGAAATGAGGAGACTTGGTCACTTGTTTTGACTTACTTCCCAAGCACAGATATCAAATTGGTATAGGCTTAGATCATCGTAAAGAATCTTCCAACCAATCACGAAGCGAGAATTCTAGTAAAACATAGGTTCATTATTTTCAATTTTTCAATAGTTTAACATCAAGAATCCATACTTTTCTTCATTTGGGTCAATTCTAAGAAGATTTTCCGATCGATTGGTGTAAGAATATTGAAAATCGATCGGAAAACCGCTGAGCTATTAGCGCTCAAAACCTTTCATTTTTCGTGACGCTCGCGTTTTTCGATTTTTTGGAATGACACCACAGAACAGAAGTGGAAGTAGAAATCCAAAGACGTAAAATGAATCAAAACAGTATTCGGACAGCAGCGCATAAAATTTTCTTTTAGTAATTTTGCACAGTATTTGTGCAAAGAATGGTAATACATATTTTTTAAAACAATGTTTAACTAAAGCATATTTAGACGCACAACAAAAATTCGGGGAAAAGCTTTCCGTTTTGAAGATAGGGTACATATAGTTTGAATTGCTCAAAAATGCAGCCAAAAAAGTATTCGGACAGTTAACTATTAGTTGAAACAAATGTCCTTTCTCGCTCAACTACTACCTTGTAGGACCATTTACATTCTTGATGACCTGTTTTAATCTGTTTGGGATAAAATTAACAATTTTTCGAATATCCCTCTGTGAATTGCTGACCATTTTTTTACAAGAGCTCGGTTTAAGTCATTGTGATAAGAAATCGAATGATTTCTCATTTAGAAATGAAATTATCTAAAAAGATGTTCAAAAGGGTTCAAATCTATACTGAATACTGATGTTTCGATAGCTCTAGGACAATTGTATGGTGCCTACAGCTCACAATTATCAACAGTATGTTTAAATTCAACATCCCGGTACAATATGTATGTACCACACAATTACAATTTTGCTTCAATTTCACCTAAAAGTAATCAGATAATTGAGTTTACATTTAGTTCTATCCAAAAATATATATCTTTGCTGCCTCGAAGCTTTCCATGCACTCCAACAAGGTATGACACCAACAACTCGTATGCAAGAATAACTAAAAGAGAAGGATTACAAGAGGAAAAGAGTTTACTAAATGTAAACTCAATTATCTGATTAATTTTAGGTGAAATTGAAGCAAAATTGTAATGTAATTGAAGCAAACTTTCGTCACATCAATGAGCTTTTAAAGAGCTTTCAACTTTCGCCGCATCGATGAGCTTAGTGTGAGGTAAACAAACAAAACGCAAACGCAGGAATCAAAAACGCAATCCGTTGCAAGCGGATTAATTAAACATCCTAGTGATCCTACGCATTATTCAGTTGCTGCTGTTAGTTTTGATTGAATCGGAATGCCTTGATAAAGAAAACAAACCCTTTTTCGGGATGTTTGTAGTCAGTGCGGTTGGCTGCGGATCAGCTGTTTATGTTTGCAAGCTCCGCTATTTGACATATATTACCAATATTAATGCAATATTCAAATAAACGTTTAGATTTTTAACAAACACATGAGATGTACAGTACAGTGTTTGTCGCACTAACACAATAACGTTAGCCACTTTCGGTTCCGCCTTAAAACAGGTCATCAAGAATGTAAATGGTCCTACAAGGTAGTAGTTGGGCGAGAAAGGACATTTGTTTCAACTAATAGTTAACTGTCCGAATACTTTTTTGGCTGCATTTTTGAGCAATTCAAACTATATGTACCCTATCTTCAAAACGGAAAGCTTTTCCCCGAATTTTTGTTGTGCGTCTAAATATGCTTTAGTTAAACATTGTTTTAAAAAATATGTATTACCATTCTTTGCAAAAATACTGTGCAAAATTACTAAAAGAAAATTTTATGCGCTGCTATCCGAATACTTTTTTGGTTGACTGTACATGCTACTTTCTACAGATACTAGCGAAACCTGACGGTAGCGAGTCACTTTTTCCTACGAAAACACACGAACGCATACGAATGCACACGAAAGCATGTGAAACCTCGCGTAACTTTTCAAAAGGACCTAAATAAGATTGAGAGACTCTCTTTGGTCGCCATCTCTTCCGATTATTACGGCGACATAAATGCATTTCAACAAAAGTTTTCTTGACGATTAGCTAGCTACGAACACCAGCAACCGATTTATACAAGACTGATGTTTTAAAGTGCATTTGCATCGCCGTGGCAATCGAAAGAGAAGAGGCTCAAAGAGAATCTCTCATTGTTACTTAGGTCCTTTTGAAAAGTTACGCGAGAAATCTGCTATGCGATTGGCAGTGAGATTTCTGCTTATATTGCTGTTGTTCGCTTCTATGCGAAAACCTTCCCAAAGAAAAAGAAAAACAAAAAAGTCTCTGTTTCCAGTTTTGATCGCCGAATCGTTCGGACTTCCACTTCTGTTCTGTGATGACACCCTATCTCAAAACTTGCCGTAAGACGTAGTCCTACGCCAAAACTATTAAATATATATGTATGACCGCATTTCAAGGTCAAAACTAAAAACATGAAATTGGCCAGTCGTAGTATGTTATAATGTTGGCTAGGTGAGACTATTAGAGTGACACACCTATCACACATATAAACGCATGCACAAAAGCGTAAACACACGCACACACTTACACACACTCACCAATGATTATCAATTATCAGTGATACCAATGTGATAATCTGCTCTCATTTTCAATTTAAATTGTCATGTTTTCAACCATCGGCAGGAATAAAACATAAAAAATTAAACAAAGTAAGAGAAACTTTTTTGCGTTTAGTTCCACTAGATATTTTATTATTTCGACAGATATACATTTTTTTCTGCGGATGAGGTGAATAACGATTATGCATTTATTCAATTTCTGGTGTCTGTCAGACTATATCACCTCAGCCGCAGAAGGTTAAGGGGAGAATGTAGAAGAGGATAACGGTAATTGAATGAAACGCAAACTGTCAACTGCAGGCTTTGAAACCAGACTACCATATTGATACGCTAGCCACATTTCAGAAACTTGTTATCTTGAGTTGACCAATCAAGTGTCACAAATATTTTCTCATTGACGTATTTTTATGTAAATTACAATTTAATTCTATTTTTAAGGGTGCCATAATAAATTAACATGGTAATCGTTTTGTTCTATTTATAATTAAACTTCAATGTAATATGCCATAGGTATACTAAATTTGATTTTTTACTTTTCATAAAACAATCGTTCTGTGATTTTCAATGTACCTAAAACGTAACTACCACATTTAGTTTCTTAATCCTATAATTTCATTCGATAAGTCGGTAAAAATGGGATATGCCGTGTCCATCGCCAACTAAATTAGTATAAAAGAGTTAAATTATTTTTCATTATTTCAACAATATATTGCAATCAGATTCGAATATTATACCTTTTTAAGGTCTGCATGCCACACGGAAATTCAAATGTAGAAATTATAATCGTATTATCAGCCGTGCTTTCTAATGACATTTCTTTAGCCCAGGAAATCAAACCACGCTCTTCAGCTGTTCCTGGAATCAGATTATCCAACATACAACCAAGGCACCCTCCAACAAGTATACTGGTACTAAGAAGCACTGATAAAGTAGAATCAACTGTGTCATTTCCAGTGTTAATATAATCAGGATGTTCTTTGAGCCAAAAGCAGAGCACCATAGGAAAAAAAATTGACAATCCGAGAATATAAAGATTTCGAGCTGAACGTAGATCGATGTACTGCAGCGCAGAGAGACCAAATGCGGTAATCATTCCAAACATTACACAAAATAGTCCACCTACTACAGGATCAGGAATCATAATAAATACAGCACCAAATTTACTTAATACACCTTGTAACACCATTATAAGAGCTGCCCATTGTATTACTCGTCGACTGCCAACTTTAGTAACGCCGATCGCTCCAACATTTTCACCAAACGTATTTGTACCATTGCCGGAGCCCCATAGCCCAGCAAGAACAGTTCCTAATCCTTCTGTAGCTATTCCACGATTTATAGCATGTAAAGGAGGAGGAGGTGCATTACACATTTGTGATACAGTAGGGTAGTAACTAATCGATTCTACTGTACAAGCTAACACTCCTGCTAACATTCCTAACACACCTGCCAATGTTACTGTAGGCATTCCAAATTGAAATGGATATGGAACTCGAAACCAAGCCGCATCTTGTAACACTTTAATTCGTACATCAGTGCGTGCCGGATGACCTGTTGGGAGCAGACTTGTTATTGTCAGCACGGCACAAAGCGACCACATAATTACAATTGTCAAAAGTACAGGAAATAGTTTGAAAAGAGGAAACCATCCTACCTGTAATCCATGACCTTTACGATATTTGAAAGTAGGAATCTCAATATTGGTCATTATTTGTGAAAAAAGAGTCATAAGAAACATTGTTCCAATGGCTATTCCCCAGTGCTTGGAAGCAGTTTCACTAGCATGTGAGAATAATGTTATACCTACTAGTGATACTGTGGGAACAATCGTGAGAGGTGTTATAAACTTCAAAAATTTACCAACTAAACCGGTATATCCTATAAAAACTTGGAACAGAGCAGAGACAGCAATCGCTCCTGATAGTTCACGCATTCTTGATTGCCACAGCTCCGTTTTCTCTTCTAGTGCCATCGCACTAATAACTTCTTTGTCGGGACATTTCCATTGTGGCAAATTCAAAATTGCTAATGTTGGCACTAGAAACGATATAGTTCCTCCTTGAACAATCGGTAGTCGACATCCCCAGGTTACTTGTATGTACGTCACTAAACCGGTGACGAAGATCATAGTCGATATGATGAACCCTCTAGACGGATCTTCATCCTCCATGCACAATGCCGGTGTCAAGATGAATGGAATTGAAACTATCGCTCCGATCATAGTAAGATAATGCTGAAATGAAGTTTATATGTAGTAAATAATTATTAGTTAGAAAGTTAGAAATTCACATCACTTTCAGGTTTTTTTAAATACTTGAATGAATGATTTTGTGTTAAAACTTTGTGAGCGACGTTAATCATACGGAGGTTGCGGCCTTCAGGTATACAGTCAGTCAAAAAAGAATGGTAACATTTGTTTTTTGCCTTTCTACTATATAAATATATAGTATAAAGGTATAGAAATCACTTGGAAAACCGGAAATGGAAAGAAGGTTCTGCGGGTCGAATGTTATATACCATTCGACTCAGTTTCGAAAACTGAGCATTTTCTGTGTGTGTGTGTATGTATGTATGTATGTGTGTGTGTGTGTGTGTGTGTGTGTGTGTGTGTGTGTGTGTGTGTGTGTGTGTGTGTGTGTGTGTGTGTGTGTGTGTGTGTGTGTGTGTGTGTGTGTGTGTGTGTGTGTGTGTGTGTGTGTGTGTGTGTGTGTGTGTGTGTGTGTGTGTGTGTGTGTGTGTGTGTGTGTGTGTGTGTGTGTGTGTGTGTGTGTGTGTGTGTGTGTGTGTGTGTGTGTGTGTGTGTGTGTGTGTGTGTGTGTGTGTGTGTGTGTGTGTGTGTGTGTGTGTGTGTGTGTGTGTGTGTGTGTGTGTGTGTGTGTGTGTGTGTGTGTGTGTGTGTGTGTGTGTGTGTGTGTGTGTGTGTATGTGACGCTTTTAATCTCACTCACTTTTCTCGGAGATGGCTGGACCGATTTTAATGTTCTTAGTGTCAAATGAAAGGTCTAGGTGTCCCATTGGTCGCTATTGAATTTCATACTGATCGGACTTTTAGTTCAAAAGTTATGTATAAAAATACGAAAAATATGGGACTTCATTATCTCATAGGTCTCTTAACCGATTTGAACAAAATTGATTGCATATGAAAGAGGAGCCTTGCAAACTCTTAATTTCCAAATATCATGACGATTGGACTTGTAGTTTGAAAGTTACATAAAGTAATGTGAAAAAATAGTATTTAAAACATATTTATGTAACATATAAGCATTAATTTAATGAAAAACATCACACATTTTACGATTATTTGAAAATTACTGCTGAGATCTATCAAACGAAACCGAGTTATTTAAAATTGGACGCTTCATTCAAAAGTTATTCAAACTTTAACACTTAAGCACCGTATATTAAACCGTTAAAACGTGTGAAATCAAAACATATCAATCAAATGTTGATTGTATTCAATGTATGAGATGTGTGTGATGTATGTGTGTATGTATGTATGTATGTATGTATGTATGTATGTATGTATGTATGTATGTATGTATGTATGTATGTATGTATGTATGTATGTATGTATGTGATGACAATTTGCAATTTTAAAATTTGCAATGAAATTCAAGAAAAGTGAGAAACATGTCAATTGTCTGAAGTTTTTGAAGCCTTTTAGTGGAATACGAACTCTGAAATTAAAGAAAAGAAAAAACTTTTACCGACTAAATTCCACTATTTAATATTTATTCGCGACAGATACGTATACGCTTTGAAATAAGACACTGATGAAGCCTGCACGTCGTAGGTGAACTACGTATCTGTTGCAAATAAATATTAAATAGTGGGATTCAATCGAAAAGTTTTTTCTTTTCTTTGATTTCAGATTTCAATTGTCATTTTCTTCACTTGCTGTTACTCACAATTGTACAAGAAAAGCAAAAAGCGAAGAAAAGCAGTTTATTTAAGCATGTAGGTATAGTGGTGTATAGAATCAAAAATACTAGTGAGTTGATTTTTCCAAATAAATTTGTACAAATTCCAAACAAATTCTGCACATCAACAGATGCTCTTTTCAATCAATAGATACTAGAGCTTAGAAATGTTATATGAAAAATAGGAAGTAAACGTTGCACGGTAGAAATTTTGTAAGATTTGTTTTCGTTAGTGATATTTTAAAGGACAGATGTCTTATGTCATGTATCATGTTTTAATAAATAAATCAAAAAAAGACAAGTACTGGGAATCATATCGATCGTATTTCCCATTCTCAAGCATGTTTATGGCGCAGCTTTGGCACTATTTTTCGACCTCATCTTGTTTTCCTAACCCTCTAACATTATAAAAACGATGCGATCAAGCTAATGACTATCTTTTCATGAAAGTACATTCAAAAGAAGCTTAAGTTTTGATTTTCATGCAAAAATAATTATCTGAAGGAGTGCTAGCTAAGAAATAGTTCCATTTCTCGTTTTCATATCTAATGCTCTATTCAGTAATTTTTTTCTAATTCAGATATATTGCAAAATTGAAGCCAAGCAAGCCAATAGCAAAATTTTGAGATCAATCATTTTGTTGTAAATATCCTTTTTCTTCAAAAGCGAAATATAATAATAATTTTTCTAAACTCTTGTTTTTCAAAGATGCTAACTTTTGAATGCATGGTGTTAATATCAAAATATCAAAAAATCTGCTATGAACAAATACTTCATATTGTCAATACAAAACAAGTTTCGTATGTGGCTCTGAAGCCCGAAAGTTAAGGCCGTCTGTAGACCCGTTAGAGGGTTAATTTCTAATTTTCTATACATATTCATTCAAGTCTGTAAAAATTATCTTTTGTGTTTACATTATTTTTCTATAAATATTATAAAACTAAATAAGGTGTTCATCAAGTAACATAAATGACGCTTACATGTATTTACGCACCCAAGGAAAGAAAATATAATTATTCTACACAATACGTTGTGAATTTTATTGGCAAATAAGGATTTTGAGGAATACGGAACGGATATTTAAAAATATAGTCTAATATAACATCTATACATCTACAATTAAGTTCTTGAGGAATTACATAATGATTATTGTGGCAGTAGAAAGGCTAGGTCACGCCGCTAGGTGGATTAATTCGGGTTTTAAAACGATATTTAACTGAAGCATATTTGGATGCATGGCAATAATACAACTAATAGTTAATAGGCTGAAACGCGAAACGCATAAAGCATAAACGAGTTATTTATTCACCGAAAAATATCAACAAAACCGTCAATAGACCAAATCATCATACCGTCAATTGACAGATACTGGCGCCCTTGTTTACATTTTTGAAAATTTTCCTTTTCGTTTATAGCGAATGTAACGTGTGTTTTAACATTTTACAGGCATAATGGTGTTTTAAATTTAGTCCTAATGCTGTTTAAACAACAAACTTGCCGTTTAACAGCTGAAACTTTTTTGGACTCTGCGGTCTGTTTGTAAACAAGGGCGCCAGTATCTGCCAGATGACGTCACCTTGATTTGGTCTATTATAATCGCACGGTGATTCAAACAACGGAAATAATAGTTAACTGTCTTAATACTTTTTACTGCATTTTTCACAACCAAAATAATGCAATGCACCAAAATATGCTTTAGTTAAACATTATTTTTTTTAATAAATATTGCCCGTGATTTGCCATTCTTTACAAAAAACACTAAGCAATATTATTAGAAGAAAAATTTATTCGATGCCACCCACCCCGATACTTTTTTTTGACTGTATACCCGATCAGGAGGCCATAACAAGATTATATCTATTTTATAACACATTTGGATATTTTTAACATATTATGTTACAAATCGAAAAAAAACTAGTTAGGAAGCAAATTCAAGTTTGTAACAGATTCAGATACAAGTAGCACATTAAGTTATGAATAAGCTATATGGATTCCACCACTTATAATGACACGTTTCGATTTAATAACAAAATATATTACTTGCAAATTAGATTTATAACAAAATATGTTACTTGCAAAACTTATTTTAATTACCATCATCAAGTATATTAAATATGTCACTTCACAGTTACTAATACTTGCTAATATATCTTTATTAGCTGTGTTATTCTTGGAATATCTTGAAATGTGGACAATTAACCTTTAACACAATGTGTTACAATTAAGATAAAATCATTACATGGTTTAATTAATATTTTTTGAAACGATGGTTCTACAATTGATGAAGGGACGGTAGGAGAAAGAAATGAAATTTTTTTTGGTGAAGGAGGGGAACGGAAAGGAAGGGGGGGGGGGGGGTATTGGTAGCTATGCTTGACAAGTAGTCATTTTGACTCCTACCTTTTGTCCAATACTGGAAGGTGCATGAGTCGAACCAAGCTGTAATCTGAGATTATAACTGGATTCGAACCCACAACACCTGGCCTGGCGGGTGTTGTGGGTTCGGGTTCGTAGAACCATCGTTTCAAAAAATATTAATATATATGTATGACCGCATTTTCAAGGTCAAGACTAAAAACTTGAGATTAGTCCATTACATGGTTTGTTATGAATCAGATATAACTTAGAGGTAGTTTAGTTATAATTTTTGATATTTTAACCACTTATGGAGGCTAATTTATACCAACGGTTGTTATAACAAATATATCAAATTAATAACAACTGTTGTTAGAAAATTCTATAACAATATAACAAGATCTGTTATAATTTTGTTAGGTCCTCTGATTGGGTGAGCATTTGTGGCTCGAGTAATTAGACTTGTAAGTTAGGCATAATGGACAATGGGTATAATGGATGATAGTTATAATGAACAATGGGCATAATTCACAAAACTTCTCTTTCGCATTCCTATGAATACGCACTTGAATCACAATGCAATGCAAATGGACGCTAAAAAGCCATTTCTGATTCGACTATTTTTGATTGGTATGATTGGAATTGAAATGTGAAAATAGTTTCTTTCTAAAACTAATATTTCCAGAGAAAAAAAAGAATACAAAATGGTTTGACAAATTGTGGGCAAGACTAATCGGCACCAAATTTAGGATTTGGGCTCTCTGATCTAAAATGAACAATCTAACAAAATTTGGTTCAAATCCGTGAAGGTCGATTGCACGGTTTTCGGATGCGCGTAAATTGACCCTAATACATAATTTTTAGATTTTACATTTGCATTAACTTGAGAACGGCTGGGTCTAAGAAACTGTTTATATAATGATTTTGTTCAATTTCAATTTGATTTTGTTAGTTTTACAAAAAATACAAACATCAAAGGTTCATCAAAAAAAAATATCAGAAAAAGTGTGCATAAGTAGTTCTTCACCAGATTTTAGGGCATAATTTAAGCTAGCTTTAAAAAAATAAGCAAATAGGAGGACATATTTTGAGAAAATTAACATTTTATAACTGTTTTTGCAAAGGTTTTTCTTTCAGTGATTTTTTTTCTGAAAATACACCTAATTTCCCACAACTTTTCCTTTGACGCCATTTTAATCAAATAAGTAGTTTTAAAACATAATTTAAAAATTATGACATTTCTACATACGTCCTTTCGAAAAGTTACTCTTGGCGAAAAAAATTACGTTTTATGGAAAATGAGCCCTTGTGAAGTATCCAACATATCAGCAAAACTTCATTCCAATTAAAAATAATCTAGACTAGCCAATTTGCTATTTGAGCTGGAAATGCCCATATCAAATAACAAATAAGATGGTATAACAAACAACATCTGGCATCATTTCATAAGCAACGAATTTGGTATCAAGCTCTCGCGTAATTCAAACTAGAATTGGCATATAGTTTATACAATACTCTTGTTTTCAATAACATTGCTCGTCAATCTACATGTACACACATAATATATTTGACTATTTCTCGTCTGCAGTTCTTACTCTGTTCGGAAACCAATGTGAAGACGAAGAAATTAATTTATCTTCATGATCACTAATTTCACCTTAAGGTGAAAGAGAGAACACGAAAACTCCCCTTTATCTTGTTTTCGAAAGTCACTCTAAAAAACCCGAATTAATCCACCTAGCGGCGTGACCTGGCCGTTCTACTAGATTATCTTTTATTTCTTAGTATCTGAATAAGTATCTATAATTCAGTTAGCCATATTTTTAAACTTTAATTTACTGCGAGCAACTATTGTATTTTCCTTACTAGACTGCAGAATGAATATCTGTAGTAGATCAATAATTCAAAATCCAAAGTGCCACAAACATTTCCGATTGCGGGTAACAGTAAGAGAAGAAAATTACGATTGAAATATTTCAGAGCAATTTCTGCTTAAAACGCTGGATAACGAGCCATTTTTAATTCGACTATTTTTAATTGAAATGAACTTTTGCTGATGTGTTGGATGCCACGTAAGGATTCATTGTCTATGAAACTTATTTTTTTCGTCAAGCGTAACTATTCAAAAGGGTTTATTTAGAAATGAGGTCAATATTTGATATATAGCCTAAATTATGCTCCAAAATCTGGTGAAGTGTTATCGATACGGACACTCCTTCGAATTTAAAACAAATCTTTAAACTTTGACAAATTTTTCGAAAATACCCAAATTTTACTTTCTTTTAATAAAACTCAAACAAAATCTAATTCTACGTATAATTTTGAACAAAATATATCATATAAATGGGGCCTACCCACGGTTAATGGGAGCACCTTCTTTTCACAGAAAAGAAATTTTTGTTAAACCCTCTTATTTTATTTTGCTTATATCTCCGGAAATATTTGGTTTAAGAAAAAATCATCTTCACATTTCCAAAGAAAATTGACCAAGAAATCCTAAAAATATATTTTTTAACGGCAAATACTTTTTAATTCGATTTGAAAACAAAATTTCTTTTCGATAGCTCTTCACCAGATTTTAGAGTATGATTTAGGCTATCTTTAAAAAATATGAGACAAATCTGATTGAACATGTTTTGAGATAATTCTCATTTTATGGTTTTCATCATGGTTTTTCATGAAATTCTGAAGTTTATTCTTTCAGTGTAATTTTTCATTGACAATACACTTAATTTTCGACAACTTTTTCTTTGAAGTCATTTTGAACCGTTTGAAAAATTACGCTTGACGAAAAAAAATAAGTTTCATGGAAAATGAATCCTTGCGTGGTATCCAACATATCAGCAAATCATCATTTCAATCAAAAATAGCCGTTTTGTTAGTTGAGCTGGAATTGCGCTTCAGTTCAGTTCAAACATACTATAAAGCTTACAAAAATTCTGAATTGCCATATTGTTTATTGACAATTCATGCTAAAATACACCTTATAAGTGGGAGGTTAACAATATAGATTTTTTCATCATTTAGGCAAGACTAAATTTAATTCTCTGTGAATAGTTTTAAGCCAAAATAATTTAAAACTGTATATCGTCAAAACATGTTTCATTACTAGGGTAACATTTTGTTCATAAAGAGTTTTTTGAAAAATGAAAGCATTTTCCAGATAAGCTTGAAGGCCACAGGTACTTTTATAGTGGTGTCCCGTAACGAAAATTTTGCATTTATTTCCATATACCAGAGAATTTAAATCCGAATTTTTTGAAACTATAAATTTTCTTTAATCATATATGTACAATCAAAATCGCGCTGTGCTTGTCTTTTGATAGGCATTTCTATGTAAAATAAAATAGGTGCTTCAAGGTGCATAGGTGTCCCGTAACGTTTTGTTTAACGCAAAAAGTAATTGAATGAAAAAGCACTTATCATCATGATTCAACTAATCTTTATCGACGATAACAAATCTAATATTTTGATGACCGAATGCAAGTAAATATGTATTTACTATAAGTATGTATAAATATGATTACAATATTAATATTAAGGAATGTGCGGTAAAGACGGGTACCTCAAGATTAAAATTCAATATCTACACAAGTATCTATGTTTGATATAGCCATACTACTAGTAAATTTTGTTCACAACTAATACTTTATCATCAAAAACATTACCTAGTAATCATATTTTCTAGACATTGTACAGAAAAACGGACACATTATGGGCCCTATTCTGTAACTCACGTCGAGTGTCACTTTTCTCGACTAGTCGACTTTTAGTATTATGTAAGTCACATGCGACCCGATTTTGTCGAGTAACTCGACTGAGTCCACCGCCAAAAAGCTAGTGACTAAACGGTTAGCAAGTGACGCTTGAGCTAGCTTTGTTTTGGTCCTGCATTGAGCCGCTATGCTGCCCGTTCTTCTTGCACTCGACACTCGACAGTGACTGAGTCGAGCCGAGTTGCTCGACGTGACTTACAGAATAGGGCCCTATATGAAAGGTGAACACCGCAGAAAAGGTGTGATGCCTGATGAGTAATACCTAACCATCCAGTTAGCTTCGAGATATGATACCAGTCGTCCTATGTTCGAATCTCGACTGGATGGTGCTGCCAAAGTCAGTAGGATCGTTGTACAAGCCCCGTAGAGTGGTTTATCTATTTTGGACAGACGTTGCGCGTACGTTATTTTGGACATTTACGGCAAAATCAAATAGAAGTGACCAAAATAAAGTACGCGTAAAGCCTATACAAAATAGACAAATCAACCTAATTGTTTTGTACTCTAATAAATAGCTGCAGAGTCTCTCGACAAAGGGTGGCTCCAGGCCTCCAGACAAAGGGTGAAAACATGTGCATTCCATAACCTCTGTTCACTAACTTCTATCCCTACGTCCACGTGTTGCCGGCTGGGGTACGCAATCTCGGTTGCTGTAGGCTAACAGTGAAGGAGACACCGCCCACCTTAAAATGGCAGCCACGTCAGTGAGATAGGGACCTGAGGCTAACAACCCAGTGTACCCGAAAACAAAAAAAGTTAATGAAAAAGAAAGAAAGTCTCTCGATAAAGAAGAATGGTTAAGTCTTAAAGACTATACCTAACGCCGATTTCGACTTACTTCAATACTCTATCATTAAAATACTTGAATAGTCTAAAAATTTGGAATTCCGTTTCTGAAAGTTGTTTAGTCAGCTTTTTGCCTTTCTACTATATAAATATATAGTATAAAGGTATAGAAATCACTTGGAAAACCGGAAATGGAAAGAAGGTCCTGCGGGCCGAATGTTATATAACATTCGACTCAGTTTCGAAAACTGAGC
The DNA here is from genome assembly GCF_943734655.1 of Sabethes cyaneus. Lineage (NCBI taxonomy): Eukaryota > Metazoa > Arthropoda > Insecta > Diptera > Culicidae > Sabethes > Sabethes cyaneus. Next base: position 69,871,221 of record NC_071353.1, read on the forward strand.
ATTTTCTGTGTGTGTGTATGTATGTGTGTGTGTGTGTGTGTGTGTGTGTATGTAACGCTTTTAATCTCACTCACTTTTCTCGGAGATGGCTGGACCGATTTTAATGTTCTTAGTGTCAAATGAAAGGTCTAGGTGTCCCATTGGTTGCTATTGAATTTCATACTGATCGGACTTTTAGTTCAAAAGTTATGTATAAAAATACGAAAAATATGGGACTTCATTATCTCATAGATCCCTTAACCGATTTGAACAAAATTGATTGCATATGAAAGAGGAGCCTTACAAACCCTTAACTTCCAAATTTCATGATGATTGGACTTGTAGTTTGAAAGTTACATAAAGAAATGTGAAAAAATAGTATTTAAAACATATTTTTGTAACATTTAAGAATTAATTCAATGAAAAACATCACACATTTTATTATTATTTGAAAATTACTGCTGAGATCTATCAAACGAAACCGAGTTATTTAAAATCGGACGGTTCATTCAAAAGTTATTCAAACTTTAACACTTAAGCACCGTATATTAAGCCGTTAAAACGTGTGAAATCAAAACGTATCAATCAAATGTTGATTGAATTCAATGTGTGCGATGTATGTATGTATGTATGTATGTATGTATGTATGTATGTATGTATGTATGTATGTATGTATGTATGTATGTATGTATGTATGTATGTATGTATGTATGTATGTATGTATGTATGTATGTATGTATGTATGTATGTATGTATGTATGTATGTATGTATGTATGTATGTATGTATGTATGTATGTATGTTGTATGTATGTGTATGTAATGACAATTTGCAATGAAATTCAAGAAAAGTGAGAAACATGTCAAAAGTCAGAAGTTTTTGAAGCCTCTTAGTGGAATACGAACTCTGAAATAAAAGAAAAGATAAAAACTTTTACCGACTAAATTCCACTATTTAATATTTATTCGCGACAGATACGTATACGCTTTGAAATAAGACACTGACGAAGCCTGCACGTCGTAGGCGAACTACGTATCTGTTGCAAATAAATATTAAATAGCGGGATTCAATTGCAAAGTTTTTTTCTTTTCTTTGATTTTAGATTTCAATTGTCATTTTCTTCACTTGTTGTTACTCACAATTGTACACGAAAAGCAAAAAGCGGAGAAAAGCAGTTAATTTAAGTATATAAGTATAGTGGTGTATAGGATCAAAATACTAGTGAGTTGATTTTTCCAAATAAATTTATACAAATTTCAAACAAATTTTGCGCATCAATATATGCTCTTTTCAATCCATAGATACTAGAGCTTAGAAATGTTATATGAAAAATAGGAAGTAAATGTTGCACGGTAGTAACTTTCTAAGATTTGTTTTTGTTAGTGACATTTTAAAGGACAGACGTCTTATGTCATGTATCATGTTTTAATAAATGAATCAAAAATGACAAGCACTGGAAATCATATTTCTCATTATCAAGCATGTTTACGGCGCAGTTTTTGCACTATTTTTCGACCTCATCTTGTTTTCCTAACCCTCTAACATTGTAAAAACGATGCGATCAAGCTAATGACTATCTCAAGGTCAAGTTTTGATTTTCATGCAAAAATAATTATCTGAAGGAGCGCCAGCTAAGAAAAAGTTCAATTTCTCTTTTTCATATCTAATGCTCTATTCAATTATTTTTTCTAATTCAGATATATTGCAAAATTGAAGCCAAGCAAACTAATAGTAAAATTTTGAGATTAATCATTTTGTTGTAGATATCCTTTTTCTTCAAAAGCGAAGTATAATAATAATTTTTCTGAACTCTTGTTTTTCAAAGATGCTAATTTTTGAACGCATGGTATTAATATCAAAATATCAAAAAAATCTACCCTTTGGGCTAAAACCACTCAAAAAAAATATCAAAAAATCTGCTATGAAAACATGTCTCATATTGTCAGTTCAAAACAAGTTTCGTATGTAGCTCTGAAACCCAAAAGTTAAGGCCGACCGATTATAAAACTAAATAAGGTGTATTTTTTTGAAACGATGGTTCTGCAATTTATAAAGGGACGGTAGGGGAAAGAAATGAAATTTTTTTTTTATTTTTGGAGAAGGAGGGGAAGAGCGGAAAGGAAGGGGGGCGGGGGGTATTGGTAGCTATGCTTGACAAGTAGTCATTTTGACTCCTACCTTTTGTCCAATACTGGAAGGTGCATGAGTCGAACCAAGCTGTAATCTAAGATTACAACCGGATTCGAACCCACAACACCCGCCAGGGCATGTGATTCGCTGGTACTTGTACCTTTGAACCATAGAGGCGCTGGACAGAAGGAGACCGCAAAATCCACTTCTCAAGAATAGCGACGCGTTTTGGTTGGGTTATCGACACATATTGTGTCGCTTCCTGCATCAATTGCAGATTACCACCAAGCGAGAAGTTTTAATCTAACTACTATTTACTTTCAGGACGACGACTTCTTTCCCCTACCGTCCCTTTATCAATTGCAGAACCATCGTTTCAAAAAAATATTAATATATATGTATGACTGCATTTCAAGGTCAAGACTAAAAAAACTTGAGATTAGTCTGAATAAGGTGTTCATCAAATAACATAAATGACGCTTACAAGTATTTACGCACCCAAGGAAAGAAAATATAATTATTCTTCGCAATACGTTGTGAATTTTACTGGCAAATAAGAATTTTGAGGAATACGGAACGGATATTTAAAAATATAGTCAAGTTAATTATAGATGTTCCTGAGAAATTAAATAATTATTATTGTGGCAGTAGAAAGGCTAGGTCACGCCGCTAGGTGGATTAATTCGGGTTTTTAGGAATCACAGTGGCACAGTGTTCGCTGAGCACACTAGCCTAGCCCAAAAAACATTTTTTAGCTTGCAAGATGCCATAGTAAGTGTACTTCGAACGGCATAATTTTGAGCTACTTTTTCTAGCGTTTCTTTTTTCGAAAGTTTTCATGACCTTTTTCAACTGTTTTATTTTTTTAAATTTTATACTGTTTTATAACTCTAGAATAATTTGCAATTTATCAACAAAGTTACTGTAATGAATAGACAAAATTAGTTTCAAATTTATGTGTTCGTCTTTTGTAGCAACTTATGTTATAGTTATAGTTCGCAACATGAGTTGCTAATGCATAAAAACTTTTAAATTTATGAGTTATGATACGTTAACTGATACGTCTGAAGTAAAACAAAATACCTAATTTTCGAATAATTGCTATTTAATATCATTTTGGCGTATAGCGGAAATAAAGCATACCTTTCGCATCAAGAAGAACCTTTTTTACCGTTTTAAATTTTTTTAAATAAAATTTTTGAATTTTGTTATTTTGGCCAAAATCATGCAAAATCTTACATAGGGGGAGGGGCGATTAGTCAACAATGGGGAAAACTGGTTACATAATTAATGCACAGCCCCTACATTTTAATTACTAATCTGTCCAAACCCTAAGATTAGGCAAGCATTTCATTATAATAATTCAGTATAGTTCTCACATGGGTATTTCTCTTTACCTGGAAGTAAACTTTACCTTACATATACTTCGTTACGTATGTCCTATTACCAGACTATAACACACCAAATCAGTACACTATTGTTACAAAACATAGTGAATATAGACCAGATATAGAAAATATGACGGCCTGAAAAGAAATCTAGAGAAAATAAACCATATAATGCAGTTTACTTTTTTCGTTACGGGACACTATTTGCAGAATACCGTTTGCCCAACAGCGCATGGTGTCCCGTAACGAAATGATTTTTATTAGATCTTAAAAACTAAACACAACACCTGAATATACTTTTACATTTTGAGTTTCAGGCTGCCTTCAGCTAAAAATTTTCGGAACATGTCGACTTTGAAAAACTTGAAACAGAGCAGAGTTTTACAAATGTTTGAATCATGTTCAGACTACGCATTCTCTGCGATGGTGTCCCGTAACGAAAAGTATTCCGCCACTATTCAATGATGCTTATTATAATAAATATTTCGCCCTCGTATTGAGAAAGTACTACTAAATAGCAGCTCAAAACACCTATTTTGAAAGATATTCGTTAAACTGTTGGCAAAATATGAACAAATTCGCTTCGAAAAAACGGTTGCTCATGGTGTCTCGTAACGCTGGAATGTGTCTTGTCTTCATCACTTTCCCTGTATTTCAATGCAAATTACAAAACTGCAAATTGTACACACATACATCATACATACACACATACATATGTACCCATACATTCATATACACACAGATACATACATACACACATACATACATACATACATACACGCATACATACATTTTATACAATCGACCCGACCGATATATTTTGGCTTGCATGTTTTGAAAGTTTTAATATAAGGTACCCCGGGGCAAGTGGGACCTCAAAAATGCATAGTTACTGTTTATTCCACTGTGTTATCTAAACCTATGATTATTTCAAAATTCTCTCAGCACAGAAACTCTTCAGTTGTATCACTTCGAAAGTTTAATCGCGAAAAAGACCTATCAATTTACTTGAAATGAATCTGGAGGAGAATTTTCAAAATTATAGCGATAGGTCCCACTTGCCTCATTTACCGGGGCAAGTAGGACCTATATTCAAATTTGATTAAAAAACATAAAATAACAGAAAATTGTGTAAGTTAATATACAGTAATGTTAAAGCATTGCAAGAAGCAATCAAAGACAATATTTGTACGAATGGTTCATCCAAAAATAGCGTAACAAAATCAGATCACATCGGGAGACTTTATAATTTATGTAAAACACAGATCGTGAGTAATTACGCTCTAATGCATTATTGTAATGAAATGCAGTTGAATATGTCGCTGTGTCCAATTCTTGCGAGACGTAATATACATAGTTACGCTATTATAACCACAACACTTTATTGTTTCAATTCCAGATGCAAATTTGCTTAATTATATCAAATTTGTCTTTCCAGATTCAATTAACATCGTTTAGTTGTAACCAAAATGTGACCAAACTGTTTATTCCCTCATAAGCTGTGCTAATAATCTTCATATTTGGGTGTCCTTGGTTTAATCCTTTTCGGTTTTATTTTAAAGCTTTACTGATATAAATATTATGTAATTGAACTGAAAATGTTCGGTACTACATCTAAAAATATATTAAGACAGGAAGTTTTGAGCTGAAACACTTTATTTTTAATAGGTCCCACTTGCCCCAGGTACTTTCAAGTGCCGATCTTATTCCGACCCATTTTCTAATGCCGTTTGTCAAATTAAACAACTAGTTTTCGGGTTTATTTTGTTAATACATTCATTATGACATACTGCCAGAAAAACATGTACTTTTACGAAAATCCTGTAGTCAAAATATCATTTATAGAAAGGTGCGTCAAACTTACAACGCAAATTGAAAATAACGCTCAATTTTAAAGTTCAATTTTGGTGTTTGGAATGCCTGTTATAAATACTCTATAATTTTAATACATGCGTTTGAGTTGTATCTTTCATTTCTACAAAGGTTCGGTTGGAGAAAATGAGTTTGAAGAACATTAAAATCGGTCCAGCCAACTCCGAGAAAAGTGAGTGAGATTGAAAGCGTTACACACACACACACACACACACACACACACACACACACACACACACACACACACACACACACACACACACACACACACACACACACACACACACACACACACACACACACACACACACACACACACACACACACACAGGCACACACACATACACACAGACACACACAGACACACACAGACACACACAGCCACACACATACACACACACAGACACACACATACACACACAGACACACACATACACACACACAGACACACACACAGACACATACATACACACACACAGACACATACATACACACACACACAGACACATACACACACACATACATACATACATACACACACACATACATACATACATACACACACACATACATACATACATACACACACATACATACATACATACACATACACACACATACATACATACATACACACACACACACACACACTGAAAATGTCAGTGTTCGAAACTGAGTCGAATGGTATATGTCATTCGGCCCGCAGGACCTTCTTTCAATTTCCGGTTTTCCGAGTGATTTCTATACCTTTATACTATATACTAGCTGACCCGACAAACTTCGTATTGCCACAAATTAACCTGTGTTGTACATAAATCATGAATCTCGGATGATCTTTGTCACAATCTCGACTTTTGCAAGCCCCCCAGTGGGCGGCGCTTCCGACGGCGGGTCACCGGCAACACTCGCGACCGTCTCGTCCTGAATGATCTATTGTTGTTTATTGTTGTTTATTAATTAAAAGTCAACAGATTTTTCTATCCTACTGACTACTTAAAAACTAATAGCAAGAGCTCTAAATCGGGTTTTCAGCACGTTGCGGCTGACGTCAAAGTCGAAGTAGGACACAAAACGGTTGAAGTTCCGTTGTAAGCCGGTTATAGTACCGAAAGTGCTGTAGTTAGTTCTCCGATGTGGTATATGCAAGAAGGAATTGTTCCGCGTTAAGTGAGACCGAGTTAAGATGTCTAGTCTTCCTAGAATCCAAGGACAGTCAATCCGGGATGTCAGAACATCTGATACGAAGACGGCTCTAGTTACGTCCCGACGTGTTTGCAGGGTGTCCAAGTTGATTAATCTGCAGCGCTGTTCGTAGCTTGGTAGCCGGAACGGATCATTCCATGGTAACCTACGGAGGGCAAAGCGGATGAACCTCCGTTGTACCGACTCTATTCGAATGACGCCGTTTTGGTAATACGGGCTCCATACGGGTGCGCAATACTCGAGGTTAGAGCGAACCAACGCACAGAAGAGTGATTTCAAACAATAAATATCGTTGAAGTTTTTGGCGATGCGCATGATGAATCCCAGGTTTCTGCAGGCCTTGTCGACAACGAATGAAACATGCTGTTTGAAAGTCAATTTAGAGTCCAGCAGTACCCCAAGATCCTTGACGCAATCTACACGGCGTAAGGGTACGCTTGATAATCGGTAATCGAATATTATAGGGTTCAGCTTTCTCGAGAACGTTATCACTTCACATTTGTCGGGGTTTAGTACCAAGCGATTGTGTTCGCACCATCCAGCGAATATCAACAGTTGCTCCTGGAGTGCGAGAGTGTCTGTTGAATCGTTGACTTTCGAAAACAGTTTCAGGTCGTCGGCGAACACAAGCCGAGGACCTTTGAGCATTAAGTTGACGTCGTTGAAATAAATAAGAAAGACCAGCGGTCCGAGATGGCTACCTTGTGGGACTCCAGAAAAAGCGGTGAAGGTCGGTGAGGTGAAGCCATTGATAGACACGTTGATGGGACGGTTCGTCAGATACGATTTAAACCACTGAAGCAGCGGCCCTCCAATACCCAGTTTGTCCAGTTTTGCAACGGCGATTTGATGATTTAGCTTGTCGAAGGTGGCGGAGAGGTCAGTGTAGATAACGTCCGTCTGGGATCGGTCGTCAAAGCAGTCCGTTACGTACGTAGTGAGAGTTAGTAGATTGGTAGACGTTGAGCGCTTCGGCATGAATCCGTGTTGCTCATCGGCGATGTATTGCTGGACGAACGAGGAAATTGGCACGAACACAACGAGCTCGAAGAGTTTCGATAATGCACATAAGGCAGAGATACCTCTGTAGTTGTCTATGTTCCTTTTGTTCCCCTTCTTATGAACTGGAAACATGTAAGCGGATTTCCAAACTGAAGGAACTATGCCTGAGCTAATCGAGGAGTTAAATAGACGTCGGATTGGAGCAGCCAAGGCATCAATGCAGTTCATTAAAAATATTGAAGGTACGCCATCCGGTCCACTGGAAGTTGAGCTTTTCAACTTCAAAGCGGCCTGCTTGATCATAGAATCATCAATAGACAGGTTAGTGAGAGAGTCGCTGAGATTTGGAACGCTGTCTAGAGCAATCGATACTTCTGTTTCGGACAGCCTTTCATCGACATAGACGCTGGAGAATTTCTGCGAGAACAGTTGACAAACCATATCCAATTTGGTCGCAGTGTCGCTTCCAAGGAACATGGCTGATGGAAGACCGTCGTCTTTCCGTTGTGCACTAACATATTTCCAGAACGACTGGGGGTTACGCTTCAGTCTTCGCTCAACGTTGTTTAGGTATTTGCGGAAGCAGTGTCGGCTTAACTTTTTGTAGCGCTTATTGAGAGCCTGATAGTGGTTTCGCAGATATTGGGTTTTATACCTTGAGAACCTCCTCAAGGCAGCCTTTCTTTCAGATTTAAGGCGACGTAGCGTTGCGTTTATCCAAGGCAGGTGCGGCTCTATGCGTATCGTCTTTTTCGGTACGTGGCGGTCGATGATATAATTTAAAATGTGCGAGAAGGTCAAGGCGGCAGCATTTACGTTGTTCTCTTCCAAGGCTGCGTTCCAGTCGATACTGTTTAGTATACCTTGGATCGCATCAAAATCGGCACAGTTGAAATCGTAATAGACAGACGACGGTGAGTCGGTCGTTTTGCATGGTGTATGTTGATAAATCGGAACTAATAGCGGTGGATGATGGAGAACATCTTTAACGAGTGGAGCAGGCGCCAACATACATTCTGGAGCCTGACTGCAAACACTAGCGAAGCAGAGATCCAAGCAGCGTCCATTTTCATGGGTGATTTTGTTAATTTGCTGCACAGTGGCTGTACTATAGCAGTCGAACAACTCGGTGGTGATCGGGGGAGGAGCTACAGAGCTGAAGTCGACGAACAGATAGCCGTTGCCACGATCACGCCAATTAATCCCGGGGAGGTTAAAATCTCCCAGAATCTAGTGTTACTATAGATTGTTTTTGTGGTCTTGTATTGACCAATGTTTTATGGAAGAGTCTCGAATTTCTCGAGTTCGATTAGTTTTTGAGTTTCGCAAAAAATTCTGTTTTATTTGTATGAGAGTCCATATCCCCCTACCACAGGGGTGAGAGGTCTCTAGCTATCGTAAAATAAATTCAAGACTCCAAAATCTCCCACATGTCAAATTTGGTTCCATTTGCTTGATTAGTTCTCAAGTTATAAGGAAATTTGAATTTCATTTGTATGGGAGCTCCCCTCTTAAAAGGGGAAGGGGTCGTAATTCACCATAGAAAAAATTTCTGCCATCTAAAACTCCCACATGCCAAATTTGGTTCCATTTGATTGATTAGTTCTCGAGATAAGAGAAAATTAGCATTTCATTTGTATGGAAGCCCACCTTCTCAAAAGGGAGATGGGCCATAACTCGCTTTCTAAAGAAGAGAGGAGTCTCAATTCACCATAGAAAAAAATCTTGCGTCCAAAACCACTTACATGTCAAATTTGGTTCCATTTGCTTGATTAGTTCTCGAGTTATGAGGAAATTTGTTTTTCATTTGTATAGGAGCCCCCCCCCCCTCTTAAAGTGGGGAAATCCATAGAAAATATACCATAGAAAATATTCTTGCCTACAAACACTCTAGAACAGTAGGCCCAGGCATAGGCATGGTGCGGGCCAAATCAGATCGCCCATGAATACCGCGGGCCGCAATAATCTCTGGCCATTCCAGTGCATAACAAAATATAAAATATGCGACAACAAAAACCATTTTCTAGGAATCACCCCAAGATTTAAACCGGAAAGCATTCCGATTCACAACATGCACGAGGCATTACAACTAAACTGAGTGACTACTATGTCATCAAAAAAATTTCTCATAAGTCCACCATTTTTCAAATCAGTCCGCGGGCCGCACGAGTCATCTTGAAGGGCCACATGCGGCCCGCGGGCCGCAGTTTAGCCATCACTGCTCTAGAACTAATCAAGCAAATGGAACCAAATTTATCATGTGAGTGATACTTTTGGTTCCATTTGCTTGGTTAGTTCTAGAGTTATGAGGAAATTTGTATTTCGTTTGTATGAGAGCCCCCCCTCTTAAAAAGGTAAGGGGTCCTAATTCATCATAGAAAAAATGGTTGCCTCCAAAAACACCCACATGCCAAATATGCTTCCATTTGCTTGATTAGTTCTCGAATTATGAGGAAATTTGTATTTCATTTGTGTAGAAGCACCCCCTCTTAAAGTTGGGAGGGGTCCTAATTCACCATAGAAAATATTTTTGTCTCCAGAAACCTCCACATGCCAAATTTGGTTCTATTTGCTTGATTAGTTCTCGAGTTATGAGGAAATTTGAATTTCATTTGTATAGGAGCCCCCCTCTTAAAGTGGGTAGGGGTCCCAATTCATCATAGAAAAAAATTTTGTCCCCAAAAACACCCACGTGTCAAATTTGGTTCCATTTGCTTGATTAGTTCTCGAGTTATGAGGAAATTTGTATTTCGTTTGTATAGGAGCCCCCCCGTCTTAAAGTGGAGAGGGGTTCTAATTCACCATAGAAAATATTCATGCCCTAGAAAACTTCCACATGCCAAATTTGGTTCCATTTACTTGATTAATTCTCGAGTTATGAGGAAATTTGCATTTCATTTGTATAGGAGCCCCCCTTCCTAAAGTGGGGAGGGGTCCCAATTCATCATACAAAAAAATTTTGTCTCCAAAAACACCCACGTGCCAAATTTTGTTCCGTTTACTTGATTAGTTCTCGAGTTATGAGGAAATTTGTATTTCGTTTGTATAGGAGCCCTCCCCCCCTTTTAAAGTGGGGAAGGGTCCTTATTCACCATAGAAAATATTCTTACCCTCGAAAACTTTCACATGCCAAATTTTGTTCCATATGCTTGATTAGTTCTTCAGTTATGAGGAAATTTGTATTTCATGTGTATAGGATCCCCCCCTCCTAAAACGGGGAGGGGTCCCAATTCATCATAGAAAAAATTTTTGTCTCCAAAAACACCCACATGCCAAATTTGGTTCCATTTGCTTAATTACTTCTCGAGTTATGAGGAAAATTGTGCTTCTTTGGTACAGGAGCCCCCCCTCTTAAAGTGGGGAGGGGTCCTAATTCACTATAGAAAATATTCTTGCCCTCGAAAACCTCCACATGCCAAATTTGGTTCCATTTGCTTGATTAGTTCTCGAGTTATGAGGAAATTTGTATGGAAGCCTCCCCTTTTAAAGAGGAGAGGAATTATAATTCCCCTTATAAAGAGAGGAGGGGTCTCAATTTACCATAGAATAAATTCTTGTCACCGAGAACACCCAGATGCCAAATTTTGTTCTATTTGCTTGATTAGTTGTCGAGTTATGCAGAAATTTGTGTTTCATTTGTATGGGAGCCCCCCCTCTTAATGGAGAGAGGAGTCATAATTCCCCTTCTTCCCCTTCGTCTCAATTTACAATAGAATAAATTCTTGTCACCAAAAACACCCACATGCCAAATTTTGTTCTATTTGCTTGATTAGTTCTCGAGTTATGCAGAAATTCGTGTCTCATTTGTATGAAAGCCCCTCCTCTTAGTGGGGCGAGGGGTCTCTAACCATGACTAAAACCTTTCCTGGCCCCAAAAAACCTCTACATGCATACTTTCATGCCGATTGGTTCAGTAGTTTTCGATTCTATAAGGAACATACGGACAGACAGACAGAAATCCTTCTTTATAGGTATAGATTTATATAGTAGAAAAGCAAAACGACACGTTCATTTACATTAATAATTATGTTAACATTTGGTTTGCAATCGGGATACATTTCATTTTATTTCTAAAAGTAAAGTTGGTAAAGTTTACTAGATTTGCCAGTAAATCGATTAATACATACACAAACTTCTTAATCACTAATTTTTAGTGAAAGTTCGGTGAACGAAAACAATGCATGTTTTACGTAGGCTGGACTATAGTTACTATATATATATAGTTCGGCGGATACAAAAATCGGGAGCCAAATAAACGTCAAAAGCGGAGCCAAACGTTTTTCAAAATTCGGATTGTGGGACTACTGTTAATAAACAATCTTTATTTTCATAGAACTAGTCATTTCCAACACCCACTAGCGATTATTTTCCGTAAAAATCTGCACATTTCTCTATAATTTCAAATTAAATTTCAAGAATCAGGGTTGCCAATTCGCCAGGTTTTCTATCCGCCGAACTATATATATAGTAACTATAGGCTAGTAACTATAGTAACTATAGGATTACAAGTCGTTATGCATGTTGATTGGAACGGAAAGCTTAGAGAGCAGACGACGTACCACAGATGCTCTTTTTTTAAAGGATCTACTCAGCGGCAGGTATAACTCGCCATATCTATTGAGTCAGATAACCGTGTACGATGGACGTTCTTCGTTGAGGCGGGTTAGGCCTTTTCAACTGACAAATAGAGTCCAAAACTACGCTAGAAACGAACCAGTATACAGAATGATGTCCATATTTAATAATTATCGAGATATTGTTAATGTTCAAATGACAAAGCAGCAAATTAAGTGTAGTTTTAGATTGTTTTATGTAAATTTTATGTGATAATTAATTAGTTTTAATGATGATAACGGGCGAAGCCTATCAATCAGTTAATCAATAAATAAAGTAACTATAGGCTGGACGCGCAGAATTTTTTGTATGCATGTAGAAACTATAGTTACTATATATATAGTTCGGCGGATAGAAAACCAGGCGAATTGGCATCCCTGATTTATGAAATTAAATTTGAAATTATGGTGAAATGTGCAGGTTTTTACGAGAAATAATCACTGGCGGGTGTTGAAAATGACTAGTTCTATGAAAATAAAGTGTGTTTTTTTAACATTACTCCTGCATTTTGGATTTTGAAAAGCTTTTGGCTCCGCTTTTGACGTTTATTTGGCTCCCGATTTTCTATCCGCCGAACTATATATATAGTAACTATAGTAGAAACCTATTCGTGAACATACATGAAGAAGATCGACAAAGATACATGACGAAGCTTTCGTTTGACGTCGAAACAGGAGTGTTGTACGGCCATTATGTCAACTTTACGAATGCATCTCTTGATTCCACCAATCAACTGTTTGCAATTCGTGGCTCTCTAGTTATTTTTGTACACCAAGGAACTCAAAATCCCGAATCTTCGATTGGGCGCACTGAGATAGATTTTTCGGGTCGTGATTTTTGGGTAAAACTGGGATCCATCTGCATGATGTTTTTGTAGAAACAGGATCAAAATTTTCTTCCAACATTCGTCTGGTGCATCTTAATTGATAGCCAAACCAGAGGGCTTGTTGTTGAAGAAACGGCTAATTTTGGCTGGTCTTCCACTACCTTACTTGCGAATAGTTGTTGGGCATCTTAGCAAACGGTAAACAGTCGAGGCCGCAACATAAGGCTTGTTCGCAACAAAATCTGGACACCTCTATTTTGCAATAAAACAAATTTGCTAGAAGTTTAATCCATGAAACAATTTTATATCATTTATGTGTATATTGTTAATAATTATCAAACAAATTAGCATTACTTATTTAGTCTGCATAAAAAATTAGCGAACTTTGGAGTTTACCCTTGCCATGTGGGTCAGTGCATACTTCTTGGCAACCAATTTAGCTGCGTTTGTCCAAGATTTCCGAAATTTATCTATAGTTGTTGCTTGTTGTTTGTGCTGGTACAGCTCTCTCTTCACCAAAGCCCAATTCCGCTCGATGGGGCGTAACTCTGGACAGTTAGGTGGATTCGCTTCCTTCGGTACAATATGGACTCCATTAGCATCATACCATTCCAAAACATCTTTGGCGTAGTGAAAGGATGCCAAATCAGGCCAAAACAGCGAGGGTACATCATGGCTGTGTAGGAACGGTAACCATCGTTTCTGCAGGCATTATTCACGGTATATTTCCTTGTTAACCGTTCCCGTAGTGATGTAACTTTTGCTTGCTCGACCACAGCAGCATATGGCCATACTAAATATTTTTTGGGGAACTTGGCTTCTTGTCCTAAAATGCTCTGCAACGTCATTCCGTTTTATGGCAGTGTAAAAAGACATACCAGGCAGCGGATTAAGTCTTCTAGGATATACCGTGGACCCCCGTTCGTTTGACCGTTTTTAATCTGAACACTTTTTAATTTGAACCCCGCTGGTTTGCACGATGTGCAAATTAAAAATGGTTCAAATGTCATTCTCAACATGGCATCATTTGCCTTCGCAGACAATGCACATAAACACGATTTGTTTGTACTGATCTAGCGTGTTTAATCCTAGTTTAATCAGTGTCACATTTCGTTTCCCAACGATTACGATAGAAATCCGATCGGAGAATAACATATTCGCTGCTTGCAACTAACAACTATACGAGACTAAATCAAACCACCAAAACAATAACAAAGAGCAGGGCGGCCAGTTCATACAAGTTTTAGCATATTGAGGGTTGCTAGTTGTTCAAATTAAAAACGAACCCCGTTAGTTTGCATGAGGAATCGTTCAAACGAACGGGGGTCCACTGTACGTTTAATCGTCCATTATAACGCATGGAAACTTCGTTAAATATTTGCGATAAAGCTTGCGAGGGTGTGTTTTGACCGTCGTATTTTGCTTATCATTACGGTTTGGCACAGTCCTCACCTTGAAAGACTTCATGCCTTGTCGTAGAAGTTGCACGAATGTTGGCGACATTTTTATTTTACGAGCAATGGTACGTACAGAAAGATCTGGTCTCCTCCGTAATATTTGTTTTACCTTCGCATCTTTGTGGTGGTTCCTCAAATCCGTTTTTGTTCCACTTCCCTTCTTCCTAGCTGTTGTCAAGCGAGTATCGAACGATTTTAAAACACGTCACAGAGTAGGTAATCCAAGCTTTTTGGAAAGTTTTCTTAACGAGAGATTCGGATTTTCGTTGCGACCGCACACAATTGCTTCTCGCAGCTGCTCTTCTTTCGACGCCATTTTACGCTGAGCGCTTGTAATATAAACAAGTGTTATATTTTCAGAAAGAACAGACATACGTCTACCACTCTGCAAAATATTTCACTCATTGTTAATGTATTTCCGAAGCTGTGTGTCTTTAGAGGTCTCCAAATTTTGTTGCGAACAAGCCTTATTTGCTTTTTAAATGTTATACCGTATACTTTTTGCCGAGATTTCTGTGGCAGTTCGTAGAAGTGTACAACGCGCTACCGAAATGCTTCTTGTTTCGACGCCATTTTTAGCAAAACTGGGCAAGCATAAACAAAACAAAAATAATTAACAAAAGAGGAGAAAGATAGCTCTCACATACATTTCTCCCATTTCTCTCTGAGCTCGTCATTATTAAAACGTGATCACTAATTTCTCATTAAATGGGGGCGCAAATGAAATAACATACTATACCGCATATTAATGGAGCCGAAAGGTAAAATTGCACACGAGAAAAAGAATATATCACGCCAGATTTGATTGAGATTGATACCAAAGTAAGCGAAATACAAGGTACAATACTCCAGATTTAGCACCAAAGATGGCAAAAAACATATTTTCAAATATAATTTAAGAGGAGTTTCGGATACAAATTGATTGAAGCAACCGGAAACTAGCAATATAATTTATGTTCTAAAAAGGGCTGTCCTAACACCTCAGCTAAGCAAAATTCAAAAACGTTATGTATGGGGCATTAACAGAGTCAATTATTATCCATAAGATTGCTGAGCTAAGTATGTATTGTTCAAAACTATTTCAATAAACCAGTTAAGTATACATCTAATTACGTGTGTAGCATGAATTAATCATAAAAAAGTACAAGGGTCCATGCCTAGTGGTACGGGCGCAGTCTTGAAGTAGGACTAAGAATGTAGAGCAATTCGTCTCCCAATGCCAAAGCCGGTGATTTTTGTACGAATTTCATATAAAAGATTCCCCAGTTGCGCAGTAGCAGAAGGTTTACTCGTGTTGCTGTATTTTGTACAACGCTTGTGAACCGTTGACTTTATCTCGGGAATCCAACAATAAATAAAATTACTGTTTTCAGTAAAGTCGATCCGCAGACAAAGATCTTTCAAATGGTGGAAAAAGTTCCATAAGTTTTTCACCAAGTGGCATTAGTATTCTAATGAATTCTGTTACGTTTTAGCATGCTTATAAATCGGAGTTGGCACGAGTAACGAAAGGTAAAGGATTGTGTTCTTACATGTGAGAAATTCATAATTTCAACTCTTCAGCTAATTTAAATGGTGGACCTGAAAAGGTCCGTTTGTTAATCTCGAATTCTCAAATTTCTGACTCGTGGTGTCCATTGTCTACTTTCGTCCATCAGATAGGTTATTGGTGTGTGGATTAATGGTGGGAATACTGTTTATCGGACAAACGCTACTGGTAGGATCTGTAATCAAGATAGACTTTTATGTTTATGATGTTATGAGTCGCAAACTAGCTGCTAGCTGCTAGCTGCTTGCCGATGTGTCTCCAATGAAAGCCGGTGACCGAATGATAACGCGCACCGAGGCAAAGGCAAACAATGTTTCAAACACAACCTTTTAAATTATGCCACGAATGTGACTCGAAAACTGGCTGTCCGATGTATCCCAAGCTAGCTGCTTGCCGATGTGTGACATGTCGCCAACGCCAACGAAAGCCGCTGACCGAATGACGTGACGATCTGACGATGCGCAGTAAAAGGCATAGCAGCCAAAATCATATCGTTCGCTGGTGGATGAGTCGATGGATTCTTCGGTTTGTTGTCGTCTCGCTTGGTGAATTTGGAAGTCTTCGTTGCCTTATCCGGAGTACCAGCAACAGCTGAAGCTCAATTTTTGATCGGATTGTATAGGGCATAAATTAAATACAATCATAAAGAAGATTAACCCATACCTCATCTCGTATATATTTCTGTTATCCGTGCTAGGGAAGCACTGACGCGGGAAGGCAAAAAAATGCAAATAATGAAATATTAAATATTCGACTCATATTTTCTCAATTATTAAACGTCTGTTAGGGAAACATGTAATCTACTGTGTTGTAATGGATTTTTTGAAAAATTTCCAATCGATTGATACCAATATCTCTAGAATCTGTTGACGGATGACTGAGTTATAAGCGTGCAAACCATAACCACTTTTCGTTACATGTTCCCTTTTCGTTTTTCTAAAGTGCACCCCAATATAGAAATCAAAGAAGTAGTCCTACTTCAAAAGTTATATTTCACGCCATATAAGAACATATATGTACCAAAGTGGAGTCGATATACGTGCGAAAATTTTGACAATTATTTGCAATTCTATTTTGCGTAGTTTTTATAACAAGCAACTAAATACTCCTGAATATATGATTAAGATATAATCAAATATTGCAGTCGTCTATACTGCTTTATAATTCACAGTCATGAATTGTATATTAAGACACGCACGACTGCAAAACAACTTATTGTTCACTTCGATTTGACATACTCTAATCATTATACAATTCCAATTTGAAATTGACATGAAAACGATTTAATGTGAACTTTCTATTACGATTTTGTGTTATCTGGGAGGATCATCTTCACAAATCACTTAACCATACATTTGATTCACACAAACACAATTTATTGGGTTTCCGACAAGAAATATGATGAATTAAAAATTGTTGTCCAAAAACGTACATTTTTCAGCTGCTGAAGGCAATCGCCACCTCGCTACTAACGAATCCATCACATTTTTCAGTACTGATTACAACCACTCTAAAAGTCAAGCACTCAATTGTCACATACCATATTATTCACTCTCTTTTTTTCTATTATCTAAGGCTTTGTCGCTAGCCGAAAGTTTTATTATTTTATAACAAAACTGAAAACAAATTCTGAATTGACGGAACCTGTTCACCAGTAGCAGTAGCTGCAGCGTAACTGATGAACTATCGTGTTGCCAAGACACTATTTCGGTTCTGGAAATAAGAATTATAGGTTTGAAATTAACTTTAACCTCCAATGGTGAAAACGTGGTTCAATACTTTCAAGATTATGTATGTTCATAATTAATTTTTCTTTACTAAAAACAACAGAAAAGACAGCTTTTTCAATAATTTTCGAAGATTTTCTCAGTGATTTAATGAAGCAACGATGTATTTCAATGTTATTTGCTTTGACAACACTGTTCTGAGTCGGACCGTGTGTACTGCTATGTTTACCTCTTTTGTTCTCCCACCATCCTTATGAACAGCGAGTGAGACGTCAAACTCGCAGTTTCCCATAAGAACACCAGAGAATAAAAGAGACGACGAATACCGTTTGCCGAACGGTGCGGTGAGTGTATGCCCCGATAAACAATTTAGACAG
Source organism: Sabethes cyaneus (assembly GCF_943734655.1). Taxonomy (NCBI): domain Eukaryota; kingdom Metazoa; phylum Arthropoda; class Insecta; order Diptera; family Culicidae; genus Sabethes; species Sabethes cyaneus. The sequence goes on from NC_071353.1 coordinate 69,889,344, forward strand.
ATGACATTTTACGCATCTGGCCGATACGCTATGCCGATTACGCATCAGATGCCGATTAGTAGGTCGAGGATAGGAACGCAAAATTACTGAATAGGGGGAAAAGTTCGAGGGATTTTTCATGGGGACGTAAAAAATTCAGATTTCAGGATTGCTTAAAAAAGCACCTTACGGGTGAAAATATGTTCGGTCTGTTCAAAATTGTGTGTGTGTGTGTGTGTGTGTGTGTGTGTGTGTGTGTGTGTGTGTGTGTGTGCGTGTGTGTGTGTGTGTGTGTGTGTGTGTGTGTGTGTGTGTGTGTGCGTGTGTGTGTGTGCGTGTGTGTGTGTGCGTGTGTGTGTGTGCGTGTGTGTGTGCGTGTGTGCGTGTGTATGTGTGTATGTGTGCGTGTGTGCGTGTGTGTGTGTGTGTGTGTGTGTGTGTGTGTGTCTGTCTGTGTGTTATCACTATTGAATGGTTTTTTGATTGGATGTTTAATTTGAAAGTTATGAGCAATTAAATACACAACACCAAAATTAACAATATTACCTAATTTCAATTATTTTAATATCAAACGAGAGGTTTTCACACTACGAATATATATGCAAAATTCCATAAGAATTGGTTTTACCGGTCAAAAGATATTAACCCTTGAACACTTGCGCCAACTTTTATAACACAGTTACTCGCGCGCAAAATAGCCCAAAACCAAAGAAAACGTGCGCACTAGAGTTTTGACTTGGAAAACTTGGTTTTAAGTTTATCAAACCTTTAGAAGAGTTTCTGAAAATTGAAAGCTCTATCGTCTGGTAGAATCTGAATTTTGATTAATCCCCCTAAAAGTGAAATAAAAAAACTATTTTCCTTCAGTTTCAATATAACACTTTGATGTGCTCTGCAAAGTTTTAGAGCATATTATTACAAGAAATTTTGAAGAAAAAAAGTAACCAGTAATAAAATCTTATTTATTGTATGTGAATTTGTAAAATCAGTTTTTGTATTTTAGCTCTTTTTGTAATTGTTGTATGACGTTTTCATGTATTACAACAAAGTTGTATCTTATATATATGAATGGATTTCTGTCTGTCTGTCGGGATGTTCCTTATAGAATAAAAACCTACTGAACCAATCGGCGTGAAAATTTGCATGTAGAGGTTTTTGGGGCCAGGAAAGCTTTTAGTGATGGTTAGAGACCCCTCCCCCCACTAAGAGGGGGGGCTCCCATACAAACGAAATACAAATTTTTTCATAACTCGAGAACTAATCAAGCAAATGGAACCAAATTTGACATGTTAGTGGTTTTGGAGGCAAGTTTTTTTTTCTATGGTGAATTGAGACCCCTCTCCTATTTAGAAAGCGAATCATGACCCATCTCTCCTTTAAGAGGGTGGGCTTCCAAACAAATGAAATGTAAATTTCCTCTTATCTCGAGAACTAATCAAGCAAATGGAACCAAATTTGGCATGTGGGAGTTTTAGATGGCAGAATTATTTTCTATGGTGAATTACGACCCCTTCCTTTTTTAAGAGGGGGGGCTCCCATACAAATGAAATACAGATTTCCTCATAATTTGAGTACTAATCAAGCAAATGGAACCAAATTTGGCATGTGGGGCTTTTAGGGGGCAGAAATTTTTTCTATGATGAATTAAGACCTCTCCCCTGTTTATGAGGGGGGAGGGGCTCCCATACAAATGAAATTCAAATTTCCTTATAACTTGAGTACTAATCAAGCAAATGGAACCAAATTTGGCGTGTGGGAGATTTTAAAGTCTTGAACCTTGGAGTCACCCCTGTGGTAGGGAGATATGGACTCTCATACAAATAAAACAGAAATTTTTGCGAAATTCAAAAACTAATCGTACTCGAGAAATTAGAGACTCTTCTATAAAACATTAGTCAATAACAAGACCACAAAAATTATCTATAGTAACACTAGATCATTCAGGACGAGACGGCCGCGAGTGTTGCCGCTACCCGCCGTCGGAAGCGCCGCCCACTGGGGGAAGGCAACTCCCCGTAGAAATCACTACTGTCTAGGTTTATTTGTTTTCCTAGGTCTACCTGGGTTTCCTGGAACGAGCGATAGCGAGTAAGGAGAGGATCGCGAAATGGTACTTTCCACAAAAAAGTTTTCCATGAAATGGTACATTCCGCTTAAGGTTTTTCACAAAATAATATTCTGCAAAATGTTGTACAATCATGGCGAATATTACTATCCGCTTTCTGGCTATGCAATGAGGGGACAGGGGAGTTGTTTTCTACTTTACTGTGAGGAAAAATTGCAAATTTGTATACTAAACTACCCATTCCTGGTAACTAATAAGCATTAACATAAGCAGCAAATCAGCGTATCTGGCATTTTATACTGCACGTTGTTGTATATTAGCTTTTTGACTGCATAGTTGTTGTAAATTGACATCCAAAATTGTATTCAAATTCGTCTGCCTGTCTGTCTGTCTGTCTGTCTGTCTGTCTGTCTGTCTGTCTGTCTGTCTGTCTGTCTGTCTGTCTGTCTGTCTGTCTGTCTGTCTGTCTGTCTGTCTGTCTGTCTGTCTGTCTGTCTGTCTGTCTGTCTGTCTGTCTGTCTGTCTGTCTGTCTGTCTGTCTGTCTGTCTGTCTGTCTGTCTGTCTGTCTGTCTGTCTGTCTGTCTGTCTGTCTGTCTGTCTGTCTGTCTGTCTGTCTGTCTGTCTGTCTGTCTGTCTGTCTGTCTGTCTGTCTGTCTGTCTGTCTGTCTGTCTGTCTGTCTGTCTGTCTGTCTGTCTGTCTGTCTGTCTGTCTGTCTGTCTGTCTGTCTGTCTGTCTGTCTGTCTGTCTGTCTGTCTGTCTGTCTGTCTGTCTGTCTGTCTGTCTGTCTGTCTGTCTGTCTGTCTGTCTGTCTGTCTGTCTGTCTGTCTGTCTGTCTGTCTGTCTGTCTGTCTGTCTGTCTGTCTGTCTGTCTGTCTGTCTGTCTGTCTGTCTGTCTGTCTGTCTGTCTGTCTGTCTGTCTGTCTGTCTGTCTGTCTGTCTGTCTGTCTGTCTGTCTGTCTGTCTGTCTGTCTGTCTGTCTGTCTGTCTGTCTGTCTGTCTGTCTGTCTGTCTGTCTGTCTGTCTGTCTGTCTGTCTGTCTGTCTGTCTGTCTGTCTGTCTGTCTGTCTGTCTGTCTGTCTGTCTGTCTGTCTGTCTGTCTGTCTGTCTGTCTGTCTGTCTGTCTGTCTGTCTGTCTGTCTGTCTGTCTGTCTGTCTGTCTGTCTGTCTGTCTGTCTGTCTGTCTGTCTGTCTGTCTGTCTGTCTGTCTGTCTGTCTGTCTGTCTGTCTGTCTGTCTGTCTGTCTGTCTGTCTGTCTGTCTGTCTGTCTGTCTGTCTGTCTGTCTGTCTGTCTGTCTGTCTGTCTGTCTGTCTGTCTGTCTGTCTGTCTGTCTGTCTGTCTGTCTGTCTGTCTGTCTGTCTGTCTGTCTGTCTGTCTGTCTGTCTGTCTGTCTGTCTGTCTGTCTGTCTGTCTGTCTGTCTGTCTGTCTGTCTGTCTGTCTGTCTGTCTGTCTGTCTGTCTGTCTGTCTGTCTGTCTGTCTGTCTGTCTGTCTGTCTGTCTGTCTGTCTGTCTGTCTGTCTGTCTGTCTGTCTGTCTGTCTGTCTGTCTGTCTGTCTGTCTGTCTGTCTGTCTGTCTGTCTGTCTGTCTGTCTGTCTGTCTGTCTGTCTGTCTGTCTGTCTGTCTGTCTGTCTGTCTGTCTGTCTGTCTGTCTGTCTGTCTGTCTGTCTGTCTGTCTGTCTGTCTGTCTGTCTGTCTGTCTGTCTGTCTGTCTGTCTGTCTGTCTGTCTGTCTGTCTGTCTGTCTGTCTGTCTGTCTGTCTGTCTGTCTGTCTGTCTGTCTGTCTGTCTGTCTGTCTGTCTGTCTGTCTGTCTGTCTGTCTGTCTGTCTGTCTGTCTGTCTGTCTGTCTGTCTGTCTGTCTGTCTGTCTGTCTGTCTGTCTGTCTGTCTGTCTGTCTGTCTGTCTGTCTGTCTGTCTGTCTGTCTGTCTGTCTGTCTGTCTGTCTGTCTGTCTGTCTGTCTGTCTGTCTGTCTGTCTGTCTGTCTGTCTGTCTGTCTGTCTGTCTGTCTGTCTGTCTGTCTGTCTGTCTGTCTGTCTGTCTGTCTGTCTGTCTGTCTGTCTGTCTGTCTGTCTGTCTGTCTGTCTGTCTGTCTGTCTGTCTGTCTGTCTGTCTGTCTGTCTGTCTGTCTGTCTGTCTGTCTGTCTGTCTGTCTGTCTGTCTGTCTGTCTGTCTGTCTGTCTGTCTGTCTGTCTGTCTGTCTGTCTGTCTGTCTGTCTGTCTGTCTGTCTGTCTGTCTGTCTGTCTGTCTGTCTGTCTGTCTGTCTGTCTGTCTGTCTGTCTGTCTGTCTGTCTGTCTGTCTGTCTGTCTGTCTGTCTGTCTGTCTGTCTGTCTGTCTGTCTGTCTGTCTGTCTGTCTGTCTGTCTGTCTGTCTGTCTGTCTGTCTGTCTGTCTGTCTGTCTGTCTGTCTGTCTGTCTGTCTGTCTGTCTGTCTGTCTGTCTGTCTGTCTGTCTGTCTGTCTGTCTGTCTGTCTGTCTGTCTGTCTGTCTGTCTGTCTGTCTGTCTGTCTGTCTGTCTGTCTGTCTGTCTGTCTGTCTGTCTGTCTGTCTGTCTGTCTGTCTGTCTGTCTGTCTGTCTGTCTGTCTGTCTGTCTGTCTGTCTGTCTGTCTGTCTGTCTGTCTGTCTGTCTGTCTGTCTGTCTGTCTGTCTGTCTGTCTGTCTGTCTGTCTGTCTGTCTGTCTGTCTGTCTGTCTGTCTGTCTGTCTGTCTGTCTGTCTGTCTGTCTGTCTGTCTGTCTGTCTGTCTGTCTGTCTGTCTGTCTGTCTGTCTGTCTGTCTGTCTGTCTGTCTGTCTGTCTGTCTGTCTGTCTGTCTGTCTGTCTGTCTGTCTGTCTGTCTGTCTGTCTGTCTGTCTGTCTGTCTGTCTGTCTGTCTGTCTGTCTGTCTGTCTGTCTGTCTGTCTGTCTGTCTGTCTGTCTGTCTGTCTGTCTGTCTGTCTGTCTGTCTGTCTGTCTGTCTGTCTGTCTGTCTGTCTGTCTGTCTGTCTGTCTGTCTGTCTGTCTGTCTGTCTGTCTGTCTGTCTGTCTGTCTGTCTGTCTGTCTGTCTGTCTGTCTGTCTGTCTGTCTGTCTGTCTGTCTGTCTGTCTGTCTGTCTGTCTGTCTGTCTGTCTGTCTGTCTGTCTGTCTGTCTGTCTGTCTGTCTGTCTGTCTGTCTGTCTGTCTGTCTGTCTGTCTGTCTGTCTGTCTGTCTGTCTGTCTGTCTGTCTGTCTGTCTGTCTGTCTGTCTGTCTGTCTGTCTGTCTGTCTGTCTGTCTGTCTGTCTGTCTGTCTGTCTGTCTGTCTGTCTGTCTGTCTGTCTGTCTGTCTGTCTGTCTGTCTGTCTGTCTGTCTGTCTGTCTGTCTGTCTGTCTGTCTGTCTGTCTGTCTGTCTGTCTGTCTGTCTGTCTGTCTGTCTGTCTGTCTGTCTGTCTGTCTGTCTGTCTGTCTGTCTGTCTGTCTGTCTGTCTGTCTGTCTGTCTGTCTGTCTGTCTGTCTGTCTGTCTGTCTGTCTGTCTGTCTGTCTGTCTGTCTGTCTGTCTGTCTGTCTGTCTGTCTGTCTGTCTGTCTGTCTGTCTGAAATTTCTGCATAACTCGACAACTAATCAAGCAAATAGAACAAAATTTGGCATGTGGGTGTTTCGGTGACAAGAATTTAATCTATGGTAAATTGAGACCCCTCCTCTCTTTATAAGGGGAATTATAACTCCTCTCCTCTTTAAAAGGGAAGGCTTCCATACAAATTTCCTCATAACTCGAGAACTAATCAAGCAAATGGAACCAAATTTGGCATGTGAAGGTTTTCGAGGGCAAGAATATTTTCTATAGTAAATTGGGACCCCTCCCCACTTTAAGAGGGGGGGTTCCTGTACCAAAGTTTTCCTCATAACTCGAGAAGTGATTAAGCAAATGGAACCAAATTTGGCATTTGGTGTTTTTGGAGACAAAAATTTTTTCTATGATGAATTGGGACCCCTACCCGTTTTAGGAGGGGGGGGATCCTATACACATGAAATACAAAATTCCTCATAACTGAAGAACTAATCAAGCAAATGGAACAAAATTTGGCAGATGGGTGTTTTTGGAGACAAAATTTTTGCCTATGATGAATTGGGACCCCTCCCCACTTTAGGAAGGGGGGCTCCTACACAAATGAAATGCAAATTTCCTCATAACTCGAGAATTAATCAAGCAAATGGAACCAAATTTGGCATGTGAAAGTTTTCTAGGGCTTGAATATTTTATATGGTGAATAAGAACGCCTCCCCACTTTAAGAGGGGGGGTCTCCTATATAAACGAAATACAAATTTCCTCATAACTCGAGAACTAATCAAGCAAATGGAACCAAATTTGACACGTGGGTGTTTTTGGAGACAAAAATTTTTTCTATAATGAACTGAAACCCCTCCTCACTTTAGGAGGGGGGGCTCCTAAACAAATGAAATACAAATTTCCTCATTGCTCGAGAGCTAATCAAGCAAATGAAACCAAATTTGGCATGTGAAAGTTTTCGAGGGCAAGAATATTTTCTATGGTGAAATAGGACCCCTCCCAGCTTTAAGAGGGGTGGCTCCTATACAAACGAAATACAAATTTCCTCATAACTCGAGAACTAATCAAGCAAATGGAACCAAATTTGGCACGTGGGTGTTTTTGGAGACAAAAATTTTTTCTATGATGAATTGGGACCCCTACCCAGTTTAGGAGGGGGGGCTCCTATACAAATGAAATTCAAATTTCCTCATAACTCGAGAACTAATCAAGCAAATAGAACCAATTTTGGCATGTGGAGGTTTCTGGAGGCAAAAATATTTTCTATGGTGAATTAGGACCCCTCCCAACTTTAAGAGGGGGTGCTTCTACACAAATGAAATACAAATTTCCTCATAATTCGAGAACTAATCAAGCAAATGGAACCATATTTGGCATGTGGGTGTTTTTGGAGGCAACCATTTTTTCTTTGATGAATTAGGACCCCTTACCTTTTTAAGAGGGGGGGCTCTCATACAAATGAAAAATAAATTTCCTCATAACTCGAGAACTAATCAAACAAATGGAACCAAATTTGACATGTAAGTGGTTTTGGACGCAAGATTTTTTTCTATGGTGAATTGAGACCCCTCTCTTCTTTAGAAAGCGAGTTATGGCCCATCTCCCCTTTAAGAGGGTGGGCTTCCATACAAATGAAATGCAAATTTCCTCTTATCTCGAGAACTAATCAATCAAATGGAACCAAATTTGGCATGTGGGAGTTTTAGATGGCAGAAATTTTTTCTATGGTGAATTACGACCCGTTCCCCTTTTAAGAGGGGAGCTCCCATACAAATGAAATTCAAATTTCCTTATAACTTGAGAACTAATCAAGCAAATGGAACCAAATTTGGCATGTGGGAGATTTCGGAGTCTTGAATTTATTTTACGATAGTTAGAGACCTCTCACCCCTGTGGTAGGGGGATATGGACTCTCATACAAATAAAACAGCGAAACTCAAAAACTAATCGAACTCGAGAAATTCGAGACTCTTCCATAAAACATTAGTCAATACAAGACCACAAAAACTATCTATAGTAACACTAGATCATTCAGGACGAGACGGTCGCGAGTGTTGCCGGTGACCCGCCGTCGGAAGCGCCGCCCACTGGGGGGCTTGCAAAACTCGAGATTGTGACAAAGATCATCCGAGATTCATGATTTATGTACAACACAGGTTAATTTGTGGCAATACGAAGTTTGTCGGGTCAGCTAGTTATATATATACCTATCAAAAATTCATTATATATCTAAACAGATCAGTTATAAAATCCACAACAATAGAAAGTAGTTGTTTCGACACACGCGTGTAGGGCTCACTGATTTGTAAGTAATATATGCTTATACGATGATCTACAATTTATTAAATCTACTTTACAGCTTTGAAGCTTTTCGCTTAAAAATTAAACTGCTATCAAACATCAGTGCCTTAAAGGACCAACATGGGAATCTGTACGCAGTAGGCTAATATTGCCAGCGTCTGTACCGAATGTGATGGAATCACTGCGAATGCGATATGGAAGGTCAGAAATGTTAATCGAATCATTAGCCGCGAAAGTAAAAACCCGATTTAATCCACCCAGTGGTGAAAGGAACCTTTGTTATACGGTCTTACTTGCTATTTGAGATAGAAATCGACACGTCTTCGGAACATAATTCATCTATTGGTTATCGTTGCGTAGTGCGTTGGTTTACATAAAATTTTTGAAAATTGATTAAGTTAACAATATTTGAACAAAATAGGAACACTTTTAAATTTTGATACATCCTTTTTTCATGAAATTGCTGAGTAAGGATAAGTAAGTTGTTATTAATCTGAGTTATTAGTTTATAGGTTTTTGAACTATGCATAGTTTCCTGTAATGCCATTCTATTTAAATCACATGAATAGAGTTTACTTGAATAATTTTCATCAATTTTTATTAACTCAAGCTGTTGTATTTTATACAACACGTGTAGGTTTTTCAACGCCATATTGTTATAAAGTTACAAATCGTTGTTTAACTAACGTATATTCTTCAACAAACTTATTGTGAGCAAAATATCATAATTATTCAATGCATTAATAATTTAAATTGTTGGGAAAATTTATGCAGCAAAACTATCAGCAAATTTAAAATGTTTAAAATGTATCCGTCTGCTGGTAGTCGAGTGATTCGGAGTCAAAATTAGGGTATTCTTTATAATCAAAGTTCTACGGTTCCTAAACAAGCAAACATACAGGTATACTATTTTCAGCAAAGTTGTGTATTTTTACTATTTGTACAAATTTGTAGTACATGAAAAAGTCATACAACAATTACAAAAAGAGGAAAAATAGAAAAACTGGTTTTACAAATTCATATACAATAAATAAGATATTTCTATCTTCTCTGCAGAGATAGAAGGGTACTATCTTTACTAAAATTTCTTGTAATAATATGCTCTATAACTTTGCAGAACACATCAATGTGTTATATTGACACTGAAGAAAAATATTTTTTATATTTCATTGTTAGGGGGATTAATCAAAATTTAAATTCCACCAGACGATAGAGCTTTCAATTTCAAGAAACTCTTCCAAAGGTTCGATGAACCTAAAACCAAGTTTTCCCAGTCAAAACTCTAGTGCACACGTTTTCTTTGGTTTGGGGCTATTGTGCGCGCGAGTAACTGTGTTACAAAAGTTGGCGCGAGTGTTCGAGGGTTAATATCTTTTAACCGGTAAAACCAATTTTATGAAATTTTGCATATATATTCGTGGTGTCAAAACCTCTCGTTTGATATTAAAATAATTGAAATTAGGTAAATTATGTAGGTTAAAATCATTATAAATTATTGTTAATTTTGGTGTGGTGTATACGGTTGCTCATAACTTTCGAATTAAACGTCCAATCAAAAAACCATTCAATAGTGATCTATTAGGATATATTATCTTTCAAATGAGACTAATAGCTTATAAATCGGTTTGGCCATCTCTAAGAAACAGGCGATAATTATTACCTTGTCAAAACAGGTTTTTTAAGCATAACTTTTAAACTACTTGTTTGTATTCAATTGAAAATTCCTGAACAATTTAGCTTTAATAAGGGCTTTCATTTGATACTAAGATCGTTGAAATCGGTCATGTATTTCCGAAGAAACCAGTGTCACGTATTTTTCACATTTTTGCTTATAACTTTTAAACGAAATGTCGTATCACGAAACAGCTCAATAGTGATCAACTAGACAATAACACCTTTCAAACAAAAGTAATAGCGAACCGTTCGGTTCAGCCATCTCTGAGAAACAGGCGATAGAAAAAATCATTACATACATACACACACACACACACACACACAGACATTGCTCAAATCGTCGAACCCTATCGATTGGTATATGTGACTTGGCCCTCCGGGCCTCGGATCAATTTCGTGTTTTTTGACCAATTTTTAAACCTTTGTTATAGTATAACAAAGGTAAAAACGCTCCGTCACCAAAGTCTGACAAGCTTGAAACGATGATAGAATTTGGGATACTCGTTCAGGCTCTGTGTGACCATATAGTTGCGTCCAACCTGTTAGATCACTTTGCTAACCCAACATTACTAAAAGATTTAGTTACTAATTTACCCGCCGAATACAAAATGCGGTGGGCCGCATATCGTAAAAACTTTCCTAGCGTTGATGTAGGAACATTCCGTGATTTTATGGATGAGATCGTAAATGATGCTTACAGCGTGTCGTGTGATACGAGCTTTGATAAAACTGAAAGGAGAACACAAGAGCGGAGTTTAATACACGACGAAACCGGGGGGAGTGCAACCGGTCAAAGAGAACAGCATCCCTATCCTTTCGCGACGAGTAACATCGAGTGTGCTGTTTGTAAGAAAGAAGGTCATCGTGCTCGAGACTGCCAGCAATTTCAGTCCCTTTCCATCGAAGACCGTTGGAAGAGAGTACAAAATCAAGAGCTGTGTAGAACATGTCTGTACGGGCACGGTCATAGAACTTGCCGCAGTACAAAGCGCTACGAAATAGATGGATGTAAAGCACGCCATCATCCCCTCCTGCATTCATCGAACAAATATAATACATTACCATACGGTGGAGCTGAACATCATTCACACCGAACAGGGATACCGTCATTGCTTTTCCGAATAATTCCGGTAACGGTATACAGTGGAGATAAATCAATCAACACTTTTGCGTTCGTACACGAAGGTTCTTCTCTGACGATGGTGGAAGCGAGTTTGGTCAATGAACTTGGCCTTCAGGGACATAAGCGGCCGCTCTGTTTGAAGTGGACTGGGAGCATGCAGAGATATGAGAATAATTCTCGTCGCGTACGTTTCCAAATCTCTGGTAGAGGGAATCCAAATAAGTATCAAATGAATGAAATTTGCACAGTTCAGTCTCTAGATTTGCCAAGGCAAAGTCTGCCAATTGAGCAAATGAAAGAAAAATATGTACACTTGAGAGGGCTTCCAATACAAAAGTAAAATAATGTGACTCCGCAACTATTAATCGGGTTAGACAACTTGAAGGTAGCGCTCCCTTGAAAATGCGAGAAGGCACCGAAGGTCAACTTACAGTGGTAAAAACGAGATTAGGTTGGTGCGTGTATGGCAACAACGCAGCAGAAAGAGCATCATCGTACAACTATCACGTTTGTGAATGCAACAATGACGATTCGTTGGACCGCGCATTGAAGGTCTATTTCAAGCTCGAAGACGCGTCAGCAGTTATGGCATCTGAAGGAAATAAAAGAGCTAATCATATTCTTGAGACTACTACAATCCGGGTGGGAGAGCGCTATGAATCCGGATTGTTGTGGAAGTGTGATGTCATCGAACTTCCGGAAAGTTTTCCAATGGCCTTACAACGATTGAAGTGCCTGGAAAGACGAATGGCTCGTCATCCATCGCTCAGCATAAATATCCGTAAGCAGATACAGGAATACCAGAATAAAGGGTATGCTCACCGTGCAACACCGGAAGAATTGCAAAATGCAGACCCACGTCGGACCTGGTACCTGCCGCTAGGGGCAGTAACCTACCCAAAGAAGCCAGAGAAGGTAAGGCTCGTGTGGGATGCATCTGCGAAAGTTGACGGTGCGTCATTGAATTCATGGCTGCTCAGAGGTCCCGATGAGAATGCGTTGCTTGCGTCTGTGCTCTTTCATTTTCGGCAATATGCGGTAGCAGTTAGTGGGGACATAAGAGAAATGTACCACCAAGTACGCATACGGAAAAAAGATCGTAGTGCGCAGCGGTTTCTGTGGCGTGACGATCCTGCGAAGGAACCAGAAGTGTTTACTATGGATGTAGCCATATTCGGCTCAACGTGTTCCCCAGCGACTGCAATCTATGTGAAAAACTTCAACGCCAAGCAGTTCATCAAGGACTTTCCACGGGCAGTAGAGGGCATCGACCACCGGCATTATGTGGACGATTACCTCGATAGCTTCCAAACTGCGGAAGAGGCAAAGCGAGTAGCAACGGAGGTCAGAACAATACACGAACACTGAGGATTTGATATACGTAATTGGTGTTCAAATGATCCGTCCGTTCTCAATCATCTGGGGGAAAAGGCTGAAACAACAGTAAAACATCTGCATCCAGACAAGGACTCTCATTCAGAACGCGTCCTGGGAATTTTGTAGGCGATCGATACCGACGAATTCCGGTTCCCGACTGACATGAGAAGCGACGTTTCAACACTGATCGAGAATGGTGCGAAACCTACTAAACGGCAAATTCTGCGCTGTGTTATGACACTCTTTGATCCGTTGGGTCTGCTGGCGCCCTATATCGTATTAGGAAAAATGCTAGTTCAAGAAGCCTGGTGTGCAAAGCTCGATTGGGACGAGCATGTTACAGACGAGATTTTTGAACATTGGAAAACGTGAATTGAATTCTTAAGTCACATCAACACGATTCGCATTCCGCGATGCTAGTTTCGAGAAGTAAATTCAGACAGTTTCAAGCGTGTGCAATTGCATACCTTCATGGATGCTAGCCAAACAGCATACTGCAGCGTATCGTACTTTCGACTCGTGAATTCAGATGGTAAAGTGGAGGTGGCTTTGGTTATGGCCAAATCGAAAGTTGCGCCATTGAAACCGGTTACGATCCCAAAACTAGAACTACAGGCATGCACACAGGGTGAACGTTTAAGTCAGTTCGTTAGGGGTGGCCATTCTATTGTAATATCGAATCAATTTTTGACGTAGGATTACGTCTTACGGCAAGTTTTGAGATAGGGTGTCATTCCAAAAAATCGAAAAATGCGAGCGTCACGAAAAATGAAAGGTTTTGAGCGCTAATAGCTTAGCGGTTTTCCAATCGATATTCAATATTCTTACACCAATCGATCGGAAAATCTTCTAAGAATTGACCCAAATAAAGAAAAGTATGGATTGTTGATGTTGAACTATTGAAAAACTGAAAATAATGAACCTATGTTTTACCAGAATTCTCGCTTCGTGATTGGTTGGAAGATTCTTTACGATGATCTAAACCTATATTAATTTGATATCTGTGCTTGGGAAGTAAACCAAAACAAGTGGCAGAGCTCCCTCATTTCAACAAGATTTCTTAACACCACGGTTCAACCTAGACCATTTTGATGTCCTTGCTTGGGAAGTACGCCAGAGAGAGTAACAAAGCCCCCTCGTGGCAACTGATTTCTTACGAACGCTATTAAAACTAGTCCAATTTGATGTCTGTGTTAGGGAAGTGTACCAGAAAAAATGACACAAGTTCGTTGTCCCAACAGATCGCAGATTCTTTACTGCGAGACGATTAAACCTCGGCGAACTTGATATCTGTGTTGGAAAAATGTGCTACAGCTGTACTGTTCGGTTATAATACGACTCTGTATGAATACGCATGCTTGCCGTTTCATTAGAAGTGTAGTGAAAAGATGTGCTGTTGATAAAATAGGATTGAATTGGTAAAATCCCTTCAATGTGGGAAACCATGGATAATAAAAACAATCTTTAATTTCAGTAAGGTAGCAGGAAAGCAATAGTTTGTGTACTTGATTTTGTTATATTGTTTTCAAATGCAATATCTTTTGAGAATTGAACGTATGCAATGTTACTACTTTGATAAATGTTACATACAACGCATGTAGCATGTATATATGTTGCATATAGCATGTATACATGATGAATCGAATGATTACAAGCATGAATACATGCCGCTATCACTACAAAGAGGCTTACGTAGTCCTGCGTCACCTATATATGCGGTCGTGTCTTGTACACAACCCCTCTGATTTTTTGGACCGATTCTAGCACTGCACTCAGCTGGATTAATTCTGATCCCCGGCAGTTTAAACCATACGTGTCTTTTCGTGTGGCAGAAATTCTGGAACTGACTGATCGTAGTGATTGGCGCTGGGTTCCCTCCAAGCAAAATCCCGCTGATGAGGCCACAAAGTGGGGATCTGGTCCGTATTTTAATAGAAATAGTATTTGGTACTCTGGGCCAGAATTTCTCTACAAACACGAAGCTGAGTGGCCACAGCAGAAACAACCCATTCTAGCAGAGGAAGAGCTTAAAGCGTGTTATGCTCACAGCGACGTTAACGGACTGGTTTCGGTGGTAGATTTCCAAAGGTTTGCTTCGTACAATCGTCTTTTACGTACAATGGCTTATGTGCATCGGTTTTTAAACTATACTCGTAAACAGAAACCAGAATCAAATCGTCGAACAATAGTACTCGCTTCAGCAGAGCTTCGATAAGCAGAACAATCGTTAATCATTATGGCACAGTGGGAATCCTACCCAGATGAAATTGCGACGTTAAAATGCAACCAAAGTTTGCCACCGGATCAGCTAAAATTGATTAATAAACAAAGTAGTATTTACACACTCACACCAGTATTCGACAAGAAAGGAGTTCTTAGGGTCAATGGTCGAATTGGTGCATTTCGTGGAGCACCAGACAACGTTAAGTACCCCATCTTACTTTCCCGCCACCACAGACTAACTGCTCTAATCGTAGATCAACAGCATCAGAAATACCACCACAGAAATGACGAAACCGTGGTAAATGAAATTCGTCAGCGATATTACATACCAAAACTTCGCGCTTTGGTAAAGAAGAGAAGTAAAAACTGCCAGGTTTGTCGGGTTCGTAAAGCTAAACCGCAAGTTCCTTTAATGTCACCCTTGCCAGAGGCGAGATTGGCAGCATTCGTTCGACCATTCTGCTACGTCGGACTAGACTATTTCGGTCCGGTGACTGTTAAGGTTGGACGTAGTCATACGAAACGGTGGGTCGCATTCTTTACGTGCATGACTGTTCGTGCCGTGCACATCGAAGTAGCACACAGCCTAACTACAGAGTCCTGCGTTTTTGCTGTACGTCGATTCCTTTGCCGAAGAGGATTCCCAGTGGAGATACATAGCGATAATGGAACTAATTTTCAGGCGGCAGAGAGAATATTGCGCGAGCAAATTAATCAAGGTTTGGAAACAACATTAACCAGCACAACAACAAGCTGGAAATTCATTCCCCCAGCAGCCCCTCACATGGGGGGGGGGGGGGTGCTGGGAGCGCCTAGTTCGTTCTATCAAGGCGGCCCTTGGAGCATCATGTGACGGCGAGAATTTATCTGACGAAGGCCTACTGACGTTACTAATCGAGGCAGAAGCCACCGTAAACAGCCGGCCGCTCACCTATCTACCGTTTGATGCAACGAAACAACAATCCCTCACACCGAACCATTTCCTGCTTGGCAGTTCGACTGGTGTTCAGCAACCAGTTACAGAAATGCGTAGTGAAAGTGCTCTCCTGAAACGATCTTGGAATCAAATTCAGCAATACCTGGACACATTTTGGCGAAGATGGGTTCGGGAATATTTGCCGACCCTTACGAAACGGACGAAGTGGTTTGGTGAATGCAGATCCCTACAACCGGGTGACCTGGTTCTAATCGTCGATGATACGAAACGTAACGGGTGGATACGAGGTCGCGTTCTACAAGTCTTCACTGGAGCGGATGGGAGAGTAAGGCAAGCGGAGGTCATGACGTCAAAGGGTACGTTGGCAGCAAAGTTGGCGATTTTAGATGTATCTGATGAAACTGGAGATGGCCACCAGTTCCATCGGGGGAAGAATGTTACCACGATAACTGGCAACTCTGGATGCCGTTCGAAACAATAAGGCCCGCGGTCGTCGAGCACTTTATATAGAATTCAATTGCCAACCGATAAGCACGTCGTCATATCGATTAACACAACCATAGACATTCAAGGATTAACCCCGAGTACCTCAAAAATCACAAATTTCACTATGAATCTGAGTATGAGGGAAAATGACCAGAGAAATATTCCGTTCAGTTAGTTCTCAAACACATCGAAACCCAATTATTAAAATTCCTGACTTATGTTGCGAATGTTCCCTTTGGCGATTGGCGGGATTGTAAATACTCTCAAATACTCAAAACCCATTCTTGATTGTCTATAATGATCTTTTCGGTGGATTCTTGTTTTAACATCACATGAACATCTTTTTTGTACTTTTACGGTATTTAGAATTAATGAGACCGAAGAAATGGTTTAAAATCAACTGGACCATTTCACCCCAAAAAAACTGTCCATTTCACCCCACACAGCATACAACAATATGAGTTTAAAAAATTAGATTTATTTTTATACAATCTAGTTATAATTTTCTATCAAACAGTTTCTCTTATGTAACCAAACAGAACTGCACTGCACGATAATTTGAAAAGTTTGTTAAATCTTTCCAGTGACCCTTAAAACCTAGAGCATCAAAATTACATTTGGTGTCGTTTTAGGCAGTTGTTTTGTTTACATTTACATTTGGCAACACCTGTCAAAGTTACGCCCAATTTTTTTACGTTAATAATGGTGTAAGAAGATAAGAAAGAAGTTGAGAATAATGTGAATGCAGAGAAACTGCTACTTTCCGAGATAAAGCACCTGTCCATTTTACCCCAGGTGTCCAAATCACCCCAAACGACCCTATACAAATTTTCCTTACCCTGATAAAATAAATCCGATAGCATTCAAATATTCGCCATCATTACAAACCATTTCGCCGAATACCAATTTGCGGAACACCAATTCTCGGTTGACCATAAAAAAAATCATAACGCGGAATATAGAGTTTCGCAGAATACCATTTCGCGAAAAACATTACGCGGGATGTACCATTTCACGGAAAACCTTTGTGCGTCATATTAGCGGTTCACGGTACCTTAGTTTGGACGCATTTTTCTTCAACCCAAGCTTAGCTACTTTGAGTTTTAGTTTGTTCAGGCATCACCACAGATGTTGTTCTATCGACAATATCCATTTTATAGGCAAAGCAGACGAACTAACTAGATTTGCTGAAAATTGTGCCTGTGTGTTGCTCCTTTCATAACAGCCTGTAGCGGCATGTTGAACAGCCCACATGAGGGACCATCACGTTGATAAAGTCCCCTGCGAGGTTAGAATGACCATGATTTTACGGTCGATGGTATCATACGCAACTTTGAAATCAATGAAATAATTGTGCGTTGAATTATGCATTCATGGACTTTTTGGAGGATCTGCCGCAGCGTGGATATTTGATTCTTTACTGACCGTCCTTCAGCGAACCTGGAAGAGCACTTTCCACATTCTGATGAGTGCCACTGTGCAATTTTTGCCACCAATGCAACGTTTTCCTTATCTATCGCCCATTTATATTTCTGCAGATTTTAAGTTATAGGGTTAATGACATACAAAATTGCAAGCATCAAATAAGCTGATTTTATAAATGATAGCATGTCAACAGTTATATGTCAACAATATATATGAGTAGCTTACTGCGTCTACACGTCAAAACAGAACAGTTCATAGTGCAGACGACATCACACGATTCCAATGTGAGGAATCCCAGAGACTCTGCGCAAATCTTTTTAGTTCGTCCTGGTAGAGCTGCAGAAAAAAGAGCTCACCGTCTAAAAACGCCAGTACGAAGAGCACGTGCCCGCTAGTCCAGAGGAGACGAAACGGTCAGGTGCAAGAATTTTGTCATAGGTGACAGGTGCTCTCACTGTCCTGTGTTTTAGACTGAGACCGTTAGCGGAGTTCTTCGTCGGCGAGTACCAAGCTGGTTTTCATGAGGGTCGTTTCACGATGGATCAGATATTTACCCTGCGTCTAGTAACTGACGAGTTCCGGAAGTACAACTTGCAGACTCATATTTTTATGGATTTCAAAGCGGCATACGATTCAGTCAAACGAAATGAGCTGTGACAGTTAACGCTAGGACATAGTTTTCTCATAGAACTAGTTACGTTGATTCGTGTGACGCTGGATGACTAAAAATTATGAGTCAGAATAGCAGATGAGACCTCACGAGCTTTTTGATTTTGCGGATGATGTCGATATCACCGAAATCAAAAGTAGAGCAGAGAAAGAAGCCTTTAGGTCATTTATTGAGAAATTGGGACTTACCATTAACACCGCCAAAACGAAGTACATGGTGTGGAAATCCAAATGGTGTTGGTGCCGAAGAGGAACTGAATATATTTTGGTATGCTCGTGACATGTAACATCGATGTAAGTCGTAAAATAAAACGACTAATAATTGCAGCTGCGAATTGGCCTTTACGCAGGTATTACATTGTGTAGCTGAAGTTCCGTAACTTGCAAATTCGCATAAAACTGACGCTCTAGAGAACACTAATCCTCTCGGTGGCTTTTTACGGACATGAATCATGGACGCTAAAAGAAGCTGATCGACTAATGCTTGGTGTTTTAGCGTAAAAATTTGCAAAATCCAAAATGGAGAGTAGCGCAGATGCATGAACCACGAGCTGTATTAAGAATGCAAATATGCTGTTATGCTGAATGCAAATATGGTGTTGAATGCAAATATGCGTCGAGAATGCTCGACGAAAGAGTAGCCAAAATTATTTTAAGCAGAGAATCAAGAAGAGGCCGTAGACTTCGGAGTAGACATCGCATTGAAAGATGTGTGCTATCGAGGATGGAACTAAGGAACTAAGTATGGAGCCAACAGTTCAATATTTATGGGTAGTCAAATGAAATACTAATTCTACTTTTAAATACTCAGAATTGAAGCTGGTAATATTTTCGGAGCTTGGACCCCAACAGCTCTACTTAAATGATTTCATGAATCATGGGGCCCCAGCAATTGAACATTCGTGAGTCGTAGAAAAAGTTAATTGAAATAGAAATTTTGGTTTAAAGTACGGGGCCCCAACAGTCCTATTTGAAGCTGAATTTTCAATCATCAAATTGTATGATTTCATGCAATTGAACATTCGTGAGTCGTAGAAAAAGTTTACTTGACAGAGAAATTTTGGTTTAAAGTGCGAGGCCCCAACAGTCTCATTTGAAGCTGAATTTTCAATCATCAAATCGGTTGATTTCATAAATCATGGGGCCATTTTTATAGGTATAGATAAATGCTTTCCCGATGTGGCAAAGTAGTTTTACATTGCGTAGAAAATCACTGCTTAAACAAAAGTTATTTTGCTTATACTTTTGCATAAAAAATGGGATATTGCTTGATTTAAAACGCTGTATCTCGGGATTGGCTAAGAATACCCCAGGGCGATAAGTGATTTTTATGGAAAAAAAATCTGCAAAACACGATGAAGTTGGAATTCTTGAGATCAAATTGTCTTCATTGAGAGAAAAATGAAAATTTAGTTTTCAAATTGGGTTTAGAAATATTTGGCAGCACTGGTGCTTAAAAAAATATTTTTTTCGAATTTCTCGGGTAATTTCCTTTGAAAATATGAAAATAGTGTCTTTCTAAACTTAATACTTGCGGAGATATAAGCAAAAGAAAATAAGAGGTTTTGAAAAAAAGTGTATTTTCCTTAAAAATGAAGGTGCTTCCGTTAATCGAGGGAATTCTGTTGGGGAAGAATAAATGCTTAATGCGAGAAATGTAGATTCAGGCAAACTGAAAATTCTTGATATTAGGCCAAAAATATAAACTTAGCAAAGGTGAGAGTCGAACTCACAGCTCCCAATCTGTAGTTGAGCGTGTTGTTTAACCAATTACACCACTAAGCCGTCTATAATTTTCCCCAACAGACAAGTTAAGCCGACTCCTATACGTCGTTAGAAAAAAGAAAGGGAAAAAATCGAGGGAATGTCCGATCGGCACCAAATTTTCGATTTTTGCTTTCTGACCGAAAACGAACAATCTGGAGAAATTTGGTTTAAATTCGTGAAGGTCGATCACACGGGGGCCGGACACTTTGCGTGGAATGACCCATTTATTAATGTAAACCTTTCTATGTTTTGGAAGAAACCCATATATGATGGAAAAACTATGGAGAATATTATTTTAAGGGGACATAAACGACTAAAAATTTTGATAAAATAATTTTTTTTATTTTGATAAAATATTTTTTAATTTGTATATTTCCGGAAAGTTTTGAACTGATTGCTTGAAAAATAAAAAAGTTATAGGCATTTACGTGAAGACAAAAAATGTTGTCATAGTCGGGCCATGTTGTACAGGTTGGGCCACCGCAGAAAATGTAAGACATACGTATTGAAATTTTATATAGAGACATGAAAAGAATGAATTTCGTGAACAACGGCTCAGATAGGTACTAATACCCTATTTTTAATTGCATTTTTGCGAAATTTTGGCGATCTTGTAAAATCAATATTGCTACAATGGCCTTTTCCGAAGTGTACAACTACAATGAAAAACTCCAAAAATCTAGGTTTTTATCGTATTAGTTTTGCTTTATTTCATCACATTTTACGAAACTGACATTCTCTAGCGATTATTGCGCTTCTACGCTTAAAATTATGGTGGCCCAACCATGATTACTCAAGTGGCCCGACCTGTACAAATAGCGCTTTTCTAGTATTTTACCTTAGTCTTCCCAAACACCTTACTGGAGGGGATTTTTCTATAGTCTTCGTGTGCAGCATAACACACTTCATACATTTTCAAAATTCATCTCGATAATTGCATTTCATGAATCATTTCTTGAAGAAAAGTTCATCACACCTGGAAAACTTTTTTTATAAGATTTAGTCACTAAATTCAGTACGGATGTTTTGAATACTCGATTGAAACTCACAATATTGTGAAAAGTTAGCTGTCACAGTAAGAAGTTTTACAATGGTTGTATCATAGATATCATGAGTTACTAAAACTGTAAAATCGTGATGGCCCGACCATAACAGTGGCCCGACGATAACGACAATACCCTACCTTTTTCTCGGAAACTACACAACGTATTGGAACAATTTTTTTTATTTTGTTGGTAGGAGCTTGGCAAAGACTTTTATAACTTTTGAGCTTTGTAAGCAAAATACTTGTTGAGAAAAACGAAAAAGAAGAAGAAAATATGGCTAAAAATATAAAAATCTGTTTTCTTTTACTTTTTTCGCTAGCTGTGTTTCGTTTACAAAGCACAAAAGTTATAAAATTCTTTGCCGCCAAGCTCCTATCAACAACACAAAAAAAAAGTTCGTTCCAATACGTTGTGTAGTTTCTGAAAAAAAGGTACATAAAATTTTAAAATCGTGGTTTTTCAGGAGCGGCGTTTTATTCCGTCGAGGTTGTTCCACGCCGCACTGGAACGCTTATGTCTATGATCGTTTTTCGGACACTTCCTGTAGTAGGATCATTACAAAATTAGTATCAAAATGCGCGGAAAAGGCTGCAAATTTAAAATCTGAAATAAAAAAATAATGATTTTTTTAAAATTTTTAGTCTTTTATGTCCCCTTAATCAACAAATTAGTTAAGCGACTCAACTTAAAGTTATGTAAGAAATAATTAGGATTGCTTTATGTTCATAAACGCCCTGTTATCAGCATTCTTGGCTGGTTATGAAATTGTAAAATGGGCAGGATAGATAAATATTTCAGAGATTCACGTCTTTTGAGGGTAGAAAGCACCATGTTAGTATATCGATATCAAGATCGATACCGCTACAAAAACCTTGGTGGCATTGAAAGTTTGCAACAAAAAAGGAAAATCATCGAAACGAAATTTTGAAATACAAATTAAAAACAAAAATATCTAAATCTATTATATCCGCTGATTTTCCATTTGGTTTCAATTTGTGTTTACCTTGAAATGAATTTATTATTAAAATGTTCGGAGTTTTACTATATAAGCAAGGAGTACTTTTAATTTATGAGGAAACACTCTGCGGCTTTTCAAAGGGGCTATTCTATGTTTCATGATTGCGACTAAATAAAACTCCAACAATATGTTTATTCATAAACCAAGATTAGGCACTCAGCTAGTAAAAAATAAAACGCGTAATTCCACTCTAAGTATCTGACAAAAATTCAATGATCAAATTTTTTCGTGTTCAACCTAATTTACGAACTTGAAAACTGCTTTAGAACAATTCCAGCTCAACTAGCAAAACGACTCGACTATTTTTGATTGGAGTGAATTTCTCCTAATATGTTGGGTAGTACGCAGGAACTCATTTTCCACTAATTTTTATTTTTTTCGTCAAAAGTAACTTTTCAAAAGGGCGTATTTAGAAATGAGATTACTTTTTTTCAAAACATCATATCTTGAAAACTACTTATTTGATCAAAATGATGAGTGTCCCTAAATGTGAATCCCTAAACCACTTTAATATAAAAAAGTATCCCAGTGAGTGACTTATCATCTCCTATGATCTGGTTAAGTGTGTTTCCAAATAAATGCTTTCACAGAATTTCAATTAGCTCACAGTTATAGGAAATCGTTTTTTTAATAATTGAGAATTTTGTTAACAAAATATATTTCCTGTTTGTAAATTAAGTTGGTTATTGATAAGAAGTAAAGTTTTTCTCACTTGCGTATTTATAATTTTTATAAATTGCAGTTAATGACTCAAGTATGTATATACGACGTTCTACTTTGTGCCAATGCGCAATGTTATTTAAGTGATGTAAGGCTCATTAGACTATAACTTTTATGTACAAAACAAAGGTAAAAAGGTACACGACGTTATATGCGATGGCATATTTCAAGCAAAACGAATTTTAATTTTTTCTTTGTAAATGGTTTAGTGCCTACCTGAAGTGCCATAAATATACTCAAATACCATGGTGGCACGTCATCTATACCGTAATTTATGTTTACTCTAGCTTTCGTTGCTTCCATTCTTTTGCTGAGTTGAATTCTATTCGTAGTATATTCAAACCAAAAATACGTTTTGAAGCAGACTAAAATATTGTTTAATACATTTTTCTCTATTACCGTTAGTGTGGTGTTTAATCTTGACTTGAAATCACAGTACCACTAAAATGTAGAGCTCAGAGCTCTTTATAATGGTATGTTGAAGTGAAGCACTTATCGCTAACTGACGCTGTTTAAAGTAGATTTGTCTATTTAATTGACACCTTCAGCACTAGCGTGCTCAGGGTGCGCTACTAGAAACACATGCCACATCAATTGTTTGAATACTTAAAAATATGCTGACCAGTATGAAAACGTATTTTAATATGATTTTTTTTGTGGAAACATTCTTTGACCTTTGACTTTATTTGACCTTGTTCACTATCCACAAAATTGCATGGAAATGGAATCTCGATATTGGAATTGCCATGGTTTATTTATTTTAATTCTGAGCATGAACACATTATGTGCTGACGTATGAAATTTCATACACTCAAGTCTCGTTTTACGTCCACTATTCGGGGGACGTAAAAAAATTGTTCGTAAAAAAAGAGGACGTTAATTTAAATTTTGGACAAAAAAATTGGCGTTAGTTCAAATTTTGGACGTAAAATAACAGGAAGGTTGTTCAAATTTTGAACGTAAAAAAGAGGAGGGTAATTTGAATTTTGGACGTAAAAGGAGAAGACGTAATTCAAATTTCGGACGTAAAACGAAAGGACGCTGATTCAAATTTAGACGTTATAAAAAAGGATGTTAATTAAAATTTCTGACGTAATAAGAAATCGCAATAATGTAGAAAGAGATTCTAGTGCACGCGATTTCATAATTATACGTCATAATTAAATGATATAACTAAAACTACCTGGTGAATGACCCTTTGGGTTAAAACCACTCAAAAAAAAAAAAAAAAAAACTAAAACTAATTCTAATTCTAATACAAGCTAATTCACAGTATGCAGATAACTGACCATTTTTGAAAAGAGCAGCGGCTACAATTGATTTATTTAACGAACAAATGCGTATGAGATTGCGAAAACGCCATGCGCAATAGTGTTGTGAGTTACTTCGTCGTTGCATTTTACCCCGGTTGATGATATCATAAATTACATTGTTCACAATGTAAACGATTCTAGCCAAAAACTGATTTTGTTTATCGTTTGTATCTTTTTCTGTTTTTCTGATTTCATTTCCAGTCAATTGTTGACAAGAGAACGAAAATCCGCCGAGAAACAACTGAGATATATACACTCAAGTCTTTTTTTACACGGTTTGTTTTTTTCGATTACTCAAGAACGGTGCAACTTAGGGACCATTTACAAAATACGTGACGAATGTCGGGCTACTCCCAAATGTATTGATAAATAAATGAATGGTCCTTAAGTTGCCCCGTTCTTAATATTCGAAAAAACAAACCGTGTAAAAAAAGTACTTGAGTGTATGGCTATTTCAATGCAATCAGTTCTGGAAATGTTGCCAGTAATGTCCTACCTTTATGGCCATTTTAAAACATGACCGCAACCATACCAATAGAGATGTCAAGCTTTACAAATTAACGAGGGTTGAAGATCCTGAAAGTTGACAACAATATTGATATGGTTCCGGATATTCCCCAAGATGACCGCTTCCGCTAGGGTACCTATAACCTACTACAGGGTTGCCATGCCACGCCGCGGATCGGCAAATTCTTCCAGTGTCTCTTCCAGTAGCTCATAAAACCACAAAACCTCATAAAACCAATAGCTCATAAAACCTCATAAAACCTGATGCTCATATTGATATGATGGTTTGCGTCATGTCCTAAATGGCCATAGTAATAGATTTCTCGACGACATGGTTGTTTCTCGACGGATTTGTATCCACTTTTTACAAATCGACTGGAAATAAAATCTA
This sequence comes from Sabethes cyaneus, assembly GCF_943734655.1. Classification (NCBI taxonomy): domain Eukaryota; kingdom Metazoa; phylum Arthropoda; class Insecta; order Diptera; family Culicidae; genus Sabethes; species Sabethes cyaneus. The sequence continues at coordinate 69,913,893 of NC_071353.1, forward strand.
GTTTCGGGACAAAATATGAATAACAATAAAATTCTATGACAGAAAAAGAAACAAGCGATGAAAAAAATATGTTTTACCTTTGTTATACTATAACAAAGGTTTAGAAATTGGTCGAAAAACACGAAATTGATCCGAGGCCCGGAGGGCCGATCCACACATACCGATTGACAGGGTTCGACGAACTGAGCAATGTCTGTGTGTGTATGTATGTGCGGGGCGCAACTTTTCTATCACCTGTTTCTCGAAGATGGCTGAACCGATTTGTTCGCTATTACTTTTGTTTGAAAGGTATTAGGGTAACCAACCTATTTTGTACCCCATCAGCAGCTGTACATAATTTGGACACTTCCATTTGATTTTGCTGTAAGTGTCCAAATTATGTACAGTTGTTGAGGGGGTCCAAAATACGTTGGTTACCCTATTGCCTAGTATATCACTATTGAAATGTTTTGAGCTCCGACATTTCGTTTTAAAGTTATAAGTAAAAAGGTGAAAATTACGTGACACGATTTTCTCCGGAACCGAATGATCGATTTCAACGATCTTGGTATCGAATGAAAGCTCTACTTAACGTTAAATTTTTTGGGTAAATTTTATTGAAAACAAACAAGTAGTTTAAAAGTTATGCTTAAAAAACCTGTTTTGACAAGGTAATAATTATCGCCTGTTTCTTAGAGATGACTAAACCGATTTAGGCGCTATTAGTCTCATTTGAAAGGTAACATAATCTAATAGATCACTATTGATTTGTTTTTTGATTGGACGTTTAATTTGAAAGTTATGAGCAATCGTATTAAACACTTTAAAATTTACAATAATTTATAACGATTTCATCACAGATAATTTATCTAATTTGAATTATTTTGGCATCAAATTACAGATTTTAATGCTGCAAATTTATCTGCAAAATTTCAGAATAATCGGTTTTGCCGATCAAAAGATATTAACCCTCCAACACTCGCGCCAACTTTTGTAATACGGTTACTCGCGCGCACGATGGCCCAAAGCCAAAAAGACATGCGCACAAGAATTTTCATTTTGACTGGGAAAACTTGGTTTTAGGTTTATGGAACCTTCGGAAGAACTTCTTGAAATTAAAAGTTCTATCGTCTGGCGCAATTTAAATTTTGATTAATCCCCCTAAAAGTGAAATAAAAAAAATATTTTTCTTCAGTTTCAATATAACACATTGATGTGTTCTGCAAAGTATTACAAGAAATTTTACAGAAGACAGTAACCTTCTATCTCTTCAGCGAAGATAGAGAAATCTTATTTATTGTGTATGCATTTGTAAAATCAGTTTGTCTATTTTAGCTCTTTTTGTAATTGTTGTATGACTTTTTTGTGTATTACAAAATTGTACAAATAGTAAAAATACACTTTTCTGAAAATAATATACCTCTTTGTTTGCTTGTTTAGGAACTGTAGAACTTTGATCATAAAAAATACCCTGATTTTGACTCGACTACCAACAGCCGGCTACATTTTAAACATTTTACATTTGCTGGTAGTTTCGCTGCATACAGACACCATTTTTCCATATGAAGAAACGAGAGAAAATTCCAGTTGCGGCCAATTGCGGTACACCTCACATGCTACTTGCTTCGTTTCTTGTGATGTCGGTTTATGCTAATCTATTTTCCTAGCAATTTAAACCATCAATGCATTGAATAATTCCGACATTTCGCTCATAACAAGTTTAATGAAGAATATACAGGGGTTAGACAAAATGATCGGGACAGGCAAAATTTTGATGAAATTCAAACGGCCATAACTTTTACAAAATTGAACATTTTTAGATGAAACGAATTGCATTCGACGGGGAAATTTTCCTAGTTTTCCAAAAATACCTCAAAATTTGCAATAGTCAGCGGATACCGGAGATATTCCGGGTTGTTTGGGGGTATGTCAAAAACTGCATTTTTTGGTCGCCTGTATCTTTTTCTGTCATGGAAATTTCTTAATTTTCATATTTTAGCTCAAAACTAGATTTCATTTCCAGTCGATTGGTCGAAAAAGAACGGAAATCCGACGAGAAACAACCGAGATATGGCCATTTTAGTGAAATCGGTTCTGGAAATGTTGCCAGTAATGTCTTACCTTTACGACCGTTTTAAAACATGACCAAAACCATTCCAATATGGATTTCAAACTTCAAAAATTTACGAGGGTTGAAAATCCTGAAGTTTGACACCCATATTGTCATGATTTCGAATATTTCCTGAAACGACCACTTCCGCCGGGGTACCTAGAACCTGCTACAGGGTTGCCATGGCACGCTGCAAACCTGGAAATGCTTCCAGTGTCAATGGCTCATAAAACCTTAAGGTTTGATGCTTATATTGACATGGTTTGCGTCATGTCCTAAACTGGCCAGAGCAATAGATGATACTAATGGTGATTTTACGAAAATGGCCGTAACTTGGCTGTTTCTCGTCGGATTTCCGTTCTTTTTCGACCAATGGACTGGAAATGAAATCTAGTTTTGGGATAAAATATGAATATGAATAAATTTCCATGACAGAAAAAGATACAAGTGATGAAAAAAAATCAGTTTTTGACATACCCCCAGATAACCCGGAATATCTTCGTTGTCCGCTGACTATTGCGAATCTTGAAATATTTTTGAAAAACTAGAAAGATTTCCCCGTTGAATGCAATTGGTTTCAACTAAAAATGTCCAATTTTATGGATGTTATGGGCGTTTCAATTTCATCAAAATTTTGCCTGTCCCGAACATTTGTCTAACCCCTGTTCGTTAGTACATACGTGATATACGATTTGTAACTTTATAACAATATGTCATTCAAAAACCTACACATGGTGTACAAAATACAACAACGTGAGTAACCGAAGGTAAATTAAAATTAATGAAATTTATTCAAGAAAACTTTATTGTTGTGAATCAAATAGAATTGCATTACAGGAAATTATGCATAGTTCAAAAACCTATAAACTAGACCTTTACTACGCAATGTATATGTTAAAGAATAATATTTCATCTCACAACTTACTTTTACTTGCACTTACCCGCATTAGTAACAACTTACGCAGCAATTTCATGAGAAAAAGAACTATCAAAATTTATAAGTGCTTCTATTTAGTTCAAATTTCGAAAACTTATTCAATTTCCGAAAATTTCATGTAAACCAAACGTGTCGATTTCTATCTCAAACAGCAAGTAAGACCGTATAACAAAGGTTCCTTTCACCACTAGGTGGATTAAATCAGGTTCTTAACATACCGCCAGGACAACAAGGAATATTTCCGGTAGCCACTGGCTACTGCGAATCTTGAAATATTTTCGAAAAACTGGAAAAAATTCCCCGTCGAATGCAACCAATTTAAAAATATCCTATTTTGTAGAAGTTATGGCCGTTTGAATTTCGTCAAAATTTTTCCTGTCCCTATCATTTTGTCTAATACCATCAGAGACAGACATACAATTGTACCAGCGTTGTACCTATACAATTGTATGTCTGTCACCGTGGTCACCGTATACAACGATTAGATTTCTGCTGCTTTAAGTGCTCATTGGTTACTTGGGTTAGCTTGTTCACCGTATGACTCGACGACAGCTAAGCGCTCCCTTTCACCGCTCTTGCAAATCATCAGGTCAACCCGTTGCAATAATTTCACCGAACAACGAACCACGTTGGATGTCCATGCTAATCCCAGCAATCTAACATCATCTGCTTAAATTAATTGCCGGGGTTCAATTCACCATAGAAAACATCCTTATCTCCAAAAACACCCACATGTCATATTTTATTACATTTGCTTGATTAGTTCTCGAGTTATCAGGAAATTTGTATTTCATTTGTATGGGAGCCCCCCTCCTAAAAAGGTAAGGGGTCCTAATTCATCATAGAAAAAATTCTTGCCTCCAAAAACCCTTACATGCCAAATATGGTTCCATTTGATTAATTAATTCTCGAGTTTTGAGGAAATTTGTATTTCATTTGTATAGGAGCCCCCCTCCTAAAGTAGGGAGAGGTTTCAATTCTCCATAGAAAAAATTCTTGTTTCCAAAAACACCCACATGTCAAATTTGGTTCCATTTGCTTGATTAGTTATCGAGTTATGAGGAAATTTGTATTTCATTTGCATGGAAGCCCCCCTCTTAAAAGGGAGAGGGGTCATTATTCCCCTCTTAAAGAGGGGAGGGGTCTCAATTCACCATAGAAAAAAATTGCCTACAAAAGCACCCACATGCTAAATTTGGTTCTATTTGCTTGATTAGTTCTGGAGTTATGAGGAAATTTGTATTTCATTTGTATGGGAGCCCCCCCTCCCAAAAAGGTAAGGGGTCCTAATTCATCATAGAAATAATTCTGGCCTCCAAAAACACCCACATACCAAATATGGTTCCATTTGATTAATTAATTCTCGAGTTTTGAGGAAATTTGTATTTCATTTGTATTAGAGCCCCTTCCCTAAAGTGGGGAGGGGTTTCAATTCACCATAGAAAAAATTCTTGTCTCCAAAAACACCCACATGTAAAACTTTGTTGCATTTGCTTGATTAGTTCTCATTTGTGTTTCATTTGTATGGGAGCCCTCTCTCTTAGTGGGGGGAAAGGATTCTAACTATCATAAGAACCTTTCCCGGGCCCAAAAAACTCTCTATGCAAATTTTCACGCCGATCGGTTCAGTAGTTTTCGATTCTATAAGGAACATTCGGGCAGACAGACAGAAATCCATTTTTGTAGGTATAGATTTGTATGGGAGCTTCCTCTCTTAGTGGGGGAAGGGATCTCTAACCATCATAAGAACCTTCCCTGGCACCAAAAACCCCTACATGCAAATTTGGACTCCGATTGGTTCAGTAGTTTTCGATTCTATAAGGAACATAGAGCAGACAGAAATCCATATTTATAGGCATAGATTTGTATGGGAGCCCCCCCCCCCTCTTAGTGGGGGGAGGGGTCTTTTGCCATCGAGAGAACCTTCCCTAGCCCCAAAACCCCTACATGCAAATTTTCACGCCGATCGGTTCAGTAGTTTTCGATTCTATAATGAACATAGGGACAGACCGACAGACAGAAATCCATTTATATAGGTACCGTTCTGATTCAATCCGGTAAGGTATGATATTGAACTGTAGGACTCCTTGTAAGAAATCAGCAGGGGGCCGTGCACTAATTACGTAAGGCATAATGGGGGGAGGGGGGGTTCCGCGAAATCTTACAAAATCTTATTTGGGTGGGAGAGGGGTTTAATCATTTCTTACGTAAGATTTTCACTCACGAAAAAATATGAAAAGTTCATATTTTTAATAACAACTCATGTTACTTGTTACAAAAAATTTTAAATTGATGAATTTAGTTGTGAAGTGTCGAAATCCTTCATGCTGCAAGGAAATGCGTAGCAACCTGCTGAGTATTTTAGCTTTGCCCACTCAAGGAAACAGCAGTTGGCCTACTAGTTCCCGAGCTATCTGATGTCATCGGTTTATGCTATTATTAAAACATATTTTGTTGCACATGCCTATCCCAATTCCGCAAGGCAGCGACAAAATCCCTTGTGATATCACGAGAATCATTTTTGTTTAAAAGTAGCTTATTCAACTGATGAATAGCTGTACCAATGGAACAAGTACTTGATAAGCTACTATGCAACAAAAATGTTTCTTGGGATGTATTGTTCTTCTGTTCCCAAAGATCATGCCTGCTGCATATGACCAGAGTGGGGTCAGTATTTTGCTTCAAAGAAAACCGCGGATGGTCGTTACAGATCTGTACATTAGACGCAACGCTGTGCCAATTCCAATATAAGACTATGTCGCATGTCATCTAGAAGAGGCAAAGAAGTTCTTTGTACGCTACTTGACGAGGACACGTGTTCAGACGATTTAGAGTGGATCAATGCGAATTAAGTGAACGCTAGTGAGTTTCTGAGCATACACCAACTTTTATTGACAACCTTAATGCTGAAATACTGTTCGTGAGTGGGCCATAAAGGGATTTACAACAGATAATTGATATTGTGACTTTTTTATGAATTTGTTTGAACTTTGGTTTTTATGAACTTGTTTGAACTTTATTGACTGTTTCAATATTTTTTCAATGTCTAACTTTTTAAATAAAACTTGAATTTTGATGTTTCCAAAAATCTTACTAAGATTTTTCACAGGGGGAGGGGGGATTGGCCAAAACCTTACAAAATCTTATATAGGGGGGAGGGGGAGTTCAAAAATGAGGAAAAAGCCCTTACGTAATTATTGCACGGCCCCCAGGCGCTGGAAAAAAGTGAGAACTCAGATTTTAACTTGGTTCACATACTCTTAGCGTTTCGTGCAAAAGTAGCTGTTTTTTCGTTTGCATTGTTTTACCAATTTTAGAGCATTTACCTTTCCGCTTCGCGATTATTAGGTAAGTGCAAGATATATATGTGCTAAAGCATAGTTAAAATACAATATTTCATGCATTATTTCAGATGCAGATGCAGATATCAGATAAATAAAAAATAAAACATTTTAAGGTGTGATTCAAACTTCGAACACCCATGAATAAAATCCGGTTTTTCCGGATTTTCCTTCGGGAAAATGAATTATCTGCATGGTAAAACTGTATAAAGTTAACTTGCTTTAGATGTGGTACATAGAGTTAGAAAATTGACTACAGAAGTACGAATTGAAACTAATTATTGTGTGAAAAATTTAAATCATACTGTTGGGTGAATTTGAAAAGATAGTGATTTGAAAAAGGATGAAATTTCACTTATTTATGTTGAATGACACTAAAAACATTAATACTTTTCAAAGTAATACAAGTGTTCGATGTCTGAGACTGAAATATTCGAGCTTTGAACGTCGACCATGAAAGTGTTCGAAGTTTGAATCAAAACCGAACAGTAGTTTTTTAGTGTTTTTCAATGTAAATTAACATTTTATCCTGATTTTTAAAATTTTAACATGAAAATAATTAAATTGTCATACTATTAAACCATTTATGGGAGTAGAATAAAGATGTTTTCGAACATTTTACTTTGAAGAAAGTCTCAGCATAGCTTAAGTGTTCAAAGTTTGAATCAGAACGGCACATAGAAAAGGAAATTTTCAAAGCATTTAGCTAACTAGTGACTCCGGCAACCGATTCATGTAAAGCTGATGTGTTAAAATGCATTAGTATCGCCGTAAAAAGCAGAAGAGAGGAGACGCGAAGAGAATCTCTCATTGTCACTTAGGTCTATTTGAAAAATTTCCCGAGATTTGTTCACAAATCTAAAAATCGACAAAAAAAATGTTTCAATACGTTGTTTAGTTGCTGAGAAAAATGAACATGAAGCTCGAAAGGCATGACTATGCATACGCGGCACCCGTTGCGCAAAGTATTTGTTCGTGCCTACCTATCCTCGACCGCCTTTGGGCGATCTATGGTTATAGGCGACTATTTAAGTAATTCACCTAGAAATAAAAACAAAACTTATGTACAATGGAAAGATTAACAAATTCTCTACACATAAATGTTTTGTTTAGACACAGTAGGATTTCGAATTTGACAACAAATGCGTGTCGCCTATTTTGCCATGATCGAGACGCTTTTTTGATATGTAAAAATTTTATAAATATAGGTCATAGATGGGCTAAATAAAATTAATCAATGATTTTGCTACGGTTGCAGCAATATTAGTTTAGTTTAGTTTAGTTTAGTTTAGTTTATTTGCTCACAAAAAACTTAAGACTACTGTCTTTTCTGTTCACGATTCGATCAGATGAAGTGTTATTACGAATACTAAATAGAAAAACAAACTAACAAAAATTAATTAATTTAAATTTAAATGCTCTAAACACTCCTTCCTAAACCCTATTTTTGATTTGATTGTTTGAAGCTCATTAGGTAGTTGGTTCCAAAAAGCAATTCCTCTAATGAGCAATGACTGGTTATAATGCGACGTCCTGCATCGTTAAAGCTGGTATTTCTTGCCTCTATTGCTTCTCATAGGTATCAGTTTGGAATATACATACTGTGGTATTTGTTTGTGAATAATCCCGTGTAAAATCATCACAGACCTGTATTTGGTAAAATTATTCAGTGAGCAACCAATAAGTTCATGCTGCAAGTGAGTCACGCTTGAATATAGATTTAAACTGAATATAAATCTAACACAGCAGTTAAGAGCGACTTTTAATCTATCGAAAGCGTACGCCGATACTTGACTAAGTACAAAATCACAAGCCGTTAAGTGAGGTAAAATAAGTGATTTGAAGAGCATTAATTTTGTTCTTGAGTTAAGTAAGAACGCACTTTGACGAAGAGAGCGAAGCGCAGCATATATTTTACCACACTGCTGTAGTACGAAGGAATCCCACTCCAAATCACTTTGAAGAACTATACCCATACGGTTTCCTTATATTGTATTTGGGAGTTATTGAGCACAATACAAGGTTTCGCTGTAATCAGTTTGCGCCTCGATAAGTAAATGGCTTGAGTCTTAGAAGCGTTAAGTTTGAGAGAATTTTTATGTGCCCATTCTGCGATTTTGGCCAGATTTTCATTTATTAACTCTTCCGCTTCTTGTTTCGTAAAGTTTGAAATATCGAAATAGATTTGCACATCATCAGCAAAAAGATGAATTCTACAGTTATGTAAGTTTGCTGGCAGATCATTAATATATAAAGTGAACAATATAGGACCTAACACTGAACCTTGTGGCACACCGGAAACAATTGGTAGCGGCGCCGACAAATTATCGATTTGATGTCATGTATAGCGTTCACAACATGATATTCCTCTATTTCCATAAAAAAGAACGATTCCGATACAGTCAGCATTAGCGAACGTAAAGGCAGATCGAGTGAAAAATTTCCAGCGAAAAAAGCATTTATGGTATTGGCATTCAAATCACACTGATCATCGCTTGTTTTGCTCTTGATCCCTAGGTTTTTGAGGTTCTTCCAAAGCTGCTTGATGGTTAGATTTTGAGTAATAAGACTGTTTAAATATGTTTTCTTGCCATTGTTTATCAGTTTTGTAACCTTATTTCTCAAACGCTTATATGTAACACGATCTATATCACTATTAGAACATTTCCATTCCTCAAATGCCAGGTCCCGATCAATTATCGCTCTAGATATCTCAGCCGTAAACCATTGATTAGGGGAACTGTGGGTAAAATGAACAGGGGGGGTAAAATGAACAGGTGGCCAAATTCCCAGTAAACCGATTTAAATCTGTTCCAGATCAATAGGTATCTTCTCCTAGAAGTATTTCAAGCTGTTTGAGACAATATGTGGTGATCATAAGCTTTCTAATGTGAAAAAAAAATTGAAAAAGTAAAAAATATTTGTTGGAATCTGACGCCGATGGTAATTTCCACTAATAGTATATAAGCTTTTTTAGCGAAACAAATTAAATTTCGACTATTGGTATCATTTAGTGTTGTTTGCTTATCCCTGTCCTGCGGATCTGTCGAAAATTCCAAATATTTTTATCAACTGTTTGTTTATAATAAACACTAGAAAACAATTGGTGTTTTGGGGGCAAAATGAACACTTCACTATGGGGGCAAAATGAACAATGTGTATAATGATGTTTTATTTTCCATTTGTCAGGTGCCAGGACCTAATTACAATTCAATCAATAAAAATGATCGAGTCTCTCGAAAAATGACGGAAAATGACCGATGAAGCGAGTGGCGAAGATACATTATGTTAACTTTGTGGAGTCCTATTTTAATTTCAGCAGCCTTGTTGAATATCTACAGCTTATGTAGAACAATGATAAGGTAAAATAATGTTAAATTTATCCAAACTGCATGTTAATTTTAGTTTTCTATGACATGTTCATTTTGCCCTCACTGCATGTTCATTTTACCCACACGAAAAAAATCAGACTCGAATGTGACGCTTTCGAAAATAAGGAATTTTTCATGACAAATCGTCCTTTTTTAAACATCTTTATATTTTGCAACGTGGAATATGAATCCAGCTTTCAATTCATGTTGTACGTTCAGCATTTGGTTGGTTCCTGGGGAAGCAAATGGCGAAATTGCTAAGGGTGTTCATTTTCCCCCCAGTTCCCCTACACCTTGGCTTTTTTCGTATTTCTCTAAGAGGAACACACGATTCAAGCGTGTTTTTGATGTGGAGGTTAAAAATACCGACTTATATATCTAGGTTGTCTACCGTATAAAACGCGTTCCAGTCGATTTGATTGAACATGGAAATCAGCAACGAAGTATTCATACGACTATAATCTCGGTAGCATATTACTTCCTCAGTATTGAAAATGTCCACATTGACAGATGCGAAAATCATATCATGATCAGACATAAACGGCACACTAATTTGGTTAAAGTGCAAGATTGATTCAGAATCATTAGTCAGAAAAAGATCTATTTGAGAAGATCCCATACGATGAAAATGCGTTGGATAACTTCCTGCACTAGACAAGGATAAACCTTGCATGCATCTAAACATACTTTTGGTTCTGTTAGAATCAGTGTCCAGCAAATTCGTATTAAAATCACCAATTAACATAATTTTATCATATTGAAATTTCAAATCAGAAAAAATATCGTATAATAACTGAGAACAATCAACGTTAGGAGGGTTGTAGAAAAAACCCATAAGTATTTTGTCTCTATTCATCCTTAGCTCAAGTAGTATGAACTCAGTACACGAGTTGATAGTCGCATCGTTCGATATTTGATTGATTTTGTAATTAATATGCTTCTTAAGATACAACAGGATTCCACCTCCGAGACGTCCTTTTCGATCGTTTCTTATAATTTTATACTCGTCAATATTAAGCAGATCATCTGGCGTTCGATCATTCAGCCATGACTCACATACACACATGATATCAACTTTAGAAATCAACGCTATGTTTCTAAGTTCTGCAAGTTTCGAGAACTTCCTCGCACATATACTTTGTGCATTCATGCAACACATAGTTAGCTTCCCTTGAACGAATGCAGATTTCATAACAATACCAGGTATACTCAGGTTATTAGAGGAGTTGCTTGCAGTGTTAATATTAGCCATAGTCAAAGAAAATACCAAAAGAGTTCAAGGAAGGACAGTGTAAGAGCATTTTTAATCTAATTATGGTAATTAATACAATAAATAATTTTAACAAGATGCACATTTTAAATCTATCCTATCACGAATAAGTGAATCTATATACAAAAAACAGTTGGATAACACTTCACCATAATTGAGCATGTATTACGGCATCACCTTCTTATGTTTACGTAAAATGGTAGTACTGAATAATTTGGCATCAGTGTCAACACAACTAGCAGTAACATATTCGATATCCTCATCAGCAACGTCATCGTCCACCTTTATCTCCATAAGCAAGCCCAACAGCAACATATCACCACAGCAGCAACATCATCTCTGGCGACAGCAGCAACAGAATAGACTTTTAGGAAAGGATTCAAAAGGAATAAAGGAAAGGATTGGCAGGAATAGAAAAACTTCAAAGGAGTAGGTTTCTAACTTTTATACTTTCAGGAGACGATCTGAGATGGAACACTAGGATGGGCGATGAAGGATATGATGAACTTGTATGGAAAGGGTATTCTTCACATGAACTCCTGCAACTCTTCTTCATTCCTGATAGGATGATCTTCTTCGGCGTTCATGGCACGCACATAAACAACACCGCCACGTGTAAAAACTTTCCTCAATCTTCCTTGCTTCTTTAATTCAATTGCTTTAGCTTTAATTTTCCTTGCATTTATAATCAGATTTTCATTAACATATAATCTGCTATCTGATTGAAAACCGATATGTCTCAAAGTCAATGACCGAGTATGTAAATATCGATTAAAAAATCATTCCGCTGGATCGTGATCGCAAATTGCACAAGTATAAGGCTCTTTCATCGTTTTATTTGCAAGACGACGAATGTCCACTAACGGTACCGTTGATTCTGCATATCCCATAGTGTAGCACAAGCTTCGAAAATATTCCAATAAATTTTCATGTAATATGAATAGCACACCACTAATCAACAAGTCATTAGAAAGTCTCGAGCGATCAATAGCATCTGTGTTGTCCTTGACATTCGAGTTGACCTGAGTAAGTTTAGCATTAACGCTGTTCATCTCCTCCTTGATTTCACCCAATCCATGAATTAGTTCTTGACGTAGAGTATTTCCCAGTTGCAGAATCCGGTCCTCCATAGTCTTACTCTGCTGCGCAATCATCCGGGCCAATTCGTTATTGGTAACATCGCTGATCGGAGAGATAGCCGGGTCATCAGGCTTCGTTCGCTTTTTATCTTGTTTTGACATTTCGGCAGCTTTTCTACTCCGTAGCCACAGTTGACTCAACAATCAGCAACAATGACAAAAGTTATTGATGAAACCGTTATACCGTTTATCGCACAATGGAGATTGTTACAAAGCGTAAAGTTTCTGGAAGCGAAATTAGACCTCACGCGTAACAATTCTTGCCGCTTTCAGCATCAATCATGTGTTGCAGCTAGTTCTTGCACTTGCAACAGAAAACCGGTGATTAAACAGCTTGTTTACATCGAAATATACAGATTCACTATCCTCGCTTAATTTACGTCCACTTAATCTTACCGCAGTGTTGCCATACCTAAAAAGTCCGGCGAAAGCTATCAGGCCGACGTAAGCAATTTTTTGTTATCCTGCGGTAAGACGTAATCCTACAGCTATATCTAGCGGCGGCCACCAAAAGGTGGTGGAGGGCATCAGAGGATTAATTAAATAATTTACTCAAGGGGGCCCTGCAGCCGCAAGGTTACCGAGTCTGCCTTGACAAGCGAGTGGTCGAGGGTTCGAATCTTAGTAGAATCAGGCCATTCGATGTTAAGTGACTTTAGCATGGGTTTATTCTCAGGCCCCTCCACATCCTTCCTACTGCATTCTGCATTTACTAACAATGAAAGCCTCTTGCCAGGGCAAGTTATAAGAGTGGTACTTGCTTGAAGTGCGAATGAAGCCTCTTATTCAAGGGCAAATTATAGCTTGTTCCGCTTCCTGGTTCTAGGAACGAGATTGGTAATGCATAAGTAGTAAGGAACACATACATACACACCCTTACTCTGTGCTGAACTCTGCTCCATGAAGTATTCCACCACGCACACATATAAAGATTTTTTGACATTAGCTGTGGACCTGGCTGAGGCTGTTTGCAGTAGGAATAATATCAAAAAAATCAAATATCAAACTCCCGGATCCTCTCCTCCACTCTTCGCTCCCCCTCTCACTCCTGCATAACCGATCCACTGCTAATGTCATTCTTGTTAGTGACGACACCGCAAATTACTTCATGCCGTCCATGAAGCCTTTAGCCGGGGCTGGTAATAAGAATGATACTTGCTCGAGGTGCGAATGAAGCCTCTTGTCCAAGGACATATTATAACTAATCTCCGCACTTTCTGGCTCTAGAGCTACATTGGTTGAAAAGTAGTAAGAAGCGTAGAGGGAAAAAGGGGTGAAAACACACCGACACTTTAAGTACGGATAATAAGCAGTTCGCTCACTCTATAGCGATACTGCAATAACAACGAAGTGCGGAACAACACCTGGATAAGATCACAATAGATCAGGTCGTAGTGATAATATCCACACACACAAAAAAAATAATTTACGCATCACTCAAATAAAAATTTGGCACGATGCCTTCTTTAATTATTAAGCGATTTAGTGGCATAATTGAATTGTTTAGATTGATTCGAATAGCCAGAATAATCAGAAATGCTATCCCGGCGTAACGTACAATCTTTTTCAATCTTGATGAGCGCTCGTCCCGATTATTCATTATGAACGATTTGCTGCGAAGGCGAACTCCTATGCCGTTTACGTTTTTGTGGTGTAGCTACACCGTTTGGTGCTACACTTTTCGCTGGATAAACGAACGCTCGCGGTGCAGCAACAGTGATGTGGTATGGGTAGGTTGATATTTTCCGATCTGTACCAGCTACACTCTCTTTTTTTCTGGTGTAGCTGGTGCAGAAAAAGTGTAGCAATGGTGTAGCACAAAAATCGAAGACGAACAGTTTTAGTGCAAAAAAGCTACACCGGTAGCCTCTGTGTAGCTACACCGCAAAAACGAAAACGACACTAGACTCCTATACCCTATCGCATCAGCTCGTAAGGAACAAACGGAGACGAACAAAGCAGAATGAAAAATAGCAGTGGCAATCGTCTAACACCGATCGCTCATGAATAATCACGCTGGTGACATCCTTCACTTCGTTCACGAATGCAAACGGGCAACTAAACTGCCGAACACGTTCGTAAGGGATTATTCGTTTTGAATGCTACGATGCGATTTTCTGCAACCTTGGTCGTTTGTGTCCCCTTAATCCCCTCGTATTTTGATAGTAGATCCATACTTCATCAGTACAAAATTCGTGCTGCAACGTACAACAACTAAATGTTTGTTTACAATAACGGAAGAATACCCGCCTTTGGCAGAAACCCGAGGGTTTCTAGCGTCCACATCCAATTGCATTAATAAAACATCATTTGAAGCAGAAAACCAAGGGTTTCCACCGTCCACAGTTGAAAGCATATTCGTAACGTTATCTAAATTACGTCGGGCGGGTTTATACCAGTGATCGGTGTACCTCCATATCTGTTTTTTGGCATATCGATGAATTCTCAAAACATTAATCGCGTCGGCCATGCAGATGGAAGTCAATTTTGAAGTATCTGCCCCCTTAGCTACCAAGCGAACGAAGTCAACAGAAGCATCGTCATCAAAGTCAAGGCAGCGAGAAACGACTTTTCTAAGAATTGTCAGTTATTGTTGAGTGAAAACCGGATAGGTACAACCACCACCGAGGTTGTGGCGGAGCAGGTAGAATAGATGGAACCGATAAATCACTAAAGTCGATCGAATTAGTGCCACGATCACCAGTTCCAAGCACAGTTTGCCCATTATCAACACGTCGGCGTTTAACTCCAGGTTTCGGCCACACAGGTTCCTTGGGCTGATCATCTTGATTTTGCGAAAACATCAAACGGTCGACTTTGTCACTAAGTGTTAAGTGACCCAACTGTCACCACTATTCTGTATATCGAACGAATTTGTATTTCGAACGAAATTTCCGCCAGCAAAATCAAATGGGCAAAACATCTCGTTCGAAACAAGTCGAACGAAATAAAGATTCGTTCGAAATACAGAATAGGGGTGTGTATCACACATCTGTTGGATTTGGCTATTCATTGCATCATTCGTCGTCACGGTTGGAACAATATTCATCTTCTCTGCTAAATATGCTTGAATACTTCTTCCGTTTAATTCGTCTTTGCATATAGGGCATATAAAAATTGCTTTTCCTTGAGCAAACAAATCCTTATGCGCGCGACCGTTGAAACCGCAACACTGCTGCCCAACATGATAATATGCATCACAGAAGCCACAGTGTACCGGTTCCAAATCGTTTATCGGCAGTTGCCATTCTCCACATTGTTTTTTCTTCATGTCGCTGTGGCTAGGCTACGTACAGGAATCCCTCGAATAACGCGATTGGTGGTACTGTACGCCCCTCACGATATCTCAGCGGTCCATAAACCAATAAAGTTGATTTGTGGTAGTAGACTAAGTTGTACCACATACTAACAATGTACCAAAAATCAACTTTATCGGTTAATGAACAACTAAGAAATCGCCATAGGCGTACACCACCACCCACCGCGTTATTCGGGGGACTGCTGTATGAGCAGGCACAAAAGGCGCGCGTTTGTGTATGATAAATTGCAATCACCTCAACCGGAGCCGAAAAACACTCGTAGAATTATTGTCGTAGCCGTCCAATTTAATGTATATTCCAGCGTCAGTAGATCACAAACAGTCCAAACAGTAACACAAATTCGGTAACAGCACAGAAAATTGTATATTACACCAAAATAAATACGAAAAAGATAGCGATGATAAAAACGTAAACGTAAACAACACATCACGGTTGCCAGAGATAATAAAAGTTCTACAATTCCTAAACAAGCAAAGATAGAAGTATGATACTTTCGGCAAAGTTGTGTATTTTTACTATTTGTACAACTTTATAAAACATGAAAAAAAGCTAAAATAGAAAAACTTTTTTTTAGATTATAGTCACTTTAACCAGTTTTGGGTCATTCGTGACTTCTGCAGGGTTGGGATTTGAACCCGGGTCCTCGGCGTGAGAGGCGTGAATGCTAACCACTACGCCGGGATTGACCCCAGAAAAACTTATATTAATGATTCATAAATAAGAAATAGGATTTTTCTATCTTTGCTGAAGACATAAAAGGTTTCTAACTTCAGCAAAATTTCTTGTAATAATATGCTCTAAAGCTTTGCAGAACACGTCAATGTGTTATATTGAAACTGATGAAAAATAAATTTTTTATTTCACTTTTAGGGGGATTAATCAAAATTTGAATTTCACCAAACGATAGAACTTTTAATTTCAAGAAACTCTTCCAAAAGCTCCATAAACCTAAAATCAAGTTTTCTCACTGAAAACTCTAATGCGCATGTTTATTTGGGTTTGGATCACTGTGAAGCCCTACGGGAATATGTTCCGGAATGGCCACGCCGGAGCAAAATCATCAAATAGAGCCAAAATAATGAGAAACGACCTTCCGAAGTAATTTCATGGATTTAGATACCCATATTGCCAGTATTGCAATCCAAATAGCTCTGTGGCCACTGGAGGGCCAACGGGAACTTGTTACAGAATGGCCATTTCGAGGAAAAATTACCTTTCGGAGTAATTTGAGGAATTTTGGATACCCATATTACTATGATTACATCCAAAATTATAAAAATGTACTTTAATTCCGGAACACATCCGCGGAATATCGGATTTCCGGTAACCAGATAATCCATTTCCGGGTCTGTTGTAACTCCACTGGAAGTGGATATCCTGAATCTTTGAATGGTAAGATGGTCCAAAACGGTCAAATATTGCCAAAGTTACAAGCGTTTCAATTTGCGGGCTGAAGGTTTTTGTTTTTTTGTCGAACACAACGGTTAAACTTGGGCAAAGGACAATAAAGAATGGCTTGGATGCGTATACGTCACCCCATCGGCAGGCAACCATGTTTTCGCCGCCAACATCTCGTGTGTGCGAAAATGAGATAGCATGTCAGCACTGCGTTTCACTCAACTGCCAGCAGTCGGATTTGGGCCCGCTGTCAAATTTTGAGCCCAGGACATGCTGCTTCTGACGTTCACTGCAGCTCGAGATAGAGATGTCGATGGGGTGGTATAGGGTAAAGTGGTGAGGAATGCACCGCTTAAGCAAAACATCATTTTGCAGAGCAACGGTGTGTTTATTCCACGTTTTTCTGCTTCTAAAAGACGCAAAAGACGTTAAACGCAACCAGCAAATTTATATATAATCACGTGTTGTATAAACTCCTGAAACTAGGCTTAAAAAATGACGGAAGCGTTTGTTATAGCGTTCGTTTGTTGGGATGGGATGGATGCAATAATGGGTTCATATCTCAACATGATTGGCAATAAAATTTATTCATTTATTTTTCTCCAACTGATGTGTGATGGAATATTGTAAGTTAAAGAATGTACAATTAGGTTTAAGGCAAATTCTAAGTCCTATTCAATACATAATATTGCTATATTTTTAATAAATAATCTGAAACAATAAATGTACTGCAAATTAAAAATATTTTATAACTGTTCAATCCCACTGTGGTGCATTCTACCCCTGTTTTGCATTTTGAAGTTTTTTTTGCAATTTATGTGAAAAACATGCCTAGTTAATGCCGTTTTTGTGAAGAATCATCGAGTATGACAGTATATCAATTAGATAGACTGTATTTATCATGAAATTTGGATACCGACTAGTGGTAAAAGCTTAAGGGAAAACCGTGATGTCTTACATGTGGAATGAGATCGCGGATAATCGCTTGATTTTATAGGATGTGGCTATGTTTAATGCTTTTACATGCTACACAATTATGAATTAGCTTGTTTTACACCAAAATAAAATGCGCATTCATAATATAACAAAATAGTTTCCGCATTTTTAAACAATTAATAGCATGGGCCATTCTACCCCCACGGTGCGTTCTGGACAGTGTTCCCCTACGTGCGTAAATATGGGATGTATGTTGAGCCTGAAATTAACAATACGATGGCCGAGTCATTTGAAATGTGCGCAGATTCCTAACGTTTTCTTCCACTAATTAGTTGGCTGCTCTTAGAGACAGACGAATATGTTGGCTAAATATGGGTGTATGTATGAGGACATTTAGAGTATGATTGCCATTATTACCTGAGCTCTCCAATCAGTCGTAGATCTGAGAATTAGTAGTGCGGTTTAGTCTAATCTCTAATATAATCTCACACTAACGCAGCCAATTCTTGAAGGCATCCTGGAAAATGACGATTACTTGAATCAATCATTTTTCTGGTCAACGGCCAGGCCAACTACGCAGCTTGTACCGCAGAGAGAATTCCAAGGAATCAAGTGGAACCAGAAAAAATATCTAATTCCATTAAACTCCTTGAAATCAAGGGGAAGGAAGAAAGCATGGACCTCCCGTACCAAACGCTTCCCGTATACATAGATGATTTATTTACAATCGTTGGGAGTATCTTTGCTAATAAAGGTTAAGTGATACTCCGGACCCTCAGGGATGAACTAATGGTATTTAGACCAGAAGCCAGGCTGCAATTGGCCAAGGATATAGCGCCTTATTTCGCTCTCTGAAAATAGATTAGTTTGCCAAAAATATTAGTTTAAATCATATAATACTTGAAAATAAAGTCGTGTGGTTTAATGGTTGCCTAAAACTACATTTGTAAGGTTAGGAACTGAAAACCGCACGACCCCGCACCTCCTAGCTTGGCTACTCAATTATACAAATTGAAGTATTTCCAGGTATGGCCACGTGGAGGCGCTAGGTAGGGGCTTGGGATGGCTAGAGCTATGTTGGGCGCTTCTTCCTAGTTGCCTTCCCCATTTCATACCCTGAGAATTAGTAGTGCGGTTTAGATATATAAACAAAACTGTTCTTTGCTGACGATTTAAAAATATTTTGAGCAATCAGATGCGTTGAGGATTGGAGAGATCTTCAGAATTTTTTAGATATGTTCAGTCACTGGTGTGCAAGAAATCTGTTGACGTTGAATGTCGACAAATGTTTTTCCAACTGTTATCATCGTACTAGAAATGCGATATTGTTTGACTACGAGGTGCTAGGGACTAAACTTAGTAGAGTTGAACAAGTGAAAGACCTTGGAATCGTTCTTGATGAAAAGCTGACTCTAAAGCCCCATATCTCGGCATTCGTCGAGAAAGCAAACCGTAACCTTGGCGTTATATTCAAAATTGCCAGAGAATTTAATGATCCATTCTGCTTTAAAGTTCTCTACTGCTCCATCGTTCGGTCTACGCTAGAATTCGCCAGCATTTTATGGTGCCCTCAAGAAACCCTGTGGATTAACCGTCTAGAGAGCGTTCAACGCAAGTTTGTTCGGTATGCTCTGCGTCAATTACCGTGGCACGACCCACAAAACTTACCCCCATATGAAGATCGTTGCAAGTTACTGGGAATTGAAATATTGGCCAAAAGGAGACATATATCACAAGCAATATTTGTTTGTAAGCTGCTAAATACCCAAATTGATGCGCCAGATCTACTCTCACAGATTGGACTGTAGGTACGCACCAACAAGAGCACTGCGAGCTAGGACAATATTACAGGAAGAATTTTATTCTACGCAATACGCCGCCAACTCCCCCATATCGTCAATGATTCGACAATTCAATTGATACGCTGATTTTTTCTCATTCGACGAAGCACCTCAATTGTACCGCCAGCGCATACTTGGATCTAGTTTTTAATATTAAGTATTCATCTAGACAACTTGTCCGATGCATTATGTAAATAAATCTATACCTATAAAGAAGGATTTCTGTCTGTCTGTCTGTCTATACGGACAGACACGTATGTTCCTTATAGAATCGAAAACTACTGAACCAATCGGCGTGAAAATTTGCATGAAGAGGTTTTTGGGGCCAAGAAAGGTTTTAGTGATGGTTAGAGACCCCTCTCCCCACTAAGAGGGGGGGCTCCCATACAAATAAAACACAAATTTCTGCATAACTCGAGAACTAATCAAGCAAACAGAACAAAATTTGGCATGTGGGTGTTGCCGGTAACAAGAATTTATTCTATGGTAAATTGAGACCCCTCCCCTCTTTATAAGGGGAATTATAACTCCTCTCCCCTTTAAGAGGGGGGCTTCCATACAAATTTCCTCATAAATCGAGAACTAATCAAGCAAATGGAACCAAATTTGGCATGTGAAGGTTTTCCAGGGCAAGAAAATTTTCTATGGTGAATTAGGGCCCCTTCCCACTTTAAGAGGGGGGGCTCCTGTACAAATGAAATGCAAATTTCCTCATAACTCGAGAACTAATCAAGCAAATAGAACAAAATTTGGCATGTGGGTGTTTTCGGTGACAAGAATATATTCTATGGTAAATTGAGACCCCTCCCCTCTTTATAAGGGAAATTATAACTCCTCTCCCCTTTAAGAGGGGGGGCTTCCATACAAATTTCCTCATAACTGGAAAACTAATCAAGCAAATGGAACCAAATTTGGCATGTGAAGGTTTTCGAGGGCAAGAAAATGTTCTATGGTGAATTAGGACCCCTCCCCACTTTAAGAGGGGGGGCTCCCATACAAATGAAATACAAATTTCCTCATAACTCGAGAACTAATCAAGCAAATAGAACAAAATTTGGCATGTGGGTGTTTTCGGTGACAAAAATATATTCTATGGTAAATTGAGTCCCCTCCCCTTTTTATAAGGGGAATTATAACTCCTCTCCCCTTTAGGAGGGGGGGCTTCCATACAAATTTCCTCATAACTTGAGAACTAATCAAGCAAATGGAACCAAATTTGGCATGTGAAGGTTTTCGAGGGCAACAAAATTTTCTATGGTGAATTAGGACCCCTCCCCACTTTAAGAGGGGGGGCTCCTGTACAAATGAAATAGAAATTTCCTCATAACTCGAGAACTAATCAAGCAAATAGAACAAAATTTGGCATGTGGGTGTTTTCGGTGACAAAAATATATTCTATGGTAAATTGAGTCCCCTCCCCTTTTTATAAGGGGAATTATAACTCCTCTCCCCTTTAAGAGGGGGGGCTTCCATACAAATTTCCTCATAACTTGAGAACTAATCAAGCAAATGGAACCAAATTTGGCATGTGAAGGTTTTCAAGGGCAACAAAATTTTCTATGGTGAATTAGGACCCCTCCCCACTTTAAGAGGGGGGGCTCCTGTACAAATGAAATAGAAATTTCCTCATAACTCCAGAACTAATCAAGCAAATGGAACCAAATTTGGCATGTGTGTGTTTTTGGAGACAAAATTTTTTTCTGTGATGAATTGGGACCCCTCTCCACTTTAGGAGGGGGGGCTCCTATACAAACGATATATAAATTTCCACATAACTCGTGAACTAATCAAGCAAATGGAACCAAATTTGGCATGTGGGTGTTTTTAAAGGCAAGAATTTTTCTATAATGAATTAGGACCTCTCCCCACTTTAGGAGGGGGGGGGGCTCCTATACAAATGAAATACAAATTTCCTCAAAACTCCAGAACTAATCAAGCAAATAGAACCAAATTTGGCATGTGGACGTTTTTGGAGGCAAAAATATTTTCTATGGTGAATTAGGACCCCTCCCCACTTTAAGAGGGGGCTTCTACACAAATGAAATACAAATTTCCTCATAACTCGAGAACTAACCAAGCAAATGGAACCATATTTGGCATGTGGGTGTTTTTGGAGGCAACCATTTTTTACATGATGAATTAGGACTTCTTACCTTTTTAGGAGGGGGGGGGCTCCTATACAAACGAAATACAAATTTCCTCATAATTCTAGAACTAATCAAGCAAATGGAATCAAATTTAGCATGTGGGTGTTTTTGTAGGCAAGAATATTTTCTATGGTGAATTAGGAACCCTCCCTACTTTAAGAGGGGGGGGGCTCCTATACAAATTTCCTCATAACTCGGGAACTAAACAAGCAAATGGAACCAAATTTGGCATGCAAGTGGTTTTAGAGGCAAGTTTTTTTCTATGGTGAATTGAGACTCTCTCCTCTTTAGAAAGCGATTTATGACCCATCTCCCCTTTAAGAGGGTGAGTATCCATACAAATGAAATGCAAATTTCCTCTTATCTCGAGAACTAATCAAGCAAATGGAACCAAATTTGGCATGTGGGAGTTTTAGATGGCAGAAATTTTTTCTATGGTGAATTACGACCCCTTCCCCTTTTAAGAGTGGGGGCTCCCATACAAATGAAATACAAATTTCCTTATAATTTGAGTACTAATCAAGCCAATGGAACTAAATTTAGCATGTAGGAGGTATTTGAGTCTTGAATTTATTTTATGATAGTTAGACCTCTCACCCCTGTGGTAGGGGGATATGGACTCTCATACAAATAAAACAGAAATTTTTGCGAAACTCAAAAACTAATCGAACTGGAGAAATTCGAGTCTCTTCCATAAAACATTTGTCAATAACAAGACCACAAAAACTATCTATAGTAACACTAGGTCTTTCAGGACGAGACGGCCGCGAGTGCTGCCGGCGACCCGCCGTCGGAAGCGCCGCCCACTGTGGGGAGGCAACTCCCCGCAGAAATCACTACTGCCTAGGTTTATTTGCTTTCCTAGGTCTACCTGGGTTTCCTGGAACGAGCGACAGCGAGTAAGGAGAGGATCGCGAAATGGTACTTTCCACAAAAAAGTTTTCCGTGAAATGGTACATTCCGCTTAAGGTTTTTCGCAAAATGATATTCAGCGTAATGTTGTACAATCATGGCGAATATTACTAACTGCTTTCTGGCTATGCAATGAGGGGACAGGGGAGTTGTTTTCTACTTTACTGTGAGGAAAAATTGCAAATTTGTATATTAAACTACCCATTCCAGGTAACTAATAAGCCTTAATATTTGCTGCATTCGGAAAGATCCTTTTATCGTTCCTAAATGATGTAGCATTCTATTGACTAAATTTTTTTGACGTAGGACTACGTCTTACGGTAAGTTTTTAGATAGGGTGTCATTCCAAAAAATCGAAAAATGCGAGCGTCACGGAAAATTAAAGCACTAAAAAATGAAACCTTTTGAGCGCTAATAGCTCAGCGGTTTTCCGATCGATTTTCAATATTCTTGCACCAATCGATCGGAAAATCTTCTAAGAATTGGCCCAAATCAAGAAAAGTATGGATTCTTGATGTTGAACTATCGAAAAATTGAAAATAATGAACCTATGTTTTACCAGAATTCTCGCTTCGTGATTGGTTAGAAGATTCTTTACGATGATCTAAACCTATACCAATTTGATATCTGTGCTTGGGAAGTAAGCCAAAACAAGTGACAGTTTCCTCATTTCTACAAGATTTCTTAACACCGCGTCGGTTCAACCTAGGAGCCATCCAGATACCACGTGGACAGTAAAATACCAATTTTCAACCTCCCCGTCCCCCTCAGTGGACAAGCGTGAACATTTGCACAACCCCTTCCCCCTCTCCTGTTTGTCCACGTGGACATTTTTAGATTTTGAAAATTTTGTTTTCATCTTCATTTATGCAATATTTATTGAAAATACTTACGTGAAAGGAAGCTCCAGTCACCGACCCAATGCATACGAATTTTTAGTCGTTGCAGAAATTTGAGTTTTTCCATGATTTTTCCGTCAATTTTCCTCAGCGTTTTAAAATCCGTATGTAAGGTGTTTGGATCTTAATTCATGTTCTACTGCAAATTATTATTATCGACTGCAAGAAAGTCCGTTTCAGCTTAACTTTCGCTTAACGATTCTTCTTTGTCCAGAGCATCTTTGTCTAACCAGAGCACCTCAGTTTGGCCGTCTACTTCAACACAACACAAAATCTTTCCGACACGATGTGATTCGTAAAATTTTCTGAAGGCGAATCCTTTTGGAAATACGTTGCCCATGGATACCTTTTTTGTGGTGAGCTACATTTGATTTTGAGGCAAAATGCAATCCACATTTGGTGCAAGCGATGCAATATTCGTGGATTCATCCAGGCTAGGCAGTCAGCATCTAAGTGTACTAACGCAGGCTTAATGTTTTCAACAAGATTTATGCCAGATATGTGCTCTCGTAATGCTCGGTTCATGTGCTTAGGTCAACATATGCCTCAGAAGATACAATTTTATTTAAGGTGGAATTAGTCATCATCAATTCTGCCAATTTCAAAAGCAGTTTCTTTTGTTTGAAACAAAAACTCTATTCATGAAAATATATTCGCTGTGTACAGATTGGCAAAAAGAATGCAGTATTTACATTTTTATAAACAGAATCTCGCTTTTGGGCCAAAAAACTGCTTCCGAAATTGGGCTTTCCGACGAAAAGTTAATGACTGCTAATTGCCCGTCAAGGTCAAAAACAATCACTGATCAATGGTCAATGTTTTTAATTTTTATATTTTGTAGGAAAAAAAACTTGTCAACGTGGACATTTTCCATACCCCCTCCCCCCCTTCCGTGGACAAGCGTGGACATTTTTATACCCCCCCACCTCCCTCTAAGCTGTCCACGTGGTATATGGATGGCCCCCTAGACCATTTTGAAGTCCTTGCTTGGGAAGTACGCCAGAGAGAGTAACAAAGCCCCCTCGTGCCAACAGATTACGCGATTAAACCTAGTCCAATTTGATGTCTGTGTTAGGGAAGTGTGCCAGAAAAAATGAAACAAGTTCGTTGTCCCAACAGATCGCAAATTCTTTACTGCGAGACGATTAAACCTAGGCGAACTTGATATCTGTGTTGGAAAAATGGGCTACAGCTGTAGTGTTCGGTTGTAATACGACTCTGTATGAATATGCATGCTTGCCGTTTCATTAGAAGTGTAGTGGAAAGATGTGCTGTTGATAAAATAGGATTGAATTGGTAAAATCCCTTCAACGTGGGAAACCATGGATAATAAAAACAATCTTTAATTTTAGTAAGGTAGCAGGAAAGCAATAGTTTGTGTTCTTGATTTTGTTAAATTGTTTTCAAATGCACAATCTTTTGAGAATTGAACGTATGCAATGTTACTACTTTTATAAATGTTACATACAACTCATGTAGCATGTATATATGTTGCATATAGCATGTATACATGAAGAATCGAATGATTACAAGCATGAATACATGTCACTATCACTACAAAGAGACTTACGTAGTCCTGCGTCACCTATATATGCGGTCGTGTCATGTACACAACCCCTCTGATTTTTCTAGCAGTTATCATAGATAGCAGTTTTCGTAGATACTTTTCACATTACACATCTCGTCACATAAAGTATAACATTTCTGCTGTTGGCAGAAAGTAAGGAAACTGTGGTTAGAAAGTAGGGCTGACGCGGTGTTTTGATTCGCTTGGGCAGGATGTTTAGAAAGTTTTTTGCATGATGACACATATTGTGAAAATTGTCTATTTCCGTTCATCAGTCTAGCATTTTTGGTCCACTAATACATTTTCTGAAAAAAGGATTTTACAAATAAACAGATTCTGTAGACAGAACACATTCAGAAAACTAGCCCATACACTAGCGCCGTAAAGTCACGAAATTATAAACTTTTGCATACCTGCGGAATGACCATCAACTACTGAATAACTTTGCTGTACACAGAAACCATTTTCCCTTATGAAGAAATAAGAGAAAATTCCAGTAGGGACCAAGTGCGGTACCCCTCACACGCCGCTTGCACCTTGCGTTTCTGCAATTTTGGTTTATGCTCATCTATTTTGCTGAACAGTTAATGACACATTCCAGCGTTACGAGACACCATGAGCAACCGTTTTTTCGAAGCAAATTTGTTCATATTTTACCAACAGTCTGACGAATATCTTTCAAAATAGGTGTTTTGAGCTGCTATTTAGTAGTACTTTCTCAATACGAGGGCGAAATATTTATTATAATAAGCATCATTGAATAGTGGCGGAATACTTTTCGTTACGGGACACCATCGCAGAAAATGCGTATTCTGAACATGATTCAAACATTTGCAAAACTCTGCTCTGTTTCAAGTTTTTCAAAGTCAACATGTTCCGAAAATTTTTAGCTGAAGGCAGCCTGAAACTCAAAATGTAAAAGTATACTCAGGTTTTGTGTTTAGTTTTTAAGATATAATAAAAAGCATTTCGTTACGGGACACCATGCGCTGTTGGGCAAACGGTATTCTGCAAATGGTGTCCCGTAACGAAAAAAGTAAACTGCATTATATGGTTTATTTTCTCTAGATTTCTGTTCAGGCCGTCATATTTTCTATATCTGGTCTATATTCACTATATTTTGTAACAATAGTGTACTGATTTGGTGTGTTATAGTCTGGTAATAAGACATACGTAACGAAATATATGTAAGGTAAAGTTTACTACCAGGTAAAGAGAAATGCCCTTGTGAGAACTATACTGAAGTATTATAATGAAATGCTTGCCTAATCTTAGGGTTTGGACACATTAGTAATTAAAATGTAGGGGCTGTGGATTAATTATGTAACGAGTTTTCCCCATTGTTGACTAATCGCCCCCTCCCCCTATGTAAGATTTTGCATGATTTTGACCAAAATAACAAAATTCAAAAAATTTATTTGAAAAAATTTGAAACGGTAAATAAGATTCGTCTTGATGCGAAAGGTATGCTTTATTTGCGCTGCACGCCAAAATGGTATTAAATAGCAAATATTCGAAAACTAGGTATTTTGTTTTACTTCACACGTATCAGTGAACGTATCATAACGCATAAATTTAAAAGTTTTTAAGCAACTCTACTATTTCATGCAACATTAACAACTCATGTAGCGAACTATAACTATAACGCTAAAAAAAGTAGCTGAAAATGATGCCGTTCGGAGTACGACACTTACTATGCATCTTGTAAGCTAAAAAATGTTCTCTGGGCTAGGCCATCTTGCTAGTGTGCTCAGCGAAGCCACTATAATTGCTAAAAAAGCTGACTAAACAACTTTCAGAAACGGAATTCCATGTTTTTAGACCATTCAAGTATTTTAATGATAAAGTATTCAAGTAAGTCGAAATCGGCGTTAGGTATAAATGTCTTTAAGACTTAACCCTTCTTATTTATCGAGAGGCTTTCTTTCCTTTTCATTAACTTTTTTTGTTTTCGGGTACAGTGGATTGTTAGCCTCAGGTCCCTATCTCACTGACGTGGCTGCCATCTTAAGGTGGGAGGAAGCCACTCTGTCCCCTTCACTGTTAGCCTACAGAAACGGAGATTGCGTACCGCAGCCGGCAACACGTGGACATAGGGATAGAAATTAGTAAACAGAGGTTATGGAATGCACATGTTCACCCTTTGCCTGGAGCCACCCTTTGTCGAGAGACTCTGCAGCTAGTTATTAGAGTACAAAACAACTAGGTTGATTTGTCTATTTTGGATAGGCTTTACGCGTACTTTATTCTGGTTTTACCGTAAATGTCCAAAATAACGTACGCGCAACGTCTGCCTAAAATAGATAAATCACTCTACGGGGCTTGTACAACGAGCCTACTGACTTTGGCAGCACCATCCAGTCGAGATCCGAACATACGACGACTGGTATCATACCTCGTTAGGTATTACTCATCAGGCATCACACCTTTTTTGCGGTTTCCACCTTTCATATAATGTGTCCGTTTTTCTGTACAATGTCTAAAAAAAATATGATTACTAGGTAATGTTTTTGATGTTAAAGTATAAGTTTTGAACAAAATTTAGTGGTAGTATGGCTATATCAAACAGAGATACTTGTGTAGATATTGAATTTTAATCTTGAGGTGCCCGTCCTTACCGCACATTCCTTAATATTACAATATATTATTATATTGTAAACATATTTATACATACTTGCATTCAGTCATCAAAATAATAGATTTGTTATCGTCGATAAACATTAGTTGAAACCTGATGTGATGAGTTCCTTTTTATTCAATTACTTTTTGCGTTAAACAAAACGTTACGGGACACCATTTTGAAGCACCTATTTTATTTTACATAGAAATGCTTATCAAAAGTCGAGCACAGCGCGATTTTGATTGTACATATATGATTAAAGAAAATCCATAGTTTCAAAAAATTCAGATTTAAATTCTCTGATATATGGAAATAAATGCAAAATTTTCGTTACGGGACACCATTATAAAAGTACCTGTTTTTAAAGGCCGCTTATCTGGAAAATGCTTTCATTTTTCAAAAAACTCTGTATGAACAAAATGTTACCCTAGTAATGAAACATGTTTTGATGATATACAGTTTTAGATTATTTTGGCTTAAAACTATTGACAGAGAATTAATTGCAGCCTTGCCTAAATGATGAAAATCTATATTGTTAACCTCCCACTTGTAAGGTGCATTTTAGCATGAATTGTCAATAAACAATATGACAATTCAGGATTTTTGTAAGCTTTATAGTATGTTTGAACATACTACATACAAATATTTTTAATATTCCTACTTTCAGAATTTGCTCTCATGGGATAGATGCGCTTGGAATGTGTCTAATGCATTAATGTATTGAATAATTATGTCATTTTGTTCATAATAAGTTTATTGAAGAATACATTTTGGTTTGACATCGATCTGTTACTTTAAAACAAAATGGCATCCAAAAATCTACAAGTATTGTACAAAATACAACAGCGCGAGTAACGGAAGGTTAAAGGCCCATACACAATGCGTACGGATTTTACTACGTTGCGGCAATCTGACAGTTTTTCCATGGATTTTCTGTCAAATATCCGCAACGTAGTAAAATCCGTATGCATTGTGTCTGGGCCTTAAGACTATTTACTAGTAGAGATTAAAACCTACGTGTCAAATTAAATTGACATAAAAAATCACAACCTAATATCACAGATAACCAAACATAACACTGACTGTTTCAGTCTACCATCGCTGTAATTGTCATTTCAAATTTAGTGTTTTGTTGAGATTGTTTTCGCTAAGACTAACCTTAAAAATACTTGTCTGACGGACACTCCTGTTGCAAGTCAATATTTGGGAATGTCGATAATGTATGGTGTGGTATGGTGTAAGTGTTCAGGCAAAAACTGGCTTTAGTTTTCAAAAGGTCGCATAATCAACCCTTTTGCATGCATTGTGCGACCTTCTGAAAACTGAAGCCAGAAATGTGCGTGATGATATGTTTTCTAGAATTTTCTTCAAAGAGTTATGTCTGTTTGTCTGTGCTAATATCTAGCCTTACCTATGATCTATACCAGTGGCCCGCGGGCCGCATGCGGCCCTTCGTGATGATTCGTGCGGCCCGCGGACTGGTTTGATGGATGGCGGACTTATGAATATTTTTTTTGATTACACAGAGGTCACTCAGATCAGTCGTAATATCTCGTGCATATTGTAGATCTGATTGCTTTCCAGTTTAAATCTTGTGGTGATTCCTAGCATTTTGTTATTCGCAGAAATGACCAGAAGTTATTGCGGCCCGCGGACTCATGGGGCGATCTAATTTGGCCCGCACTACGCCTATGCCTGGGCACCACTGATCTATACAGAGACGTAATCATTGCAATAGAGGATTTTTTAAAGAAATAACAGAATAATATAAAGTTACTTTTTGTTATACAATTTCTGCATTATGTGCTTTATAGAATAATTAACATAAAAATTACTTGAAAACGGCTCTGGATCATACTATTTGACTCTTGAGCATTCTTGACAAAGGAATCGTCAGTTCCCTATTTATTATTTTAGCTATATATTATACCAGATGGAGCACGATGAACCTTAATTAAACTGGAATACATTGATAAGCAGTAAGCTTGCAAACATATTGTCATTATCTGAGGAAAACGTGTAATCTCTGCTCCCTCCAAGTAAACTTATGACACCACAAAAAAGAAACCTTAACCTTACGTTACTCTTTATCACTATATCTAATATCTAATGAGGTGTGTAAACAGCTTGTTTATCATCTTCATAGCTTATAAAATAATATGGTTTCTGATTGTGCAACGAATTCAGAATGAAGTATAAGTTTCGAAGTATTTAATAAAAATGTGAAATTCTTTACCTAGTGGTGTGACTAACGTTTGGACTGCAACAATTATATATTTTTTTTAATTTCTCGAAATTTAAATACCATTATCTGGGGATACTTACAACACTTTTGACTTTGACTTTGAATAACTTTCGAAGTGTACAGTTTGGTCCAAGTGTAAGTAGCTAAAACTTGTATAGTGGGCAGTACTTTTGATTTGTGATTATGAGAAAAAATATCTACTAAATGAATCTGTAGAATGAACCGAAAATAGGGGAGTTGTGAGTTACCCAGTACACGGGGTTACTTGCAACACTTTTCTGATTTTGCGTTTCTCATGATTTTAAATTTGATTACAAACCGCGAATGACTATTTTTAGATATTTTGAGTGTATTTGTAGTAAAACAAGAGATAGTGGAGACATGTTGTGTTTCCCAATTTCGCCTATCGCTTTTTTAAAGATATTAGGCGAAAGTGCAGCGCAAATGCGCACATCTGGAATTTTTCACAATTTAAATTTCTCTGGAGATGGTAGTCAGTATGGACAGAATAACATCGTACAGACGTAAACTTACTTTGTACATACTAGGCCGTATGAATAAAACAGTTTACTTTGCTTTTCCCGTTTAAATCGCATGGGAGTAGGGCATAGGAGGGCATTTTCAGCCCATTAAGCGATGGCATCTATTTTTTCGGCCTATAGCCTAGTTCCAGTAGAAGAACAGGTGATTTCGACGTTCTTTGAATAAAAAATAGTAGATTACATACAGTCTTAAGAAAATAGTTTTTTTTTTTTTTTTTTTTCTTTATTAAGCTCTTATTTATTACCTATAAGGCCAATGTCCATAAGACATTTCCAGGCCGATATTCAAATTTCATGAGTATTGTTCAGTGTTGAAATATTAAGAACTACTTAAACTACGGTTAAATTGGGAACGCCGATTGCCCGCGGCTTCTCGGGGTTAGTTAATCCACACATTCTTTCATTTACACATACCTCTCATTCATCCCAAGTAATCTCGCACTCGTTCTTAAAAAAAAAGGAAAGGGGAGCTAAAACTAACTTAAACCTACATGTTAAAGAACCGATCACCCGCGGTTCACTCGGGGTTAGTTTAACAATTATAACTGTAATTTGGTCTTCATTATAAATTCATTTATGGTCTTCATCATTTCAATATCCATTTTTCCAAGCACGTCTCGAACTGGTTGCACCGGTTTATCTGCCAAAATGGTTTCTCGCTCTTCTGTGAAACGTTCGCACTCCCACACAAGATGATCAATTACTGCATATCCTTTAGTGCATTCGCAGAGATTAGTTTCTGTGATGTTGAATCTGTAAAGATGACCATTTTGTGTATAATGATTTGACATTAATCTAGACATATTTTTTATGAATGTTCTGGTAGCATTTATATTAGCAAACCACGGACTGAGCTTTACTAATGGTAAGATGCTATAGCAGTATCTACCCAGATCGCTGGAAGACCATCCTTGCTGCCAGAACTCAACAGCCCTTTTACGGAGCACCGGATAGAAATCACGAGAGTCGGCTTCTACAGAGAAAATTTCGTCTTGTTCGCAACCACGTCTTGCTAACATATCAGCCATGTCGTTACCAGTAATATTTGAGTGAGAGGGCACCCACAAAAATTTGACAGTGTAATGGAGCGATGATAGTTCTGCTATGGCATTTTTTAAATATAGCACTTCCCGACTTGTCCTGCCGCAAACCTTTATATTCTTTATAGCTTCAAGAGCACTGAAGCTGTCCGAACAAATAAGGTATGTCCCTGAAGGAAGAGTCTTAATGTAATCGACCGTAAAACGAATCGCCGTCAATTCCGCCTTGAAAATCGAACAAGGATCGTTCATACGGAGAGAAACCTGCAGGCCAGAACCATGAACTCCAAATCCGACACTTTCTTCTTTTACCGAACCGTCCGTAAAAAAGAGTCCATCCACTGTATAAAACGATAGTCTTTCGAGAAACAGGCTTTCTATATAAGCCTGAGATTCTCCTTTCATGAATCTACCATGGAGTGATGTGTCAACTGAAATTTCAGCCGACATGGAATAATAATCGTAGTCGTAGTAACGCTTCATAGATGAAGCAGCCGTAGGAAGAGTAAGGCAATTTCTATATGCAGAAAGAAATTTCGATTGTGGATTGATATCGAAGAGCAAATCCATGTTGTTTAAAACTTTATTAGATGTTATATGACACTCAACCAGATATCTGCAGTTCAGCTCATCAAATCGAACTCTCAGTGGCATGACCTCCGACAGAACTTCAACACTTTTTGTGTGTGTTGATGATAGCAATCCTAAGCAAATTCTTAGACATCTATATTGAACTCGTTCTAGTTTTATAAAGTGTGTATTGCACGTCATGTTGAATACAAAACAACCATATTCCATTACTGAGAGAATCGTAGTTTTGTATAGTCTTATCATATCGATAGGCTGTGCTCCCCACCAGGTACTAGTGATAGTCCGCAAAAAATTTATCCTTTTCTGGCATTTTCGTACCAAATACTCCACATGAGCTCTCCAAGTGCATTTAGAATCATACCATACTCCCAGATATTTCGAGCACATTGAGTATAGTCAGCTCTATGGACGAGGGGGCATGTTTTCTAGAAAATACTACCTTGTTGGTTTTTGTGACAGAAAACTCAAGTCCAATATTGCATGCCCATGTTTCCAGGGTATTTAGAGAAAATTGTAGTGATTGTTTCATTGAGTTGCGATTTTTGTCGCGAGACCACAAAGTACAGTCGTCGGCGAATTGCACAAGAACGCAGCCTGCAGATAAACAATTGTCAATGTCGCTGACATAGATGTTGTACAACAAGGGGCTAAGAGCAGAACCCTGTGTCAATCCTAAATAGCTCGTTCGAACGGACATGACCTTGTTATTGTGAAAGAAATTCAAAATCTTCGAAGATAACAGGTGGAACAGAAACATGGCAAGGTGGGTTGGGGCTCCTATTTGGCACAACTTTTGACACAGAATGTCGATTAAAACAGAGTCGTATGCACCTTTGATGTCTAAAAACACAGCGGTCAGTTCTTCTTTTGATTCAAAAGCTATTTGTATGTCTGAAGCCAGTAATGCTTGGCAGTCTCTCGTACTACGAGCCTGACGGAAGCCATACTGCGTAGGCGATAAGAGGTTGTTTTTCTCTACCCAAAACTCGACCCGATGTAGAATCATTTTTTCTAGTGTCTTCCGAACGCATGACAGTAGGCCTATAGGACGATAAGAATCTATCAAACCTTGCTCTTTTCCTGGTTTTAGTATGGCTATTAGTTTAACCTCTTTCCACGATTTAGGAATGGAAAAGCTTTGAAAAATCCAGTTTAAAGATTTCAATAAAAGATATTTAGCTGACGTTGGAAGCATTCTAATTAAAGAAAACTTGATATTGTCCATTCCTGGCGAGGAATTGGTGCTTTCGACTAGCGTTCATTCCAGTTCCGAAATAGAAAAATCAGCCACTAGAGTATTTTCTGTATTAGAAGAAACATTAAACGAAGGGCAGTCAGATGGAACGAATGATGGACAAACTTTATCGGCGTATTTTTGTATCCATTCTGCATCGTAGTTGTTAACATTTGATGGAGGGGGTGGTAGTTACGCAATTTGCGCGCCGTGCTCCACAGCGTAGACATGGCTGTTTCTCTCGATAAAGAGTCAACAAAATTTCTCCAATAGTTACGTTTTTTGGATTTGAACAGTCTTTTACTACTGGCCTCCAGACGCTTGTATTCCAAAAAATCTGTCATTAGCCCGCGTTTTCTAAAACTTTTGAATGCATTAGAGCGCATTTTAAGGATCTTTGAGCATTCTTCGTCCCACCAAATCGTGTGAGGCCTACGTAACGAACAAGAACATGGGACTGGTTTCGTTTGCGACCGAAAAGCTGCGTTGGTCATGAGCTCAGTGAGGAAATCATGTAACTCCGGCAACACTGATCAGTTACATCGGAGATACATCGGCAACACTGATCAGTTACATCGGAGATAATCGAAGAATATTTTCGCCAATCAATATTTTTGGTTAAATCATATGGAACAACAACCGCGGATACGTTACTTTGGGAAAACTCTATGTGAATAGGTAAATGATCGCTACCGGCAGGATCATCTAGAACAGACCAATGGCATCTCAATGCACAATTCGAAGAACTAATTGAAAGATCTACTCGACTACACCTAGCAGGCGGACACGCTACTCTTGTAATCTCACCAGTATTGAGAACCGTTAGATTAAACTCATCTAAAATGTTGTATATTAAGTTTGCTCTATTGTCGTCGTACGATTCGCCCCAAGCACTACCATGTGCATTGAAATCTCCCAATAGAAAAACAGGCTGAGATAACTGATTCATCAGATTTCTAAGTATTGTCATATCTAATGAACAAGAAGGGGGAATGTAAATCGATACAATTGTAACAAGAAGGTCACTCAAATTAACGGAGCAAGCCACTGCTTCTACAGGGCTGATATCATTTATCTGAACGCGATTGTATGAATAACAATCTTTAATACCCAGTAGAACTCCACCAGCACGACAATCACGGTCGGAACGAACCACGTTATATCCCGGGATATTGAAACTCAACTCTTCGATGAGAAAAGTCTCTGACAATGCAAAGCAATCGACATTAACTTTATTTACAAAATTTCTGAAATTACCCTGTTTCGGCAGAATGCTTCTGCAGTTCCATTATAATATGGAAATGTGATTCTTTATATGAGCCGAGTTAGCCATTGATAGTCAAAAATAAACCAAGGAGAGGCCAAGAAACGAGTAACTGTGACAAGAGACTGTTCAAAATTGGGGTTATCTTTGTTAAAACTTCAGTCCATACCGGGCCCAACTTAAAAGTTTCGATTATAAATTTAATCAGGTCAGTAATAGAAAGCTTACCTCGAGAATTCTCATTGCTTTCCGCTTGACTGTATAAAAAACCAGGGGAACATGAAAATTCATCTCGATTTTGGGTTTTCAATTGACTATTTGAAGGTGTTACAAAATGTGGCGATTTAGCTTCTTCGGATCTTTTAGATGACGACATTTTCGTTTTTTTAACGTGAGTCGCAGATGTAATTTTTTTTCGTTTCAATGTTGCGTCTTTACTACAATGTGCAATGTTTTCATCAATATCAGAGATATCACTCAACGAGCTGTATGGATTATCAGTTGATATATCGGGGAGAACAACTTGGCGCACCATTTCAGCATAACTGAGTTTCGATTTTTGTTGAACACGTGCCTTCGCAAATCGAATCCGTTGTTTGTAAAAGGAACAATCTTTTTTATCTTCATGTGTTAGTTTACAATGAAGACAAACGACCTCAGCAATTGTGCATTGTTCTTCCGTGTGTAACTGACCGCATTTACCACAACGGAGTTTGTTTGTGCACAGACTTTCTGTATGACCGTAACGTTTGCATTTGTTGCAATGCATTGGTTTCGGGGAAAATAAACGTACAGGAATTAATACGTGGTCGATCATCACGTAGTCTGGCAGCGTAGTACCTGCGAATGTTACCCGTATAGAATGCGATTTTTCATATTTTGTCTGTCCTTCGGTTGTGATGCCCGAAACCAAATGTCCACATTCAAGAATAGGCACCGACGGAAGGCGCGGGTCACGGAATTTACCTGATCCATTTTTCACAATGTAATCCAAATCGATATCAGATTGATTGATAACGCCGTCAATCTCTACTCGATCACAAGGGACGTAAACGCGATACAGGCGAGAAAGGAGTTCATTTATAACAGCATTATTTGCTTCTTCACGGCTAGCGAACACTACCCTAACTTTGCCGAAATTAATTTTACGTATTTCTTTGACTGTCTTAAAATTTTTATGTAGCTCTGATGAAACTAATAACACATTTATAGGCTTCTCCTTTTGGCGAACGAAAACTTCAAAGGGACCTTTAAATGACTCTGGATAGCAACGCTGACGAACATATTTTGGTTTATCAGGGTCAGGGGACTCTTCCCCATCCATTATTCGTTGTAGATGACTTCGTATGACCAGAATAATAGGCTATTTATTGGTAACAACTGATAAAAGATAACAAAAGAAATGTATACTTAGCTTGCTGGCAGGAACAATCCAATGACCTTCAACTTAACAATAGCTGATCGATACAATTTAGCGCAGAACGATAAGAGCAGAAGAGTTATAAAGCTCGACCGATCTCGACAACGGTTGAAGAGCGAATGTTAAGAAAATAGTTATAGCATATTAAAATTGTATGACGGCAAAGTATTTTTATTGGCGAAAGAAAAGGCAAACAGGCTGAATTTAGAAACCTGCTGAAAATACCCTCTCGTACCCTATTTGCTCTAACTCGTTTATTCATACGGCCTACTGTCTATAACGATAATGATCTATTTTACAAGTGCTGCAAGCCGTGCTATATTGGAAGTAACAACACGAATTCATCGTTTCTTCTCCAAGTTCAAAATATAAACAAAGCTCAAAGTTGCTATTTGTTAGCTTATATGATGCACTAATTGTGTACAAGAACCAAACGATAAAAAATAATTTCATGTCAATAAATAGACGAAACTTTGCACATCCATTTTTCCTACTCTGTAGGAAAATGTAGTTTCTAAGAAAAAGGTACATAAAGTTTTAAAATCGTAGTTTTTCAGGAGCGGCGTTTAACTCCGTCGAGGTTGTTCCACGCCGCACTGGAATGCTTATGTGTATGATCGTTTTTCGGCCACTTCCCGTGGTCGGATCATTACAAAATTAGTACCAAAATAAGTGGAAAAGACTGCAGAATCAAAATCAGATAAAATGAAATTTTCTAAAGTTTTAGTCGTTTATGTATCCTTAAAGACAAAAATCGACGAGTTATTCCTAGCTTCAATCGACTGCGGTTATGACATCATCATTTCCACTGAATCTGGCTTGAATGACTGCATCAATTCTGTGCAACCAGGCTTCATTCTCGGTTTTTTGCTCAGTACATGCTCATTTGACTGCAGAGCCTCAACTAAACAGAATTCGAAAAAGTAGTGTAAAGGGCAATAGAGTCATCTACATTATTGTTGAACAAAGTATAGTTTTATCTTTTGTATTTACGGCGCTATGCGATTGCTACCTCGTTAGTAGCCAAATGAGCGCTCTTTTTGCTACCAACGGGGTAGCAGCCCGATAGCGCCGAAAATGCAAAAGATAAAACTACACCCTTATTCTGCGAGTCACGTGACTCAATACGACAATTGTACCTCACCGTGACTCGCCACGGCGAGTCGAGTCACCTAGGTGACAAACCGTGTCACCTAGGTGACAAAGCGAGTCACCTGATTCGCGGCGACTTCAAATAGTCACGTCACTCGCCTCGCAGAATAAGGGTGATTACTTTCTTCAGCAATAATAGATAATAATTAGCTCTACCATTGCCTTTTACACTACTTTTTCGAATTCCGTTTCGTTGAGGCGCTGCGGTCAAATGAGCATCTACTGAGCAAAAAACTGAAAATGAAGCCTGCTGCTAAATACGTCAGCTCGGCCATCGAGACGCGCAACGGCGCTACAATTGAGCAGGTATGTGTCACGACCACAATTCATGAAAGGAAATTTTCGTTGTGTGCTGTTTATCTGCCGCCGGACAAAAGCCGTGAAGTTGCAGCTTTATAACAACACGTTGCATCGATCCGCGAAATATGCGATAATTCAGCACCAAATGAAACCATACTAGTATGTGGTGATTACAATCAACCACACTTGCATTGGTTCATTAACAACGGCTGCGTCACTTGCTGCAATGTTAGCATGTTTACACCATGTAGCAGCACGCTTATTGATGGAATGGATTTTTTGAACCTTCAAAAACCTTCGAGTTGATCCCCATCACCCTCCTCTAGTTCTGTCATTTTCTTTTTCTGCTGATGCAGCTACCAGGAGTGTTGACACCAGTGCTGAACATAGACTCAACTTCCGGAAAATCGACTTCGATGTGTTACTTGACTACTTGTCAGGATTAAATTGGAACGCAATACTCAACTATAGTGACGTAGATGATATGGCTGAAAGTTTTTGTTCATGCATTTGTGAATGGTTGTCATTGAACGTACCGGTTAGCAGACGTCCCAACTCTCCAGCGTGGAGCACCGCTGAATTGAGAAGATTAAAACGAATGCGTAATGCCCATCAGCTGCGGAGTGACAAGATCAAATTTAAAATACAGTGAGGGACCAAACATTTCAAAGCTATGAACCTCTACGGAGAGACAACTAAAAAACGATTTTTAAAATCGTCATTGAGTAGATTGTGAGGAAATTGCATAATTAAGAGCGGGAAGGCGAAAGAATTGGGCCTGAAGAACTGGGAACGAAGAGTTAGAAGGAGCCGGGGTGATGACCTGCTAAAATATGAAATATGAATGTTAAGCGAGCCCCAGCAATGACTTCGCGATATGTATAGTAGTCACTCCTATTCTGTATTTCGAACGAATCTAACACCCTTATTCTGCGAGTTACGTGACTCAATACGACAATTGTCACTTGCCGTGACTCGCCACGACGAGACGAGTCACCTAGGTGACAACCGAGTCACCTGGGTAATAAACCCCTGTCACCTAAGAGACAAACCGTGTCACCTAGGTGACAAAACGAGTCACCTAGGTGACAATTGTCACCTGATTCGCGGCGACTTTAAAATAGTCACGTCACTCGCCTCGCAGAATAAGGGTGTTTATTTCGATCAACTTGCTTCGAACGAGACGTTTTGCCCATTTGATTTTGCTGGCGGAAATTTCGTTCGAAACAACTTTCGTTCGAAGTACCAAGTCGTTCGAAATATAGAATAGCAATGAGTGTCTTAGTCCTTTCAATTCTGGCCATCCAGACACCCAAGATTGTGCAATTTTGCAACAATTTGTTTCAATCCTCCACCTCACGTGGTAATGATAAAACTTTTTAAAGCGATGTCTCGCTCACTTCGTTGAGTCGAAACAATTGCACCATGACGCGAAAGCTCTGGTGGCAATAAAATACTCATCTCCATTACTAAGGTTACTCCATTACTAACCATAACGAAGTGGACAAACTTCCCTTTTCGGTAAAAGTAATGTTAGTTTGGTACACCTACATCGAGTCTTAAG
This sequence comes from Sabethes cyaneus, assembly GCF_943734655.1. Taxonomy (NCBI): domain Eukaryota; kingdom Metazoa; phylum Arthropoda; class Insecta; order Diptera; family Culicidae; genus Sabethes; species Sabethes cyaneus. The sequence continues at coordinate 69,953,032 of NC_071353.1, forward strand.
GAACTAAGTTAGTACCTACTACTACTGGTGTATTTTTGTCTGCTAAATTTATTTCTAATTAGGTTTAGTATGGCTCATTTAAAGTTTGTATATTTGTAAATAGTTGCATGTAAGATAATTATTTAATTACTTGTATATATTTATTTTTATTAGTTAAGGGGAAACCGAAAGTGGCTCTCAAAGATGGCTGGGCTACCATTCGAAGCATGTATTGTTTTGCACCTTAAAAATGCATCTGTATTGGCAGAGCACGCTTTCGCCACGTAATCAGTGCTTCCAGCGCTGTTATAATTTCCTAAAACTTGTAATTCAATTTATCGATCTGCTGTGTATCAATAAACGCTCAGCAAAACATAATTGCTGATGGAAAATAAATTTAACTGATCATATCGATCATTACGTGTTCATAAAAGCGACCAATGTATAATTTGGGATTAGTTAATAGATATTTGGTTGCGCACATATTTCGTTGAACTAGCGATTTCCGAAAAAGCAGCAACACAGTATCAAACTTTCGTCACATCAATGAGCTTTTAAAGAGCTTTCAACTTTCGCCGCATCGATGAGCTTAGAGTGAAGTAAATAAACAAAACGCAAACGCAGGAATCAAAAAGGCAATCTGATGCAAGCGGATTAATTAAACATCCTAGTGATCCTACGCATTATTCAGTTGCTGCTGTTAATTTTGATTGAATCGGAATGCCTTGATAAAGAAAACAAACCCTTTTTCGGGATGTTTGTAGTCAATGCGGTTGGCTGCGGATCAGCTGTGTTTGCAAGCTCCGCTATTTGACATATATGACCAATACTAATACAATATTCAAATAAACTTTTAGGTTTTTAACGAACACATGAGATGTACAGTACAGTGTTTGTCGCACTAACACAATAACGTTAGCCACTTTCGGTTCCGCCTTAATCTACTATGGTTTGTTAATGTATTTTGCATGTTGTGTATTATTTATACTTTTCGAATTAATACATAATTTTGCTTAAAGCTAATTTTAGTTCTTAAGTCTAATTACTTAAAGCTAGGGTTAGTTGATTTAGTTCGTTTGGATTATTATGGTTGGGTGATTTAGGTGTTTGAAATATTTTATAGGTAACTGCTTCCTCGCAGTTTTATAGCGCCGCTTCAGCCCTCCTTCAACGTCCGTAGTCCAAATGCTATGAAACAAAATTAGAGAAAATGGCATTAGTATTCTGTTTAAAAACTCACCTGTAAATTGGAGACAACTTTCCTGGTCTATTTATAATGAATCCACCGGTGTTCCTGGCATCGTCCTTCAATAATATAATAAGCTACCGCTCGGCCCCTCCAAGTCGTCGGCCGCCGTAGTCGCCCGGAGGGAAAGGATCCAGTGGTCCTTGGGGAGATGATCAATTCCTCCACTACAATATTAATACGAATTAGCGGGGGACAATTTACTCGTTTCACGTAAATTTGTCCCATATTGCATAGCACTTACCTGTTGTTCACGATATATTCATCAGCATCAATTACACAACACCGGCACTGTTTACATTCGTTTTGACATTTCTTTCGTTGCAGTTCGCGAGTACATATGTGTGCGTAATTTCATACGGAGTGGTTCACCATTTCGTTTGATTCGTGGAAATCGAATGTTTTCGATGTTAGAAACAAAACGTAAAATGTTTAATTAGGGTAATGTGGTTATCGTCGGGCCACTGTTATGGTCGGGCCACCACGATTTTTTCAGTTTTAGTAACTCGTGATACTTTTGTACAAGCATTGTAAAACTTCTTACTGTGACAGCTAACTTGTCACTATATTGTGAGTTTCAATCGTGTATTCAAAACAAGTGTACTGAATTCACTGATTGAAACAATACAAAAAAAGTTTTACAGGTGCAGTTAACTTTTCTTCAAGAAATGATTCATGAAATGCAATTATCGGGATAAATATTGAAAATTTATAAAGTGTGTTGTGCTCTATTCGAATGCTATTGAAAAATCCCGTCCAGTTAGGTGTTTGGGTATGGTAAGGGGGTAAATGCTACAAAAGCGCTTATTGTAAAGGTCGGGCCACTTCTATAGCCATGGTAGGGCCACCATAATTTTAAGCACAGAAGCACAATTTTCGCTAGAGAATGTCAGTCGCGGGAAATGTGATGAAATAAAGCCTAATTAGTACAATAAAAACATAGATTGTTCTTGATTTTTCATTGCAGTAGTACACATCGGAAAACGCGATTATAGTATTATTGATTTTACAAGATCACCAAAAATTTCGCGAAGATGTTATTAAGAATAGGATATTTATACTTATACGGGCCGTTGCTCACGAAATTCATTCTTTTGATGTCTCTACATAGAATTTCAATACGTATTTCTTGGATTAAGAGCGGTGGCCCAACCTGTACAACGTGGCCCGAGTTTGACAACATTTTTTGTCTTCACGTAAATGCCTATAACTTTATTATTTTTTAAGCAATCAGTTCAAAATTTTCCAGAAGTATAGCTTATTCTTAGATCTTTCCAACGATCTATTAAGATTTTGAAAATTCTTTTTAAAACGGAAGTTATGGGCGAATGTCGAAAAGGCGGCCCAACCACGACGACATTCCCCTATTTATGTTTCGAGTACAGGTCATGTTTCACGTTGTCGGAATAGGTCCGGCGTTGAAACATTGATGCTAGTGTGTTGGAAATTTATACGAATTACGTTGGCAGGTTTCTCAGTGGCCAATTATTTGGTAAAGAGTTACTGCTGGGGAAATTATTGTGGGAGGTTGCGTTTTGCTAATAGAAGAAATTTGTTCAGAAGTAGTCTGAGGTTTTCTTCGAAAGCAAAGCTGATGGTATATTATTTTGGGATACCTTTCCAACACAAGTGTTGGAGTAGTCCTTGGAATGTATATGCCAATTCGTTTGAATTATGGGGAATATGTATGGACGCTGTAGGTGGCAGATTTCTCGTTGGTCGATGGGTATCGGCGCAGGAGTTACTGCTTGGGATTTCGATTTGGAGAAAACAGTATATTGGGATTTGGCTCGATTTAGAGCGGATAAGAAGCTGTTGAAGGGTTGATGTATGAACCGCGGCACAGTAACGAAGAAATGTCTAACGATCAATCAATTTCCTTTTGGTGAACCATTAATCATTTGTATAAATTTGTAAATAGTAGTTTGAGTAGTTTGTAAATAATTTAGTTTAGAGCCTCTTCTAGTGTTTCTTGTTTAGTATTTCGTCTCTGTACGGTTTGCAGTTACGAAAATTTAATTGTATTCTACAATCAAATTTTAGAAAAACAGACCGGGGCGTTATGTAGCAATTAGGGTCATTAAATTAGTTTGTTCCTGTGGTTTCGATAAGTTCAGCAATTAGAGCATGTGCCACTAGAAATTATGGCTAGTTGGCTACTCATACGCCATACACCTTGCGTAAAAGTTAGCCGAGTTTTCTCTTTCCTAGAGCCGCTCATTCGCTATTCGCAAAACTCAAATTTCGACGCACGAAGCGTAGACTTCCTTGCCATGTTCTTCTTCAAATTAGCCCGAAACAAGTTCAATAAACTCTGGGAAATGAAATATTTAGATGCATAAAACCAAAAGGAAAAAGAGAGATTTGTTCGCGTTTGAATTGGTCGCAGAAGTTTGTTACAAAATTCCGCTTTCAAATTTAAAAACCTCGTTCCTATCTGAGGGTCTTTCAAATCTCGGAGTGTGTGTTCTTGTGTTTCGCGGTTTTAAACGAGGCAGGATAGCGCAGTCAGGAGTAAAATAAGTGGAGGCTTTGCAATCAAGTGTGGAGAATACAAAACAGCTTTTTGTGTTCGATTTTTTCAACTTTTTTAGCGCTCGGCGAAAGCTAACAACCACAACGCCGCAAAGCTCATCTACCCTTCTGCCGCACACTTTCGACCCACCTTCAGCTGGAATACGAGGTTTCTAGCACCGCTAAACCACCGTCGATTGGACTAATCGGCCAGCGCTGAATGAATTCACCACCGCCATTTTGTGAAAGCCAGCATAGCATTCCAGCGCATCATAAACCGGCGGAGCGGTGATTAGCTGTAAACGGAGAAATCTGAACTACCCGGATTGCAGCATCGCCGTGGGGTAGTGTGAATCTTCGCTAAACCGTGTGAGTACGCTTTAAAAATCCCTGCGCAGGGTGATGCGCTAATGCGCTATAAGTAAGCCCACTCATACAATCATATCCGGTGTGAAAGCTCGTGAGCCAAGCCAATGATAGTGAAGAACCTTAGAGCGTAATGCCATGCTTGTAGAATAGATGTAGGCGTATTACGAATCCTCCACTCACGCAATTATAGTAACGAAAGCAAATTAGAGCAGTTCAAAGAAAATCCTAGGTTTAAAACATGCTCGTTTAGAATAAATTTTAATTGTAAATTACGTTTCTGTTAGCTTCTGTCTTAATGGAGTGATATTTGATGCGGATTAAATAATCTAAAGGTGTCTCGCGCTCGTCTTAGTCTGTTTGATTTTGTTATTTAGTACTCCAGGTTGGACTGCCTGGGAAAATACTCCCCGCACTCGGACTTTCGAAGCTGGTCAGTGATCTGTTCGTACAGAATTTGGACCAGTGATGAGAAAACACGAGTCGGATTTTGATTCAGGGATTTTTAAGGAACTTCTGAGGCTTTAGAGACATTATCGTTCGTAGACTGAGTACCTTTGGCGGATTGCGTCTGCTGTTTTGTTTTCTCCCCTTTTGAGTTTATTTAACTGCCCCGCCCTGAGGCGGAGTTTCTGGCCGGGCAAGCCTGAACGTGGCAAGTGACCCTCTCACGAGGTGGCGCTTAAGTCACTTGCTTCAGAGATTTGGGGAAGCGAATAGTGAACTGAATAGGTGGCCATATTACGGCAGGCTACACAGCGTCGACTTCGGCGTTATCGTTCTGCTGAATCAAAGAATGCATTTCGGTCTTCTAGCAATGCCTATCGAAAACTAAACCCACGGCTATACAAATCGTATGTACTGCGCGTACAATCTAATTTGAGGCATAATCCAAAATACTTCTGGTTTCTGGAACTTTGTCAACTCAAAGAGGAAATTCTTTTTCTCCTGGTCCTGATGGAATCCCTTCTGTCGTTTATCACCGTTGCGCTACATCACTTGCTTATTCACTCAGCCTGATATTTAACAGCTCTTTCGAACAGCGTAAATTTCTAAAAATCTGGAAGCAATTCTCGACTAACATTTGAAAAGGGCGTAACAGCCAAAAGTAAACAAATTGAGTTTATGTCATTATTCATCTAAAACAATGAAAATCTATCTATAGATTTCAACAACATGCTTAAAAAAGTTTTATTTCATTCTTTTTTGAAAAAGGCGTAATACCATTTTTCCGAAAAAAATGCTCTTGGCTGTTAAGCCGGTTTTTTCTTATTGAAAATTAGCTACGCTGGCACATTAAATTAGCCTCACGGTCATGCAATTATCCTTTCCGAAGATTTTTAAAGGCTTTTGATAGTTTTTAGGTATTTTTAAAATAAGTTTCTACATAAAACTTATTAAAATTGAATTTGGTTCATTCGCTCTATATAGGAATAAGCGTGTTGTTAGACCCCAATTTTTCACCGTTTAACTATCAACGATGGAATTATTCCCTTGAGTTATTACCACCATAAGCTACGATTGTTGTTACAGCCTACATACAGTATACATGCGGAGTGTGGCTATTTGTTTGTTTAAATTTGTTTAATTGCACATGCGGTTTGCTCAAAATGTTTAAAACAAGAATAAATATGCTGTTTGGTATGTAATTTTTAGTTATCACTGAAAATAAGATATACAAGATAATATTTCTTCTACAGAAGCGGCGGATACAGCTTAAAGCAACGAATCCTCTTTACTTTATGATGGTGAGTGCTCAGTACCGAACAATGCATTTGTTTATCAAAACAGTTCGGAAAAAAGTTTTTTTCACTGTCCGACTGTTTATATCGCAGGAAATGCGAAAAACTGCAGCTAAAGACGATTTGATTTTTCGGACATTTCTCAAAACCTCGTATCGTGTCGCAATATAATATCATCGACGCCTAAGTCAGTTCGCGAATTCAGTCAGCGCTCAGCCCCTGGATTTATCTAGAGTAAGGAGGGGTAAAAGTACGATGCGGGTAAAAGTGCGATTCAATGATTTATCAGTGCGGATTCCGAGTAAATTGACTACATTGGCATGGATGGGTGAGTACTTTGACAGCTTAAATCCATCATAAACATTTGTTGTTTACGAATCATAGTTGCTGAGTTATGGGTAAAAGTTATTTTAGAACGGTTTTGATGTAATATTTCGTTGTACGGCAAATACGATATCAACAGGAGGATATCACTTATTCACAAATTGTAGCAGCGTTTTACATCACTCAGATATCTCTCTTGAAATTGCGGTGAGAAGAATTTACAAAATATATGTTGCTTTTCCATAATTTAATCAAACCCCGTCAAGCACCTAGCGGGGCAAAAGTTCGATTTATTGACGGGGTAAAAGTTCGATTCATGGATCGAGAATTTAACTCATTTTACTGACGGGACGACGACACTATGCAAGTCCTTGTGACTTGTAAGGTACTGCGGGCGACGCTGTTCGTCCGTCAGCGTTATAGCCGCGATTCTCAACGGGGTTGTTCGGGGAAAGGAGTTCTAGTTCTATCACGGAGCGAAAAAATTCGTTTGTTTCAAACGAAATTTTTATAACAACCTAAAAATATTTTTGTTTCGAAACGAAATTCTATTTGAATCAAGAAAATAACAGTTTCGCTTTTCCATAATTTAATCAAAACCCGTCAAGCGCCTAGCGGAGTAAAGGTGCGATTCACGGACGGGGCAAAAATGTATAGCTTATATACAGCTTTTGGCAGTACACTCTATTACAGATACTAGAAATGGAAGATCTGCAGAAAACTGTGCTCTACAGATGTTGGTCGAAGGAAAACAATGTTTTTCCGCGGATGAAACATAAAACAAACGTTTGGGAAAGTTTCGATCTGTCGGAGACTGCAATACACCAGCGGAAAATAGGAAGGGTGTAAATTGAGAATACTCCTTACCGAAACATACCGCAGATTGAAGATAATATGGTTTTGTTAGCTACTGCTGTGCTAATTTCATGGATTCGAGCTTCGCACTTTTGCCCCGCGGTAATCGAACTTTTACCCCGCTAGTGGGGTAAAAGTGCGAATCGGCACTTGTTCAGAAGAATGAAGAATTTATTTTGAATAACACTATTATTCCAGATGATTTATAGTTAAATGTAAAGACATTGAGTAGCTGCATCACTATAAAATATATTTTGTTGTTGTTCTTCTTTATATCTCGCGAAAATTGATGACAACTTCAAACATCGCACTTATGCCCCGCCCTACTCTATATCGTTTATAGAAGAAAGTTCGCTGGACTGTTCAATGCAAGTATACAAATCGGTATCCGGAGACGCTCCGTTGGATCTAGTGTTTAATAAAGTTAAATGTGACGTTAAAAGTCGTGTTCGTAATGAAAACGCACTGAATCTTATCTGCAGAAAAAACGTCGTGACCGCAGCTTCGGATTTCATCGATGGTTTGTATCTTTTGCTCAGTTTTTTCATTCTATAGTGAATTTCAAAATAAATATACTTTCAGTGGCACAACCTCTATCTCTATATGGTAGTTACTCAAGTGCTGGAAGAATGGAAGGACAACAAAACCATCGGTTGCAAGCATCAATGGGTCTCGATTGAGAAAGCTCTCACGCAGCTGGCTCTTAGGAAGCCGACCTAGAGCCACTATTTGCAGCAATTGCACTTCTCGAAAAATAACACATTATCGACCGAGAACTATTTATACTATGTATACATACACGTATTTAGCAATGCGACGGACGACGAACTAGGAAGAGAGTTCGCACAACCAACATCATCGACCGCTAAGAAGTACCAACGGAACAAAACGCTTAGGTCACACGTTAGCTTTTTTTAAGGTTACATTTTATATTTGGTTTAATAACAAAAATTTTCACTTTGATGTAGTATCACATTTCTAGAAATCACATTAAATGCATATGCATGCACTTTTATAAGTATCAGAGATTTATCTTATGATAGAGAACTTGAATCTATTTTTCATTTGTATTTTACTTTTCAATTGCCTCCGCAACCGGTTTTCCAGTAATTTTCTTTATCGTTTGGGTGTGCATAATGTGAATCGCTTTGGGTGCATCAGGTGCAGTCAAAGCACCTTCCTTCGGAGCTGTGATCGTGAGAATTCCGTCCGACGACAGCGACGATTGCATCGGGATCGTGGTCAGAAGGGAGCATGTACCGAGAAACGAAGTGCCTTGCGATGTAACCGTGGCCGTCCTGCTTTTCGTCGTGTTTTCCTTCCACTATGATACTGTTGACGGTTGCTTTGCTGTTGGTTTCGTTCGGAAAGAATTGTACGTCTAAATTTATCTGGAACTTTTCACCACCGATGTCGACCGTTCACCACCGATATCGACCGAAGTTGGAACCGAAATCCGAAATGGTCGTTTGTAATCTATTCGTTGGCAAGCTGGATACCTTTGTCCAGCTGAAGTACAGGCTCCCAGCAAATCATCGACCGTGAGACCACTTCCGAAATGTTGATCCATTTTCCGGGATGTGTGAAATGGCGTCTCCCAGCAGTCTTCTCACCAGTCTCGGAACATTATTGGAAGGTGCGGCATTTCAACTGGATTCTGGCACAGCGATTCACTTCGCGGGAAATGTTTCCGCTAAATGTAGTTTTCACTTCCGCTCTCTAATCGATCAGGACCACACGGACAACAAGATTTTTAACATTAATACGTGATACGTGAAACAACTTCAAGAGTGAAACGGGCGAAACAACAAATAAAGCATTGCACGCAGATGTCAGTAGCCACCATACGACTTCCGCTGATTGACGGAAACAAAGCCCTGAAAGCTGCTAGGCTAAAAGTGGGGTGGTCGGTATGCCCACTGAGCGTGTCCAAGCAGTCGGAAGCTTGCTTCCGGTGTTTCGAGCACGGACATAAAGCCTGGAACTGCAAGGGGCCAGATAGGAGCCAGTTGTGCAGGAGATGTGGCAGTGCTGGCCATAAAGCAAAGGACTGCGCGGAGCCTCCTAAGTGCCTGATCTGTACCGGTAAACGGGACGCAAAGCACGTAACGGGAGGTCCAAGGTGCCCGGCCGGTGTGCCGGCGACTAAGCCACGTTCATAGTGCAAGTGACACAACTCAACCTGAACCACTGCAGCACAGCTCAGCAGCTGTTACACCAAGCAGTTTCTGAGTCAGCAATGGACATTGCCATAGTCTCGGATCCATATCGCGTCCCTGCCGGAAACGGCAACTGGGTCTCGGATAGGTCTGCGACGGCGGCTATATGGACAACAAGCAGGTTCCCGGTTCAGGAGGTTGTGTCAACTGCAGACGAGGGATTTGCGGTTGCCAAAGTGGGTGGAGTGTTCTACTGCAGTTGTTATGCTCCGCCGAGTTGGTCTATCGAGCAGTTTACGCGGATGGTAGACCGAGTATCAGTTGTGCTGACTGGTTTAAGGCCGGTGGTTGTGGCGGGCGACTTTAACGCTTGGGCGGTAGAGTGGGGAAGTCGTCGCACGAACCATAGGGGTCGGATTCTGCTTGAAGCTCTGGCAAAGCTCAACGTAGATCTGGCCAACGTCGGCAACACAAGTACCTTCAGTAGGAACGGTGCGGAGTCTATCATCGACGTGACTTTCGGCAGTCCTGGTCTGATAGGAGACTGGCGGGTAGATAATGGCTACACTCACAGTGACCACCAGGCGGTCCGCTATGGTGTCGGTCAGATAACGAGGCGGCAGGCGGCGAGTAGGGCCAACACTCCAACCACCCGTGGATGGAAGACATCATACTTCGATCCCGAAGTATTTGTGGAAGCGATCCGGAGAGAGTGCGGTGATCGCGGTATGCCCGATCCGAACGCTGATCATTTGGTTGAGGTACTGTCGCGAGCATGTGACGCTACCATGCCTAGGAAAGGTCGTCCTAGGTATGACAGGTCACCGGCTTACTGGTGGACAGATGAAATTGCGGAACTCCGCGGAGCGTGCTTTCGTGCGAGAAGAATTATGCAAAGAGCTCGTTCGGATGAAAGCAGGGCTGAATGTCGAGTAGCACTTGTTGCTGCACGCGCAGCGCTTAAGAGCGGGATAAAAGCTAGTAAACGAGCCTGCTTTGAAAGGTTATGTGCTAGTGCCAATGCGAACCCGTGGGGTGATGCCTACAGAGTCGTAATGGCAAAGACCAAGGGTGTGATGGCGCCCGCTGAGCAATCGCCAGAGATGCTGGAGCGGATCATCGAGGGCCTCTTTCCGCGCCACGAGCCAAGGCCCTGGCCCCAGGCCGCTGAGTCGTCCCACGGCCGACGTTCCAGTATCTCAGACCATAGCGTAGGATGGTCGGCCTCCCAGCCGAACATCCAAAGTAACGTGGGCGACGGCGGTTTGGAGGTCGGGGACGAAGTGACGGTTACGAACGAGGAACTCATTGATATCGCTAAATCCCTAAAGGTGAGCAAGGCACCGGGGCCAGACGGTATCCCGAATATGGCCATTAAAGCGGCTATTTTAGAGGCTCCCGAATTATTCGGGGCAGTAATGAATAGATGCCTGGAAGCTGGCCACTTCCCGGACAGATGGAAGCGACAGAACCTGGTCCTATTGCCGAAGCCGGGAAAACCTCCGGGTGTCCCCTCGTCATATAGGCCGATATGTCTACTCGATACTGCCGGCAAGGTGCTGGAGAGGGTTATCCTTAACAGACTCGTACAGTACACGGAGGGTACAAACGGTCTGTCAAGGAACCAATTCGGCTTCCGAAAAGGCAAATCTACGGTGGATGCCATCTTGTCTGTCACTAAGACAGCCGAGGTGGCAGTCCAGCCCAAGAGGACAGGTATTCGTTATTGCGCAGTTGTCACGCTCGACGTGAGAAATGCGTTTAATAGCGCTAGCTGGGACTCCATAGCCAGCTCGCTTCGGAACGTCCAAGTGCCGGTGTCGTTGTACAGAATTCTGGAAAATTATTTCCAGAATCGTGTGCTATGCTACAACACGGAGGAGGGTCAGAAATGCGTTCCAATCACCTCAGGGGTTCCGCAAGGTTCCATACTGGGCCCGGTGTTGTGGAACGTCATGTATGACGAGGTGTTGAAGCTAAAGTTTCCGGTAGGGGTGGCGATTGTCGGCTTTGCGGACGATATCACCTTGGAAGTCTACGGTGAATCTATCAGAGAGGTTGAGTTGACGGCTGCCCACTCTATAAGCATTGTTGAAGATTGGATGCGATCCAGGAAACTGGACCTAGCGCATCATAAAACGGAGGTTATCGTGGTTAACAACCGCAAGTCGGTGCAGCAAGCAAGTATCAGTGTCGGGGACTGCACTATTTCGTCAATGCGGTTCTTAAAACTCCTTGGAGTCATGGTCGATGAAAAGCTCAATTTCGGGAGCCACGTCGACTATGCCTGCAAGAAGGCTTCCACAGCTATTTCGGCATTGTCTCGTATGATGTCTAATAGCTCTGCGGTATATGGCAGCAAGCGAAGGCTTTTAGCCAACGTGGTCCAGTCCATACTCAGGTATGGCGGGCCGGTGTGGTCATCGGCGTTAGGTACCAAAAGCTATCTAGCCAAGCTGGAAAGCACCTATCGTCTCATGTGCTTAAGAGTGGCGAGTGCGTATCGCACAGTTTCACATGACGCAATCTGCGTCTTAGCGGGTATGATGCCTATTGGTATCATCATCAGCGAGGACGTAGAGTGCTTCAACCAACGTGGAACTAGAGGCATACGGAGTACCACAAGATCGGCCTCGATGATCACATGGCAGCGGGCATGGTCTGATTCCACAAAAGGCCGGTGGACACATAGACTTATCCCGGAACTATCCGGATGGGTCAACAGGCGTCATGGCGAAGTCAACTTCCACCTGACACAGATTCTGTCAGGGCATGGTTGTTTTAGACAGTATCTGCACAAATTTGGGCATGCGGAGTCCCCCGAGTGTCCCGAATGCGCGGACGTTGAGGAAACTGCAGAACATGCTTTCTTCATATGCCCTCGTTTCGAGGGCGTGAGAAGCAACATGATGGCAGTTAGCGGACAGGACACTACTCCGGATAACTTAGTCCAAAGGATGTGTTCTAGCTCGGACGTCTGGGGTGCGGTCAATGCGGCTGCTACCCAGATCGTACTTGAGCTACAAAGCCGCTGGAAAGCCGATCAACGGCGAATAAACAGCCTAACTACCATAGTCCAGTAGTTATCTAAGAGCGTGCGTTAAGCACAATAGCCCCACCCTGAAGTAATACCGATAAGGTGGTTCCAGGGGGGATTGAGGCTGGAGACTCGAGTAGGGTTTTAGTGGGTCTGGATCTTCACGATCTTCACGGGATACCAAACCCCACTCCCTGAGCTGTCTTCTCAGGTGTCTGATAGCAGATTTCCCCACTCGTTAAAAAAAAAAAAAAAAAAAAAAACGCAGATGTCAGTGCGTTTTTTTTAAGTAGGACTACTTCTTTGATTTCTATATTGGGGGGCACTTTAGAAAAACGAAAAGGGAACATGTAACGAAAAGTGGTTATGGTTTGCACGCCTATAACTCAGTCATCCGTCAACAGATTCTAGAGATATTGGTATCAATCGATTGGAAATTTTTCAAAAAATCCATAACAATACAATAGATTCCATGTTTCCCAAACAGACGTTTAATAATTGAGAAAATATTAGACTATATTCATTATTTCATTATTTTCATGTTTTTGCCTTCCCACGCCAATGCTTCCCTAGCACAGACGACAGAAATATATACGAAATGAGCTATGGGTTAAGCTGACCTTTGATTGTATTTAATTTACGCTCTATAGAATCCGATCGAAAATTGTTGAGCTTCAGTGGGTGTTGCTTGCTCGGAATAAGGCATCGAAGACATTCAAATTCACCAAGCAAGACGCCAACAATCCGAAGAAGCCACCGACTCGCCCGCCAGCGAACGATATGGTTTTTGCTGCTATCAATACCCAGTAAAATCAATGGATCCTCGCTGCAAGCCGTTAGAAGTAAATCGCCGCTAGCCACAACTGTGACGTTCCAAGGTTGGACACATTTGTGAAAAAGGTTTTGAAATTAGCTGTCGAAAAGCTGGTCCAAACAAAAAGAACAGGCGCTTCCGATTTGTTCAAGGTTGATAAAACGGACGAAAACAATATCTTTGCTAACTGCTGCAAAGGCGGCTCCGATTAAAGCTGTACTACTGGAAGTAAATATGCGGGTGCCCCGAACAAAAATCTACTAAGCCAATGAAAACCGTAGCAAAGGCACCGAAAGCCCCAGTCAAAGGAAATCGTTCCAGCGGAGAAGGTGCCCGAAAAAAACTGTTGCCTAGATGTAAATTTCCTTGATTTGCATTACTAATATCTGGTAGAAAACAATCAGTTCAGTTAAGAACTACTGAATAAAAAGTATACGAAGCAGTTAAATTGATTTTTCTCACATTTTAAAGTGATGTTGGCAGTTTAGTATGAGCGTTCGAAGTATAAGCCCGTCAGAAATTACATGTTTAAACTGTATTAAGACAAACCTTCCGAAGAATATTTCTGAACAAAATTGTTTATATACCTACACATGCAAAATAATACGAATTTAAGATTCTTTCTAAAAACATGAAACGAGTAAGCCACATTATCTGGCACAAGAAAACTGCGCCACTTCGTAATTCGAGACTAAGCGTTTAGTGAGAAAATCGAATTGCATCTTCATTTATATATTAGGCCCTAAAAAGGGCTAATTGTTGTATAGTTACAGAAGCCTGACGAGATACATTTACTATAGGCCGGTATACTTTGATACCTTCCGAGACGGCGCGCTTGGCAAACTCACCCGGCACAACCACACACAACTGTGAGTGCACGTCTGCCATGCTCGTTGCCGTGCCATCCCTGTTGGCATTAGGGGAATTGTGTATAACGTGCCCCCCCTGGCCAATGTGCCCCCCCTTCGTTTTTCGCTAAACAAGCGAAATCAAAATGCAAAACCACCCAGAAACCATAGTATTTGGTGGAACTAGCCTACTATGCAAGTATGACAGTTGTCACATGCTGTAAAAACAAAACAAAAATAAATTTGTTTTTGAGCAGCTTCCGATGTAACTTTTGGCGTCATTTCCATAAGCTATTTTCTTGTCAAAATCTGTAAATAACCGGTTGTTGCGATTCGATTGCGTAAAGTGAACTTCAAAAAGACATCCCTGCCAAAAATAACGGTATGAAACGCTTGATTTGCTTTAGTATTTAATATTTTTTCAAATAAGTAAAAGCAGGCCAATATGCCCCACTTGCGGTGGTGCAATTTGCCCCCCTTGCAAATGTGGCTATAAACATAGGTAAACAGATCTAAGTTGAAGCCAATTGCCATTATTTAATTCAATTAGTATTGTAGAGCAACCGTGGTGGGAATAATTTATTGCCAACGTCCAAATTCTAGGTAATTAAACTACCCGGTGCAAAACGCCACAGCTGCAGTATAATGTGCCCCATGCAGAAAAGAAAAAGTGCAGCAGAAGGCCGAAACTAGGTTTATTTTACATAACATAACGATATTTTGCAAAACAAAGGAAATAGTTTTACTTTCTACAAAATAGAGTTGGTCTGTCAGTGGTAGAAATACTCAAATTACCGCATTGGGCATATTATACCACAGGTGGGGCATTTTACCCCGCGCAGACGAGAAACCCAACATTTAGGTGCTTTTATTAAATAATTCCTAGCATGTTTATTCCACAATACTAAATGAAATAAACAATTGCAATTGGTTGTCAGCTTAAATACCAACATATACACGTAGTTGTAACGTTAATTTGGGGAAGTATAACGGAGATATATCCATTTATTCTTAGGGGGGGCACATTATACACATTTCCCCTAAATGAAAGAAAATAGCGTTGCTCTCCTAGTAGAGGCGTGGCTTCTTCTTCTTTTGTTTCCTTTCGCGCTTTGCGGTCTTTCCACTGGTTTTCGGTGGCATGAAGACGATGCTTCTAGAGATGGGAAAACTATCATTAACTACTGATAGTTATCAGTAAGCAATAATATCACTAAGTATCAGGAAGGTTTCGCTATTATTGATATTTACTGATATAGTTACGTTGTCCCGTAAGAAAAATTAGTTAGATTAAACTTATTGGTCAGTAGTTGCGTACGATAAACGTGGTCGTGGATGACACAATATATCGTAGTCAACGTCAGTAGCCTAAAGCCGGGGTAGCTCGTGCTGATTCAAGCAGTCGCCTCCATTTAACTCGAACTTTGGCCACTCGTCGCCAATTTTCCAGTCGTCTCAAAAGTCACAAATCACTTTCGACGTGATCGTGCCATCTTGCATGTTGAGCCCCCTGTTCCTGGTGGCAGTGAGGTTATTAAAGACAATTGTTTCCGTCGCACTATCGTGCGGCATTCTTACGACGTGTCTGACCCACCGTAGCCTACTGACTTTCGCCATATGTACGATGGGATTCTCTTCAAACAATGCCTGTAGCTCGTGATTCATACGTCTCCACCACTCTTCGCTTTCAGTTTGTACTCCACCAAATATCCGCAGTACCCTTTCGTTCGGACACGGCAAGGGCGCGTATATCCTCCGTGAGCGACCTTACAAGTCCACAAAGAACTACTGATCCAATAAAAGATTTGTGCATTATCAGCTTCATACGGTAGCGTATGCTTCTTGATCGTAGCGTATAGCGAAGGGCAAAGTAGGCTCGATTTCCCGCTTGAATGCGCCGCTGGATTTCCTTACCAATGTTGTCCGCGGTCACCAGCAATCCAAAATACTCGAATTCATCTACCACTTCTAGTTCGTCGCCGTCAAGGGTTACCATTCGTGAGAGGCACGCGTTTGGTTCCTTGGAGCCTCCTCCTTGCATGTATTTCGTGATCTTTGACGTATTTATTATTAATCTGATATTCCTAGACTACTGCTTTCAACCTAGCGTAGGTTGTCTCCACCATCGCAAGGTTTCTAGCTATGATATCAGTCATCTTTTAACCTTGTCTCAACCCTCGCCGCGTCTCGAAGGGTGCGTCCCCGAGATGTGCATGAAACACACCGCTCGATCCAAAAGCTCTGATCAGTAGCGTCAGTTTATCTGGGAAACCGTGTTCATCGCATAAGTGCAATTGCTGGTCGTGTGATGCGTAGACACGACGTGCTCCCAACATATCTGCTGGATGGTAAAAATCTGGTCCGTAGTTGCGCGAGCCTCCATAAAGCCCGCTTTGTAAATTACAAAGTAAACTTACAATGAAGAACGCAGGTATAATATTACAATTTCCTATTTTTTGCTTCAATGCCCTGATGAGTAAAATTACTGATACTTACTGATAGTTATCAGTAACGTACTGAAATTACTGATAGTTATCAGTAACGATTTTTAATGATAGTTCCCATCCCTAGATGCTTCATATTTGGTTGCTCTGCAGAAACTGGTAGCTTTTCATTAAGGAAGCACCGGACACCGGTTTTGTTCAAACAATGTACGGAGTACGGTTTCGTTGTACCGCCTTTCTTTCGTGTCTATGATTCTCTGCCCTACGTTGATCCGCCTTTGTTACAACTTGCTGCCATTTGCTCTGGTATATAATCAGAAGTAAGTCGGCGAACGGCATCATTTTTGCATTGGCATTGGTACGGTGCAGAAGCAGAACAGACAGCAGAGTTGCGATTTCCCTCACTGGACTCGGCAAACTGGTAAAACGCAGCGCAGCGGCAGCAGCAGTAGCGGATGGCGGATCATTGGTGTAGAGTGCGCTGAACGTGTTGGTACCGGAGCATCGATCTATTATCCGCTATATTAGAATATTTGGTTGCGGAAGCGGAAGAGCTTGAATCAATGGAAAATGCTCTTTCCGGTAACCATTGTCACCATTGCCCTGGGAGGTGCTGTTTCAAACATTCAAGCCATTCTGCTGGCCGGATTTTCAACCACATAATTTACCACAACACGTCCTTTTTAGGACGAACGAATTTGTTTATGAAGAGATGAAAATTTTCTGCATACTAAATTTCTTTAATTAAATTTCCAAATGTCGCTGATTCTTTAACACTAGATATACCAGACCAGTCATTTTGACTGGTCGTGCAATTTAAATTTGAAATTTCTACAACATCTAACATTTGATTTTAGAAACGATGTTATGACTTTTGTAGCTATAAGTAGAGAATACATTTTATGAACTTAATGTTACTTTATATGTATTAGTAACAAATATAATTTTTGTTTTTGCCATTTATACCAGCACCAGTCAAAATGACTGATGCAAGATACTATGAAGAAATGTAGCATTTCGGGAGAACGGTGAGTCCGAAACATGAAATTATTCAGTGAAACGCCGTTCCCAATAATTCTTGGCTATTTTTGTAGAGTTTTGTCGAGAGTCGGTCCTTTTCGGCGGTTCTATTCTTCAGCTGACCGGTTTCTCGACGGATCTCTTTGAGATCGGAAGTCAAAACGCCCTTAGGCTCGCATACGTTGACTTTTGCTCCGTTTCCTTTTGCTATATCAGCAATTGAGATCCCTATCAAAGAACTGCTTCCACTCACCAACCACTATGCGCTCGTTTGTGGCCAGGTTTCCCTGCTCGTTCCTACACATATCAGGCCTCGGTGTGTATCCTTTACGAGATCGGTTCACCGTCTCATAGAACTTGCGCATCTCACTAGCCTGAAATAGTGGTTCTAGCTCTCCTTCTGGCGTTTTGCGGCCTCACTGATAGCCGAACGTATCCTGTTACATTTATTTTCGAGGGTCGAAGGACCTGGTCACAGAGGAAGGCGCCAGTGTTACCAGGTCGATTGCCCATTTTCCCGCTGCCCAGAGGTTGATTTCCCGCTGAAATCCCGCTGTCTAGAGTCTATTTCCCGCTAGAAATCCCGCTGAACCAAAAGTCATATTATTCCTTCGTTTCTGGTGCAGAATATTCATTTCAGTAAGGCTTGCATTTGAAATCAAGATGATCTGCTGAAATTGAGAGGTTGCAATTAAATGAACATTATGCAAATTTGCTGCATTCATGTTGACGAAGCTTCAGGAAACAGAAAAAGAAGTATCTTGTTATCCCTCATATAATGACAATTTACTACGACGAGTCTAAGAACACATGCAAAAATTTCGAAAAAAGCTTTAGCACAAATTCTCTTTCTGTGTCTAGCTATGATAAAAATAATGCAAAATTTCAGCAAAGCTGGCAAATGGTTATGGTTTTTGGTGACAAAAAAGATATGTTTCAATCTTTATAAGCAGCCCAAATTCAAAAATATCTGAAAAGCGCATCGGCTCTTTGTTCTCGCTGATATTTTGTTTTAGCAAAAATGTACCGATTTGTCTTTTAGACTTAGGGTTTATCGGCTCATCTGCCGATTTTTTTTGGTTTTGTTATCATACAAATGCTGCGGTATATAGCAAATTATGATGTATATAGATACATAAGAATACGCAAAACGGATTGGTTTGGTGGTCTTCTTGTTCAGTAAGTTCTAATGAGTATTTGTCAGAACTGATCCCATTCTAGGCAAAAACCACGGAGTTTTCTAATCAGCAGGATATACTGAACCATCTGCCAATGCATGAGCAGACATTAGACTGTCAATAAATGAAGTTTTTTGCTGTCAACGTCTCTGTCAGCACTCTTCTTGCCTACCAAATATCGCTAAATCGAGATCCCGCTAAAATCCCGCTGAGTTATTTAAGAAAACCGCTAGATTCCCGCTAGCCGCCGTTTGGTTATTAAGTCCCGCTATCCGGCTTGAAATCCCGCTAAATCTAGCGGGAAAACCGCTGATCTGGCATCGCTGGAAGGCGCATAGTATGCGTGAAGTTCTCATCACATTCCGGGTTGTTTAATTATCGAGTTTAACCGAGGGTGGCTTTGTCGTGAGGTATATACCGTCGATAATTTTGAGCGCACGTGTACTGCTATACTAGGTAATGATCTGAGTCGATATCCGTACCCCGTACGGAGCGTACGTTGGTGATGTTCGACAAAATCCGACGTTCAATGAGAATATGGTCGATTAGGTTCAATGTTAGTTGGCCAGGTGATCTCCTGGTGGTTTGTGGATTTATGTGGGGAAAGAATGTGTTTCTGATCCCCAGGCCTTGGGGAGCTGCAAAGTTGATGCATCGCTGGCCGTTATCACCATGCATTACTTCCCTGTCGATCTGATCGTTCATGTCCCCAATGACGATGATATCCCATGGCGAGCACTCGAGCAGCTATCGTATGTTGCCTCCAGCTAGACATAAAACGCTTTTTTCTCGTCGTCGGTCTACCTTCGTGTGGTCAGTTCACGTTTATGATGGTGTAGTTGAAGCCTGTTATCCTCAACACACATATCCTCTCCCGATCCTGCATTCTGCCCATCACTACGAAGCATGTTCCCAGCTCGTTGGTTGCTCCACCGTTCTGGCAAAATTGGGCCTTGCCGCCACGGATCCCCCAAACCTTCCCACCTTTGCGACAGATCTCCTGTAGTGCCACAATGTCGAACTTTTGCGGTTCTAACTGAACGAGCAACATTCTGTCGCCATCCACGAAATTTGGTTTTACAGTTCCAGATAGGAAGCATCCATTCCAAATCCTTGTTTCATCACCTGTCCATGCTAATTGTTTCGAGTTGAATTTTCTTGATTTTTCGTAATATTTTAGATATAAAAAGCTTGCCTTACTAGAGCTATGCTGCCGAGTCTCATGATGGGGCTGCCATCGTATAGTGCCGAGACAAGACAGTGCCTCCTTGCCTGTCGGTGTACGACCTTAGTTATCACCAGGGTTGGTTACCACATCTCCGCTAAGATTGCTCGTATTCCGGCTGGTAGGGTAATCAACCTATTTTGGACCCCATCTGCAGCTGTACATAATTTGGACACAATCAAATGAAAGTGTCCAAATTATGTACAGCTGCAGATGAGGTTCAAAACAGGTTGGTTACCCCACCACGAGGAGGTGGAGATAGAAGTTGCTGGATAAGAGGTTAAGGACCACTATAGGGTCTGTGTTACACATTATTCAGTCGTTCACCAACCGTTTCTTATCCACCAGTCATTTTGACTGGTTTTGGTATAAATAGGTATATTTGAAATGCTGGTATATCTAGTGTTAACCCAAGGAACAAAACGGCAGCACTTAAAAGAGCAGGTGTGGAATAAGAGTTATGTGGTAGCATCCGGTGCTGAATAAGCGAATTTGCTGAAGTACGTGTTGTTTAAACGTCATATCCCACATTTTTCCTAGCTTCTAATCAACATCTACATGTTGTTATGTAAGTGTGGAATGAGAGACGAACAGGCATTGTGCAAACGTATCAGCAGCACAGCTAAGAGCAAGTGTGGTCGCTTAAAAGCTACCGTATCAGCTAAGAGCAATTGTGGAGTAAAAGTGGAATAAGAGTGGAATAAGCATTGCGCAAACGTATCAGCAGTATTACAGAAAGCACGTGTGGAATAGTAGTGGAATAAACGTGGCGCAAACGTATCAGCAGCATTGCTGAGAGCAAGTGCAGAATAAAAGTGGAATAAATGTTGCGCAAACGAATCAGCAGCATTGCTGAGAGCAAGTGAGGAATAGTGATGGAATAAGGGTCGAATAAAAGTTGCCCAAACGCATCAGCTGCATTGCTAAGAGAAATTGTGAAATATGTGTCGATTAATCGTCGTACAAACGTATAAGTAGCACCACCAAGAGCAGGTGCGGAATAAAAAATGCTTGATGGCAACCAATAACACCAACAACTTGAATGACACTTTATACTTTACACTTTATAATTTATATAAATAAATTTATATTAGGTACACTTTATTTCTTTTTTTTTTACAGATTAAGAATAGAAAAAATTTGCACACATGAATCTTTGCTGGTCGTGGTAATCCTTTTATTTGTTGTTGTCTGGACGGTATGTGTCTTCTCCCTCGGCGTGTCGTTATCCTCGTCCAAGGCAACCAGCTCAGCTTGACGCTTTGCCAGTTACTCACAATAGATTTGCTCAGCTAGATGAATTATGTCGGGCTAAAGCTGCCAGAATTGTTATGGTCGGGTGGCATAGTGGCGATACCACCAGTGCTGGTAGCGCCGTAATCGCTTGACCAGCTCCCGCTACCGGTGTGCGAAAACACCACTTTTTCTCGTGTCATCCACTGCTGCTGTTTTTTGGATGAAAAAAACTGAATCCGACCCGATGACAAATATACGTACACAGACAGCGAGCAGCGACTTAAAGTAGCGATAAACTCAGGAAGCAGTACTATCTGCGTAAACTAATGATGGGGTGACAAAAGTACTATACCTCTGCGGTACTAGCACGAACCCCTTCTGCTGTTAACTAATCACTGCTGCTGCTAACTAATCACATCACTACTAACTAACTGAACAATCGCACACAATGTTCGCAGCTAGCCAGTTCTTAATTTCCAGTTTCCAGTGAATTTCACTCAGTAGCACCGTTCACCGTCGTCAATACTCAAGAGAAAAAAAAACCTTTGCGTTGTGAGTGTGTTATGTTGCTGGTCTTGCTGGTGGTACAAGCGAAATACTTTAGCACAAATAGTTTATTAAATGTTTAACATGTGCAGAATAAATACTTCTAAAGCAATCTTGTACAGCAGATGCCAAACACGATTTAAGAAACTACTCTTCAGCGCTTAAATGTATTTTAACCCATTTTTGTTCCACGCTTGACAAACTTAAACTGGTAAATCCACATCGGCCAAAAACTCGGCGCCTGTCATATGTCAGATTACCTCAGATGTGTTCGTCGATGGCTTCCGACCGTCAGGATGTAAGTTCGAATCCGGATGAATGAAAAAAGTATAATGGCAGGCTTGATAAATTTTGAGTCAACCAACGATTTCCTTACTAATAAGTTTCTCATTAAATTATAAAAATACGAATACAAAAGTGAACATGAAAATAACGAAACCCACAAAATAAAATAAAAGTACTTCCTGCCTATTTTATTCTTTTTGCTTGTCTAAATATTGAACTGCTGTGGAATAAACGTAGCTTCAGTACCATTAGCAGCAGTTTAATAAATATATCTATGCGTACTGAATAAACGTTTTACTATACGTTGCATAACAGTCATACAAACGCATCTTCCACGCCCATATTCAGCACTGTGCTGTTTAAATTCTCCAAAACCAACTGTATAAGCATTGAACAGAGGTGTTTAGATATACTTTAAAAGCAGCTATACAGCATGTGCTGAATAAAAGCTGTCGGTGAAACGTTTAATAAGCAAAAATTGTTCCTTGGGAAATCATGAAGAATTTCTTCTGATTTGATCTATAAAACGATAAATATGTGGTGACTCACCATGCGCTCTTCTAACTCATGACGTTGCTTTAATCTTATTTTTGCCTTCCCACGCCAATGCTTCCCTAACACGGATGACAGAAATATATAGGAGAAGAGCTGTGGATTAAATTCCCATTGAATCAAAGTTTGATTGTATTTAATTTACGCTCTATAGAATCCGCTCGAAAATCGTTGAGCTTCAGCTGTTGCTACTTCCCCGGAATAAGGCAACGAAGACATCCAAATTCACTAAGCGAGACGCCAATAAACCGAAGGTCAACGGATCTTCGTTGCAATCCGTCTAGAAGTATATCGCCGCCAGCTACAATTGTGACGTTTCAAAGTTGGACACATTCGTGAAAAAGGCTTTGAAGTTAGTTTTCAACAAGAGAAAGCTGGTCCAAACAAAGAACTGGCGCTTCCGGTTCGTTCGCGTACCAAACTTGCTAGCGAGAAGCAAGATTACTAAGTCAATAAAGACCATAGCAAAGGCTTCGAAAACTCCAAAGCCAAAAGAAGTTCTAACGGAGAATGCGGTCCGAAAAAAGCTGCTGCCAAGCAGTAAATTTCTTCGATTTGTATTATTAACAGCTGGTAGAAAACAATCAGTTCTTTTAAGAACTACTGAATAAGTATATGAAGCAGTTGAATTGATTTTGCGAACGGCATCATTTTCGCGTTGTTTGGGTTACAAATAATAATGAGAGTTACGACTTTATCTCCCTGTCCGGATCCGGACGCGGCAAAGGTGGTAAAACTCGGCAGCAGCCGATTATTGTTTGGTGTGGAGTGGAAATTATGCCGACCGTGTTCAGGGTGTCGATTTCCTGGAAAAACCTGGAAAATCAGGGAATATCAGGGAATTCATTTTTGGATCAGGGAAATCAGGGAATATCAGGGAATTTCGAAATTCAATCAGGGAAATTTTGTTTACCCGGCAATATTGTTGATCAACTTTCGAATCAAATCAATTTTCATGTCAAATATACGCAGATTGATCGGTTGAATTAAAACTTGTTACATGTCTAATGGCGATTCGATTATCTTTCAGTTTGCCGTAAATTTTTTATGTGTTTTGCGCCGTACAATTGTTAGACTTCACTCGTTGTAGTGCTCGAAATCGGCAATGGCAGGTCTCACGCACTTCACGGTGCAGACATCAAGAGCACAAAGCGGGATACATACTGTTATTTACACGCGATCTACAGCGTTTTCACCAATTGCAGAATTTTACACTCAGAAGTCCCAAGCATTGATCATCTTCCTTCAGTGTCCATGATTCATGTCCGTTAAGGGTTACCGGGAGCATTAACGTTCTGTAGAATTTGCGTTTATGCGAGTTGGCAACCTTCGGGACTGGTTCAGCTGGTTACGTAATACGCAGAAAGCTTACATGTTTCTCTGTTCTGACGTAATCCGCAGTGAGCATGCGACTCTTGGCCTGGTTCTTCTCATTTGTCATTTTCTGGCATTCGACATCAAACAAGCTGTTACACTCACCCTTACTCTGCGAGACGAGTGACGTAACTAATTTGGAGTCATCGCAAATGAGGTGACAATTGTCGCCTAGGTGACACGGTTTGTCACTTAGATGACACGGGGTTGTTACCTAGGTGACACGGTTGTCACCTAGGTGACAGCACTCAATTCGACTCGCCGTGGCGAGTCACGGCGAGTGACAATTGTCGTATTGAGTCACGTGACTCGCGGAATAAGGGTGATTGTCTTCCCCACGTCGTGCCTATCACTTCCCTCGTAGTTGTTGGCGCTATGGCGGATCCTCCACAGCCTACTTACGTCTTATTCCTCTTCGTCCTGCTGTTCTGCGATTCGTTGATCAAGCTTTCTGGTGTACTCCACTGCAACGTCATATGCCGTAAACCGCTAGATGTTGAAATGCAACATCCTCTCAGTGCGAGCCTTCGCCGATTTCGATAACCTTGCGTGAATCTTACGTCGAGATAGTGGTCAAAGTCGCTGTTAATTATTATTACGATTCTCGTTCAACCGGCCCACTCTGTAATGATCATCAGCATCACTGATGATCAAAAGAGTGCGGGAACTCACTCTCTATCCATACATTGACAGCGCTATCTATAACGAATAACGATAGCATTAGCCGAGAGAATTTCTATAAATACTTGCCATCGATCAAACTAGCATTCATCTTATACATTCATTATGAATAAACCACTTAGTGTGATCATATCAGTCTGTTCCTCTAAAACGTGTTAGTCTGTTAAAATAAACTCTGTGTTAAGAAAACGCAAATTGTGACCAGTGACTTTTCGAAGAAGAACTATCATTTTGTGGTCCTTCGATACCGGATGACCCGGTGGACATAATATAGTGAACTATCTCCAAAATTTCGTGGCTTTGTTCTTGTGGCGTGGGATCGCGCCATTGCGCTTAATCGACGAAGTATTCATCGGTGACGACGAGATTGCAGCCCCCGCAGTAAAGGCAGCGTAAAACTGTTGGAATTAAATTCACATCGGAATGTTGGAGACACGGTTAATATTTGCATCGTCGAACATCGTTTTGGAAAGGAACAGATAAGTACAGGTGGCGAACTGAATGCATGGTCAGTCCTCCGCCATTGCAAATTGGCAAAATTGCATGTGGCCTAGTGGTGAAACAATAAAGTTGAATAAATGCTACGATTTGTGTCTTATTGATTGCAAAGAAAAGGGTTTGGTCCGCTGAGTTGAGTTTCGAGGTTTGTTGGCATTATAGTTGATTTATATTTCACAATTATTAGTCTGTTGATCGGTGGGTTCTTTCTGTCAATTTCTCGGTCGTATAATCATTCGGTCGGTCAAGCTGTATTACCAGGGCTTTCAGTGCACTAAATTCAAGGCAATGAGGGTAGAGGAGAGAAGAAATGCGGTTAAAATCAATCGACTGTGTTACAACTGCTTATCGAGAGGCCACGTATCAAAATTCTGCTGTCGAACTAGTTGTAAAATATGTGGACAACGGCATCATACGATGCTGCACCAAGGTTCCAGAACGAATGCGAGTAGATCTCCGGTTCCACAGCCACCGCACCAGCAAACGAATCAGAAGAACCCACACACGACACAGACACCAACAACCTCACAAACACAGAAACAGACACGAAATACAACTCCTCAGCACGAATCACACCAACCCTCACACGATACCCTCGCTACTTCAAGCACACACGGACACACACCGCCTTCTACATCTACATGCCACAATGCTATCCATTCTGCTGAAGCGGTATTACTTGCTACTGCTCTCATCGTTCTCGAAGATCACTTTGGAAATTCCACGTTAGCTAGAGCTCTTCTCGATAGTGGTTCTCAGCTTTCTTTCATGTCAGAGAGTTTATCGCAAAGGCTCAAGTTTAAACGATCTCGTGAAAATCTCTCCATCAGTGGAATCGGACAAGCTATTAAAAAATGCAAACAATCTGTTATCGCTCGTGTTCGCTCTCGAGTATCCGACTTTATCGGTGACGAAACCTTCTATGTTTTACCGCAAGTGACGCAAACCTTGCCGATTACGAGAGTGAATACCAACCATTGGGAATTGCCAAGAGACATAATCCTTGCAGACCCCACGTTCTATGAGCCAGGCTCAATAGACATTATTATTGGAGCGGGTCTATTTTATGACATACTCTCAACAGATAGGCTTAATCTTGGGAGCGATGGCCCATCCATGCGAAATAGTGCTTTCGGTTGGATTGTGTGTGGAAAAATTGCGGACAGTTTTAGACATCCTAAATCTGTTGTCGCAAACACGTGCAGCGAGCAGATAGATGAACTTGTTGCGCGGTTTTGGGAGCTTGAAACCTGTCGATCTAGAACTATTCATTCGGTGGACGAATCAGCTTGCGAAGCCTGGTTCGATCGCACAACAGTTAGAGACGCTAGTGGAAGATTTATTGTGTCCCTACCGAAGAAAGATTCGCTCATTTCCAGAATGGGGGATTCAAAACACACAGCGCTCAAACGATTTCTGGCACTAGAGAGACGACTAGCTGGCAATGCTGAAATAAAAGTCATGTATGAACAATTTATCGAAGAATATTTGCGATTAGGACATATGAGAGAGGTTATAGGTGACGATGAATCGACCACACAGCAGTATTATATACCGCATCACTATGTTCTGAAGCCTGACAGCTCGACCACCAAATTGCGCGTGGTCTTTGATGCATCATGCGCAACCAGCACTGGAATTTCTCTGAATGACTCCCTACTGGTCGGTCCAACGGTACAAGATGATTTGCTTGCGATCGTTCTGCGGTTTAGGCTCCACCGATTTGCTGTGGTCGCAGATATAGAAAAAATGTACCGCATGGTACGGGTGCAATCCAGCGATTGGCGACTGCAGCGGATTTTTTGGCGAACCAACCGAAATGAATACATTCGCATCTTTGAGCTCCAAACTGTCACCTATGGGACAGCATCAGCTCCATACTTGGCAACAAAATGCCTGAAACGATTAGCTGAACTCGATGGAAGCAAGTTTCCGGAAGCAGCAAGGATATTGGCAGAGGATTTTTATGTCGATGACATGATGTCCGGAACAGAAAGCATTGAGGAAGGCGTACGACTATGTGCCGATATGCAAGCCTTGCTGACCGGAGGGGGATTTATACTGCGGAAGTGGAGTTCTAATTGTCCAGCGATTTTAGAACAGATACCTGACGAATTTAAGGATGATCGTACATCATTCGTGGCTACTTATTCGCTGATCCACTTTCATCGCAGTTTCCACCAGCTTGTCGCGTGTTACTCGATGGCTTGTCGTTCTGCCGTCTGAGACAACGTAATGCAGTTCGCAACACCAGGAATCGTATTCTTGACCTGATTTTCACTTCCGATCCTGTAACTGCTATCAGTACAGCTGAAGAAGCTCCCGAACCTGTGGTCCGATTGGACCCTGATCATCCCGCTCTCTCGTTAACCGTCGAGGGCTTCCCTGATATTCCTCTTTATGACAACGTTGACATATTTGAGTTCGACTTTCGTAAAACTAATTTTGATACCCTCAATGGATTGCTATCCCAGATAGATTGGTCTGATGTATACGTCAGTATGAATGTTGATGATGCTGTTACTGCTTTCAATGAAAAACTACGTTGCTGTTTTTCTGAGGCGGTACCCCCGTTCAGACCTCCCAAAAAACCACCTTGGTCTAATGCGCGGTTGAGGTATTTGAAACGACAACGTTCGAAAATGCTCAAGAAATACTGTCAAAATAAAAACCAGTTCTCCAAGCGCCTATTTGAGGAAGCGAGTCGAGTATACCGTTGTTACAACCGATTGCTATATAGACGACATATTAATCAGACAGAAGGCAACTTACGTAGGAATCCGAAACAGTTTTGGTCGTTTGTTAACTCTAAGCGAAAGGATCATGGTCTACCCACTTGTATGAGATTGGGCGATCTAACCGCCTCTACTGTCGATGGAAAGTGTGAACTTTTCGCATCACATTTCGGGACTATATTCAACTCTACCGCAACCTTTCATGACCCAGATACTAGCAACGCCATTCGCCATGCTCCCGTAGACGTTGTTGACATGGATATTTTCGATATCAGTGCTGAGATGGTTATTACGGCACTCGCGAAGTTGAAGTTATCATCTATTGCTGGGCCAGACGGGATCCCATCGTGCGTGCTGAAAAAATGTTCCGGTGTTCTGGTAGAACCTCTGCGAGCGATTTTCAACGTTTCACTGCAAACTAGAACGTTTCCCACAGCCTGGAAAAGCTCGTGTATGACACCAGTATACAAAAAAGGAGATAAAACGGATATTGCCAACTATCGTGGGATAACATCGCTATCCGCTGGATCAAAATGCTTTGAGATCATATTGAATAAAGTGGTTTTTGAGGCGTGCAAACACTATATTACGACTTCCCAACATGGGTTTTTTCACAAGCGTTCTGTAGAATCGAACCTCTGTGAGTTCACTTCCTTCTGTATAAGCAACATGGACAGTGGTGTGCAAATTGATGCGGTATATACAGACATTAAAGCAGCTTTCGACACAGTAGACCATGAAATACTGTACGCAAAATTTCGTCGTCTCGGCTTCTCGGATAGACTGTGTGACTGGCTGAAATCTTATTTGACAAACCGACAGCTATATGTAAAGATAGGATCGGCTGAATCGACAATATTCACTCCGCAGTGTGGCGTTCCTCAAGGAAGTAATTTGGGACCCCTTCTATTCGCTCTCTTCTTCAATGATGTCTCCCTGATCCTACCAAACGAAAGTGTGCTGATATACGCGGATGATTTGAAGATATACCTTGCCATCCGCAAGTTAGATGATTGTTTCCGTCTACAGGATATGCTGGACAGATTTACCAGATGGTGCCGACTAAATCGTCTTGTGGTTAGTATAGCGAAATGCTGTGTAATTTCTTACCGGCGTCTGAAGAATCCTGTTCTGTTCAACTACACCATTGACGGGACTATTTTGAATCGAGTCGACCAAATTAAGGATCTAGGCGTTCTGTTAGATTACCAACTAACTTTTAAAATGCACTACTCATCTATTGTAGCGAAGGCCAACCGCCAACTAGGTTTCATTTCGAAAATTGCTGCTGACTTCACCGATCCCCTTTGTCTTCGCGCATTGTACTGCTCATTGGTAAGATCCATTCTTGAATTCGCCTCAGTTGTATGGTCGCCTTATGAAGAAGTATGGATTTCCCGAATCGAATCAGTGCAGCATAAGTTTGTTCGATACGCTCTACGTAATCTTCCATGGACGCACCCGTACGACTTACCTTCTTATGAAGACCGGTGTGCATTGATTGGCATCGAAACTCTTGAAGATCGACGGAACACCAACCAAGCTGTTTTCGGTGCAAAAATTTTACGTTCCGAGATTGACAGTTCCGCACTGCTTGGTCAACTGCATATCTACGCACCGCAACGTATTCTAAGACCGAGACGATGGTTACAACAACCTCCTAGAAACACGGTTTACGGTAACAATGACCCTATGATTAGTGTGAGCGGACGATTCCAAGAGACATATCACTTGTTCGACTTCAACGTGTCCACAAAAACCTTTCGGCAACGTATTTGTAGTAGCTTGTGATATTTTATTTTATATATGTAACTTTAGTTCATTAAGACCACATGTAGTCAGATGATTTTTATACAATAAACAAATAAACAAATAAACAAATCATTCGAACTAGACGAATCCAGTGCCACGATTAAAACCCTTGGGCTGATCTGGGAGCCTAGATTAGACTGCTTTAAATTCAAGATTCCTGAGTGGAATCGTTCTGATATTTGCAAGCGCACTGTCCTGTCGGATCTGGCTAAATTATTCGACCCACTGGGATTAGTAAGCCCTGTCATCATTACAGCTAAAATGTTCGTCCAATCCCTCTGGAAACAGAAGGTTTCTTGGACGACACCCTTCCTCACGATCTACAAACACAGTGGAATGAGTTTCGTCGAAGTTTAGGTAGCCTAACGAGTTTGAAGGTGCCCAGATGGTTAGCATTCAACAAACAGTATCGCTCAATTGAATTCCATGGGTTTTGTGATGCATCTACAAAGGCGTACGGGGCTTGTATCTATCTGCGATGCACTCACGAAAACGGAAGCGTTACGTGTCACTTGATTGCCTCAAAATCTAGAGTAGCACCGCTAGAAGATTTGAAAAAACGTAAAAGGCAGCAATCCATTCCACGTTTGGAGCTGTCGTCTGCTTTACTGCTAGTGCATTTGTGTGAAAAGGTGACCAGCAGTTTAAAGATATCTTCATCACAACACTTCTGGACAGATTCGATGATTGTCCGATATTGGTTAGCTTCAATTCCTTCGCGGTGGCAGACATTTGTGGCAAACAGAGTGTCGGAGATCCAACATGCAACGAAGGATGGGAGATGGTGTCACGTTCCAGGTACAGATAACCCAGCTGACATAATTTCACGTGGCACTTCCGCAGAACAATTGATTCATAATACGGTATGGTGGCACGGACCGGAATGGCTGTTAAGAGACGAAGATTCATGGCCCCAGGACGAGATTATTTCTGAATCGAAGTTCAACGCCTCTCTACTCGAGGAACATTCAGCAGTTGCCGCCGTAGTCAACATTTCTACTCCAAATGAGATCTTCCATCTCAAATCGTCACTAACAAGTTTAGTTCGACTAATCGCCTGGTTGCTGAGATTTAAGCATAATTGTCACGAAAGCAATTGCAATAATCGACGCTCTGGACCCCTGACACTTATGGAACGAGAAGCAGCACTCTTACATCTTGTTAAGTTAGCTCAGCACGAACGGTTCGGACAAGAAATCCGAGACTTACAAAAACGAAATGAAGTGAAGCCGACGTCCCGCATAAATTCACTCTGTCCAAAATTGCTAGACGGCGTAGTTCGTGTTGGTGGCCGGCTCGCAAATGCACAGATTTCAGCTGGAAGGAGACATCCGATCATTCTGGACAAAGATCACCCACTAACGGAACTCGTTATACTACATTATCACCATAAGCTGCTACACGCAGGCCAACAGCTCTTGATTGCCAGTGTACGCGATCGATTTTGGCCCTTAAGTATTCGCAATCTCGCACGCAAAATCATTCATCGCTGCGTTATTTGCTTCCGTAACAAACCAACAGTGCATGAGCAGCTGATGGCGGACTTACCTTCAGTACGCGTAACTCCTGCACCATCATTTGAACGTGTTGGCGTCGACTATTGCGGGCCGTTCCAAATCAATTACCCCAATCGCAAAAAGGCCCCTGTGAAATGCTATGCTGCCATTTTTGTGTGCCTCGTAACTAAGGCAGTCCATATTGAAATGGTCGCAGATCTGTCGACATCAGCATTTTTGGCCGCTCTTAGAAGGTTTGTGGGGAGGCGTGGCAAACCTTCAATTGTGATGTGCGACAATGGCAAAAACTTTGTCGGGGCTAGGCGTGAACTCGATGAACTTCGCAGATTGTTTCTTGATCAACAATCACAAGAGAAAATTATTTCGAAGGCAGCTGATGATGACGTGGTATTTAAATTCATTCCCCCAAGATCTCCGAATTTTGGCGGCCTCTGGGAGGCTTCCGTTAAGTCTATGAAACATCATCTCAAACGGACAGTCGGGATGAAGATTCTAATGCCAGACGAGTTCCAAACAGTTCTCGTGCAAATAGAGGCATGTCTAAACTCACGACCTCTGACTCCTCTCAGTAATGATCCCGGAGACTTCGAAGTGTTAACTCCTGGACATTTTTTGGTTCAACGCCCACTCACCGCGCTTCCTGAACCAGCACTTCATGAAGTTCCCGAAAATCGATTATCACGATGGCAACGTACTCAGGCTTTCCTTCAGCGAATCTGGGAGAAATGGTCGACGCAATACTTATCAGATTTGCATAATAGAACCAAGTGGACAAAGCAACGCGATAATCTTTCTGTGGGCACAATGGTTGTGGTAAAGGAAGATAATCTTCCTCCACTGAAGTGGGCGCTCGGTCGGGTAACGCATATCACCAAGGGAGCAGACGGAAACGTCCGAGTAGCTACGATAAAAACAAAAGATGGCTACTTCTCACGGGCAATCAGCAAAATTTGCATCTTGCCCATTCGTGATAATGAACAATCACCACTGAACGGGAAGGACTAGGCTTCCCCAACGAAGGCGCACCCGCGCCTGCGGGAGCCATGGGGCTCCCGCACTCCAGTTAAGTTTTTGTTTTTAATGACCATGCAAAAAATTTAAGGAATGTTTTGTATCCCATAGCTGTCATCGTTCGCCCAAGGTCAGTCGTTGACCTTCTTTGATGTCTCTTCAAGATCGTATCTATGTACAAGCCTCGGTTTCGAATCTCAACTCAGTCTCCGCTCAATATTGGAACAGAAAGTGATGATGGCCACATCACTTTGTCTAAACGAATTACTGGGCATTTTTCTAAATTATCAGGACCGAGGTCGTCGGAGCAATCCCAACACGCTGAGGCATCGAAGACGTCCACACCGTTGAACCACCTATCCGAAAGTTGACCGCGTCATCACAACTCCATTGGGCTCATGAAATGCCGCGCAAGGCACTGAAATCAACTATAATTTGTCATCTCATCATTGGTCTACGTCAACCACGGGAACATCATCGGCGCAGGGCGCCCGCGGAGGCGCGCAAGCCTCCGCGCCAGGGAAGTCTTTTCAAAATTGTTTTATTCTTGTAAAAAATCGTCTCTCATTTGTTCCAGTTATGCTGCATTCACGGCGGCCGGGGAGTGCACCCCCAGGATGGTCGCAATCTTCACATAACTCGTCGCAGGCTCGTTGCCATAGCATCGCACTCGTCGATCATTATCGAAATTCAACTCGCTCATGGATACCGGTACAAGGCCGGTGTATATTCAATCCAGGATGGACATCAACACCAAGTAGACAGGACTCTATAAGGACCAAGCAGATAAGACTCTATAAGGACGTTGTACCGATCGACACGGAAGGAGCTGTACAACATGATTCGTAAACACGTCTCAATTAGACAATAATTACATCGTCAATTTATAATCAATCGAAGAAATTTATGCAAACAAGGTTGTTAAATTTGTGCATTAGCGTGAAAACAATTATAATATCATAATAGGTGATCATAATCGGCGTAGTTTAGTCTAGTTTAGAAATACCGCATATTTCTAAGGCGGCCGGTATGTTAATTATTATTACGATTCTCGTTCAACCGGCCCACTCTGTAATGATCATCAGCATCACTGATGATCAAAAGAGTGCGGGAACTCACTCTCTATCCATACATTGACAGCGCTATCTATAACGAATAACGATAGCATTAGCCGAGAGAATTTCTATAAATACTTGCCATCGATCAAACTAGCATTCATCTTATACATTCATTATGAATAAACCACTTAGTGTGATCATATCGGTCTGTTCCTCTAAAACGTGTTAGTCTGTTAAAATAAACTCTGTGTTAAGAAAACGCAAATTGTGACCAGTGACTTTTCGAAGAAGAACTATCAGTCGCTAAGAAAAGACTGTATATTGTGACTTCCAAAAAGTTTTGACCGTTAAACACGATCGATCTGGGAGCTAGAGTCTTGAATTTTCAAATCGTGCGCACCCCATAAATCATTTCGAACCTGTCATAGAATTCGTCCCTAGCAAAGCAAAGCAAAGTCTTGAGCATTAACCGTCACTAGACATTATCCTTCTTTATCGACAGACTTCGCAGCCTACTGTTAGAGTACAGGAAAATTACGGGGTCAGTGCAATGATCCTGCTGATTCCGTCTAACAAAAACCAGCTAGCCGAGATTCGAACACTACTGGCTTGTTAGAACAGCATCGTACCTCGAAGCTAACTGGGCGGTTCAATTCGTCCCTAGTACCATCTAATTTATGATTTGTTGGTGACTGTACGTTGATTAAGCTGTAGTTGAAGAATTTGCCTTAATTCTCAACACCCATATACGGTCATCGGACCGAACGGCCGGCCACCGAACTACCTTCGAGTCAATGTTGCTTTCAAGCCTCGATAGTTGCAATCCGAAATCATGACACACAGCTTTAGTCTTAACTGTCCACCATTGAGGGTTAAAATATTTGCCATTTGGACATTTTCCAATAATATATCTAGCTAAAGTTTTGCCGTACCTCGAAGCCAGCAAAACGCACATTTTTGTACCAAAAATCTTTGGGGAATCATCTCCTTAACCCCATGCTTTTTGCAGCAAAGATAACAAGCTGGAACTTCCAGGAAAGTTTTGTTTTAGTTTAACTGAAAACTCGCAGACATGTGTCCACCTTCCAGCGGTAAAGTTACTAGTTTGAGCTGACTGAAAATTAGCAAGATTTGTTATGTTTACACGGCTGTAATTTTTTTGTATGTAACATCTAAGCTTTGTGCAAAAACAGGTCGATTAGATTATTTCTCAATCTGACACATTCCAGCGTTACGAGACACCATGAGCAACCGTTTTTTCGTAGCAAAATTGTTCATATTTTACCAACAGCCCGACGAAAATCTTTCAAAATAGGTGTTCTGAGCTGCTATTTAGTAGTACTTTCTCAATACGAGGGCGAAATATTTATTATAATAAGCATCATTGAATAGTGGCGGAATACTTTTCGTTACGGGACACCATCGCAGAAAATGCGTATTCTGAACATGATTCAAACATTTGCAAAACTCTGCTCTGTTTCTAGTTTTTCAAAGTCGACATGTTCCAAAAATTTTTAGCTGAAGGCAGCCTGAAACTCAAAATGTAAAGGTATATTCAGGTTTTGTGTTTAGTTTTTAAGATATAATAAAAATCATTTCGTTACGGGACACCATGCGCTGTTGGGCAAACGGTATTCTGCAAATGGTGTCCCGTAACGAAAAAAGTAAACTGCATTATATGGTTTATTTTCTCTACATTTCTGTTCAGGCCGTCATATTTTCTGTATCTGGTCTATATTCACTATATTTTGTAACAATAGTGTACTGATTTGGTGTGTTATAGTCTGGTAATACGACATACGTAACGAAGTATATGTAAGATAAAGTTTACTTTCAGGTAAAAAGAAATACCCATGGGAGAACTATACTGAAGTATCATAATGAAATGCTTGCCTAATCTTAGGGTTTGGACACATTAGTAATTAAAATGTAGGGGCTGTGCATTAATTATGTAACGAGTTTTCCCCATTGTTGACTAATCGCCCCCTCCCCCTATGTAAGATTTTGCATGATTTTGGCCAAAATAACAAAATTCAAAAATTTTATTTGAAAAAATTTAAAACGGTAAATAAGGTTCGTCTTGATGCGAAAGGTATGCTTTATTTGCGCTGCACGCCAAAATAGTGTTAAATATCAAATATTCGAAAAATTAGGTAGTTTGTTTTACTTCAGACGTATCAGTTAACGTATCATAACGCATAGATTTAAAAGTTTTTAAGCAACTCTACTATTTCATGCAACATTAACAACTCATGTTGCGAACTATAACGATAACATAAGTTGCTATAAAAGACTAAGTTTGCCTATTCTTTAAAATAACTTTGTTGATAACTTGCAAATTATTATACAGTCATAAAACAGTTATATAAAATATAAAAAAAACTAAAACAGTTGAAAAGGGTCATGAAAACTTTCAAAAAAGAAACGCTATAAAAAGTAGCTGAAAATGATGCCGTTCGAAGTACGACACTTACTATGCATCTTGCAAGCTAAAAATTGTTCTCTGGGCTAGGCTTTCTTGCTAGTGTGCTTAGCGAAGCCACTATAATTGCTAAAAAAGCTGACTAAACAACTTTCAGAAACGGAATTCCAAATTTTTAGACTATTCAAGTATTTTAATGATAAAGTATTGAAGTAAGTCGAAATCGGCGTTAGGTATAAATATCTTTAAGGCTTAACCCTTCTTCTTTATCGAGAGACTTTCTTTCTTTTTTTTTGTTTTCGGGTACAGTGGGTTGTTAGCCTCAGGTCCCTATCTCACTGACGGTGAGGTGACCTTAAGGTGGGAGGAAGCCACTCTGTCCCCTTCACTGTTAGCCTACAGCAACCGAGATTGCGTACCCCAGCCGGCAACACGTGGACGTAGGATTAGAAGTTAGTAAACAGAGGTTATGGAATGCACATGTTCACCCTTTGCCTGGAGTCACCCTTTGTCGAGCAGCTAGTTATTAGAGTACAAAACAATTAGGTTGATTTGTCTATTTTGGATAGGCTTTACGCGTACTTTATTTTGGTCACTTCTATTTGATTTTGCCGTAAATGTCCAAAATAACGTACGCGCAACGTCTGCCCAAAATAGATAAATCACTCTACGGGGCTTGTTCAACGATCCTACTGACTTTGGCGGCACCATCCAGTCGAGATTCGAACATACGACGACTGGTATCATACCTTGTTAGCCATTACTCATCAGGCATTACACCTTTTTTTGCGGTGTCCACCTTTCATATAATGTGTCCGTTTTTCTGTACAATGTCTAAAAAATATGATAACTAGGTAATTTTTTTGATGTCAAAGCATAAGTTTTGAACAAAATTTAGTAGTATATGGCTATATCAAACAGAGATACTTGTGTAGATATTGAATTTTAATTTTGAGGTGCCCGTCTTTACCGCACATTCTTTAATATTACAATATATTATTATATTGTAATAATATTTATACAAGTTACATCCGCAGTCGGATGGAGAGGTTTTTAAAAAAGGGTTAAGTTTGAAATGACCGAACTTTATTCTTTAGAGTCGAAATTATAACTGAGTTAGTTTCTAGAATCTAACACTCTTATATCTAGGGGTTAGTTTCATGTTATTTTCCTCCTGCTTAGCGTACGGCATGGGATCTATCGTCGTTGGCGTGCAGGTGTGAAATGCATCCTGTTGCGTCGGTCCGGGAATTGTTTAATCTAGTTCGGGCGGCATTGCAGCTTGATGTCGTCGGCATGGTCAAATGTTGTCGGCGCGGTTGAACATCATCGGCTTGGGTGGTCCTGCTCTAGATCATCTATGTTGTTATTGTCTCATCCGGTGATGCCGGTCGAGAAGGGTGTTAACTCTTCCCCGCTTAAGTTGCTTTGTCCTCGAAGCAATTGGCTGTGTTGACGATCATTCGGCTGAAGCGCATTTCGTGTGACCTGGATGTTGACCTTAGTTTTCCGTTTTCTGTAGAAATAAAGAAGAACTTTTCCAAGAATTGGCAATAAGATTACCATAGAGATGCTAATCGGTCCTGTTGTTCCAAATGTCCAGCTTCTTGAGGTTAGATCCACCATTTCTAATCGTTTCCTCTGGTCCAGAGTTATGTTTTGGAGATATTCGATTGGCAAAGTGTCAATCAGGTCCATTTCATTCGCTAGTATACCTGTTGTAGGAAGATAAGAGCGCGTTTTGATTATGATTTCGTCGTTTATGTACCGTTGGCCATTAACTTGTAGGGCACATTGTTGGAAATTGATCAAATATGATCCATTAAGAGCTTGAATATTGTCGCTGCAGTTTGATAGTACTTCTGCTACTGCGTTATTGATGAGAATTGTTCCGTCGTCGACCCTTTTGATAATTCCTTGGCTTGAATAAATTTTTTCGTACGTACAATTGGCTCTTTTTCCGTTTACTAGTCGATGGATACATTCTGTTGCTTGACTTATCTGGTTGTCCTTACATATGTAAAGGTTGTCTCGTTTTTCGCAGGGTTGGTTAAGCTCGTAAACGTCTGGCAAATTGAGTAAAAAGTGATTTTGTCTGGATCTAATTCTTTTACCATTTTTAATGAGTGGTTCGACGTAGGTATATTCATAGTTTGGTTGGGTAATTTGTGACACTTTTAAGATATACGCAATATGCGTAGAATTCGTCATTACTTGTGCAGTAGATCGTGACAATAGTTCGTCGATGGATGATATATGCGCGTCTCGAGAATTTAAGAAGTCTACCATAGATTGGAAATCTTGTGTGGTAAATAATTTGCTGTTTGGAATCCCGTGTTTGGCTGTTGCAATTGATTCTTCAATTACGTTCATTTGTTCCTGTAGAGCTTCGATGTTAAAAAACACGATTAGAAGATTGATTAGCATTGTGTGATTGTATAGTCTTTCTTTTTCGATTTTTATCATGCTGTTGATGATTGTAGAGATGTTGTTTAACCGCTTTGCGATGGCTTTGTTTACAATTATTTGTTGGTTATTTACAGCGACGATTTGGTTCAGTGATTTTTCGATTAAGCGTAAATCTTCTGCATCCGGATTTCCTCCAATCAGTTTCCAAGTAGTTCCGATTTGATCCCAACGTTTCGAACGTCTAGTTGTTAGTGGTCTTATTTTAATAAATGTGTCATTAAGTTTTTGTTTTCTTATTTCAATTAAATTATAGAGTGGTTTATAAATTTCTTGCTTTATGTCAATGTTATCAATGGTTTCGATCGTTTTCTTGATCTCTACAAGGTCTATCGGATATATGATTCTTATATATCCCTTTTGTATTTGGGCTTTTCCTAACGGAATGATAGCTAGTGGATTGTCGTTCAGGTTGTGAACGTGAAATGTGGCATAAATACCAGTGATTAGGCATAATCTGTAACGTAAGAAGTATATTGTTATTTTGGTTTGACAGGTTTCTTTAAAATTTATTTGTGAACTTCTTGCTTCTGTCGTTTATCGTGTGAACAATATTACATTAGGTACCTTTACTGATTAGACAAGCAATCTATTATAATTATTCTAACGAGATTGTCTCGTTTCTGTTTTGAAAAGATAGAGTGTAGTGAATTGTCTATGTTGTGGCCTGCAAAACTATTCATATTCTGTGCTAGGATGAACGGATATTGATGTTTTTTACGTTGGATTTATGTAATTTGGCGTTGTTTTCATTTCTGAATGTGACCTCATTGCTGCTTTGAACAAAATGTTTTCTAAATTTGTTTTTATGTTTCGGTCTTATAATTTTATCTTTAACATAAACTTGCTGTCCTACTTGCAAAGTTGGTGGTGGTTGCCGGTTTTTATTGAATACATTGTTTTGATCTAGTTGTTTCTGTTTCAGCCTAAGTAATACTTCATCGTACGTTTTTTTGCGTATAGTTTCTAGTTCGTTTGGGTCGATCTGGTTGTTAGAATTATTGGTTTTGCCGAATACTATTTCCTTTGGAGTTTTTGATGTTGCTGAGTGTATGGAGTTATTATATTTATCTACGGAAATTTGAATAAGACTTTTAGGACAGAGATTAGGAGATAAAGCTTTTTGGATCCGAAATAATTCGATTATGGTTGAATGAAACCTTTCTACGGGTCCATTTACTTCCGATTTATTACTAGGTGTGAGATAGACTGTTATTTTTAAGTCTAGCAATTTTCCACGGATATCTGCGGTTTGGAGACCTTTCTCGTTGTCCATTACTAATGATTCAGGTACAACGTGAGAGGTAACGGTTTCCCACAGGGCTTTTTCTAAGTGAGTAGAATGTCTTGATTTAATCGGAATCATTCTGCCATATTTGCTGAATTTGTCTAAACTTGACATGAAATATTGATTTTGTATTTGAAATATATCGATATGGACTATTTGGAATGGGTAGTTTGGTATAGGTGTGTTTTGGATGGGTATGACTAATGGCTTTCTATCGTATTTCGCTTCATTGCATATATCGCAAGTTTTAATGAATTCTCGAATATTTTGCGTAAGCTTTGGGAAGTAAAACTCCCGCAAAATTTGCTCTTTGTTTTCGTTAATACCGCGGTGAGCTCTCAGATGTGTTTCGCGAATAACTTTTTCCTGCTCTTCCGGGTCAGTGATATCTTTTAAAATGTTTTGGGTGAATCGGATTTTTAATAGGCCAGCTCTGCTGAAAAATTGTTTATAGACCTCTTGAAGTTTTCCTAAGATTTCTTCTGAGGTGTGCAAACCGTTTAATTTTGTTGGGTCGAAAAATTCTTTGAGGATAGTTGTTAGGATTTCGTCAGACAGGTTGGTTCTTTTGACTATTGTGCGGCGCATACCAGGGAAAGGATGGGTAATAATGGTGTCAGGATGGTCTGATACTTTTTCTATAATAACTTGATTTTTGAAAGCGTTAAGTGGGGCTTCTGTGGACAGGATATAATTTGTGTCGTCATCTTCTGCTGAGTGTTGAGTTGGGGTAAGTGAGTAAATTTGGATTCGACTTAGGGCGTCGGCTACCACATTAGCTTTTCCAGGTTTATAATGGATTTCGTAGTCGTGCTCTTCTAAGAATGATTTCCATCGCTTCATTTTAGCGTTTGTGTTTTTCGGGGAAAGGCTAAATGTGAGCGGTTGATGGTCGGTTAGTATTATGAATTTTTGGCCATACAAATAGTTTCGAAAAATTTTTAGGGACCAGATTATTGCGAGAAATTCTTTTTCAGATGCTGAAAATGACTCTTCTGATTTGTTCAGTGTTCTTGATGCAAAATGTATTGGGCGATCTTTTCCGATTTCTCCTTGACTTAATACAGCTCCAATTGCAAAGTCGGAGGCGTCTGTTGTTAGTAAGAGTGGTTTGGAAAAGTCTGGGTAGATTAATGTATCACTACTCGTTAAGATTTTCTTCATCTGATTAAAACATTCTCTTTCGCTATCCTTGAGTTGAATTTTTTTCTTGGATTGGATGTTTCCGTCCCCTCTTAGGAGTTTTGTCAAGGGTTTAGCAATTTTCGCGAAATCCTTTACAAATCTTCGATAATATCCCATCAATCCGAGAAAACCACGTAGTTCTTTAATATTAGATGGTTCTGGAAATTTTTCTATAGCTTCAATTTTTTTGGGGTTTGGTTTAATACCATCCTTGGTTACAATGTAGCCAAGAAAGTCTATTGATTGATGTAGAAATTCGGACTTATCCAACTGCACTTTGAGGTTTGCTTCTGAAAGTGTTTGGAAAATTATTTTTAGATTTTCTAAGTGTTCTTCTAGCGTTTTCCCAAATACGACAACATCGTCCATGTATACGTAGCATCGTTTGCCGATGTGTTGACGTAGTACGTCGTCCATAGCCCTTTGAAATACAGCGGGAGCATTTCTCAGCCCAAATGGCATTCTAAGGAATTCATATTTGCCATGGTTAACTGAGAATGCTGTTTTCTCGATGTCTTTTTTATTCATTTCTACTTGATGGAAGCCTGAAGCTAAGTCTAGTGTTGTAAAATATTTATTGCCACCAAGTTGATCTAAAATGTTTGAAATTTCTGGCATGGGATACCGATCCGAAATCGTTTTCTGGTTTAGTTTTCTGTAATCTATTACTAATCTAAATTTTTTTGTGCCAGATGCATCTGCTTTTTTCGGAACAATCCAGACAGGAGAGTTCCAGGCGGATCTAGATGGTCTAATAATGCCATCTTCTAGTAGTTTCGAAATTTGTTTATCTACTTCTTCTTTATAAGCGGCAGGGTAAGGGTATGTTTTTTGGTATATGGGTATATCATCTGTGGTGCGAATGTCGCATTTTACATTGGTGGTGCATGTTAATTTACTATCGGGGTCGTGAAAAGTAGTTTGAAATTTCTCGAGCACCGGAAGTAAAGATTCTTTCTGCTTTGGGGACATATGAGAGGTTCTTACTTTTTGTTCGACATTAAAAATTTGATTTATCGATTTTCTGTGTGCAGGTTGCGGTGAATAAAACGAGATCGGAATGGGGAATATCTTCTGTTCGTCTGTCAGAACACATAATGTGCTTGAGTTGCTGATCAGGTTGAAACGTTT
Source organism: Sabethes cyaneus (assembly GCF_943734655.1). NCBI lineage: Eukaryota > Metazoa > Arthropoda > Insecta > Diptera > Culicidae > Sabethes > Sabethes cyaneus. Next base: position 69,994,580 of record NC_071353.1, read on the forward strand.
GCCGAATAGTATTTCAGTGCCAATGATTCCATCGAAATGTGGGTGAAAATCGAACATTAAGAACTCAAAGTCTTGATTTATTAGTGGATAGAAAGGATTTAAATATAGTTTAGCATTGATTATGTTACTGCCAGTTACACCTTTTACTGTTCTATCGGTGATTTTATAAATTTGTTTTCCTGAACTAAGAGCCCATTTTTCTGAAATGATATTGATATTAGCACCGGTGTCTAATAGTAATTTCATTTCACCCTTTGATGTCGGAACCGTGATGTATGGAAGTTTGTTTGATTTCATTTCCATTTGCTTATCCAATCGGTTTTTTCTAAAAAATTTATTTCCTCTGATTCATCGTCAACTTCTGAATTTTGATAATCTGTGTCTGTTCCTTCAGAGGATAAATCGTAGTTATTAAAGTTTTCTTCAACGAGTTTTTCGTACTCTTCGGTTTGTTGTTCAATGTCGAGTACGTTAGCGAATCGTTTTGGTGGTGGGTTATGCGCTTGCATAGAATCGGAAGCTTGCCTTGTTATTTTATTTGCGGGTCTGTTGCCATAGTTTATTTGCCTTGATCGTATTGAGTTATCGATTTCCATTGGTTCGGGGTTTGCTTGTCGTTGAAAGAATGTCCGGTTTGGCGCGAAGACATTTCTTGGAGGGGGATTGAACGGTTGTTGGAAATTTCTAGGAATTGAGTTTTGAAATTGGTTTACTCTATGCATTGGATTTGGGGTATAATTGTTTCTGGGTGGTAGGTTTTGAAAGTTGTGTCGCGGAGGGTGATTTGGAGTATTAGTATATGTTTTTGGTAGAAGAGTTGGTTTCTGAGGCAGGTTGCCTCTGGGTGCTGGGATAGGTGCATTTTGAATACCGCTGAAGGGGGCATTTCTTGCACTGACGTTTAAATAGTCTACGCAATAGTGATAAGCTTGTGCCAGGTTATTAGGTTTATAATTTTTGCAGAAGAGTGATAATGGTTCGCCTAGGCCTCTAATGAAACGGTCTAGCGATATTTTATTATATAATTTAATTAGTGCGGTTTCGTTTCCCCGCCATTCGTCATCCATTGTGATGGCAGAGCTTATCAAAGTTACCATCTCTCGGATGCGACTATAATATGTTTCGATCGATTCTGCTCGACCTCTACTCATGTCCTTTAATTGATTATCGAGCGTTATCAAATCTCTCTTGTCCGCGTAGTACAAACGAAGTACTTCTTTAATGTTCTCCCATTGGGTTGGGGTATTGTTGGTGATCAAGACGTCGTTGGCCTCGTCCTTAATTTTTCTTCTTATTGTTTTTAGTACCAAATGATATTCAAAACTATCTCGAAAATCATTAAATAGTTCTAAACAATCCTCTACATCGAGTATCCAATTGGACAGCGCTCGGGCGTCCCCGTTAAATTCAGGGAGATCCCGTACGTCGTCGCCTATTTCGAACCTTCCGTCGTTATTGAGCGGCACTGGTCCTGGTTGAGGCTCCATTTCTAGATTCAAATTTTCTAACAATTCAATTAATCCCTCAATTTTTGTGTGTTGAATAGTGGGAAAAAAAAATATCTGTGTTAGAGGTTACTATGCACCTTTTTCGTTAACTTGGTACTGAAAGTACACTTTCTTAAGTAGATTTCTTGTTTGATTTAGTAGCCTTATGATTAGGAGTAATTTTTTATTTAAAGCGATGAATTAATGTTTTATGAAGTTTATGTTAGTACACTCGCGCACTGATGTGATATTTCAGTGATCTGGTTACGATTCCACCCAGGTGGTTCGGCCTCGTCACTCTGAATAAGTAAGGTTTATTGTGTTCGGAACTAACGGCAGGCGGTTCCGTTTTGGATTTTTTTTTTTTATTATTATTATTTCACTTCACTTCTTAATTCTATTTGTTAGGTTTTGGTAGTACTTACGGGAGCAGAATTAAATACTTCTGTCGGGGCATCGATTAGACTCCAGAAAACCCTGAGCGGAACGATGAGATTGGATGCTGTCGTCGGAGGCAGCCGATAAACTCCGTTAGCCGTGATTGATGGAGCGACGTATCGTCTTATCGTCGGGGGCAGCCGATTAAATTCCAAAAGCCTCTTTCCGGGGTAGCGGGTTGTCTCCTTGTGATTGTGGTGCAATCCTTCGCCGTGCTTGTACACGCAAATCGGCCGATTGACGGTCGATGGCTCTTGGTCCGGTAGTACAAGTTCCAGTGGAGGCTAGGTTGGCTTGAAACTTTCGAAGTTTTTTATACACTTACCACACTTCACTACAAGAGGTCCCGGCTTCGGGCGCCAGTTACATCCGCAGTCGGATGGAGAGGTTTTTAAAAAAGGGTTAAGTTTGAAATGACCGAACTTTATTCTTTAGAGTCGAAATTATAACTGAGTTAGTTTCTAGAATCTAACACTCTTATATCTAGGGGTTAGTTTCATGTTATTTTCCTCCTGCTTAGCGTACGGCATGGGATCTATCGTCGTTGGCGTGCAGGTGTGAAATGCATCCTGTTGCGTCGGTCCGGGAATTGTTTAATCTAGTTCGGGCGGCATTGCAGCTTGATGTCGTCGGCATGGTCAAATGTTGTCGGCGCGGTTGAACATCATCGGCTTGGGTGGTCCTGCTCTAGATCATCTATGTTGTTATTGTCTCATCCGGTGATGCCGGTCGAGAAGGGTGTTAACTTACATACTTGTAATAAATACATATTTACTTGCATTTGGTCATTAAAATAATAGATTTGTTATCGTCGATAAAGATTAGTTGAAATATGATGTGATAAGTGCTTTTTCATTCAATTACTTTTTGCGTTAAACAAAACGTTACGGGACACCATTTTGAAGCACCTATTTTATTTTACATAGAAATGCTTATCAAAAGTCAAGCACAGCGCGATTTTGATTGTACATATATGATTAAAGAAAATCCATAGTTTCAAAAAATTCGGAATTATAATCTCTGGTATATGGAAATAAATGCAAAATTTTCGTTACGGGACACCATTATAAAAGTATCTGTTTTTAAAGGCCGCTTATCTGGAAAATGCTTTCATTTTTTAAAAAACTCTGTATGAACAAAATGTTACCCTAGTAATGAAACATGTTTTGACGATATACAGTTTTAAATTATTTTGGCTTAAAACTATTGACAGAGAATTAATTGCAGCCTTGCCTAAATGATGAAAAAATCTATATTGTTAACCTCCCACTTGTAAGGTGCATTTTAGCATGAATTGTCAATAAACAGTATGACAATTCAGGATTTTTGTAAGCTTTATAGTATGTTTGAACATACTACATACAAATATTTTTAATATTACTACTTTCAAAATTTGCTCTCATGGGATAGATGCGCTTGGAATGTGTCATCTTTGTTTCTTTGGATTCAAGTTGATACCTCAAACATAACTGTCCCTCGATACTCGATAGAAGAGGGCGTTTTCGAAACGTTGGTAAGAAATAGGTTAAGAATCTTTGATATGTGTTCGTAAAACATGAAGAAATCTAGCTTTAGTTTTCAGCAGCTCGCATAAGCTATGCTAAAGGATTAAAAACTTAAGCCAGAAATCACCCAAATAAGCTTGATATTTGAGTTTTGAGGGTCAGGGAAAAATATTTGAAGCATCAGGGAAAATCAGGGAAAGTCAGGGAATTTTATTTTTGGATTTGAGTCGACACCCTGGTGTTGGATTCGAAACATCGATCTAATATTGTCAATTGCAAGGAAAATTGTCCAATCAATAAGTGCGCAATCGCTCATAAAAGTACTATTTTAGCTTAAATCGTTTCGATCTCTTCGGCGCACTTATTGCTTGGAAGATAACGAAAAAGTGCGCCGAAGATCGAAACGATTTAATGCAAAATAGCACTTTATGAGCGATATCGCACTTTGGATGGTACAATTTTACTTGCAATTGACAATAAGCTGCTATAATAGAATATTAAATATGCTAGAAAACCCAAAGTTTGGTCGCGGAAGCAAAGGGTTTAAATTGGTGGGATACCCATTTGAAGGACGAAAGTTGACAATGGACACTACGAGTCAGAAATTTGAGAATTAGAGATTAATGAACGGACCTTTTCAGGTCCACCATATAAATTAGCTGAAGAGTTGAAATTATGAATTTCTCACATGTAAGAACACAATTCTTTAATGCGCAACTTGAGCATCTATATATGAAATTCATACAAAAATCACCGGCTTTAGCATTGGGAGACGAATTGCGCTACATTCGTAGTCCTACTTCAAGCCTGCGCCCGTGCCACTAGGCATGGACCCTTATACTTTTTGCAGATGCTTTGTGTGTGATTCGCGTCTCGCGTGCTGAAACACGCTGGTATGCGATGTTTGATCGCCTCTGGGAAGGCAGTGCAAATTTGTTTGTATGCGATACCTCCCCTGAGAGGGACTTTTAGCAACTCACTTGAGCGCGTCTGACTTTATTGGAATACGCTGGTGTGCGCGTATTACTGTCGAAAAGATGCTTTTGCGCGTTTTGTTCTTGGTTAACTGTGAGCAGTTGGAACATCCATCTTGCGGATAGTTTTTACGTTTGTTTCTTTATAACAAATGCTTAGAAATTGGTAGAAAAACATGAATGTGATCCTTATATCTTTTAGCTGCCTCTGTGAGGGCTACTTTTTGCATATGCTTCGTGTGTGATTCGCGTGCCTCTGAGAAGGTAGAATAGTTTACTGAAACACGCTGATACGCGTAGTTTGATCTGGTCTGCAGAAAATCGCTTGTGTGCGAAGGTTCCCCTGAGAGGTGATGATGAAAATGATGATTATAATGATGGTAATGACGAAACTGATTCTGGTGATATTGAAAGTAAGGATTGCAATGAGGAAAATAATTGACGATAATTGAATAATTGGTAATGACGAATCTGACGAATGTGATGGCTGTAATGACGAATATAAACATAAAAATGAAGTAAATGATGATGGCAATGACGAATCTGATGGCAGTGATGATTGTAAAGACGAAACTAATTAAGGTGATTGATAAAAAGAGTGTTGTTCGTACTGAGTCTCAAACAAGAATGATCTTTATTCACTTGATCGGTTATCTCTTATCGGTTATCAATTTCTAATCGATTGACTCATTCTCTCTGAGCCATAACAAACCTACCTACTCTTCATCGATCGACTCTCTATCCAGTGGTTATACCACAGTTCTCATCCCTTAATTTTTGTTCAAAAATAAACTATGTTTTATATAATAAAATTTTGATATCATGCAAACCATGAATATATAATTCGACAGGTAATTCACTTGATCTAGCTATCATAAAAGCATTACTGATAATCATAATATTATCTCAATTCGATGATATAATATATCCTTAATCTACACTAATTAATTCTAGAATTTTAAAATGATAATAATTCGGTAAGTAGCTTTTCTACTCCAATGCCTAGTATGCAAATTAATGTAATATTAACTGGTTTTTGATTTTTGGTTAATTGGTTTTTCGATTCGCGCTCTCTTCAAACGTTCTGAGCGCCTGACGGTAGGAGTGGTGATTTTTCGCTTAGTACCAGGGGCGGACTGGGAGCCAAAGGGCCCACCGGACCTTTGATATTAGGGGCCCCAGTTTGCAATATTCTCATGATAGTAAATTAACACAAAAAAAGACATCTACTCTAAAGACAAGGCGCGTTACAAGGACAGTAAATCGAATGAATATGGGCTCTATTTTGTAAGTCATGTCGTGCAACTCGACTCGACTCAGGCATTGTCGAGTGTCGAGTATCGGGAGAACGGGCAGCATAGCGGCTCGATGCTCGAAACAAAACAAACTCAGTCGTTATTAGAACCGAGTTACCAGCTTTTAGCATGTGCGTCATATTATCGGTTCACGGTACTTTAGTTTTGACGCATTTTTCTTCAACCCAATCTTCGCTGCTTTGAGTTTTAGTTTGTTCAGCCACCACCCCAGATTCTGTTCTATCGACAATATACATTTTATTGGGAAAACAGACGAACTAACTAGATTTGCTGAAGATTGTGCCTGTGTGTTGCTCCTTTGATTACATCCTGTAACGGCATGTTGAACAGCCCACATAAAGAACCATTACGTTGATAAAGTCCCCTGCGAGGTTAGAATGGCCATGATTTTACGGTCGAAGGTATCATACGCAACTTTGAAATCAATGAAATAATTGTCCGTTGAATTCTCTATTCATGGACTTTTTGGAGGATCTGCCGCAGCGTGAACATTTGATTTGATTTGCGTGATAAATGATATAATGTCAATAGTTCAATATATATGAGTAGCTTACTGCGTCTACACGTCAGAACAGAACAGTTCATAGTGCAGGCGATTCCCGTGCCGAGTTATAACTATCCCTGGGATTCAACTCTTGGATTCTCCTATAAGAATCAAGCTTCTATAAGCAAGGTATTCTGTGCGAATCCTAGAATTTCTTCACACGATTTCAATGTGCGGAATGCCCGAGACTCTGCGCGAATCTTTTTGGTTCATCCTGGTAGAGCTGCGGAAAAAAGAACCCACCGTATAAAAACGCCAGTACGAAGAGCACGTGCTCGCCAATCCAGAGGAGAGGTTCGTCAGCAACGACACACGGAGTTTCCACAAAACGGTCAGGTGCAAGAATTTTGCCATGCCTGTGATGTGCAATGATAGTGCTGGCAACCTGCTTACTGACCAAACGACGGTAGCAGCCAGGTGGAAGAGTATTTTCAGACGCTGTTGAATAGAGAAGTAAACACGAAGATCAGCAGCTACAGGATAAGAATTTTGAGCGAAGGCCAAGCTGTGGAACCGCCAACACAGGAGGAGGCCAAAAGAGCAATCAGTGAGCTGAAAAACGGTAAGGTTGCTGTAAAGGATGGTATCCTGGCTGAACTTCTAAAAACGGGGAGCGAGCGCCACCTCATTGTCAGGAACAGAATATGGAAGGAAAATAAATATCGGAAGAGTGGTTGATTGGCCTCATTTCCCATAATTTTAAAAACGGACAACGACATGAGAGTAAAAACTATCGAGGCATTACGTTACTCAATTTTGCCTATAAGGTGCTCTCCCTATTCTGTGTTTTAGACTGAGTCCGTTAGCTGAGTTCTTCGTTGGCGAGTATCAAGCTGGTTTTCATGAGGGTCGCTTCACGATGGATCAGATATTTACCATGCGTCTAGTAACTAACGAGTTCCGCGAGTACAACTTGCAGACTCATAATATCTTTATGGATTTCAAGGCGGCATACGATTCAGTCAAACGAAATGAGCTGTAACAGTTAACGCTAGGACATGGTTTTCCCACAGGACTAGTTACGTTGATTCGTGTGACGCTGGATAAGTAAAAATTATGAGTCAGAATAGCAGATGAGACCTCACGTGCTTTTTGATTTTGCGGATAACGTCGATATACCAAAATCAAAAGTAGATCAGCGAAAGAAGCCTTTAGGTCATTTATTGAGAAATTGGGACTTACCATTAACACCGCCAAAACGAAGTACCGTGAAAGCACCTAATTCCGATCACCTAAGGCATGATTCAACTTTAAAACCTCACCGCAAAATAAAGCTTTGACATTTATTTACATGGTATGTGTCTTTAGCAATCATTTACCGAAAGTTACAAAAAATGCATCAAAGTATGATATATCAGTGCACCTAATTCCGATCATCAATTTTAAGGGGTGGTTCTAATTCCGATCACAGATGTATCTAATTCCGATCACGACATGTTGAGCTGTTAAAGTATAAAACGATTGTCAACTTATACCAAATGGGTCTGAAATGTTTTGCGTTTATAAAGTCTAACGACAATCTCCCTACCAGACATCTTCTACTTGCGTTAATGATCATTATTATCATTAGACTAATATTCATAAAATTTATGTACTCGAGGGCGAAATATGAAACATTTCCCTTCTATCTTCGTTCAACTGTTACAATTACAGTAAAATTAGGCCACATTTGACGTTTTCATGTTTTGTTCATTAATAATAGTAAAAATCAAACCAGAAAGATTGTGTTCCAGACATGATCGCGAAGTTGGCGTAGAACTACGTTAGGCTGGTTTTCGTGAAGAAACCTCGAATATTAAAGAAAACGTTTTACACCATTTTGATATAGGTGTAGCGTAAAATTGCGTAATGTGAGATAAAACAAGCAGCATAATAGTAATATTATCACGCTTAATAAATTGTATCGTATTTTTGGTAGGTGAGTTATTTTTGATATTAAAAACGAATATTTTTACCAGTGCCAGTATTTCAGTATAGAAATTTGCCTCACGCATCCAGCTATTAACAAAGTTCTAGGAGAAAATTTAATTGAGGACTTAAGTTTTCTCCTAGAACTTTGTTAATAATATATTTTGTTATAATAAGAGAACAGGCATAATGAGATAGTCCATAACTGCATTGTTGCTATCGCTTGTTTGCAGCGTTAGAGTCTGAGTCTTTCAGTAGGCCTTCAGTGGTCTGAACCTTTCAGCTGGCTTCATGGTACGGCACTGGTCTAATAAGCTACACGTCGCATGTTCGAATCTCTACTGAAAAAGGTGGTAAGAGTCAAAGGATTTGTGGCACCAGTCCTACAATTGTCTTGTACTCTTTCAGGTGGCTGCGAAGTCTGTCGTATAAAAACAGAAGGTCAAAATTCCAAATTGGAAAGTAGCACCTACGCTTTACTGTGCTTTGAAGTAAGCATAAAAACATCCAAGTTTATTGTATAGTATTATTGTAAGTAGAGAATCAAGAAGAGGCCGTAGACTTCGGAGTAGACATCGCACTTATAGATGTGTGCTATCGAGGATGATGCACGTTCAGCTGGTGTTCGAGAGGTTTGAAGAAAGGTAGGATCATAATTCATTCGGCGCAGGATCGATAACGGACCGTCGCCACTGAAGTAAACTGAGTATGGAGCTTAAGCCGACAGTTGAATATTTATAAGTAGTCAAATAACTGCGGATGAAATACTAATTCTAATTTTAAATACTCAGAATTGAAGCTGGTAATATTTTCGGAGCTTGGACCCCAACAGCTCAACTTAAATGATTTCATGAATCATGGGGCCCCAGCAATCGAACATTCGTGAGTCATAGAATATTTTAATTGAAATAGAAATTTTGGCTAAACGTTCGGGCCCCAACAGTCCCATTTGAAGCTGAATTTTCAATCATCAAATCGGTTGATTTCATGAATCATGGGGCCCCAGCAATCGAATATTCGTGAGTCATAGAAAAAGTTTAATTGAAAGAAAAATTTTGGTTTAAAGCTCGGGGCCCCAACAATCCTATTTGAGGCTGAATTTTCAATCATCAAATCGGTTGATTTCATAAATCATGGGGCCCCAGCAATCGAACATTCGTGAGTCATAGAAAAAGTTTAATTGAAAGAGAAATTTTGGTTTAAAGCTCGGGGCCCCAACAATCCTATTTGAGGCTGAATTTTCAATCATCAAATCGGTTGATTTCATAAATCATGGGGCCCCAGCAATCGAACTTTCGTGAGTCGTAGAAAAAGTTTACTTGAAATAGAAATTTTGGAAAGTTCAGGGCCCCAAAAATCCTATTTGAAGCTGAATTTTCAATCATCAAATCGGTTGATTTCATAAATCATGGGGCCCCAGCAATCGAATATTCGTGAGTCATGGAAAAAGTTTAATTGAAAGAGAAATTTTGGTTTAAAGTTCGGGGCCCTAATAGTCCCATTTGAAGCTGAATTTTCAATCATCAAATCGGTTGATTTCATAAATCATGGGGCCCCAGCAATCGAACTTTCGTGAGTCATAGAAAAAGTTTAATTGAAAGAGAAATTTTGGTTTGAAGTTCGGGCCCCAACAGTCCTATTTGAAGCTGAATTTTCAATCATCAAATCGGTTGATTTCATAAATCATGGGGCCCTAACAATCGAACATTCGTGAGTCATGGAAAAAGTTTAATTGAAAGAGAAATTTTGGTTTAAAGTTCGGGGCCCTAATAGCCCCATTTGAAGCTGAATTTTCAATCATCAAATCGGTTGATTTCATAAATCATGGGGCCCCAGCAATCGAACATTCGTGAGTCATAGAAAAAGTTTAATTGAAAGAGAAATTTTGGTTTAAAGCTCGGGGCCCCAACAATCCTATTTGAGGCTGAATTTTCAATCATCAAATCGGTTGATTTCATAAATCATGGGGCCCCAGCAATCGAACTTTCGTGAGTCGTAGAAAAAGTTTACTTGAAATAGAAATTTTGGAAAGTTCAGGGCCCCAACAATCCTATTTGAAGCTGAATTTTCAATCATCAAATCGGTTGATTTCATAAATCATGGGGCCCCAGCAATCGAACTTTCGTGAGTCGTAGAAAAAGTTTACTTGAAATAGAAATTTTGGAAAGTTCAGGGCCCCAACAGTCCTATTTGAAGCTGAATTTTCAATCATCAAATCGGTTGATTTCATAAATCATGGGGCCCTAACAATCGAACATTCGTGAGTCATGGAAAAAGTTTAATTGAAAGAGCAATTTTGGTTTAAAGTTCGGGGCTCCAACAGTCCCATTTGAAGCTGAATTTTCAATCATCAAATCGGCTGATTTCATAAATCATGGGGCCCCAGCAATCGAACATTCGTGAGTCATAGAAAAAGTTTACTTGAAATAGAAATTTTGGAAAGTTCGGGGCCCCAACAGTCCCATTCGAAGCTGAATTTTTAATCTTCAATCATCAAATCGGTTGATTTCATGAATCATGGGGCCCTAACAATCGAACATTCATGAGTCATAGAAAAAGTTTAATTGAAAGCGTAATTTTGGTTTAAACTTCGGGGCTCCAACAGTCCCATTTGAAGCTGAATTTTCAATCATCAAATCGGCTGATTTCATAAATCATGGGGCCCCAGCAATCGAACATTCGTGAGTCATAGAAAAAGTTTACTTGAAATAGAAATTTTGGAAAGTTCGGGGCCCCAACAGTCCCATTCGAAGCTGAATTTTTAATCTTTAATCATCAAATCGGTTGATTTCATGAATCATGGGGCCCTAACAATCGAACATTCGTGAGTCATGGAAAAAGTTTAATTGAAAGAAAAATTTTGGTTTAAAGCTCGGGGCCCCAACAATCCTATTTGAGGCTGAATTTTCAATCATCAAATCGGTTGATTTCATAAATCATGGGGCCCCAGCAATCGAACTTTCGTGAGTCGTAGAAAAAGTTTACTTGAAATAGAAATTTTGGAAAGTTCAGGGCCCCAACAATCCTATTTGAAGCTGAATTTTCAATCATCAAATCGGTTGATTTCATGAATCATGGGGCCCCAGCAATCGAATATTCGTGAGTCATGGAAAAAGTTTAATTGAAAGAGAAATTTTGGTTTAAAGTTCGGGGCCCTAATAGTCCCATTTGAAGCTGAATTTTCAATCATCAAATCGGTTGATTTCATAAATCATGGGGCCCCAGCAATCGAACTTTCGTGAGTCATAGAAAAAGTTTAATTGAAAGAGAAATTTTGGTTTGAAGTTCGGGGCCCCAACAGTCCTATTTGAAGCTGAATTGTCAATCATCAAATCGGTTGATTTCATAAATCATGGGGCCCTAACAATCGAACATTCGTGAGTCATGGAAAAAGTTTAATTGAAAGAGAAATTTTGGTTTAAAGTTCGGGGCCCTAATAGCCCCATTTGAAGCTGAATTTTCAATCATCAAATCGGTTGATTTTATAAATCATGGGGCCCCAGCAATCGAACTTTCGTGAGTCATAGAAAAAGTTTAATTGAAAGAGAAATTTTGGTTTAAAGCTCGGGGCCCCAACAATCCTATTTGAGGCTGAACTTTCAATCATCAAATCGGTTGATTTCATAAATCATGGGGCCCCAGCAATCGAACTTTCGTGAGTCGTAGAAAAAGTTTACTTGAAATAGAAATTTTGGAAAGTTCAGGGCCCCAACAGTCCTATTTGAAGCTGAATTTTCAATCATCAAATCGGTTGATTTCATAAATCATGGGGCCCCAGCAATCGAACTTTCGTGAGTCATAGAAAAAGTTTAATTGAAAGAGAAATTTTGGTTTAAACTTCGGGGCTCCAACAGTCCCACTTGAAGCTGAATTTTCAATCATCAAATCGGCTGATTTCATAAATCATGGGGCCCCAGCAATCGAACATTCGTGAGTCATGGAAAAAGTTTACTTGAAATAGAAATTTTGGAAAGTTCGGGGCCCCAACAGTCCCATTCGAAGCTGAATTTTTAATCTTCAATCATCAAATCGGTTGATTTCATGAATCGTGGGGCCCTAACAATCGAACATTCATGAGTCATAGAAAAAGTTTAATTGAAAGCGAAATTTTGGTTTAAACTTCGGGGCTCCAACAGTCCCATTTGAAGCTGAATTTTCAATCATCAAATCGGCTGATTTCATAAATCATGGGGCCCGAGCAATCGAACATTCGTGAGTCATAGAAAAAGTTTACTTGAAATAGAAATTTTGGAAAGTTCGGGGCCCCAACAGTCCCATTCGAAGCTGAATTTTTAATCTTCAATCATCAAATCGGTTGATTTCATGAATCATGGGGCCCTAACAATCGAACATTCGTGAGTCATGGAAAAAGTTTAATTGAAAGAGAAATTTTGGTTTAAAGTTCGGGGCCCTAATAGTCCCATTTGAAGCTGAATTTTCAATCATCAAATCGGTTGATTTCATGAATCATGGGGCCCCAACAATCGAACATTCGTGAGTCGTAGAAAGAGTTTAGCTGAAATAAAAATTTTGGAAAATCTCATTTTGTGTAACAACGAAAATTTTACTGGGGCCCACCGGGCATTTGCCCGGTTGCCCGGTGGGCCAGTCCGCCCCTGCTTAGTACCTTCTGGTTTGCGTTCGTGTTGTGATGAAAAACCTCGGAAGTACTCATCTGGCACCGAGCAACCTCGGAATTCCCTATCGTCGTATTTGTCACCGTCAACCACCCGCTCACCCTGAATAACATCAGAGTTTCGGGAAATTACGTTCGGTCTACGGCTCATCTTTTTAAGAATCCTCAGCTGATCGCGGTGAGCGTTTATTACTGCGCTTCCAATGGTAATCTATATAACTATTTATCGCAAGTACAGCTCGAAGCTTCTTATCGTAATTATTCCAACGTATGCAGTTAGAAAAACGTCATTCCAGTACTGCGAAAATCGATCCGAATCAAGAAACGCAGCTACAGCAACAGCAGCTTCACGAAGGTAGCAGCCTCCCGTCCAACAAGCAACAGCAGCCAATAGTAATGTCGTTGTCATCACTGTAGGCACCGTAGGTACTTTTCACTAGCGTTGAAAAACTTTTTCACTATTTCGCCTGTGTTCTTTGTAATTATTCACACTTTTGTGTATTCAATAGAATACAGCACAAAAGAATTATTGAATATTATTCTGTACACAAAAGAACTATTGAACACTATTACAATAGTGCAATTATGTCCAAACGGTTACAAAAACGATTTTTACTGACACGTGCCTCAATACACGAATTATTCCTTTTGTAAATGATCACTCTTAATATTTAAAAAAATTGAAAACTTATATCACTTCAAAAAATTAAAATTTTATCTTCGTCGCCACTGATAAAAAGAGTGTTGTTCGTACTGAGTCTCAAACAAGAATGATCTTTATTCACTTGATCGGTTATCTCTTATCGGTTATCAATTTCTAATCGATTGACTCATTCTCTCTGAGCCATAACAAACCTACCTACTCTTCATCGATCGACTCTCTATCCAGTGGTTATACCACAGTGATGATGAAAGCGATGATGCTAATAACGAAAATGACGATGGTAATGCCAAAATAGCAATGGTAATGACGAAAATGATGAGGGTAATAACGAAAATGATAATGGTAATGACAACAATGATAGTATTGATGATAGAAAATGATTACGATAATGATAATAATGACGTAAATGATGATGGTAATGTCGAAAAATATGCAGACGATATTGACGATTTGGTTATATTAATGATGTTAGTATTGTTGACATAGATGATGAGCATTTTGATGATGCTGATGATTTTGATGTCGTGGATAATGTTGACGATTTAGATAATGATAACTATTTGATGACGATGTTGATATTGATGTTGATTTTAATTATTTCGATGGCGTAAATGATGATGATTTTGATCGTTTTGATGATGTTGATGATTTTAATTACGTTAACGACTTCAATTATGATTATGGTCATAGTAATTATAATGGTAATGACGAAATTGATAGTGATAATGATGAAAACGATGCTGATCTCAAAAATGGATGATGGAGATTTTTATGGTTAAGTAATCAGAAGAGTAGAGGAGGGGGTGAATGTAGGGAACGAGCCGAGTTAGATGAATCAGCGTAAAACAAATCTAATGAAACTGCAGTATTTACTTGAGTGTAACTGAAACCCCTTGCATAGGAAAAATACCGTCATACGAATGATAAGAGACAAGGAGAGAAATGAATCGTTCAATATGAGATTTACGCATACTGTGGCATGATATAGCATGCTCTAAACTAGAGTCAGTTTTTGGACGAACGTAGACTTTGACGGACGTTGTTCCGTGTTCCGGAGGACTCGGTTGAAAATAACCGACGGACACGACAACAACCATTGAAATTACAGTAATGATTGTTAATGGCAATATGTAGTTATACAAGTTCATGACGGAACGTAATACTTAAGGTCCCATACATACAAACAGGTTGGAAGAAAATGTTGGTGAATTCAGTTAGTGAATGCCAACACGCTCGGCTGTGCGTGAGTTCTATGAACCAAGCCGGTGGAAGAAGATGTTGGGTTCCCCAGATAACACAAAATCGTAATAGAAAATTCACATTAAATCGTTTTCATGTCAATTTCAAATTGGAATTGTATAATGATTAGAGTTCCCCAGATAACACAAAATCGTAATAGAAAGTTCACATTAAATCGTTTTCATGTCAATTTCAAATTGGAATTCGAAGTGAACAATAAGTTGTTTTGCAGTCGTGTGTGTCTTCATATACAATTCATGACTGTGAATTATAAAGCAGTATAGACGATTGCAATATTTGGTTATATCTTAATCATATATTCAGGAGCATTTAGTTGCGTGTTATAAAAACTACGCAAAATAGAATTAAAAATAATTGGCAAAATTTTCGCACGTATATCGCCTCCACTTTGGTACATATATGTTCTTATATGGCGTGAAATATAACTTTTTCGTTCAGATATGATTTCGAATATCTCAGTTGCAATCGAGATATACAAACCAAATGGTTTACTGGGTCGGCGCTTGACCGGAATGACTTGCCAATATTTTGTTCATTTCCAAGTAACAATTTCAGACTGATCAAACGCTTTTATAGCTGATTTTATTCAACCTGTGGCTGAACTTTGGTTTAGGTTTAGAAACGAAACTCTTTTTTCAGCTCCCAAACATCTAAATCTCGTGATTCAAGCTTCAATAGCTGCTTCCGAAGCTGCAATGAAGCTAAATAGAGGCCTTTGCGTCTTGTTAAATAACCAATTTGGGCAATGCTGTCAATTCTATTTTTAGAACGAGAAATAGTTTTGCAATATGCTTTTCCAGTCGCTTAATCAACATCTCATCAGCCTTTATGCAGCCAAAAAAATGTATTTTTAATTTTAAAAAAATTGAACGCGTCATTTTTATTTTGCCGTGAACATTGTCGAACGCGAAATTTTTAGTTTCGAATTACTCTAATTCATATAAGTTAGCTAATTAAAAATGCATGTCTTTTTTCGGGAATTGAACCCGCCATCTTCTGGTCCATAAGCACTCACCCTTATGATCCGCCCCATCTACATCTACAGAACAGACCGTGGCAATATCTTTACACCTGAAGCAATCGATAATGTTGATAACTGATAAACTTTTGCTGTCAGCCTAATTGCGAAATTCTATGATCTGGCAGTATGTGTGCTGTGAACCGAATAAAAACTTGGTAGAAGTTTGTAAAGCCACTTTAACACGCTTAAGCAGCCTTGAAGTAGTTTGAAAGCTGTGAGCCTAATGAAATCTGCTACTGTAAACTTTAACACCTTTAAGCAGCCATAAAACGGATTGATGTTTATGGCTGTTTAGCAGCGGACACGGAGTAAATCACTTCCTGCACTATTCAATATGTGATAAATATATTTGCTATTTTAAATGTGTCCACCTCATCATAACAACTCTTGCCACATACTGTTACACTCAAAAAAATCGACACGTCGCATCCACGTGAAAAATCACGTAAACTTCTGTACAGCAACTTACGTGAACTTCATGTACTAGTTAATGGGAAGATTGATCAAATTTACCGGGATCGCACGTAAACTGGTTAGTATGAGTGCGAGTTACCAACAATTCACGTGAATGTTACATGAAAAGTGTGATGGTTGAGAATTACCTATGTTTTCACGTAAACTTAACGTGCTGATTTTTTTGAGTGTATTGGACTTGACAACTCAAGATCGTATTGAAAAAGGTTAAAACTTTCGTTAAATATTCATCAATACCGGTAAATATATTTAGCACCCAGGTAAAAGCATGTAAATATGCATAAATATATTTAATATATTTTATAAATTTGAAGCGATTCGCCCCGTAGTATTTGCGTTATTATCATTTGCAGCTGAACCTGGATTAATCTAGATGTTTTTCCTTAATATCAATGTATATGACATAAAAAACAGCAACATTGCCGTTGTCGCTCTTTCTTTTTCTTACTTCGGTGATTTCCCTATGTCTTACGTTTGTACCCAGTTGTTCTTTTAAACAGCGGTGTCCAGTAAGGTGCAAAATGCGGGATATCTCTTTGGCAATTTAAATACTGTTTCTTAGAACGACATGGTTTTCGAACAGCCCCCTAATGAAAAACTTTCAAGGGTATTTTTAATCTCATTTCTGTATATACAACTCAACCCGGTAACAATGTGACAGCTCCCATACAAATCAAGCGTACCTAAAACTGCTGGTTCATGGTTCACCGTTCACGACAGATGTTTGAAATGTGCGTAAAAATCAAAGAATGCTTATGATATTTTTGGCAAAAGTTCCTTGTGTACAACCAATAAATATAAAAATTGAATTGGTTTATTATTTCAAAAGAGCATTTTACGAACTGACAACATTACCAAAACGTTTCCGCGGCAATGACAATAGCAGCAAATAACCGCTTCTTCTGTCATAATAAAATGCTCTATTTGGTTCTGTCATGTAACAGAGTGTTTTTTATACAACTGGAAGAAACGTTTTTGAGTAAATACCAACCGCAACAAACTCTATTACTTAGATTCACTGTTCAACCATCTAACGGGTAAGACCATCTCTTCACTCTTTAGACATTACAAAGGTCTCAGAGCTGGAATATGTTAGAAAAGTTAAATAAATGCTTCGCGAACAGATTTATATATTCGTGGAGAATAGAGTGCAACGAGGTCTAAAGGCAATAATGCCTAAGCTCTGTTGTCAAAAGCAATAAACACTTTGAGTTTTGTATAACTTGTTATATTAACTACAAAATCGCTCCGGCAATCATGAAAGAGCATTTCATTTTGAATTGCGCAGTGGATAACATTCAATGAAACTCACAATATATAAATACTTTAGAACAGACAACTCGTAAACAAGAGTGACAATCTTGTTAAATAAATACCGCTTTTTATCTTGTAAACAATTAAACTAGCAACCCACGGCTGAAAATCTCGATAATAAAGAGAAAAAAAAATTAAACTAGCAAGAATTCAAACAGTTTTAACGAAAAACATGAAAAAATGCTGAATTAGTGAATAAGCACTATTCGAATCGTTATCCAGACAACTTTTTGCGTCCACATTTAACGTAACAAAAGTGAACATTTCCTTAAGAAATCGATGGTGCGTCAATTTTGGCCGGCACGTAAAAACGATCGTCGCGACATTTTTGGCACTGGTGGGTGTTATGGGAAACTGTTATTAACTGTCACTTTGTTACGGGGTACACGCTTAAAAAATTTAACCCACTTTCACAAAAAGTGGAACAGCCCAAAACATGCGTATATTTTACACACTATTTTGAGTAACTCTTACTCCTTTTATGAGTTCCACCGTAGAAGCTCATTAACGAGCAATATTTACTCAAAAATGAGTGTTATTTCACCCAAAACTGAGTAGTAATTACACAAATTACGAGTAAATTTAACTAAGTTATGAGGTCGACCTAAACTACTCAGAATTGAGAAATTGCCATTACTCATATTTTTGGGCTGTTCCACTTTTTGTCAAAGTGAGTCGGTTTTTACTCATTTTTGAGTTGAAAGTCACTCATTTCTGAGTTATTCTTATTCATTCGCGGGTTAAATTTTTTAAGCGTGTAGATACAACTAGACAGCGTGCACATTTCAAGAGCAACATTTCAAATAGGCCGAAGTCAAAACTGACAGTTTCGAGAAAATCGATGTTGAAACTTGAGCATCATTTTTAAACTCCTTATTTGATATAAACAGTGTTGCTTAGAATTGAATATCACATTATGATGCAAAAACATAATAGTTTAATGTGTAATGCAACAACTAGCAGAAAAAACATTTATTTACTTTGTAATTTGCAAAAATATGCGTTTGGCCGTTGTCGGAGATCATTCGGTAATACGACTTTTTCATAAGGCTGATTTGATTATCAATTGTTGATGGGGCCTTTGACATGAGGCTTTTATTTACTGTCAGTGGTGATATGATTTTGGTGTTGGGCCGGTTTTTAGACAGCGTTTCGCGTTTGGCCTTTTTTTATCACGTTGTTTTGAAGCGCAATGGCTAGAAAAGGTTAAAAATTCGTAACTGGGACACCGATCAACTTTATTATTTCTACTAGAAAAGTTAGGGTTTAATTTCACCGGCAAATCTGCCACCGTTGAACAGGTTTGTGAAGCGTAATGTGTTACCCGTGAGGTGCGGCAGTCGCTATTGGTAGTGTGAAGCAGCAGCAGTTCATTCATTTAGCATTTCTAACTCACCACAGCGTGCAAGTGCATCACGCCTTGGCAGTTCAGCGATAGTAAATGTCTCGGGCGCGCAACTAACGAACTCTGTCCGGTTCCTCCACAGGTGATATATATATACAGCGAAATAGCTTTTTTCGTGTAAGCCGAAAAGTAACTTAAATTTTTGTTGCCGCGCAGGCTTAAGTTCTAAACATGCCGTGTCTGTGAATGACCGTGTTATTTATGCAGGTAGCATCGTAGTTTTTTTCGGTCGTCCGTCGAGTCTCTCGCGTACGGCGGGGATCATCTTCGCAGCAGCAACTGCAGAACTGGCTGTTTCTAAAATATTTAATTTGCACTGTTGACAATTGATTACCAGCGGAAATTCAAAAATTGTGTATTTATTACTTACTAAACGTACTTAACCGGAGATGGCCAGTGATTATTCGCCACTATGCGTTGAAATCTCACAACAAAAATAGGGCCGAATGCAAAACAAAACACAAACTGCGTATAGGCTTTTTCATACAGAAGGGCCGAAGCACAAAATGAAAACTTTGTTGCCAGTTTTCACATAAGGCTTTTTCAAATTTGCTTTTTAAGTTTCATAAAGTTTTCAAATCGCTATGATGTTTGGTATTATTATAGATACTTAAAAAAGCTTTAAATATAACCAAAAAACCAGTTTTTTTATATTTTGCACTTGGGCCCTATTGAAATGTTGCTCTTGATTTGACGTATGACAGTTTTCACATCTGTCACCAAAACTTCTATAAGATGAGATCATTACACACATACATTGACAGTGTGCTTTACCCAGCTGCAGATAGGTAGCGCTGATGGCATACCACTTACGCGTTATATGAAGAAATCAAAGAGTTGCATATCTATTGCGTACTATTAATAATCTAAGGTAAAGACTAGCAATCCTCACAATAGCGGTGTTATTTACTTCGAAAAATATGTAGCATTTCTTTTCATTCTATTAAATTTTAAAAACATTGGTTGTTGAAAGATAGTCTATAATAGATATACAAATAAACACGATATATCCGCAATTATTTTATATACTAAATCAAAGATTTTTCCATTCTTGTCTATCCAAAAGAAAAAAATACGTGACGAGAAAAGTTAGAAAAATATGTATATAACAAAAGAGCAGATAAAAACTGTTTGTACACTTTCATTGTCTCAACCTAACTGGATACAGATATTACAAATTCTGAATTCACAACAAAACCGGTATATGATTCATTCCAAACTGCTATAAACGTATCAAAATTGGTTTTTGAAATTTATACTTTTTTCGCGGATAATCCTAATATTTCATACACAGCAAAATACAAACATTAATAGTTGTTGTTGGGTTTCAACTTTTTATTTCGATGAACGCCTGCCATATCCTGGTTACTAGCCCCGTCATCATCCGTGCTGTCAGAATCCCTGGAACTGTCATTCATACCCAATCCCATATCGCTGCCATCGCCAAAATTTCCTGTAGCACGTGCTTGCTCCAACTGTCGAACTGAAAGCGAAACAAAAGGTCAATGTATTTTACTAAATGACGGCATGATGCTTATATATAAGAACCTGAAAATAAATCTCTGGCTCTCACACAAATCTCCAGGTTCAAACTCTGCCAAGCAAGTCGAGATTTACCGAGTTTTACCAAGTTGACTACCCAAGTAACCAGTAAGCACTAAACACTAGTCCTTGGACAACATTGTATAAGCATACAGAACTATGATTAAAAGCATATTTTTCTTTATACAGTAGACCCCCGTTCGTTTGAACGATTCCTCATGCAAACTAACGGGGTTAGCTTTTAATTTGAACAACTGGTAACCCTAAATATATGCTAGAGCTTGTGTGAACTGGCTGCCCTGTTCTTTGTTATTGTTTTGGTGGTTTGAATCAGTTGGCAGTTGCAAGCAGCGAATATTTCATTCTCTGATCAGATTTCTACCATAAGCGTTGGGAAAACGCATTGTGAAACAGATTAAACACGCTAGATCAGTCCAAACAAATCGTGTTTAGGTGCATTGTCTGCATAAGTAAATGATGTCATATTGAGAATAATATTTGAACCATTTTTAATTTGCACGTCGTGCAAACCAACGGGGTTCAAATTAAAAAGTGTTCAGATTACAAACGGTCAAACGAACGGGGGTCCACGGTATACTTCTGTAGAACTCACATAATGCTAAAAAGGCGAAATAGCGGGTTGTTAAAATGCTACGCCACAAGCATCCAACGCCACAAGCATCCAATAAACATTATCAGTGAAACATCAGTGAAATTAAACGAAACGTCATTTTGTCTACATTATCGACGTATCGAAAAAGTATCGACGGCATATCGTTTGCTTGTTATGGTAAATAAAAATAAAAATAGATTCAGCCGGGATTTAAAAAAGCAAGCGATTTTGCTGCATCTCAAGGAGAGCAGGATAAACAGAACCATTTTTTGAAATGCTGAATGATCTTACCACCTAGACAGGGCTCGAACCGGGAGTTAGTCATGCAACCTCATTCGTTTCCTTGCACCTTTGCTATCTAAACCATAGCGGATGTGATTGAGCAGTATAATCAATATATATAGAATGCCAGTGTCGCTGCAGTGCGCGTGGTAAACATCATACATATTCAGATAATGTATTTACAATATATATGCATATGTGTGTATGCCTGAGGTTCATCAAAAGGGGAATCTCATTGTCAAACTTTGACAACCAGTTTGAAATTTCGAATATGGCTGCCAAGTAATGTGATTGTAAACTTCGCTGGCTGCAAAATTCTGAAAAAATTGGTGCAAAAAGGCACAGTTTTGGGATTCAATTCTTCCGGACGAAAAGAAAATTAGCGTTTAAAACATTTCACTGGCATGAAAACACAGCGATGCGCGCACTGATGACAGCACCAACCAGCGCACAGATAAAGAACAGATAAATAACAATAAGCAACTTTGACAATAAAGTTCCCGATTCACAGACTTGATAGAGATTGTTAGCATCATGTTTACCACAATGAGTCCTGTAGAAAAACAGCGACACTGGTATTCTATATATATTGATTCTACTGATTGAGTGAGTAGAAATTATTCGTATTTAAATCTTGGTGACATTCCCTCTCATATCATAGCTACTTGTCCTGCATTACCAATAGAATAGAAAAAGACGGCATTCGTTAGGTGGAAGAGGGCACGAATAGTGGCCGTAGAATAGCAAAATAAGAAGTCAAGTACCAGCCGTTTATCAACACTTACGGCTCATTTTAATGCAATTGACTAAATGCATTATATTGTTACGTTATATGCGCATATATTACTTACTAAATCAGCATTAAGATTTACTTTAATGCTTCTATGCATCAACAATGTTAATACACGTTTTAAAAGCATTAAGATTGCTAATATACAAAAGTTTGACATTTGGGATGCGGAATTATTTCCAATATACGGTTTTAGATTAATGCTTATGGTTGCTTGGGTAGGCATGTTCGAACTACCGTGTACCCCACTGGAATGACATTCTTTAATCTGAACATTTTTAGTCTGAACCCCGTTGGTATGAATACGTTGACAATAATCAAGCGTCATACTCAGTTGACCGGGCAAATTGAAAAAAAAGCAAAAATCAGAGGGGTTGTGTACAAGACACGGCCGCATACTGGTGACGCAGGACTACGTAAGTCTCTTTGTAGTGATAGTGGCATGTATTCATGCTTGTAATCATTCGATTCTTCATCTATACATGCTATATGCAACATATATATATGCTACATGCGTTGTATGTAACATTAATCAAGGTAGTAACATTGCATACGTTCAATTCTCAAAAGATTGTGCATTTGAAAACAATTTAACAAAATCAAGAACACAAACTATTGCTTTCCTGCTACCTTACTGAAATTAAAGATTGTTTTTATTATCCATGGTTTCCCACGTTGAACGGATTTTACCAATTCAATTTTATTTTATCAACAGCACATCTTTTCACTACACTTCTAATGAAACGGCAAGCATGCGTATTCATACAGTCTTATTATAACCGAATAGTACAGCTGTAGCACATTTTTCCAACACAAGTTCGCCGAGCACAAGTTTTATCAAGTTCGCCGAGGTTTAATCGTCACGCAGTAAAGAATTTGCGATCTGTTGGGACAACGAACTTGTGTCATTTTTTCTGGCACACTTCCCTAACACAGACATCAAATTAGACTAGGTTTAATCGCGTTCGTAAGAAGTCTGTTGACTCGAGGGGGCTTTGTCACTCTCTCTGGCGTACTTCCCAAGCAAGGACATCAAAATGGTCTAGGTTTAACCGCGGTGTTAAGAAATGTTGTTGAAATTAGGAAACTTGGTCACTTGTTTTGGCTTACTTCCCAAGCACAGATATCAAATTGGTATAGGTTTAGATCATCGTAAAGAATCTTCCAACCAATCACGAAGCGAGAACTCTGATAAAACATAGGTTCATTATTTTCAATTTTTCAATAATTCAACATCAAGTATCCATAGTTTCCTTCATTTGGGTCAATTCTTAGAAGATTTTCCGATCGATTGGTGTAAGAATATTGAAAATCGATCGGAAAACCGCTGAGCTATTGGCGCTCAAAACCTTTCATTTTTCGTGACGCTCGCATTTTTCGATTTTTTGGAATGACACCCTATCCCAAATCTTGCCGTAAGACGTAGTCCTACGTCAAAAACTGCAAGGTATACAGCCCTAAGGGTTGTACGAAAGGGTGACGTAGGACTATATCAGACCATTAGATCAAAGACTAATGTAAACTGGCAAATGTATGTTTGTAAGCATCTGTGAGTGCCATTGTTTAAGTGAATGAATAGAGCGAAATATTCAGATTGAATTCTTCATTGAATGCAATAGTGTCTTTAAAAAAACGTGGACGGGCGTTCATAAGTACAACGCCTGCAACTATTGAGACATAGATTCCTTTTAAAAATCACTTGTGTGCATCATAAAGGTTGAAATAGTAATGAATAACCAGCCCACATTGCATTAAAAGTTATTATGCGTAGCTTGACATGTTTCAATAATCTTGCTTTAACTCGCTTGTGGTCTTTAAAATGGCCATTGGATACAAATAACATTAAAGCCAAAGCACGTTCATCGCAAATACGACGGCAACAGGCACGTAAGTTATCGGCATCGATTCACTGTCTCTTTTTCCGAGAAGGTATTACTAGTTTACTTTCACAGCTTACCGCCAAATTTGGTTCCATTTGCTTGATTAATTCTACAATCATGAAGAAATTTGTATTACATTTATATGGAAGTCCCCCCGCTTAGAAGGAGAAGGGGTCTCAGTACACCAAAGAAAAAATTCTTACCTCTGAAAACCTCCACATGCCGCATTTGGTTCCTTTTGCTTGATTAATTCTCGATTTATAAGGAAATTTGTATATTGTTTGTATAGGAGCCCCCCTCCTAAAGAGGGGAAGGGTCTCAATTCACCATAGAAAAATTTCTTGCTTTCTGAAACCACCACATGTCAAATTTGGTTTCATTTGCTTGATTAGTTCAAGATTTATGAGGAATCCCTTTATCCCTCTTAGAAGGGGAAAGGGTCTTAGTATACCATGGAAAAAAATCCTACCTTCTAAAAGTCCCACATGCCAAATTTGGTTCCATTTGCTTGATTAGTTCTGAAGTTTTGAGGAAATTTGTGTTTCATTTGTATAGGAGCCCACCCCCCCCCTCTTACGCCCTCCATAAAATTGCTCTCTTACCCCGGTGCAGTAGTGAATGCTGTTTTGCCTTATGGAAAGTTAAATATCTGTCATGGCAATGTTCAGAGTTTATGCGCTAGGAAATCAGCTAAACTGGATGAAATTAAGGACTTTCTCCACGATTCCAAGATTACTGTTGCTTGCTTCACCGAAACCTGGCTCTCTAGTAGGAACAGCAGCCGTAGTATAGCCATCCCTGGGTTTTCACTGGTTCGTAATGATAGATGTTATCAACGCGGAGGAGGAATTGTCGTATATTACCGGGATTACTTAAGCTGTAGAAAAATCTTCAACACTGTACTCTCAACGGATTCGGAGGATAAAACTGAGTGTTTAGCGCTCGAACTGCGTATGGGTGGTGAAAAGATGCTTTTAATGGTTGTCTATAGTCCTCCGGAAAGTGATTGTACAAGATACCTCTCCGACAAATTAGAGACTCTTAGTGTACAATATAATAACATTCTGCTCATAGGAGATTTTAACATCGATTTGACTAAGGTGTGTAGGAAACAAGCCCAGTTTAAAAGTATGCTAGATACTTTTGCTATGCTATCCATCGGGGAAGAGCCCACGTTTTACCACAATAGCGGATGCTCGCAGTTAGACCTGTTCATCACCAGCTGCAGTAACAAAGTGCTACGATTTAATCAAGTTGGCTTTCCTGGACTTTCGCAGCATGATGTTATTTTTGGTTCACTGGATTTTGATGCTAAACCGACCCACCGAGTTGACGTGTATCGCGATTACGTTAATTTTGATGCAAACGCCTTGCTGAATGCTGTTTCGTCTATACCTTGGAATGTTTTCTATAATAACCAGGATCCAAACGAGCTAGTCAGTTTTTTTAATTCAAATGTGAAGCAGATCCACGATGACTGCATTCCGCTTCGCAGGGGATATCAACAGAAGACTTGCAATCCATGGTTTAGCAACACAGTAAGGAAATCTATGCTGGAACGAGACCTAGCTTACCGAGATTGGCTCAGATCACCCAGAGATTCAAAGGATCAGGCAAGACATCGTTATAAAGTGCTGAGGAACAGAACAAACACGGTGATAGCGAATGCAAAAGCACAGTACATGCAGCAATTCCTTAATAGTCAAATTTCGTCCAAAGTCCTATGGAAGCGGGTGAAAAGCATCGGTGCGGGAAAAGATAAATCGTCTACAGTTTGTGAATTTCATCCAGATGAAGTAAACCAAGTCTTCTTGTCAAGTTACATTCGCAGTGGGACTGATGAGAATATTAGAACAACAAGTAATTCACAGTATTGTTTCTCGTTTCGCCCGGTGCAATATTGGGAAGTTATAAATTCCATATGGGACGTGAAATCTAATGCTGTCGGACTAGATGGGTTGCCGATAAAGTTCTTGAAATTAATTTTACCGTTGCTCGTGCACCAAATCACTCACTTGTTCAACAGCATTATAAGAACATCGTCATATCCGACTTGCTGGAAGCAAGCTAAGGTGCTACCGCTAAGGAAAAAAGCTCATATTAATACGCTTACAAACCTTCGCCTTATCAGTATACTGAGTGCTTTGTCGAAGGCGTTCGAAAAGCTGTTGAAGTACCAGATGTCGGCGTACATTACGGATAACAACTTATTGTCGGAGTTCCAAGCGGGTTTCCGTAAAGGCCAAAGCATACAAACTGCAGCTCTTCGTGTGTACGATGCTCTGGCAAGCACAGTAGACAAAAAAGGATCTGCTGTACTTCTACTTGATTTTTCTAAAGCATTCGACACTATTCCTCACCGGTTGTTGTGCTCGAAGCTGGAAACGCAGTTTAATTTTTCAAGCTCTGCAGTGAATTTGTTGGAGTCCTACCTCGATGAACGAACGCAAATTGTTTTCTGTGGAGACTTACAGTCCGAAGTAGGTTACTGCACCTCCGGTGTGCCACAAGGTTCCGTGATTGGCCCACTACTCTTTTGTTGCCACGTGAACGATTTGCCAACAATACCTCGGCACTGTTCCATTCAGCTTTTTGCGGACGATGTACAGTTATATGTTAGCCGCCCAGGTGTTTGTTCACGAGATCTCGTCGATTTGGTGAATACAGACCTTACCAGAATTGCAGAGTGGTCACTAGGAAATCAGTTGCACATTAACCAAGCTAAAAGTAAAGCTATGTTTATTCGAGGACGACGCAGGAATACTACGCAAATGGATTTGTTGCCACCTGTTATATTGGACGGCCAAGCTATTGACTGGACGGATCGAGCGATGAACCTTGGTTTTTTGTTTCAAGTTGATCTCCAGTGGGATGGCCTTATTAACCAGTAATGCGGAAAAATCTACGCGTGCCTTCGTTCGCTTCATAGTTGTGCACCTGCTGCTCCCATCGACATACGGCTTAGGCTGTTTAAGGCCTTGATACTGCCACATTTCCTTTTCGGGGATATATTGCATGTCAATCCAAGTGCTAATCCCATGAGCAGACTACGTGTTGCCCTTAACTCTTGTGTACGCTTCGTGTATGGACTTAGCCGCTATGCTCATGTGAGTCACCTGCAGAGAAATCTAATTGGCTGCCCCCTTGATTCTCTATATGCCTACCGTTCCTGCCTGTTCCTGCGTAAACTGATCACATCGTGCTCGCCGCCAACACTCTTTCAGAAGCTGATACCAACTCAAGGACGTCGCCTCCAAAACCTGATTATTCCGCGCAATAACACGAACAGCTACTCAAATTCACTATTCGTACGAGGTGTTGCTATATGGAATTCTTTACCCACTGTGGTCAAACAATCGTCAACGGAAGCAGATTTTAAGAGGGGCTGCCTAGAGTTTTTTAACCGTCATTAAATTAATTGTTAGTATGTAATGTATTTAGAATTTATAAAATGATACAAATTATGTATATGATAATAACTGTGACATTCGGAGATAGCATACAAAAAGGTTTACCTTACGCTATCAGATAAATAAATAAATAAATAAATAAAAAAATAAATAAATAAATAAATAAATACTATAACAAAGGTTTAGGAATTGGTCGAAAAACACGAAATTGGACCGAGGCCCGGAGGGCCGAGTCACATATACCAATCGATAGGATTCGACGAACTGAGCAATGTCTATGTGTGTGTGTGTGTGTGTGTGTGTGTGTGTGTGTGTGTGTGTGTGTGTGTGTGTGTGTGTGTGTGTGTGTGTGTGTGTGTGTGTGTGTGTGTGTGTGTGTGTGTGTGTGTGTGTGTGTGTGTGTGTGTGTGTGTGTGTGTGTGTGTGTGTGTGTGTGTGTGTGTGTGTGTGTGTGTGTGTGTGTGTGTGTGTGTGTGTGTGTGTGTGTGTGTGTGTGTGTGTGTGTGTGTGTGTGTGTGTGTGTGTGTGTGTGTGTGTGTGTGTGTGTGTGTGTGTCTGTGTGTGTGTGTGTGTCTGTGTGTGTGTGTCTGTGTGTGTGTGTCTGTGTGTGTGTGTGTGTGTGTGTCTGTGTGTGTGTGTGTGTCTGTGTGTGTGTGTGTCTGTGTGTGTGTGTGTCTGTGTGTGTGTGTCTGTGTCTGTGTGTGTGTGTGTCTGTGTGTGTGTCTGTGTGCGTCTGTGTGTGTGTGTCTGTGTGTGTCTGTGTGTGTCTGTGTGTGTGTCTGTGTCTGTGTGTGTGTCTGTGTCTGTGTGTGTGTCTGTGTCTGTGTGTGTGTCTGTGTCTGTGTGTGTGTCTGTGTCTGTGTGTGTGTCTGTGTGTATGTCTGTGTCTGTGTGTGCGTCTGTGTCTGTGTGTGTGTCTGTGTCTGTGTGTGTGTCTGTGTCTGTGTGTGTGTCTGTGTCTGTGTGTGTGTCTGTGTCTGTATGTGTGTCTGTGTGTGTGTGTCTGTGTGTGTGTGTGTCTGTGTGTGTGTGTCTGTGTGTGTGTCTGTGTGTGTGTGTCTGTGTGTGTGTGTGTGTCTGTGTGTGTGTGTCTGTGTGTGTGTGTGTCTGTGTGTGTGTGTGTCTGTGTGTGTGTGCGCGCTTCATTTTCTATCGCCTGTTTCTCGAAGATGGCTGAACCGATTTGTTCAATTTTACTTTTGTTTGAAAGGTATTATTGCCTAGTATATCACTATTGAGTTGTTTCGTGGTCCCACTTTTCGTTTAAAAGTTATTAGTAAAACCCGATTTAATCCACCTAGTGGTGAAAGGAACCTTTGTTATACGGTCTTACTTGCTATTTGAGATAGAAATCGACACGTTTTCGGAACATAATTCATCTATTGGTCAACGTTGCGTAATGCGTTGGTTTACATAAAATTTTTGAAAATTGAATAAGTTTACAAATTTTGAACAAAATAGGAACACCTTTAAATTTTGATAGATCCTTTTTTCATGAAATTGCTGAGTAAGGATAAGTAAGTTGTTATTAATTTGAGTAAGTGCAAATAAAAGTAAGTTGTAAGAGAAAACCTTATTCTTTAACATATACATTGCCTAGTAAAGGTCTAGCTTATAGGGTTTTGAACTATGCATAATTTCCTGTAATGCCATTCTATTTGATTCACATCAATAGAGTTTTCTAGAATAATTTTCATCAATTTTTATTAACCTTCGGTTACTCACGCTGTTGTATTTTGTACAACACGCCATATTGTTATAAAGTTACAAATCGTTGTTTAACTAACGTATATTCTTCAATAAACTTATTCTGAGCAAAATGTCATAATTATTCAATGCATTAATAATTTAAATTGTTGGGAAAATAGATCAGCATAAACCGCCATCACAGAAACGAAGCAATCAGCAAGCGAGGTGTACCGCAATTGACCCCAAGTGGAATTTTCTCTCGTTTCTCCATATGGAAAAATGGTGTCTGTATGCAGCAAAGCAACCCAATGTAAAATGTTTAAAATGTATCCGTCTGCTGGTAGTCAAGTAATTCGTAGTCAAAATTAGGGTATTTTTTATAATCAAAGTTTTACAGTTCCTAAACAAGCAAATAAAGAGGTATACTATATTCAGCAAAGTTGTGTATTTTTATCATTTGTACAACTTTGTAATACATGAAAAAGTCATACTACAATTACAAAAAGAGCAAAAGTATAAAACCTGATTTTACAAATTCATATACAATAAATAAGATTTTTCTATCTTAGCTGCAGAGATGGAAGGTTACTGTCTTTAGCAAAATTTCTTGTAATAATATGCTCTATAACTTTGCAGAACACATCAATGTGTTATATTGACACTGAAGAAAAATATTATTTTTTATTCACTTTTAGGGGGATTAATCAAAATTTAGATTCCACCAGACGATAGAGCTTTTAATTTCAAGAAACTATTCTAAAGGTTCGATAAACCTAAAACCAAGTTTTCCCAGTCAAAACTCTAGTATGCACGTTTTCTTTGGTTTGAGGCTATTGTGCGCGCGAGTAACTGTGTTACAAAAGTTGGCGCGAGT
Source organism: Sabethes cyaneus (assembly GCF_943734655.1). Lineage (NCBI taxonomy): Eukaryota > Metazoa > Arthropoda > Insecta > Diptera > Culicidae > Sabethes > Sabethes cyaneus. The sequence goes on from NC_071353.1 coordinate 70,024,606, forward strand.
GTTCGAGGGTTAATACCTTTTGACCGCTACAACCAATTATGAAATTTTGCATATATATTCGTAGTGTCAAAACCTCTCGTTTGATATTAAAATAATTGAAATTAGGTAAATTATCTTGGTTAGAATCATTATAAATTTTTGTTAATTTTGGTGTGGTGTATACGGTTGCTCATAACTTTCAAATTAAACGTCCAATCAAAAAATCATTCAATAGTGATCTATTAGGATATATTATCTTTCAAATGAGACTAATAGCGCATAAATCGGTTTGGCCATCTCTAAGAAACAGGCGATAATTATCACCTTGTCAAAACAGGTTTTTTAAGCATAACTTTTAAACTACTTGTTTGTTTTCAATTAAAAATTCCTGAATAACTTAGCTTTAATAAGAGCTTTCATTTGATACTAAGATCGCTGAAATCGGGCATGTAGTTCTAGAGAAACCCGTGTCACGTATTTTTCACATTTTTGCTTATAACTTTTAAACGAAACGTCGTGTCACGAAGCAACTCAATAGTGATCTACTAGACAATAATACCTTTCAAACAAAAGTAATAGCGAACGATTCGGTTCAGCCATCTCTGAGAAACAGGCGATAGAAACAATCATTACATACATACACACACACACACACACAGACATTGCTCAAATCGACGAACCCTATCGATTGGTATATGTGACTTGGCCCTCCGGGCCTCGGATCAATTTCGTGTTTTTCGACCAATTTTTAAACCTTTGTTATAGTATAACAAAGGTAAAAATGTGAAAACTACCTGACACGATTTTCTCCGGAACCATACAACCGATTTCAATGATCTTAGTACCAAATGAAAGCTTTTGCTATCATAAAAATTGTCAGAAAGTTTGATTGAGAATAAACGAGTAGTTTAAAAGTTAACCTTAAAAAACCTGTTTTGACAAGGCAATAATTATCCCCTGTTTCTCAGAGATGGCCGAACCGATTTTTGCGCTATTAGTCTCATTTGAAAGGTAATATATCCTTATAGATCACTATTGAATTGTTTTTTGATTGGACGTTTAATTTGAAAGTTATGAACAATCGTGAACAACACATCAAAATTAACAATTATTTATAATAATTTTAACTAAGACAATTTATCAAGTTTCAATTATTTTAGTATCAAACGAAAGGTTTTGACACTGCGAATGTATCTGCAAAATTTCATAAGAATAGGTTTTGCCGGTCAAAAGATATTAACCCTCGAACACTCGCTCCAACTTTTGTAACACGCGTGGGCACAATAGCCCAAAACCAAAAAACGTGCGCATTATAGTTTTGACAGGAAGAAATTGGTTTTCGATTTATCGAACCTTTGGAAGTTTCTTGAAATTGAAAGCTCTATCGTCTGGTAGAATTTAAATGTTGATTAATCCCCCTAAAAAAGAAATAAAAAAAATATTTTTCTTAAGTTTCAATATAACACATTGACAAGTTTTAGAGCATATTATTACAAGAAATTTTGCTGAAGACAGCAACCTTCTATCTCTTCAGCGAAGATAGAAAAGCCTTATTTTTTGTATATGAACTTGTAAAATCAGTTTTTCTATTTTAGCTCTTTTTGGAATTGTTGCATAACTTTTTCATGTATTACAAAGTTGTACAAATAGTAAAAATACACAACTTTGCTGAATATAGTACATATACCTCTATGTTTGCTTGTTCAGGAACTGTAGAATTTTGATTACCGTCATCCGGGGATACTTGCAACACCGGGGTTACTTGCAACACTTCTGCGCATCGCGCTTTTGACAGCTCTAACGCCTTTGTTTGTTAACATAACCATTTGTATCCAATGCCATTTTAAAGAAGGGACGTTTACCTATTGTTTAGTTAGGTTTAATCCATTACATAATTGTTTTGCGTATAAAAAGATTAGAAAATAATTTCACTTTCAGAGCAGGAAAAATTGATGTGCAAAGTTGCGTCAGTTCATTGACATGAAATTATTTTGTATTGTTAGGTTCCTGTACACAATAAGTGCATCATATAAGCTAATAAATAGCAACTTTGAGCTTTGTTTATATTTTGAACTTGGAGAAGAAACGATGAATTCGTGTTGTTACTTCCAATATGGCGCGGCTTGCAACACTTGTTGAAAGGAAAACAGTATGTACAAAGTAAGTTTGCATCTGTACGATGTTATTTTGTCTACCAGCATCACCAGAAAAATTAAAATTGTGAAAAATTCCACGTGCCTTGAAACGGCAATTTGGAGTTTGCCGACATGCTGCATTTTCACCGAATATCTTTAAAAAGGCGATAGACGAAATTGGGAAACAAAAAACGCCTCCAGTATCTCTTGTTACATACATTCAAAATATCTAAAAATAGTCATTCGCGGTTTGAAATCAGATATAAAATCATAGGAAACGCAAAATCAGAAAAGTGTTGCAAGTAACCCCGTTTACTGGGTAACTTGCAACACCCCTATTTTCGGTTCATTCTACAGATTCATTTAGTTTATATTTTTTCTCATAATCATAAATCAAAAGTACTGACCACTATACAAGTTTTGGCTACTTACACTTGAACCTAAACGATAGACCTCAAAAGTTATACTAAGTCAAAGTTCAAAAGTGTTGCAAGTATCCCCGGATGACGGTATAAAAAATATCCTATTTTTGACTCCGAATGATTTGACTACCAAGATACGGATACATTTTAAACATTTTACAATTGCTGATAGTTTTGCTGCAGAAAAACACCATTTTTCCATATGAAAAAACGAGAGAAAATTCCGGTTGGAGTCAATTGCGGTACACCTCACATACTCCTTGCTTCATTTCTGTGATGTCGGCTTATGCTGATGTATTTTCCTAACAATTCAAAGTATTAATGCATTGAATAGTTATGGCATTTTGATCATAAAAAGTTTATTGAAGAATATACGTTAGTTAAACAACGATTTGCATTCAAAAACCTACACGTGTTGTACAATATACAACAGCGTGAGTAACCGAAGGTTAATACAAATTGATGAAATTTACTCAAGAAAACTTTATTAATGTGAATCAAACACAATAGCATTATAGGAAATTATGCATAGTTCAAAAACCTATAAACTAGACCTTTGCTACGCAATGTATATGTTAAAGAATAATATTTCCTCTTACAACTTACTTTTACTTGCATTTACTCACATTAATAACAACTTACGCAGCAATTTCATGAAAAAAGGATCTATCAAAATTTATAAGTGGTCCTATTTTGTACAAATTTTGTAAACTTGTTCAATTTACAATATTGTTTATGTAAACTACGCAACGTTAACTAATTACTACAAAAGTTCATTTCATTGGACAAAGTAGTCTAAGTCCCCACTTAGACCAATAGATGAATTATGTTTCGAAGACGTATCGATTTCTATCTCAAATAGCAAGTAAGACCGTATAACAAAGGTTCCTTTCACCAATAGATGAATTAAATCAGGTTTTTCATATTAGCGGGGGGTAAGTGTACTTTTGTGCAGGCTTACTAAGTACCTATCTCCTATCCTATCCTATCTGAACCATTTGAACGAGCATTTCGGCAACAACGTTTCAAAAGTGCCAATCTGCATAAGGTAAACAAACCGAGTGAGAGTGTTTTTCCTATGTTAGTCCAGCAGAAAGTAACTCCCACTCGGTTTGTTTCAGAACAACCAAGAGCTTTTTAAATTTTGAAAAAACGAAAAAAACATCCTTGAAACTAGCCGTTATTTAAATTTGATTCTGCTCATCCAATTTGAGTAGTAAAATTTGACAAATTCTAGTACGAACATCTATCCCATTAAAATTCGTAAATTACATAGGCACGGCAACTATTTCAGAATAAGTTTTAAAAGACTGCAAATTACTTTTATTTTCCCCAAAAAAAAATTAAAATCAAAATTAATCAGATTAACAATATCAAGATTCTTGATTTTAAGGACATGAACGACTAAAAATTTTGGAAAAATCATTATTCTTTCATTTCAGATTTTAATTCTGCAGTCTTTTCCGCTAATTTTGATACTAAATTTGAAATAATCCGACCACGGGAAGTGACCGGAAAATGATCATACACATAAAATAGAAGACAAAATTTTATTTTTTCAGGCATTTCTTTTTTTCTTTTTCGTTTTTGTCAAGCTGTGTTTTGTTTACGATATTCAAAAGTAATGAAAGTCTTTACCAAGCTACTACCAACAAAACAAAAAAAAGTTTGTTCCAATACGTTGTGTAGTTTCTGAGAAAAAGGTAGGGTATTGCCGTTATCGTCGGGCCACTGTTATAGTCGGGCCATCACGATTTTACAATTTTAGTAACTCATGATATCTATGATACAACCATTGTAAAATTTCTTACTGTGATAGCTAACTTTTCACAATATTGTGAGTTTCAATCGTATATTCAAAACACCCGTACTGAATTCAGTAACTAAATCTTACAAAAAAAGTTTTCTAGGCGCAATGAACTTTTCTTCAAGAAATGATTCATGAAATGCAATTATCGAGATAAATTTTGAAAATGTATGAAGTGTGTTGTGCGTAATTTTAAGCGTAGAAGCGCAATAATCGCTAGAGAATGTCAGTCACGTAGAATGTGATGAAATAAAGCAAAATTAATACAATAAAAACCTAGATTTTTGTTGTTCATTTTTTCATTGTAGTTGTACACTTCGGAAAAGGCGATTGTAGCAATATTGATTTTACAAGGTCGCCAAAATTTCGCAAAAATGCAATTATAGATAGGGTATTTGTACCTATATGAACCATTGTTCACGGAATTCATTCTTTCCATGTCTCTATATAGAATTTCAATACGTATGTCTTAAATTTTCTGCAGTGGCCCAACCTGTACAACATGGCCCGACTATGACAACATTTTTTGTCTTCACATAAATGCCTATAACTTTTTTATTTTTCAAGCAATCAGTTCGAAACTTTCCGGAAATATACCTTATTCTTAGACACTTGCAACGATGTATTTAGATTTTCAAAATTCCTTTTGAAACAAAAGTTATGGGCGAATTCCAAAACGTGGCCCAACCACGACGACACTCCCCTACATAAAGTTCGAAAATCGTGGAGTTCCAGGAGCAGCGTTTTATTCCGCTGAAGTTGTTCCACGCCATTTCAGTGCGGCTTATATGTATGATCGTTTTTCGACCACTCCCCGTGGTCGGATCATTACAAATTTAGTATCAAAATAAGCGGAAAAGGTTGCAGAATCAAAAACTGAAATAAAAAAATAATGACTTTTTCAAAATTTTTGGTCGTTCATGTCTCCTTAAGATTTTTTCTCATTTTCGAAAAAGTGCTCGTTTTTCCAGTGTATATTTTTGCAAGTTCTGAACTCAATTTCCTTCAACTCATACTTAAGCCTCAAGCACATTAGGCGAGTTTTTTGCTGTCTACTAGCTAGCGAGGTTGCATAATTTTGGAGCCATAGCTCATTTTCGAGATACAATATTTCAAATCGATATAGCGTGCATTTCGATTTTCAAAATGTACCTTCTATCGAAGGATACAAAAAATTCTAATATAAAGCTCATAAAGTTATAAAAATCTTTTCCAATCTTCTACCAGCAAAACAAAAAAGAATTTTAATACGTTGAGTGCCTCTACCCTCTGGAATGACCTTCTTTAATCTGAACATTTTTAATCTGTACCCCGGTAATATGAATGCGTTCACATTAACCCTATAGATTGACTGACCGAAAATCCGACAAAATTCGAGCAGTTGAAGGGATTACCTATGAATGGCCGAAACACAAATGGCCGAATCACGAATGGCCGAAACACAAATGGCCGAAATAACGAATGGCATAATATACCAAATGGCCGAATCACGAATGGCCGAATCACAAAAGGCCGAATCACGAATGGCCGAATCACAAATGACCGAAACACGAATGGCCGAATGTCATATTTGAACGAAAATATTCATAACCTTCGACCTGCGCAAACGTTGGGTACATGCTGTCCTTACTCGCTGTCGTTCGTTCGGACTTAACTAAGGGATAATCCCTAATAGACAGTAAACCTAGGAAAATGCATGCACCTAAATAGTAGTGTTTTCTGCAGGGGGCTGCCCCCCTGCAGTGGCCGGCGCTTCCGACGGCGGGTCACCGCCGATAAAAACCAGGTAAACACAAGTTTATTACCCTATCACTAAAGCGGCCGAAATATTTCATTCAATATCCCGCCGTGTCCATATTTGTTGACCGCACATAGCAAAGCCAACAGTTGTGTCCATTGTTGTTGAACACGGTTTGCTTTCCGCACGGTAGTTGGTAGTTGTCCTGTGAAAAATGAGTGCATCCGGCGATTCATCCGATGTTGCTGGTTTCAACGATGAAGAAAGTGCACCTGTCGTCAAAATTGTGTTGTCGCAGAGAGGAAAACCGATGCTTTCCATTGATGGGGTACTATTCAATAAAAACAAGCAGGTAATGTACGCAACTATTGTTGGTTCCCATCACCTGTCAATGACTAGGATCATCACAGAGCTGCGGGTGGAGCAAAAGGCGATAGAGAGGAACATCCTTAGAATTCTTCAAGGGGATGATCCGAATTCGCGCCGAGAAATAGACGAAAAAATCTACTCGAAATGTGTTAATGCTCACAAAATGAGCAGCAAAAATTTTGTTGACGCAGTTGCGGTTTTATTAACCCTCTAGTGCCCAAATTTTTGATTTGCTTGAAAAAATTCTAAAATGCTCATTTCGTGGCCAGAATAATGGAAAAAATATTCTCTAATTACTAAGTTCAGGAATAGTTTAATTATTTATAAAAATTCGTAACCCGCCAATTGGCGGGGTTGGGCACCTGGGCGCAAAAAAGTTGCGAAATCTAATTTTTCGATTTAATTCGGGACATCAATTTCAGAACATCTAGAACAGTGCTAGTATTGATGGAACTAGTTATAATGAGCTTCAACTGAAATTTTTGTATACATAAGATATTTTTTTAAAATTAAAAAATAGGACAACACCGTACAGTTAAAGAATACTTGTCTTGAATGATGGAAATCGTAGAGACAGGCATCTATAGTTTTTTTTTTCAGCGTGTTCTGGGAAATGTTGTACTCCATCAAATCTGATGTCACACGGTGGAAAATATATACGTTCGGTTATGGCAGCTTGACGTAGGACTACATCTTACTGCAAAGATTCAAAAGGTTTGCGACATTTTGAACATTTTGAACATAAAACCGAACATTTTGAATAAAAACATAACTTTTGAACATAAATCCAATAAATGGTATACTAAGCGATTTCTATGCTTTTTAGTTTTCATTCGAAGTAGATACTGACCAACGAGACCGTTTGCCATATCCACGGCTTCCATATACTTATTGTATACCCGAATCATTGGTGGTACACGGAAGTTGGCCTCAGCCTGGTCGAGCCATCTAGCACGGTGAGCCCCTATGTTCCTGGTGTCGGTGGGGTTCTTGAATAGAACGGATTTCACTGCACAGTCGTCTGGAATCGTTGCGATGTGGTCGGCCTACCGTAGTCTCTTATCTTTCGCCAGGTGTACGATGGGAATCTCTCCAAGTAGTGCCAACAGCTTGTGGTTCATATGAGTTTGTACTCTGCCCAAAATAGTCCGCTACACCTTTCGTTCAAATGCGTGCACGAATTTCCTTCGTAAGCAAAGTTACTGTCTCAAGTTTGTAGAGGACTACCAGTCTGAATAGCGTTTTGTACTTTGTCAGCTTTATGCGGCGATGTATGCTCCTTAATCGAAAAAAAAATTGTCGGCGGTGACCATAAATTCCAAATATATGAACTCATCAATCACTTTCAGTTCATCGTTGTCTATAGCCACTGTCCGTGGGAAGCGAATCTTTCCAAACAGAGACAGAAACAGTTGTATTTTCAAATTTGTTAATGAATTCAGCAGAATGACCACGATCTTGCCTACTGATGTCCTTATCAGTAAGCAGCGGGCTTTTGGGGATTTTATAACTCCGAATAGTTCAGTAATGTCGTATAATAATTATCGAAAAATATGATTTTTAAAATCCGGTAAAATTTTAGAAAGGCGAACAACAATATTAGTAACTGCTCCCAAGTCAGGATTGGCTACACCATAATATGCTTTGAAACTGTAATCATTGAAAAACCATTAGAGTCTGATAGAACATGAAACTTAAATCCTGTGATTTGTTTGATAAATTGGGTTTTTCATTTTTGTTGTACACATTTGTTCACTACAATCTTTTATCGTCTGGTAATTCAGTCAATTTGTTCATTAACACAAACTCATTAACCGATATAGATTAAAATTTGCGGTTAAAATGGTCTATGATAGATCCCATTTTAAATAATTGTCTTGCTTATCAAGATTTTGTCGTTAAGCATCAAAATTCGCCGGGTTTCATGGAATCTATTTCTTGGTTATAGGGTTATGGTTTTCAAATACCATAAAATGCAAAAATCTTTTGTGATATAGCTATAAAACGCCATATTGCAGCTCGTCAAAAAGGCGCCCTGAAAATTAGGTGATAAGTCCTATAAATTGCCCTTCCATATTAATGCCACTGCATGTTTGTATATTTTTCAAGGCATATAAAAGAAGCTAACAAGGCTTATAACAATAATTTTTAGCTTAAACTCGAAAACAATCAATAAATAAAACAGAAACAACACGTTGTCAAATTACCAAAAAAAAGTTGGCGTTAATGCCCAACCCCGCCAATTGGCGGGGTCAGTTCCTTGATAACAATCGACCAGTTCCTAAACTTTTTATCGCAAATTTCCTTTTTTACCATGAAGTACAACTTATCAGCTACTCACCAATAATTTTTTTGTTCATTTATTCCAAGAAATAAGCAATTTACAACAATTTGAATTTCACTCTGCAGAGCAAAATAATTTTTTTCTCAGTTTTCTGGCATTTTTCAAGTTTCGCACGAAATATCTGCCTCAAATTAACGTAACAAAACAAACAAACCACTCGAATAGTTAGATTAGACTATAATGAGAAGGTATGGGTGGATATCAACATAAAACGATTAAGCATAGTAGATTTATAACGATTTACCTGAAGCCCGCCAATTGGCAGGGTTGGGAACTAGAGGGTTAAGCGCTTAACAAAGGCGTTCGTGAAGCATGTTTTGTTTGTTTAATAGTAGCAGTTTGTTTTTTGTTTGATTAAAGTTATTTGTTAACTACTTGCCAATTCATGGTTTTTTATTGAGTAGTTATTTGGGCATTCCGAAAAATTTCGGCCTTTCGTGATTCGGCCATTCGTGATTCGGCCTTTCATGATTCGGCCTTTCGTGATTCGGCCATTCGTGATTCGGCCTTACGTGATTCGGCCTTCTGTGACTGTTATTGAAATTCGGCCATTTGGATTTCGGCCATTCGTGATTCGGCCATTTGTGTTTCGGCCATTCGGTACCAGCCCATTTGGAGATGGGTCAATCCCGGCGTAGTGGTTAGCATTCATGCCTCTCACGCCGAGGACTCAGGTTCAAATCCCAACCCCGCAGAAGTCACTGTTAAAATGACTATAATCAAACAAAAAAAAAGGTATCTGGAGCCTTTGGACAATATTTCAAAAGGAACAGTCTGAAACTGCAACTCGAAATTCTCGACAGGGGTACAGGTGTACCCAGTTGATCAATTGAGGGTTAAAAAATGTTCGGTTAAAGGTTAACGGCAATCATCCATTTTCGAGCAAATAGCATCACAGGTCTGCTAAATAATTTAAACTTATTTTTACTCTTTCTCTGAAAATTTCAGACCCTTTGAATAAACACTGTAATATAAGACAAATATGTTATACCCTGTATATAAGCAAAGCAAAGCCTAGGTGCTACATTCCGTTATCGAAACTTGACCTTCTGGTTTTATACGACAGACTTCGCAGCCAGCTGTTAGAGTACAGGACAATTGCAGGACCGTGTATATACTTACGGTTTTAAAGAGGGGGGCTGCGGCCGCGGGATGTCGAACGAAGTAATGACTAGCCTTGTTATGTGAAGAAATAGATAAGCCCCCTTAGGATATACGCCCTCTCTAAATTTCCTCCTCCTGTGAACCCTAGAAACACTACTGGCTATATAAAGGCTATTAATAGACTACGAACTCATTATTAGTTATTTTAGATCTCCCCGGGTTATATTCGTCCATACAATTTGTATGATGCGCTGTTTAGGCATTTATTTATTTATTTATTTATTTATTATCTTACTTCATCGGATCTAATGTCTAAATGAAGATTAAAACTGTGGATGGGAAAAACCGATTTGAGTTGAGATTTTATCCCATTCCCAAATCGGCATAAAAACCCATTATCTTTTGAAATAACATAGGTAACATTGGTACACAAACTTAATCAAACATAAAGACATAAAATTCACATCAAATCGCAATATTTCTAATCATATTCTTAAGAGTATTCGTCGATACCGTAAAGCCAAAATGTTCATACACCTCATTAAATAAAACAACACATCGCATGAATTGGTTCATGTAGTCCGTAACTTGTACGGTGAAAAGCAGGCCGTAGAAATCCTCGGGATCTAAGCGGTCGAGGCATAACATTCACATCTATCATACGTGGAAGTTCTGGAACGTCGACCTCCCATTTCAAAAGTTAGCTGCTTTGATTCTTGTTGACCAAATGTTCGTGAACGGACTCCATACCACAAAAGCCGTCTCAAGAATGGAGCGTACTATGGTACGAGTAAAGAGCTCACAAACAATATGGGTCGCGGAAATCTTTAGCCACGCGCATGATAAAACCCAGATTACGATTCGCCTTTGAAATAACGTCTGAGTAATGGTTGTTGAAGGTCATTCTCGTATCCAGCTCCACTCCTAGGTCATAAACAACTTTGACCCGCTCAAGACAAGAGTTGTCGATTGTATAATTGTACACAATTGGTGTTTTGCTTCGTGTGAAGGTGATGACTGAGCATTTGGAAGTACTGATGGTCAGGTTGTTTAAATGACACCATTTTGTAAACTGGTTGATAAAGCCTTGTAATAGTCAACAGTCCTCAGCAGATCGTACAGAGAGAAACATCTTTAGATCATCAGCGTATAGTAGCTTGCAGCCCGATGGGATCACCGAGTAGACGTCATTAAAAAATATTATGAATAGTAATGGGCCTAGGTTGCTTCCTTGCGGGACACCAGATCAACTGCAAAAGCAGTACGACTCAGTTGAGCCCAATTTAACTGAGAGTTGTCGATTTGTTAGGTAAGTCCGAAGCCAACAGACCAAGCCATCGGAATCTCCAAAACGGTTTAGTTTCCGAAGCAAAACATGGTGGTCAAAAGCAGCTGTGAGGTCTGTGTATATTGTGTCGACTTGGGCTGCGTCTTCAATCTGGCGAAGACAAAACAGACCTGCAGTAGGTTGGTATTAATTGAGCGTTTGGGAACAAATCCATGTTGCTCTATCGAAATATATGATTTCACTTTAGTAACAGTAGCTCATTCACGAGGATCTCAAGTAACTTAGAACCAGCACATAAAGATGTTATTCCAAGGTAGTTCGCGATGTTGCATTTATCTCCTTTTTTTAAATATTGGAAAAATATAAGATCTTTTCCAGGATCCCGGGAACTTAGTTTGTCGAAGAGACAAATCGGAAATTTTCAGTAGCGGTTTATATAACGCATCAGCGCATTTTTTCAAAACTACAGACGGTATCCCATCAGGGCCCACACTGCACGATGATTTTAGTTTCGAAAGGCCGGCTTTAATGTCAGCTTCGCAGAATTGTGTAGAACCCATACTGAAGAGGTTTTCGGGAACATTGCGCATCGCTTCGTCAATTTGGAAAGGAAGAGCTGTAACTGGATTATAAACAGGCTTCATTCTCCGTTTTTTGCTCAGTAGATGCTCATTTGGAGTTTTGGCTGGCAAAGGGTGAACATGTGCATTCCATAACCTCTGTTCATTAACTCCTATTCCTACCTCCACGAGGCGCCGACTGGGGTACGCAACTTCGGTTGTCGTATGCTAACAGGAAAGGGGGTACAGTGGCTCCCGCCCACATTAAGATGGCAGCCCCATCAGCGGGATAAGGACCTTAGGTTAACAGCCTACTGTACCAGAACATAAAAAAGTTACCGAAAATGAAAGAAGAAATCTCTCTGGATTATTGGCAACGACCTTTAGCATGAAAACACGGACACGAATCGGAACATGGAATATACTAACCCTTGCCCAGCAGGGCAAGCTGGCTCAGCTCGCAAGGGAAGCTAGCCGCCTGAAGCTTGAAACGCGGACCTTGAACGCGTCATGGGACGCCATGGCCTAGGAGAGATGAGCGAAAACGGGGAGCTGTTTACAGAATTCTGTGGTAATAACGACATGGTCATTGGTGGATCGCTCTTCCCCCATAGACCAGTACATAAAGTCACGTGGGTTTCCCGCGACGGCCGAACAGAAAACCAAATCGACCACATCTGCATCAGCCGGAAATGGAGAAGGAACCTTCTTGATGTACGCAACAAACGCAGCGCTGATATTGCATCCGACCATCATCTTGTTATCGCTGAGATACGTCTGCGCGTCGCACGTGTCCAACGACGGGAGGAAAAAGTTGGATGCCGCTACGACGTCCGCCGATTGGAAAATCCTGAGGTGAAAAGGGCCTTTGTCGAATAACTTGAATCTCGAGCCTCGGAGTTGCCACCTGGTGGAACCGTCGAAGAGCAATGGACCGGCATCAAGAGCGCCTTCATCACGACCAGTGATGAAACCCTCGGCAAAGCGCGCAGCGGGCGGAGGGATTGGATTTCGGATGGAACTTGAAGGAAGATCGACGAGCGGAGAGAGGCGAAAGCCGGCATTGAGCGAGCGCGAACCAGATCGGCTAAGACAGCTGTCCGTCAACGATACGCCGAACTGGAGAGGGCTGTTAAACATGCTTGTAGGCGGGACAAAAGAGCCTGGACTAACTCCCTAGCCGCACAAGGAGAAACCGCCGCCGCCAATGGTGATATCCGTTTGTTGTACGATATTTCTCGCCGCCTTAGTGGTGCCAGTATGAATACAAAGATGCCGCTAAAGGACAGAGCTGGTCAGCTATTGACTGACCGTACAGAACAGCTTAAGCGATGGACTGAACATTTTGAACAACTCTTCCAAATTTCAAATGTCAGAGACCAACAAAACCAGCAGCGTATGACGCCTACAGTTCGTCGAATAAATCGCGTGAACTCGGAGGCGCCATCGCTGGATGAAATTGTAGCAGCCATCAAGAGTATCAAATCCAATAGAGCGCCAGGGATAGATCGTATTTCAGCCGAAATGCTCAAAGCTGACCCATCTTTGTCAGTCCAGATGATGCATCAGCTTTTCAGCAATATTTGGGAAACCGCAACTTTTCCGGTGGACTGGATGCAGGGCATATTGGTCAAACTCCCTAAGAAAGGAGACCTAACGGAATGCGGTAACTGGCGTGGCATCACGTTGCTCTGTATTACTCTCAAAGTACTCTGTAAGGTAATCCTCAACCTGATCCAGGAGAAGATCGACGCTACTCTCCGGCGGCAGCAAGCTGGATTCCGTGCTGGCCGATCATGTGTAGACCATATCACAACGCTCCGCATTATACTGAAGCAGATCAACGAATTCCAGGACTCTCTTCTGCTGATGTTCGTTGACTTCGAAAAGACGTTCGACCGACTCAATCACGAAAACATCTGGGGCGCACTTAGGCGTAGAGGAGTTCCAGATAAGCTAGTCCATCTCACCGAGGGTCAGTACGAGGCGTTCTCGTGCAAGGTTTTGCACGACGGCGTCTTGTCCGACCCCATAAGGGTTACTGCTGGCGTGAGATAGGGCTGCATTTTATCACCGCTTCTGTTTCTCATCGTTATGGATGAGATATTAGTTGGAGCAATTGACAGTAGACCAAATCGAGGATTGCCTTGGAATCCTCTAACGATGGAGCAGCTAAATGACCTCGACCTAACCGACGACATTGTCTTGCTCGCACAACGCCGAAACGATATGCAGAGCAAGTTAGATTACCTCTCCGAGAGCTCCCAGGCAGCAGGTCTCACAGTCAATGTAGCGAAAACTAAGTCTATGGTAGTGAACACTGACAATTACGCCAACTTCACAGTAGCGGGACAACAAGTTGAGCAGGTAGACGCCTTTCAATATCTTGGTAGCCAAACAACGCCCGATGGTGGTACCAAGGCTGATATAGCCACACGGATCAGGAAGGCCAGGGGTGCCTTTGCAGGTCTGCGAAACATTTGGCGCTCAAACCAGATCACTCTACGTACGAAAACCCGAATCTTTAATTCAAACGTTAAATCCGTACTGCTGTATGCCTGCGAAACGTGGTGCGTCTCAGCGGAGACAACGCAAAAACTGCAGGTATTCATTAACCGGTGCCTGCGATACATCATTCGTGCCTGGTGGCCTGATAATTGGATATCCAATGAGGAACTCCATCGTCGGTGTCATCAACGGCCGATAGCCACAGAACTTCGTGAACGTAGGTGGAAGTGGATCGGACACACCTTGAGGAAAGGAGCGAACGAGGTTTGCAGAGAAGCACTCGACTGGAATCCACAAGGACAGCGTAGAAGAGGCAGACCCAGAGGCTCATGGCGACGGAGCTTAGCCAACGACATCCGGGCTGTAGAAGAGAACCTGTCCTGGCGACAGGTAAAAGCCATGTCGGGTAACCGTCAGCAGTGGAGATCTCTGATTTCATCCCTTTGTTCTGCCGGACCGGCGGACATGAACACATAAGTAAGTAAGTAAGTAAGATGCTCATTTGATTGCAGTGCCTTAACTAAACAGAATTCGAAAAAGTAGTGTATACGGCAATTGTAGAGCTAATTATTATCTACATTATTGTTGAAGAAAGTATAGTTCTAATTTTTGTATTTATGGCGCTATGCGATTGTTACCCCGTTGTTAGCCAACTGAGCGCTCTTTTTGCTACCAACGGGGTGGCAGAACTAAAGAACTATACTTTCTTCAATAATATTGTAGATAATACTTAACTCTACAATTGCCCATTACACTACTTTTACGAATACTGTTTCGTTGAAGCGCTGCAGTTAAATGAGCGTCTACTGAGCAAAAAACTGAAAATGAAGAATGATTATAAACGCTGTAAAAATGCTTCGCAAATAAATCACAGGTTTTCTGTTGGCTGTCAGATTCGGAATTTCTCAGATGGCAGCGCAATATGTTTACGTTTGTCGTTTCCGATCACTTTGCATACGTCTAGCGTAGCACGAATAAAGATGTCGGTTGTAGATTCGATATTCATTACTAATTTGACAAAAATCAAGTTTAGTTGTGGGATTACGTCTATTCGTATACCTCCTTAAAGCAGCAGATCGTTTACGCTTCAAATGCCGAAGTCTGGATGTAGACCAAGGTGGCTTCTTGCGCGGTCACCGTGTTGGCACGTACAAATGCAGAGAATCCGAAATTGTTGTGTTAAAGTAGTCAACAGCTGAATCCACATCAAGCAAGCATGTCAAGCAAGGTCCAATCGACACTAAGTAGTGATTAGTTCAGTGCAGCAAAATCAGCTTTGCTGAACTTCAACTCGTTAGTCAACGCGAAACTTTCATATAAAACGGGCAGGGAAACACGTAATGTAAGTAAGAGCGGGGGATGAAAAGCATCAGTTTCGATAATTGGCACAAGAGCTTCAAATACAGTGCAGGCATCTTTAGCTTCATCATTCACAAATATAAGGTCTAGCGTACGACATATGCTGTTGACAACCGTGTCCATTTGTCTCATGTTCAAGAGAGCAAATCCATCGATCAGCGCAATACTAGCGAGAGAAAAAGTTGAAGAGCTGGGATCGGGAAATGCAGCTCCATTTCGGCCCCTAAGCCACGATAAGTTTAGCTGATTATAATCCCCAAAAACAATATGCAAGTTATTGGGTTGCAAGACATTCGATTGCCGTAAGACTGAATCGATATGAGATTCAACTGACGACACGTTAGTAGCACTATCAGGGCTCATGGAAGCGACGCACAGTGCGTTGAACGTATGGGACTGCGGGACAAAAATCAAAACTGTTAATTTTAGACATTTTACCAAGCTAGTGTAATGAAAAAAAATAGTTTACGATAATCGAAGCTAGTATTTGCTTAAATGTCTCAAAATATTTACATAATGGCAAAAATGTCCCAAACGCCAAATTTTTACGCAAGCATTGCAAAAGTTTTTCATCATTATATGGGTTGTCGTCGGCTATATAACTACCAAAGTTTTTTGTGAAAGCGGCATTTGTACTAGGAACATTTTGGTAAATTCAGCAATGCCATGCCAGTGCCAATCAGATCCCTGTCACGACAGCTATCAGCTGAAGCCGCCTCCGATAGTGGTGGTAATAGAGGTAGACAACAAATTTTGAAACAAAATTTATACGAGACAACGCATGTATTTAATGCTGGGCAATATGACGAATGCAGCGAGTTGTTTCCCCTCTTTCGTTTATGGTTAAAAATAAGACTATCAAAAGTCAAAAATTTTTCCTTTTTTATGTTGCCGATAACAGAAAAAACAAACATGTTTCATTATCTACATCCCAAATGCAACAAATTTTCTGAAGCATAAAACCGTACGATTGTGTAATTCTTACAGCTGCTGCCAAATTTGACGTAAAATCGAGCCAGCAGCAAGCCTGGCACAAACGGCTTCAAGAAAAATGTATGAGAATGACGTTCGTGCCAAGGATGTGGTGCCGATGCCAGATCAAGTAGCACTCGAAAATCAACCTTGGCTGCAATTTCGGTAATCGAAAAGTTTTTCTTCAGTGCATGAAAGCTTGGAAAGCTATGTTTATGGAAGACGTTTAAGCATTTCTAAGCAAAATGTACTTTTGCACTAACAAATCTGTATTTGTAAACAGGGCTAGTGTTTAAGTAATACTTAAGCCTTTTTTACCATTCTCAGCCGTAACGGAAAAGTAATTAAGAATTTTCTGTGGCATAATTTGAGACAAAGTCTGCAGCTCTACATTCTGTTTTTGTTGGGTAATTTTTGAAAACCTTTTAATTAGATCCACGAAACGAATTTCCAGCAGGAAAATCGTATCATTGATTATTCGTCATTATTATCAAACCGAGAAACGGGAAAAAACGACAGCCCGTATTAAGTTTATTAATTTTTTTAAAGAAATATTTACTCACCATCTATATAATAAAATCAAGTTGGTGCGATTGTTTGTAAGGGATAAACTCAAGAACGGCTGAACGGAATTGCATGATTCTTTTTCCAGTTGGTGTGTTTTGGTTTGCGTCAGGTTTATACGTAAAAAAAATAATAAAAATCTACGTGAAAAGCTGGAAAATAGTAAAAAACCGATATTTTACTTTTCCCGCCATTCGCCGTATACGCAATGTTTTAGATTACTATGATTATTATCGGTGCAAATCAACTGGCGTCGCGTTCACTATGAAGCAGCGTCGTTGCTGGGCAAGCAAACATGTTGATGAGGGTAACTTTGATTGAATGATCAACTGTGCCGGATTTTCACAAAACATCTGTTCGTTACAACTATGTTAAACCATTAGTAAAAATGGTAATCTTTACAGAATCCTTAAGCTTATTGCCAAATATTCATTGGAAACATGTGAAAAATGTTGATTTTTCAATTTATAGCACCAACAGTTAAGCTGGCTGTAAATTTATTTTCTGTAAAAGTAAACTCGATAGCTTTAGATAACGCCTAATTCCGTTTGCTGTAGCTGCCCGTAATATGATATGCAATATTCATATATTCAAACAGTTTTATGGACTAGCAAATTTAAAAAATAACAAACGTTGTATAATGCGTTGTGGGTTCAGTTTATCAGAGAGCCTAACAGTCTAAAACTAATTCTTTCATATCATTTATGAAATTAATGAAACTAACCAGAACATCAGGAAACTTTCTACGTTGTATGCGTTTCTAATGCATGTTTACAAATGTTTCAATGACTGAATAAATTAGACATGAAGCTATATGACCGTCAAGTGAAGAATATATTTTAGGTATTAAACAATTTAAATAAAAGTTGTACATAATTGAAAAGAATATTAGCTGGAATAACCTAGCACTAAAAGTATATGTAGCCCATTAGAATAAATCGTAAAATTATGGTTCTGTTTCAAATAGTTTTGAAATACCAAAGTAATAAAGAATACAAAAAAGGGTTTAAGACAAAGCGTACATTTATTTGCATTTTCGTATGTTTGAGGAGTAGACAGGAAATTAGCAATATAACATTGATTATACCTATTTTCAGGAATAATGAAACCCATCGGATTGGTATAATATACTAACAGAGGTGATTGTTTGAGAATAAGTTATTGAAATTCAGTACTGTAATTCATTCGACAAATTCTTACCGTTTGATTGATAAATCAAATAAAATTAAAGATCTAATGAATGTTACATTCTCAATACATACATATGAATATCAAATTTAAATTCAAAAATTATGGTGGAAATCATAACAAAGGTCTGATTATGATAGAGAAAATGTGCTCGAAAGTGTCAAAAAATTATTTTTTTAATAAAGGAACAATTTGCGTAAAAAACAACATGCAAAATGTCAAATTAATAACGACAATGGCAATGAAAATATAGTTGGTGGTGCAATGGTTCTGTTCTCAAAAAGTTTTGAATATATGTTGCATATCATTAGACAGTTCACTGCAGTAGACGGAATTAGGCGCTATCTAACATCATCGAGTCTACTTTTACAAAAAATAAATTGGCACAACTGTTAGGTACTGGCACTTGAAAAATTAACATTTCGGTCGGTGGTTTTTACAGTAGACGGAGGAAGAGGCACATTTTGTGTCTAAAAATAACTCAACCTGCCAAATGGTAGAGTCTGCAATACCTCGCACGCTTAATAAGGGGGTATTGGAGCCTCTGTTTTGGCCAGCACCTCTGTGGTTCAAAGGATCATTACCACCGGCGAGCCACATGACCTGAGAGGAGGAGTGAGTTCGAATCCAGTTGTAATGCTCCGAAAACTACTTGGTTCGATCCATGAAATCCCCCAGCTTGGATGAAAGATTGCGGTACACAACTTCTTAAGCGGGACTTCATCTTCCGCTCTTTTCCCTTCACGCCTGGTCTCAATTTGTTAGATCCTATAGACTATGAACACAAACAATTCATCCAGTACCAACCCGGATTGAATAAACAAATTCGCTATTTGTTTCATTACTTACTTCTACCGTTCCCTCTGGCAATTGTAAAAATCTACCGCTATAAAAACTTAACATTTTCCACATGTTTTTAACGTATATTTGACAATAAATTTTACGATTTTGGAAATATTGCCATTTCCAACTACTGGTTTATCACAGTTGTAAGAAACAGACGTTCTATGAAAATCCGGTCAATTAACCATTTCCTTAAAAGATAAATTTCTCAAAAAACGTACAAAATTTAACCTGCATTTTGAGTACATCCAAAATTTACAAAATTTACGTCATTTATTTCAGTTGGTGGCAGTACGAAGTTTGCCGGGTCAGCTAGTATGAAATAAAATCGCTTTGAGTTTAATTTTGAACAGTAATAGCACAAACCTTCATAAACAGTGGTTTCTTTTAATAACATAATATAGTAGAATCAACGGAAATCTGACGGTTTAACAGTGCTTGACGTTGATCTACAAATATTGAAATATCTTGCAGAGTTGCAGGTAGTTGCAGCTAAAACCTGTTCGATCTTGTAGAGGCCACTTTGAACAATTATTCTGTATATATTTTAGTTTGGAAGTCGGTGGAACATTTTTTAAATCTGTAATCAAAGTTTAGCTATTTTTAGCTGCTATTTTTTTAGAAGTGAGGTCAAAATGAATTCCTTCTATAACCAAAATTTATTCTACTAACCTTGATTGTTATTCTCCATTTTAAAGATTTTGATTACATAACCTACGAAACTTTTACGAGCGTGATGAATAACCTTTAAAAATGAAAGTAAAATTTGTAAGTAAAATCCACTCTGTAACTTGACAGTTTGAACGCTTGTAATAGTAGTTGTGGCGCTTTCCCAACCAAACTAATACTTGCTTACATAGCAGAAGGCATCTATAAACAATTCTAAATACTTAGTATACCCCATTAAAAAAAGTGAAAAACGATTTTTGTCTATGGCTCAACGCACTGTGCGATGCCAAGGCAAATAGTTCTATCTAATCCGGAAATTTTAACCCAAAGCTCTTTCACTACGTCAGAAGTTTGAACCGACGAGATTTGCGAGTTCAAACGGTTGGCAACTTTATTTTTATTTATCTACTAGAGGACCCGGCGCGCGTTGCTACGCAATTTTAAAAAGCGGGTAGATACATAATGCTGAAGGTAATTGTAATCTTGTAACCAACAGCTTTTTTTGACAAACTAAGACATTTCTAAATTCTACCAAAAATTTCTAAGGCCAAGCAATTTTAGTTTTATTACCAACCCTTAAAATAGTGATGTTGACAAAATCGCAATAAATATCAGTGCAGTTTGTTTGAAAACAGGAAAACTG